>NC_064046.1:2139485-3339485 GCF_932526225.1 Nematostella vectensis
TAAATGAGTCTGGGGCGAGCCGCGGAAGACCTGTAATATTTTAAAACGTTAGGGAGTAGGCTCCATTTCCAAGATGGCTGCCAGCAAAATCGTAGTAAATTCGAATTCCTGCAAGTTTACGTGGAAATTCTAGACTTACAAAGCCCTAGAGCGATAAAAAAGCAAAAAATAAAAAAATTAAATAATGATTGAAGCGAACTTCCAAATATGGTATGTAATTCCTAATAAGGAAATGACCGAGCGAGCTAGAAAAACGACAGTTTTTAAAACAAGATTGACTGAAATGGATCTAAAACTTAAATGACAGTAATGTAATGTGAGAATGTCAACGCGAGCTATATAAAATGATTTACACCATTCAACTGGTGCTTTTGTTGGGAAATTTTAGGGGGAGGGGAGGGGCGCTTATTGGGGAGAGGGCGCTTACTATTCCGAAATTCCAGGTTTGGGGGGGGGGGGGCGCTTATTAAAAGGATGGCGCTTATTTGAATATTGCAAACTGTAGACATAAAGATGTGTTTTATATTTGATGTTTTCAGTTGTTTTGGAAGCACCATTTGAGGAAAAACCGCTGGCCAACGGAACTGCCGCCCCGACGCAGAACAAGAGGGGGACTCGGTGCTAGCAGGGGACAAGATAAACCCCGGATTTGTCGCAGACGGCGAGGCGTGCAAAGAGAAGCCAGAAAACGCAAGATTACCGGGGGACGAAATCGGAAATAAGAACGAGAAACCTGTAGGTGAAGACAAGGAAAAGGAGTCGGGAGACGAGAGCAAAGACGACATAGAACAAGTAGGAAAAAAAGATGAAGGACCCGGAACTGATGCTGAGGAGACTGCTGTCGAGGATAATGAAAAAAAATTAATTAAGGAAGAAGAAAATTTGGGTTTTGAAAAAGAGAACGACACTTTGGAAAAGAGCAAAGAATCGGACAAAGAGGAAGATACTGCACTTTAATCATAAATAGATCAAAGTTATAAAAAATACTATTTAACATTTTCAAATACGGTATATTGGACGTCACAAAGAGAAAAAGATTGTAACGTTTTATAGAATATAATAGAATAGGAATATCCTAGAATATTTTCTAACAAAATGTTTTTAGTAGGCACTTTATATTTGTTTTTGTTAAAAACTGTGATTTATGGATCGATTACATCAGCTGTTCTCAAACTTTCTTTTATCCTACTTATCTCAGCAGTGATAGTGTTCATATTAATCTTCCTAGTCTATATAATAGTCACTATTGTGACTCTAATATCTACTATTACCGTTTATATGGTAATGATATTGGTGATACCTATATTCATAGTGGTTATACTGTTTGTGGTATCATTGTTGTCTATAGGGGTTTTGATTCTTATTGCTTTTGTTTTGCCGATCGTTCTAATTGCTTTGAATGTGATGTGTGTTTTCGTGATCGCTATTTCTGTTATAGCTACATTGCTAGCTGTTGTTGCAGCACTTGTAATTACTTTGGCTTTCATTGTTTGGATTAGGAAAATGTACGGCGAAGAGCGGAGTACCCATGATGTACATAATGTTGATGTTGATAATGTTTATGATGATGATGATGCTTATGATGCTGATGATAATGTCTATCCAGATAATAACATTAGTAATAGTTATGATAAAGATATAGCAAAGCTGACTGCTATGGTGGCAATTTTTATTGCATTATTTATGTTATCTAACTCAATTTAACAAGTTTAGAGACAAATATACTTTTCACCAGTTTGTCCAAGCAATTATTACTTGTTCAAAAATCATGTAAATCGATAAAATATTTCTGAACACATTTCTGGGGTTAATATACGCTTCACGCCACGCCTCACACATGTATCCCGTACTACGTCAAGCTAAGGATTATTGTCAGCGGCATTCTCTTTGATAGATTCCATTTTAACTGAAAATAAAAAAAGAAATAATAATAAAATAAAAAACAAGCGAAGCCTTTTATCACAGAAAATAGAAACCTTGCATTTTGGTGTTCAAATGGCACAAGTACTTCTGTCGCTGGCTCCCATTTGCGCTTATCTGCTCATTCAGAATCCCACGGGCTATAGGATATTGACAGCCTGAGAAACATCCCCCCCCCCCCCCCCCTTTGCAATCCACCCCAGCCCCCATTCTCGTCGTCTGGAGCCCTTGTTAAAGCGGTAACTCTCATCCCAAGGGCTGTAGGGTATAAACGGCCCGCTAACTTTATTTTGTCTTAACCTAGAGTGGTTAACCTAGAGTACCAGCGCCAGCAGCAATGGCTGTTACTGGCGCTCCCAGTGGGGTGGGGTAGGGGGGGGGGGCAGTTCTTCCCATGTCGACCCGATAGGGATGGATGCTCGTCGTATTTTTAGGGGTCAAAATAGGGGGTATCTGAGAGAGGCTTTTCTACTACAAATGGTATTTTTTAAGGGGTTCGCAGAAAGAGGCATTATGAGCCAACGTTTTCTAGATTATCTAATACTTCCGACTTGTAAGCAAAACATTGTCTTTCGAGACTTTCTTTATACAATGGGATACTTAAATCTGCGTTTTGGTATTTTCAGGCATATTTTTTGCTTCTAGGGTATATTTTAGCGTAGCAATTTTTGGTGTTATTTTCAGGGGTATTTTTTTAATTTCCCGACGAACATCCCTATCATTTTTACCCTGATTTCCCCTCCCCCCCCCCCCACCACCACCACCGCCTCCCCTGGCGCTGTTTGCACGGGACTTTACAGTGGTGGAGAGGCGGGAATGGAAGGGAAAGGGAAGGGGTGGAACAGATGATAGTGGTACTAACAAAAGTTTGGTACACGTAGAAAGGACAAGGCTATAGAATGCTCATTTTTACCCTGATTCCCCACCACCACCACCACCACCACCACCACCACCACCACCACCGCCTCCCCTGGCGCTGTTTGCACGGGACTTTACAGTGGTGGGGAGGCGGGAATGGAAGGGAAAGGGAAGGGGTGGAACAGATGATAGTGGTACTAACAAAAGTTGGGTACACGTAGAAAGGACAAGGCTATAGAATGCTCATTTTTACCCTGATTCCCCACCACCACCACCACCACCACCACCACCACCACCACCACCACCACCGCCTCCCCTGGCGCTGTTTGCACGGGACTTTACAGTGGTGGGGAGGCGGGAATGGAAGGGAAAGGGAAGGGTTGGAACAGGTGATAGTGGTACTAACAAAAGTTTGGTACACGTAGAAAGGACAAGGCTATAGAATGCTCATTTTTACCCTGATTCCCCACCACCACCACCACCACCGCCTCCCCTGGCGCTGTTTGCACGGGACTTTACAGTGGTGGGGAGGCGGGAATGGAAGGGAAAGGGAAGGGGTGGAACAGATGATAGTGGTACTAACAAAAGTTGGGTACACGTAGAAAGGACAAGGCTATAGAATGCTCATTTTTACCCTGATTCCCCACCACCACCACCACCACCACCACCACCGCCTCCCCTGGCGCTGTTTGCACGGGACTTTACAGTGGTGGGGAGGCGGGAATGGAAGGGAAAGGGAAGGGGTGGAACAGATGATAGTGGTACTAACAAAAGTTTGGTACACGTAGAAAGGACAAGGCTATGGAATCGTCAATGTTTACCTTGCTCGAGGTGTTGCGGATCATCATCTCCCATGACCTCTAGCGTGGGTTTGCCTCGCGTTTCCGGTAGGAACCAGCACGCAAGCGCGGCAAGAAAAGTAAGGCCACTCATCAAAGCGAACGGGAGAATAGCGTTTATCCGGGTGAGTTGGACCACGAACGGAGCAAGGGCCGCCCCGACACGACTAATGACGGACAGGAGACCCATCCCGCTATTCCTGAGATGAGATATAAAGGCGATTGAAACAAAAGATGTTACAAAATGCTGAGATGAGAAAGAAGGGCGATGGTGAGAAAAACGGGAATACAAAAATAGAGGGGGAAAGAAACATCCGGGTTCTCCTGAGATAAAATAGATGAAAGTCAAATATAAAAAAGGAGGAGGAGGAGACCAATACCCCGTTATCCCGGATACGGATCGCATCCATGAGAGGTAAGGAAACAACGATATCATATCTAACCATTGTAGGGAAGAGTTCGGCGGAGAACACGTAAAGGCTGTGGAACGAGATAGGGCTCCCGAATGGTCCCCCGAAATTTCGATGGGCTCGCAGTTTTCGGATAATGCTAGCAGGATAGCGCAATTTTTTCCGCCGTGCTCGCATTGTATTTTTCGATGTATTCGCTGCTCGATTTATTTAAAAACTAAAAATGCTCGGTCTCGCATAAAAAACGGGGTGCTCGCAAGCTCGCAAGTGCTCGCCAAAGACCATTCGGGGGTCCTCGAGATGGAGATGCATAGGGTACCCAGAACCCCTTGCGTGCTCTATTGCGTCATGTATGGCGTCAAACCTGATCATTGTAGGGAAGAGTTCCGCGGAGAACACGTAAAGGCTGTTGAACGAGGTAGTGATACACAGTTTACCCAGGGTTCCTGCAGCGACGCGCCCTGCTATGTAACCTGATGACAAAACATAGAGCATGTGCAAAGGAATACGTCTAGGGCAAACGATTGGGGAAAGTTATTTAGAGCGGCTTGGTGGTAACCAAGTGTACAATGTGTCAGCCCCCCCTAGCCTCCCTTTCAGCTCCTCCCAAACCTTTGTTTGGAAGGAGATCATCACTTCTAATTTATCCATTTGAAAAACTGCTTCTAGATGAGTTCGACTTCAGTTGACCCCTTCAATGGTAGAAGACAGTTAATTTTGTGTATGTATTTGGATAGAAAATGTTTCTAGGTGGATCTTGTGAGCTATTACCAAAGGTAATTATGCCAGTAAGATACTACTGTATGGACCACACCCTGTGTTTTTCTCTAGACACGCCCCTGTACCTATATTGTCCGTGCCAGAAGGTATGAAGGACACCACTAGGCACGAGATGGCGCCCACGACAGTGTACCAGACCACAGTATGCTTACGACCGAACCTGCAACGGTATTACAGCTACTACAAAGAGGCAGGAAAAAGCTTTTCTAACTGTTTAATCTCCTAAGGGGGGTTCAGAGCAGTAACAGGCCACGTACGATTGGGGAGGCACAATACAGAAACATTAAGAGGGGGCACAGCCACGCCCCTACTGGTCATTTCCTTATAATTTTTGAAAATATTGGGGGGGCGGACACTCCTTGGTCCCCACCTCCTGCTACGGACCTGGGGTCAGCTCGCAAAGGGTGTGTGTGTGTGTGTGGGGGGGGATAATAAAGGTTATGGTTGAAGCCCGCTTTAAAGACATCTGATTAATAAAGACACCTGGTTATCAAGGACGGTTTTCAGTTTTAATAGGAAAGAAGGCATCATATGTTCAGTAAGCGCACCCGTTTTATGGACTTGGGTTCCAATAGTGTCCTTATTTCTGCCCTTTTAAAAAAATGAATCCAAAGGTTTTTGTGACGAAGGGGGCACGCTCATTGCAAAACTATAAGGTTGTCACCGTTGCTTGGTTACCTGTTACAGTTGTCAATCACCAGAATGTTTGCTGGGAACTCGACAATACTGGTAAGCACGAAATTAAGGTAGATACTTCCACCGAAGTCCCCAGCACTCATAGACACAGCGTAATACACGAGGCCATTCACCAACCTGACAAACAACAGGGTGCATTAACTTCCTTTCGAGACAAAGGTCCCTAGTGATACAAGTCCAGGGGCGAATCCAGGATTTCAAAATAGAGGGGTGGATAATGGCCGGATAGACGGCTTATAACTAATCCAGTGGTTGTTGGTAGGTCACATAGATCTAACAATACTTCAATCTAAATTGAATTTATCGCGTCAGCAAAGTCAAGCAGGCGATGGCACATGGACAGTACCTCCTCCGTAGTTTATTCAAACAAAAGTGGGGGGAAATCCACCAAATCCCCTATATCCGCCCCTGAAGTCAGAGGCTCTTATTTTATGTAGTTTGAACTGTGCCATTCCAGAAAAAAACCATACTCCTCCCCTCCCCTCCCGTCAGAGGAGCCTCCACCCCTCTTTGATTTGCCTTAAAGAATGTCGGTCACCTTTTCCTTTGTTATTGTTTATCTTTATAAAAATACAACGATTTATTTGCAAGAAAACTACGAAATATCAATCTACGAATGAAATATGATTAGTTATTAACAATATTTGATTGAAAATATATTGGCTACTCGCTTTAATAAGCCGATGGAAATACGATGGATACTTTTTGTGTGACTCGGCATTGAGCGGGAGCATAAAATGGCGGCATCACTGGCCTTCTTTAATAAGAGTGCGCGATCTAACTGGCATTTTTCCTCAATAAGGTAAGCAAACAAAACTGGGCGCGCGGAGAGGACGACTTGCTTAGCCTGTACGATTTTAATTAGCATATTTTGGCCGCGACAATAAATGACATTGATGGAATGTTTATGAGACACATGCCAGACCTAAATTGAGGTCGAGAAAAAATGGCGGGAAGCGAGCTAGAAAAGTCCGTTATGCAGCAAAAGTCAAATTCTAAAAAGCCAAACAAGGACTTGGAGAAAGTATAAGGGCCCCCGGAAGTTCGATGTGGTCGCAGTTTTCGGCTAATGCTCGCATGCTCTCGTATTTTTTTTTCCGCCGTGCACGCATTGTATATTTTTATGTGTTCGCTTGCTCGATTTTTCAACAACTAAAGATGCTCGGTCTCGCATAAAAAACGGGGTGCTCGCAAGGTCGCGAGTGCTCGACAAAGACCATTTGAGGGCCCTAGTATAAACTGACAGACCCCCCAGAGTGCCCAACTCACTGCATGGGGGAGGGGGTGGGGGGTGGGGAGGGTTAGTGGGGTTAGAGTGCGCAGTTTGTCTGGCTTTGGCGTTTTACTATTTTACTACACATACCACGCGTAGCACTGGAGCAGAGTTAGTAAAGCCAGCCTAGGTGTGCCAAACAGTTCCAGGAATCCTCGGTTATGTTTCACCACAGGGACTCTGAGGTCTTCCTTAGGCATTTCTTTTTTGTTGACTTTAGCGACTTGCTCCAGGATTTCACGTGCCTGGTCCTTGCGACCGACCACTAGAAGCCATCGGACGGACTCGGGGATAAACCTGAATAAAAAAAAATTGAAAAATTGAATTTTGTTTCTATTAATTTCAAAAAGCAAAGCAACACACGCCGCGTAGTTCGGGCGCGTACCCAGGTTTGGCTGAGGGTAGGGGAGTGTCCCCTACACTCCGTCCCCAGGTACGCGACTGTTGCTTTCAAGTGTTGGTGTGTAACCAGCGGGGTAGCCAGCATTTTTAACAGGAGGGGGCCCATAAAAGGCCCTTTGAAGGCATTTTCTCCTGTGTTTTAGTTAATGTCTCATACATTTACTGTATTTTTGGCTGCTAGAAGGGGGGGCCCGGGCCCCCTTGGCCACCCCCCTGGCTACGCCCCCGGTAACTACGGGATGATTACTAAAATGCTGCCACAAGCATCAGGCGCGTTTCTCTATCGTTACGGTAAAAAGGTTATGTAGGAAAGATTATCGACATTGATGCTGAAAATGATGTCGATGACGATGATGGGGTATACAAACACTAAATAAGTATAATCTACTTACTTCCAAAATATAAAAATAAACACAAACGGCACAGTAGATATGATACACAGCAGCTTCCAATCCTTAATGAAATACGCCTGCAGCCCCAAGACCATCAACGCCAGCGTGAAATAGAACCACACCATAGTAGAAGACAACGCCCTCTTGGCCGGCCCGACCAGTTCCGCGGCGAGCACGAACATAGTCAGAATACTTCCACCGAGAAAGAATCCAGAGAAGAATCTCAACGCTATGACGACCCACGAGGCCTGGGCGAAAGACATGGAGAAGGTGATGGCAATGACGCAGGCTGCAGAGGGAAACAAGACGCTACGACGACCGTACTTATCCGCGATCATCCCCAGGATGATGGCACCTAAAGCCCAGCCAAAGAAGAGCATGGAGTTGGCGAGCCATGCATGAAAGCTGTTGTCGCACACGAGGTCGAACTGAGGAGAGATGAGAACATGGTATAAGAATCAATAATGTCGATAGTAAGCGAGCCATGCATAAAAGCTGTTGTCGCAAACGAGGTCGAACTGAGGAGAGATGAAAATATGGTATAAGAATCAATAAGGACGATAGTAAGCGAGCCATGCATGAAAGCTATTGTTAAACACGAGGTCAAACTGAGGAGAGATACTTCTACTTCTTCCTGGGAGACTACCATCTTCCTGTTTGAAGATTATTGTGGGCGTGCAAGGTGCATGACTTGTGCAGTGCAGGAAGGGCTGTAGCAGGGGGTGGGGCACTGGGGGCACGTGCCACCCCAAAATTTGAAAAATTATAAGGAAACGACCAGTAGGTGCGTGGCTGTGCCCCCCAAATATTTTCTTAAAGTTTCTGTTTTGTGTCCCCACCTCCTTAATATTTTGAGGCCTGCTACGTCCGTGGGACGTACGACATACATGGCAGGTCTGGAAGACCTTGTTGTTGGCTGTAAGAGATTAGTTGTTCCCATATCATCAAGGCCATACTAAGCAGTCTTAGCCTTCTGTTTTGAATTGATTCCCAGCCAAGCTGCTTTAGAGTAGGCGCTGTGGTGTCGGTCTATTATCATTTAAACCCCCTGGTGACTATCCCCTGGTAGTACCAAGGTCAGCGTCTGATGTGACCCCATAAATAAATGTATGGTTTTGAATCAGCCTAGTTCCAGGCATCTAGTCCGGGTTTCCTGTACTGGAGATGACACATAAGACAGTATAGGGTTTGTGACGAGCTATCCCATTGTTCAGGGAGATGGCTCTTTATGACGTCACAACTCTTAACAACCATTTTATGCTCCCGCTCAATGCCGAGTGACTCAGAGAATCCATTTCCATCGGCTAATTCAAGCGAGTAACCAATATATTTTCAATCAAATATCGTCAGTTATCATCAGACTACAGAGTATCAGGCTTCATTCGTAGATTGTAATTTTGAAATTTCCTTTTCCCGACCGCTGTGTAACCGCCGCCACCTGGTAAATGAGTAACTCGACCATCTCGACCCCCAGGCGCGTTTTTTCTCTCCCCCATTAAAAGAAAGAAAAGAAGAAAAGGTGGCTGAGGCATTCCTATAGCCCGTGGTTTCCCCTACAAGTCTCAAGGGTCAAAGTGTACATCAATTTCCTCACGAGCGGGCGGTATTTTTATCATACACATGCATGTTTCACATTTATTTGGGATACCTTAAAATAAAAGCAGTTTTAACAACCTAACGAGCTCTAACCTGGGTATCAGCCAATTTCTACTGCTAAGTGTGTTCCAACCTTTGTGCCTTTTGGCAAACATTTAAATTATTTTTCTGATAGGTCGTGAGATACTTTATTCGTTAGAAAAAAAAAAAATATTAGATGTAGCGTAAAAATCCAGCCATTTTTGAAAGAAGGAAAGATGCTTTTTGGTTCCTTTTTTTTCTTTCGGCCGGTCCAAAAAAGGGCTTGGCTTTATCACTTGGTCACGTAATGCATTGTTAATTCACTCACTCCTTAGGCTAGGAGTCACCTGATTAAACCAAATTGTCAGGGATGTCATTTGCCCTGTCAAACAGATAGTTAAACATTGGATCATGCAAATTCACACACGCTGCTCTTTAAAACGCTCGCCGTGGCCTTGATTTGAAAAATACAAAATAAAACACTCATCAAAGCAGGTTAATCCCTAACAACGCTTCACCTGATTAGCCAAATTTAAGATGTCATTTGCCCTGTCAAACAGATAATCGAACATTAGATCATGCAAATTTCACGCACGCTTCTTTTTATAACGCTTGCTGAGGCCTTGATTAACAGGATAAAAAATAATAATAATCAAACACTTATCAAAGCTGGGTAAGCTTTAACCGATTAATTCAATCGCTTACTTGGGTAACAATTGTATGCACGGGTCCTTCGTAGAGTTCTGGGTCTGCAAACTTCCAGTCCGTCCTGTTGAGTTTGCATCTTCGGTGGTACAGCTCTATTGGCTGAGTACTGGTGCTGTAGATTTCCCGTCCGGTTGAGTTCGACAGCAAGCACGCACTGCTGTTTGTAGTACACATCCAGGGCGGTTCGTAAGCGACGAAAACCATGAGTAGAGTTTGGTAAGTCAGCGGGATAAATATAAACAAAAACATGGCTAAGATTCGAATTTGAAACGGCCCAAATTGGCCAATTTGCTCCAAAACTTGATCAACTTCTAGGACCATCTTGAAGCGGGATAGGATTTGAGTTATGAGAGGAGACTTGTCGCACAAAGCGCAACTGCGCAAGCTAATTGTAACACGACTCGAGAAGCAAATACATGAATTGCTCATCACCAGATCACCGGGGGCTGTACGGAGGTCGCGTGTTTGATTGACAGGTTTTCTGGTTTATACAACAATCACGCTGTGTAGCCTCTATACTGTTCGCAGCCTCTCCTTTGGTGAACATCTCAGTAAAGACAAGAGAAAAATAAGCCATGCATCGCAGAGTCTGTGTTGCGCGTGCCGGTTCTAGATCACCACAGGCCATCGGTTTGTTCACGTATTTGATTGTTCTGCTCTATTGTTTTGCTCACCACCTCCCCTGTGGCCTGACAAACCGATGGCCTTTCGAGAGGTTGAAGAGCGACGTTTATTATTCTCCAAGAGTCAGAAGGGTGATATAGGTCGGAACAACTCAGGGTAATAATCTTTGTCGCTTGGGTTTTCTTCAATATCTTTTGTTATATCCCAGTGATGAATTTTCACGCGCGCTCGTTGGTCAATACAAATTTCTTCCCTGGTGGCAAAATATTGGTGCCGAATAAAAAGTAGGATATATGAAAACACCTTAGTGGGGGAAACGGCAAAGATCAGCCAATCTTCAACATCTAATTTCCCTGTAAGGTTCATCAATTCCCTATTTGCTTGGTGTGATTTAAAGACACTACAGGAAATAGATATTGAAGGCCAACAACCCTAGGAAAATACCCTAAGAAAGTACTATATAAAAGTTATGCAACATTTTGGAAAACCCAGGCACAGTTAAATCAAAATAGTGGAAAGCTACGCACTTAATGCAAGATCAAGACAAATTTTAAACTAGAAAAATATGTATCAGAAGCTAATGTTAGACGCCGGTAGCGTTGCAGAATGGTCCTCGTTGCAGAAGTGTCTAACCAATCAGATTGTCTCTTGTATCTCCCATACCGTCCATCCAATCAAAGTGCCTTGTTATCGTATCTTGTACCTCGTGGAGATCGTGCCAAGGGGAGATCGTTCATAGGGTCGTGTTGGAATTGTTAACTTGTTGACACTTTCACCACAAGGACAGTTCTGCAACGGTACAGACGCCGACAATCTATGACTAGATTGCGTGTCTCGGCACACAAACTAGTAATTGAAACAGGCCGCTATAAAAATTTACCTTATGAATTAAGGATTTGTGAAAAAAGTAAAAAAAAATAAGGTTGGGGATGAGGACCATACCTTAATGGAATGCGACTATGTCAATGATATACGTCGAGTATTTTTTAATGATCTATTTGCAATCAATAACTCTTTCAAACTGTTAAGGCCAAAAGACCTTTTTTTGTATATTATGAGCTTAACAGATGACGAGCCTTGTCCTGAAATTTCGTGATGAATTATGAATAGAGGATAGGCATATAAGCCAACCTACTTTGTATATTATCCTAATATACATGTATTGGTATTTATTGGAATACAGTATTGGAATAAATTATTATTATTATCATTATCATTATCATTATCATTATCATTATCATTATCATTATCATTATCATTATCATTATCATTATCATTATCATTATCATTATCATTATCATTATCATTATCATTATCATTATCATTATCATTATCATTATCATTATCATTATCATTATCATTATCATTATCATTATCATTATCATTATCATTATCATTATCATTATCATTATCATTATCATTATCATTATCATTATCATTATCATTATCATTATCATTATCATTATCATTATCATTATCATTATCATTATCATTATCATTATCATTATCATTATCATTATCATTATCATTATCATTATCATTATCATTATCATTATCATTATCATTATCATTATCATTATCATTATCATTATCATTATCATTATCATTATCATTATCATTATCATTATCATTATCATTATCATTATCATTATCATTATCATTATCATTATCATTATCATTATCATTATCATTATCATTATCATTATCATTATCATTATCATTATCATTATCATTATCATTATCATTATCATTATCATTATCATTATCATTATCATTATCATTATCATTATCATTATCATTATCATTATCATTATCATTATCATTATCATTATCATTATCATTATCATTATCATTGTCATTATCATTATTATTATTATTATTATTATTATTATTATTATTATTATTATTATTATTATTATTATTATACGGGTTACGTGCACATTTTCACAGGACAAATATCAGGCGATAACGTCCAGTCAAAATGATATATGTCCGGTGAACATTTTTGTGAAGTCAAAACTCGCTTTTCGTCTGCTCAATAACTTCTCAATCAAACACCAAGGTTTTCGAAACGCTGAAGGCCAGAAAGAAGGCACGAAGCATCATCATCAATATATATATATATTTTTAGAAAAGCGAAAGAAAAAGCAATGACAAAAAAAATTCACAACAGCGTGCGCTCGTGGCGTCATTCCCGTTCACGTCAGCGCGCGCGCAGTAGACAATTCAACATTGAAAACTGTCTCCGCCCTTGAAGGGGTTTATTTACTAAATATACTAGGTTTTAGCACTGATAACACAGCGAATTTACAGCACTGATAACAAAGCGAACGGCCGACATATGTACTGTTAACTAACTTTTGTTTCTGTGTTCCGTTGTTGTTCGAGGTATGACTCAATTTTTTACTGGGATATAGCTTAAGATGTCATCTATCGCCCGCGGCGGAATATTTGAGGTCAGTTGAGTGCCAAACTCTATCCTTCTCTCTCTAGCTCTTTGTCTCTGTCTCTTCCGGTAATGCAGTTTGCCGATATTTTGAGGCTACGCGAAGTAGCCTCAAAATGTGTCTGTTTTTTTAATCCAATTTTCTTTGTAAAACACTAAACTACTAGCCTACGAGTAGCAGGATTTCGCGAGTCAGCGGCTACACGTAGGCTATAAACTACCGGCTAGGAAATGGACGTTATCCTGGCTTATTATTAGCCGACAAGAGAGCATATCTTGGTGCTGATAAGTTTTAATATTCGAACTTTAATAGCTTCAGTATTCTGGTGTGTATAATTTTGATCAACCACGACAGATTCCATTTGAAACCCAACACCAATATACAGGAAGCTCTGGGCCAACTCCTAACCTACTAGAAATATTGTTTAAAGAATGTCGATCAACCCCTCCTTTGTTATTGTTTATTAATGAAAATACAACGGATTATTCGCAAGATAACAATCTACTAATAAAGTCTGATTTAATTTTTCGGGTCTGAAACCATCCTCGGGGACTCAGGGCGTCGCGGAGATCGGGCACACAGGGAGCGCGCGAGAAAGAATCTGAATTGATCATATCAATTAATGGCTGTCGTTTTTCTAAATGGTCTAATTGAGCCTGGGGCGAGCCGCGGGAGACCTGTAATATTTGAAAACGTTAGGGACTAGGCTCCATTTCCAAGATGGCTGCCAGCAAAATCGTAGTAAATTCGAATTCCTGCAAGTTTACGTGGAAATTCTTACAAAGCGAAAAAAAAAATGATTGAAGCGAACTTCCAAATATGGTATGTAATGCCTAATAAGGAAATGACCCAGCGAGCTAGAAAAACGACAGTTTTTAAAACAAGATTGACTGAAATGGATCTAAAACTTAAATGACAGTAATGTAATGTGAGAATGTCAACGCGAGCTATATAAAATGATTTACCCCATTCAACAGGTGCTTTTGTTGGGAAATTTTAGGGGGAGGGGAGGGGCGCTTATTGGGGAGAGGGCGCTTACTATTCCAAAATTCCAGGTTTTTGGGGGGGGGGGGGCGCTTATTAAAAGGATGGCGCTCATTTGAATATTGCAAACTAAGATGTGTTTTATATTTGATGTTTTCAGTTGTTTTGGAAGCACCATTTGAGGAAAAACCGCTGGCCAACGGCACTGCCGCCCCGGACGCAGAACAAGAGGGGGACTCGGTGCTAGCAGCGGACAAGATAAACCCCGGATTTGTCGCAGACGGCGAGGCGTGCAAAGAGAAGCCAGAAAACGCAAGATTACCGGGGGACGAAATCGGAAATAAGAACGAGAAACCTGTAGGTGAAGACAAGGAAAAGGAGTCGGGAGACGAGAGCAAAGACGACATAGAACAAGTAGGAAAAAAAGATGAAGGACCCGGAACTGATGCTGAGGAGACTGCTGTCGAGGATAATGAAAAAAAAAATAATTAAGGAAGAAGAAAATTTGGGTTTTGAAAAAGAGAACGACACTTTGGAAAAGAGCAAAGAATCGGACAAAGAGGAAGATACTGCACTTTAATCATAAATAGATCAAAGTTATAAAAAATACTATTTAACATTTTCAAATACGGTATATTGGACGTCACAAAGAGAAAAAGATTGTAACGTTTTATAGAATATAATAGAATAGGAATATCCTAGAATATTTTCTAACAAAATGTTTTTAGTAGGCACTTTATATTTGTTTTTGTTAAAAACTGTGATTTATGGATCGATTACATCAGCTGTTCTCAAACTTTCTTTTATCCTACTTATCTTAGCAGTGATAGTGTTCATATTAATCTTCCTAGTCTATATAATAGTCACTATTGTGACTCTAATATCTACTATTACCGTTTATATGGTAATGATATTGGTGATACCTATATTCATAGTGGTTATACTGTTTGTGGTATCATTGTTGTCTATAGGGGTTTTGATTCTGATTGCTTTTGTTTTGCCGATCGTTCTAATTGCTTTGAATGTGATGTGTGTTTTCGTGACCGCTATTTCTGTTATAGCTACATTGCTAGCTGTTGTTGCAATAGTTGTAATTACTTTGGCTTTCATTGTTTGGATTAGGAAAATGTACGGCGAAGAGCGGAGTACCCATGATGTACATAATGTTGATGTTGATAATGTTTATGATGATGATGATGCTTATGATGCTGATGATAATGTCTATCCAGATAATAACATTAGTAATAGTTATGATAAAGATATAGCAAAGCTGACTGCTATGGTGGCAATTTTTATTGCATTATTTATGTTATCTAACTCAATTTAACAAGTTTAGAGACAAATATACTTTTCACCAGTTTGTGCAAGCAATTATTACTTGTTCAAGAATCATGTAAATCGATAAAATATTTCTGAACACATTTCTGGGGTTAATATACGCTTCACGCCACGCCTCACACATGTATCCCGTACTACGTCAAGCTAAGGATTATTGTCAGCGGCATTCTCTTTGATAGATTCCATTTTAACTGAAAATAAAAAAAGAAATAATAATAAAATAAAAAACATGCGAAGCCTTTTATCACAGAAAATAGAAACCTTGCATTTTGGTGTTCAAATGGCACAAGTACTTCTGTCGCTGGCTCCCATTTGCGCTTATCTGCTCATTCAGAATCCCACGGGCTATAGGATATTGACAGCCTGAGAAACATCCCCCCCCTTTGCAATCCACCCCAGCCCCCATTCTCGTCGTCTGGAGCCCTTGTTAAAGCGGTAACTCTCATCCCAAGGGCTGTAGGGTATAAACGGCCCGCTAACTTTATTTTGTCTTAACCTAGAGTGGTTAACCTAGAGTACCAGCGCCAGCAGCAATGGCTGTTACTGGCGCTCCCAGTGGGGTGGGGTAGGGGGGGGGGGGCGTTCTTCCCATGTCGACCCGATAGGGATGGGTGCTCGTCGTATTATTAGGGGTCAAAATAGGGGGTATCTGAGAGAGGCTTTTCTACTACAAATGGTATTTTTTAGGGGGTTCGCAGAAAGAGGCATTATGAGCCAACGTTTTCTAGATTATCTAATACTTCCGACTTGTAAGCAAAACATTGTCTTTCGAGACTTTCTTTATACAATGGGATACTTAAATCTGCGTTTTGGTATTTTCAGGCATATTTTTTGCTTCTAGGGTATATTTTAGCGTAGCAATTTTTGGTGTTATTTTCAGGGGTATTTTTTTTAATTTCTCGACGAACATCCCTATCATTTTTACCCTGATTCCCCCCCCCCCCCCCCACCACCACCACCGCCTCCCCTGGCGCTGTTTGCACGGGACTTTACAGTGGTGGAGAGGCGGGAATGGAAGGGAAAGGGAAGGGGTGGAACAGATGATAGTGGTACTAACAAAAGTTTGGTACACGTAGAAAGGACAAGGCTATAGAATGCTCATTTTTACCCTGATTCCCCACCACCACCACCGCCTCCCCTGGCGCTGTTTGCACGGGACGTTACAGTGGTGGAGAGGCGGGAATGGAAGGGAAAGGGAAGGGGTGGAACAGATGATAGTGGTACTAACAAAAGTTTGGTACACGTAGAAAGGACAAGGCTATAGAATGCTCATTTTTACCCTGATTCCCCACCACCACCACCACCACCACCACCACCGCCTCCCCTGGCGCTGTTTGCACGAGACTTTACAGTGGTGGAGAGGCGAGAATGGAAGGGAAAGGGAAGGGGTGGAACAGATGATAGTGGTACTAACAAAAGTTTGGTACACGTAGAAAGGACAAGGCTATAGAATGCTCATTTTTACCCTGATTCCCCACCACCACCACCACCACCACCACCGCCTCCCCTGGCGCTGTTTGCACGGGACTTTACAGTGGTGGGGAGGCGGGAATGGAAGGGAAAGGGAAGGGGTGGAACAGATGATAGTGGTACTAACAAAAGTTGGGTACACGTAGAAAGGACAAGGCTATAGAATGCTCATTTTTACCCTGATTCCCCACCACCACCACCACCACCACCACCGCCTCCCCTGGCGCTGTTTGCACGGGACTTTACAGTGGTGGGGAGGCGGGAATGGAAGGGAAAGGGAAGGGGTGGAACAGATGATAGTGGTACTAACAAAAGTTTGGTACACGTAGAAAGGACAAGGCTATGGAATCGTCAATGTTTACCTTGCTCGAGGTGTTGCGGATCATCATCTCCCATGACCTCTAGCGTGGGTTTGCCTCGCGTTTCCGGTAGGAACCAGCACGCAAGCGCGGCAAGAAAAGTAAGGCCACTCATCAAAGCGAACGGGAGAATAGCGTTTATCCGGGTGAGTTGGACCACGAACGGAGCAAGGGCCGCCCCGACACGACTAATGACGGACAGGAGACCCATCCCGCTATTCCTGAGATGAGATATAAAGGCGATTGTAAAAAAGATGTTACAAAATGCTGAGATGAGAAAGAAGGGCGATGGTAAGAAAAACGGGAATACAAAAATAGAGGGGGAAAGAAACATCCCGGTTCTCCTGAGATAAAATAGATGAAAGTCAAATATAAAAAAAGGAGGAGGAGGAGACCAATACCCCGTTATCCCGGATACGGATCGCATCCATGAGAGGTAGGGAAACAACGATATCATATCTAACCATTGTAGGGAAGAGTTCGGCGGAGAACACGTAAAGGCTGTGGAACGAGATAGGGCTCCCGAATGGTCCCTCGAAATTTCGATGGGCTCGCAGTTTTCGGATAATGCTAGCAGGATAGCGCAATTTTTTCCGCCGTGCTCGCATTGTATTTTTCGATGTATTCGCTGCTCAATTTATTTAAAAACTAAAAATGCTCGGTCTCGCATAAAAAACGGGGTGCTCGCAAGCTCGCAAGTGCTCGCCAAAGACCATTCGGGGGTCCTCGAGATGGAGATGCATAGGGTACCCAGAACCCCTTGCGTGCTCTATTGCGTCATGTATGGCGTCAAACCTGATCATTGTAGGGAAGAGTTCCGCGGAGAACACGTAAAGGCTGTTGAACGAGGTAGTGATACACAGTTTACCCAGGGTTCCTGCAGCGACGCGCCCTGCTATGTAACCTGGTGACAAAACATACCGTGTGAGCATGTGCAAAGGAATACATCTAGGGCAAACGATTGGGGAAAGTTATTTAGAGCGGCTTGGTGGTAACCAAGTGTACAATGTGTCAGCCCCCCTAGCCTCCCTTTCAGCTCCTCCCAAACCTTTGTTTGGAAGGAGATCATCACTTCTAATTTATCCATTTGAAAAACTGCTTCTAGATGAGTTCGACTTCAGTTGACCCCTTCAATGGTAGAAGACAGTTAATTTTGTGTGTGTATTTGGATAGAAAATGTTTCTAGGTGGATCTTGTGAGCTATTACCAAAGGTAATTATGCCAGTAAGATACTACTGTATGGACCACACCCTGTGTTTTTCTCTAGACACGCCCCTGTACCTATATTGTCCGTGCCAGAAGGTATGAAGGACACCACTAGACACGAGATGGCGCCCACGACAGTGTACCAGACCACAGTATGCTTACGACCGAACCTGCAACGGTATTACAGCTACTACAAAAGAGGCAGGAAAAAGCTTTTCTAACTGTTTAATCTCCTAAGGGGGGTTCAGAGCAGTAGCAGGCCACGTATGATTGGGGAGGCACAATACAGAAACATTAAGAGGGGGCACAGCCACGCCCCTACTGGTCATTTCCTTATAATTTTTGAAAATATTGGGGGGGGGGGGGGGGGACACTCCTTGGTCCCCACCTCCTGCTACGGACCTGGGGTCAGCTCGCAAAGGGTGTGTGTGTGTGTGTGTGTGTGTGTGGGGGGGGGGGGGGATAATAAAGGTTATGGTTGAAGCCCGCTTTAAAGACATCTGATTAATAAAGACACCTGGTTATCAAGGACGGTTTTCAGTTTTAATAGGAAAGAAGGCATCATATGTTCAGTAAGCGCACCCGTTTTATGGACTTGGGTTCCAACAGTGTCCTTATTTCTGCCCTTTTAAAAAAATGAATCCAAAGGTTTTTGTGACGAAGGGGGCACACTCATTGCAAAACTATAAGGTTGTTACCGTTGCTTGGTTACCTGTTACAGTTGTCAATCACCAGAATGTTTGCTGGGAACTCGACAATACTGGTAAGCACGAAATTAAGGTAGATACTTCCACCGAAGTCCCCAGCACTCATAGACACAGCGTAATACACGAGGCCATTCACCAACCTGACAAACAACAGGGTGCATTAACTTCCTTTCGAGACAAAGGTCCCTAGTGATACAAGTCCAGGGGCGAATCCAGGATTTCAAAATAGAGGGGTGGATAATGGCCGGATAGACGGCTTATAACTAATCCAGTGGTTGTTGGTAGGTCACATAGATCTAACAATACTTCAATCTAAATTGAATTTATCGCGTCAGCAAAGTCAAGCAGGCGATGGCACATGGACAGTACCTCCTCCGTAGTTTATTCAAACAAAAATGGGGGGAAATCCACCAAATCCCCTATATCCGCCCCTGAAGTCAGAGGCTCTTATTTTATGTAGTTTGAACTGTGCCATTCCAGAAAAAAACCATACTCCTCCCCTCCCCTCCCGTCAGAGGAGCCTCCACCCCTCTTTGATTTGCCTTAAAGAATGTCGGTCACCTTTTCCTTTGTTATTGTTTATCTTTATAAAAATACAACGATTTATTTGCAAGAAAACTACGAAATATCAATCTACGAATGAAATATGATTAGTTATTAACAATATTTGATTGAAAATATATTGGCTACTCGCTTTAATAAGCCGATGGAAATGGATGCTTTGTGTGACTCGGCATTGAGCGGGAGCATAAAATGTCGGCGTGATTGGCCTTCTTTAATAAGAGTGCGCGATCTAACGGGCATTTTTTCTTAATAAGGTAAGCAAACAAAACTGGGCGCGCGGAGAGGACGACTTGCTTAGCCTGTACGATTTTAATTAGCATATTTTGGCCGCGACAATAAATGACATTGATGGAATGTTTATGAGACACATGCTAGACCTTAATTGAGGTCGAGAAAAAATGGCGGGAAGCGAGCTAGAAAAGTCCGTTATGCAGCAAAAGCCAAATTCTTAAAAGCCAAACAAGGACTTGGAGAAAGTATAAGGGCCCCCGAAAGTTCGATGTGGTCGCAGTTTTCGGCTAATGCTCGCATGCTCTCGTATTTTTTTTCCGCCGTGCACGCATTGTATTTTTTTATGTGTTCGCTTGCTCGATTTTTCAACAACTAAAGATGCTCGGTCTCGCATAAAAAACGGGGTGCTCGCAAGGTCGCGAGTGCTCGACAAAGACCATTTGAGGGCCCTAGTATAAACTGACAGACCCCCCAGAGTGCCCAACTCACTGCATGGGGGAGGGGGTGGGGGGTGGGGAGGGTTAGTGGGGTTAGAGTGCGCAGTTTGTCTGGCTTTGGCGTTTTACTATTTTACTACACATACCACGCGTAGCACTGGAGCAGAGTTAGTAAAGCCAGCCTAGGTGTGCCAAACAGTTCCAGGAATCCTCGGTTATGTTTCACCACAGGGACTCTGAGGTCTTCCTTAGGCATTTCTTTTTTGTTGACTTTAGCGACTTGCTCCAGGATTTCACGTGCCTGGTCCTTGCGACCGACCACTAGAAGCCATCGGACGGACTCGGGGATAAACCTGAATAAAAAAAAATGAAAAATTGAATTTTGTTTCTATTAATTTCAAAAAGCAAAGCAACACACGCCGCGTAGTTCGGGCGCGTACCCAGGTTTGGCTGAGGGGAGTGTCCCCTACACTCCGTCCCCAGGTACGATACTGTTGCTTTCAAGTGTTGGTGTGTAACCAGCGGGGTAGCCAGCATTTTTAACAGGAGGGGGCCCATAAAAGGCCCTTTGAAGGCATTTTCTCCTGTGTTTTAGTTAATGTCTCATACATTTACTGTATTTTTGGCTGCTAGAAGGGGGGGCCCGGGCCCCCTTGGCCACCCCCCTGGCTACGCCCCCGGTAACTACGGGATGATTACTAAAATGGTGCCACAAGCATCAGGCGCGTTTCTCTATCGTTACGGTAAAAAGGTTATGTAGGAAAGATTATCGACATTGATGCTGAAAATGATGTCGATGACGATGATGGGGTATACAAACACTAAATAAGTATAATCTACTTACTTCCAAAATATAAAAATAAACACAAACGGCACAGTAGATATGATACACAGCAGCTTCCAATCCTTAATGAAATACGCCTGCAGCCCCAAGACCATCAACGCCAGCGTGAAATAGAACCACACCATAGTAGAAGACAACGCCCTCTTGGCCGGCCCGACCAGTTCCGCGGCGAGCACGAACATAGTCAGAATACTTCCACCGAGAAAGAATCCAGAGAAGAATCTCAACGCTATGACGACCCACGAGGCCTGGGCGAAAGACATGGAGAAGGTGATGGCAATGACGCAGGCTGCAGAGGGAAACAAGACGCTACGACGACCGTACTTATCCGCGATCATCCCCAGGATGATAGCACCTAAAGCCCAGCCAAAGAAGAGCATGGAGTTGGCGAGCCATGCATGAAAGCTGTTGTCGCACACGAGGTCGAACTGAGGAGAGATGAGAACATGGTATAAGAATCAATAATGACGAGAGTAAGCGAGCCATGCATAAAAGCTGTTGTCGCAAACGAGGTCGAACTGAGGAGAGATAAAAACATGGCATAAGAATCAATAAGGACGATAGTAAGCGAGCCATGCATGAAAGCTATTGTTAAACACGAGGTCAAACTGAGGAGAGATACTTCTACTTCTTCCTGGGAGACTACCATCTTCCTATTTGAAGATTATTGTGGGCGTGCAAGGTGCATGACTTGTGCAGTGCAGGAAGGGCTGTAGCAGGGGGTGGGGCACTGGGGGCACGTGCCACCCCAAAATTTGAAAAATTATAATGAAACGACCAGTAGGTGCGTGGCTGTGCCCCCCAAATATTTTCTTAAAGTTTCTGTTTTGTGTCCCCACCTCCTTAATATTTTGAGGCCTGCTACGTCCGTGGGACGTACGACATACATGGCAGGTCTGGAAGACCTTGTTGTTGGCTGTAAGATATTAGTTGTTCCCATATCATCAAGGCCATACTAAGCAGTCTTAGCCTTCTGTTTTGGATTGATTCCCAGCCAAGCTGCTTTAGAGTAGGCGCTGTGGTGTCGGTCTATTATCATTTAAAACCCCTGGTGACTATCCCCTGGTAGTACCAAGGTCAGCGTCTGATGTGACCCCATAAATAAATGTATGGTTTTGAATCAGCCTAGTTCCAGGCATCTAGTCCGGGTTTCCTGTCCTGGAGATGACACATAAGACAGTATAGGGTTTGTGACGAGCTATCCCATTGTTCAGGGAGATGGCTCTTTATGACGTCACAACTCTTAATAACCATTTTATGCTCCCGCTCAATGCCGAGTGACTCAGAGAATCCATTTCCATCGGCTAATTCAAGCGAGTAACCAATTATCAATCAAATATCGTCAGTTATTATCAGACTACAGAGTATCAGGCTTTATTCGTAGATTGTAATTTTGAAATTTCCTTGCGACGGCTGTGTAACCGCCGCCACCTGGTAAATGAGTAACTCTACCACCTCGACCCCCAGGCGCGTTTTTTCTCTCCCCCATTAAAAGAAAGAAAAGAAGAAAAGGTGGCTGAGGTATTCCTATAGCCCGTGGTTTCCCCTACAAGTCTCAAGGGTCAAAGTGTACATCAATTTCCTCACGAGCGGGCGGAATTTTTATCATACACATGCATGTTTCACATTTATTTGGGATACCTTAAAATAAAAGCAGTTTTAACAACCTGACGAGCTCTAACCTGGGTATCAGCCAATTTCTACTGCTAAGTGTGTTCCAACCTTTGTGCCTTTTGGCAAACATTTAAATTATTTTTCTGATAGGTCGTGAGATACTTTATTCGTTAGAAAATAAAATATTAGATGTAGCGTAAAAATCCAGCCATTTTTGAAAGAAGGAAAGATGCTTTTTGGTTCCTTTTTTTTCTTCGGTCGGTCCAAAATAGGGCTTGGCTTTATCACTTGGTCACGTAATGCATTGTTAATTCACTCACTCCTTAGGCTAGGAGTCACCTGATTAAACCAAATTGTCAGGGATGTCATTTGCCCTGTCAAACAGATAATCGAACATTAGATCATGCAAATTTCACGCACGCTTCTTTTTATAACGCTTGCTGAGGCCTTGATTAACAGGATAAAAAAATAATAATAATCAAACACTTATCGAAGCTGGGTAAGCTTTAACCGATTAATTTAATCGCTTACTTGGGTAACAATTGTATGCACGGGTCCTTCGTAGAGTTCTGGGTCTGCAAACTTCCAGTCCGTCCTGTTGAGTTTGCATCTTCGGTGGTACAGCTCTATTGGCTGAGTACTGGTGCTGTAGATTTCCCGTCCGGTTGAATTCGACAGCAAGCACGCACTGCTGTTTGTAGTACACATCCAGGGCGGTTCGTAAGCGACGAAAACCATGAGTAGAGTTTGGTAAGTCAGCGGGATAAATATGAACAAAAACATGGCTAAGATTCGAATTTGAAACGGCCCAAATTGGCCAATTTGCTCCAAAACTTGATCAACTTCTAGGACCATCTTGAAGCGGTATAGGATTTGAGTTATGAGAGGAGACTTGTCGCACAAAGCGCAACTGCGCAAGTAAATTGTAACACGACACTAGAAGCAAATGCATGAATTGCTCATCTCCAGATCACCGGGGGCTGTACGGAGGTCGCGTGTTTGATTGACAGGTTTTCTGGTTTATACAACAATCACGCTGTGTAGCCTCTATACAGTTCGCAGCCTCTCCTTTGGTGAACATCTCAGTAAAGACAAGAGAAAAATAAGCCATGCATCGCAGAGTCTGTGTTGCGCGTGCCGGTTCTAGATCACCACAGGCCATCGGTTTGTTCACGTATTTGATTGTTCTGCTCGATTGTTTTGCTCACCACCTCCCCTGTGGCCTGACAAACCGATGGCCTTTCGAGAGGTTGAAGAGCGACGTTTATTATTCTCTAAGAGTCAGAAGGGTGATATAGGTCGGAACAACTCAGGGTAATAATCTTTGTCGCTTGGGGTTTCTTCAATATCTTTTGTTATATCCCAGTGATGAATTTTCACGCGCTCTCGTTGGTCAATACAAATTTCTTCCCTGGTGGCAAAATATTGGTGCCGAATAAAAAGTAGGATATATGAAAACACCTTAGTGGGGGAAACGGCAAAGATCAGCCAATCTTCAACATCTAATTTCCCTGTAAGGTTCATCAATTCCCTATTTGCTTGGTGTGATTTAAAGACACTACAGGAAATAGATATTGAAGGCCAACAACCCTAGGAAAATATACTAAAAAAGTACTATATAAAAGTTATGCAACATTTTGGAAAACCCAGGCACAGTTAAATCAAAATAGTGGAAAGCTACGCACTTATTGCAAGATCAAGACAAATTTTAAACTAGAAAAATATTTATCAGAAGCTAAATTTAGACGCCGACAATCTATGACTAGATTGCGTGTCTCTCGGCACACAAACTAGCAATTGAAATAGGCCGCTATAAAAATTTACCTTATGAATTAAGGATTTGTGAAAAAAGTGAAAAAATAAGGTTGGGGATGAGTACCATACCTTAATGGAATGCGACTATGTCAATGATATACGTCGAGTATTTTTTAATGATCTATTTGCAATCAATAACTCTTTCAAACTGTTAAGGCCAAAAGACCTTTTTTTGTATATGACTCCATTACGAGCCTTGTCCTGAAATTTCGTGATGATGTAATTAAATATTATGAATAGAGGATAGGCATATAAGCCAACCTACTTTGTATATTATCCTAATATACATGTATTGGTATTTATTGGAATACAGTATTGGAATAAATTATTATTATTATTATTATTATTATTATTATTATTATTATTATTATTATTATTATTATTATTATTATTATTATTATTATTATACGGGTTACGTGCACATTTTCACAGGACAAATATCAGGCGATAACGTCCAGTCAAAATGATATATGTCCGGTGAACATTTTTGTGAAGTCAAAACTCGCTTTTCGTCTGCTCAATAACTTCTCAATCAAACACCAAGGTTTTCGAAACGCTGAAGGCCAGAAAGAAGGCACGAAGCATCATCATCAATATATATATTTTAAAAAAAGCGAAAGAAAAAGCAATGACAAAAAAAATTCACAACAGCGTGCGCTCGTGGCGTCATTCCCGTTCACGTCAGCGCGCGCGCAGTAGACATTCCAACATTGAAAACTGTCTCCGCCCCTGAAGGGGTTTATTTACTAAATATACTAGGTTTTAAGTTTACAGCACTGATAACAAAGCGAATGGCCGACATATGTACTGTTAACTAACTTTTGTTTCTGTGTTCCGTTGTTGTTCGAGGTATGACTCAATTTTTTTACTGGGATATAGCTTAAGATGTCATCTATCGCCCGCGGCGGAATATTTGAGGTCAGTTGATTGCCAAACTCTATCCTTCTCTCTCTTGCTCTTTGTCTGTCTCTTCCGGTTCTCTCCCTCTCCCTCTGTGTCTGTCTCCCTCCCTCTTACTCCCCTTCTCCTTCTCTCTCTCTCTCTATCTCCCCCCTCTCTAAATATATGTTATCTTGACTCGTGAACTTTATTCTAGGATAAAATACAGTTACAGGAGTTAATTGTGAATATTTAAAGGAGGAGCGTCACGCCTTCTCTGAGCCTGTAGTAAAACACATCAACTCTGTTCTTCCCGGTTGCTATTTTTATTGGACATGGGCACTAAAACCAGAACCAACAGATTCAGGTAAAAATTGGTTATCCAAGGTCCGTAATAACAATATACGCAGTAGGCGCTCGTGGGGTCGGGTTTCGCTCTAGTTCGGGGTGAGCGCTCGGAGATAGTTCGGACTCCATTGTTGGCCGGCACTCACGCCATTGTCGCGCGAAATTTTGTGACTTTCCTCCAAACTAGAGACGG
Organism: Nematostella vectensis; assembly: GCF_932526225.1. Lineage (NCBI taxonomy): Eukaryota > Metazoa > Cnidaria > Anthozoa > Actiniaria > Edwardsiidae > Nematostella > Nematostella vectensis. The sequence continues at coordinate 2,165,441 of NC_064046.1, forward strand.
CTAGGAGTCTACCTTGTACATTGCCGCTGGCACTAAGGTACGTGGGCTCTGGGAACGGGATTGGTATTTTCATTCCATGCTGATTGTCTGCTTGTGGCGCTAGGCGCTAGGTGATGTCTTCCACGTGTTAATCAAGTGTCGTGAGGTGTTTTAGGTAACGTGGTCAGGGACTTCAAGGCTTTAGTTTTCAGATGTGAATGTGGAAATTACTGTGAAACAAGAAGATAGCATCAAAATATTGATACACTCTTTTTTTTTATAAGAACGTCTAATTTTCAGTTGAGGCTGGGCCGTTTTTATTTTTGGGTTCTTAAACTTTATTGTATATAGAGAATATAATACCCAATGAATTATTAGGAAGAGAATTACACTAAGGATCAATAGCAATAATAAGGTTGTTACTATAAGCACACTGATTCTGCATTTTAGAACGCATCAGTACTAAAAGAAAGAAATTTTTTCTGCTATATCTTACCCTCGGCATGTTCTAAAAATTAGGTGAAATCTCAGGCTGGATGTTCTTATAAAAAAGGTTCTTATAATATAAAAAGAGAGTGTAGTCTCTGATTTTAGAAATCCTGGTAACATGTCTGAAGGAATGCGGGATCTTCATTGTGTCTCATAAAGCCTTCGCCGAAGATGTAAAAAGAGTGGAAAGAGATAAAGAAAATTGTCCCAGCTAACGTCTCAAACTGTCGGGAATCCTTTGATAGCTATATAATCAGTCGCGTACCGAGGATTATTTTCCAAAAATTCGCTTACCTAAGGAATTCAGGCGCCCTTTCGAGAACCTTCTCGAACTCAAGAAAGTTCAAATACCCAGTCTCGTCTATATCAGCTTCACTCAGCAACTGAGAAATAAGATAAAAAAGCTGAACCAAAAAATCCCATTTTAATGCGCTGTGTGAAAATAAACATCGCGTAGACACTTAGCACGTAAGCAAGTGAGTAAAATTCACAACATGGACGATAGATGGATGACATCTGCAAATGGCAATGCTGTTGCGGTAACCCTGTGGCGAAGTCAATAAAATATATGTCCTTGAAGCCTTTATGCGAAAGAAAGAAACTTTCGAAAATGATTTTGGAATTTTTAGTGACAACCGTAACAACTCGTTCTTGTCCTTTTTCAATTCCTGCCCCTCCCCCCTACACTGCTACATTCTCCTCCCCCTCACGGGCATATACGTCCTCATCAAATCCCATCCCCTCCCCACACGGGCTAATTTTACTTACACTCTCAACTACAAAATTAGACTTCATCCTCATCAAATCCCCTCCCCTCGCGAAGTTTATTGTACTTACACTCTCTACGACAAATTGGACTTCATCCTCATCAAATCCCCTCCCCTCCCTTCGCGAAGTTTATTGTACTTACACTCTCTACGACAAATTAGACTTCATCCTCATCAAATCCCCTCCCCTCGCGAAGTTTATTGTACTTACACTCTCTACGACAAATTGGACTTCATCCTCATCAAATCCCCTCCCCTCGCGAAGTTTATTGTACTTACACTCTCTACGACAAATTGGACTCCATCCTCATCAAATTCCCTCCCCTCCCCTCGCGAAGTTTATTGTACTTACACTCTCTACGACAAATTGGACTTCATCCTCAACAAATTCCCTCCCCTCGCAAAGTTTATTGTACTTACACTCTCTACGACAAATTGGACTTCATCCTCATCAAATCCCCTCCCCTCCCTTCGCGAAGTTTATTGTACTTACACTCTACGACAAATTGGACTTCATCCTCATCAAATCCCCTCCCCTCCCTTCGCGAAGTTTATTGTACTTACACTCTACGACAAATTGGACTTCATCCTCATCAAATCCCCTCGCGAAGTTTATTGTACTTACACTCTACGACAAATTGGACCCCATCCTCATCAAATTCCCTCGCGAAGTTTATTGTACTTACACTCTCTACGACAAATTGGACTTCATCCTTATCAAATCCCCTCGCGAAGTTTATTGTACTTACACTCTCTACGACAAATTGGACTTCGTCGTCATCAAATCCTCTCCCCTCGCGAAGTTTATTGTACTTACACTCTCTACGACAAATTGGACTTCATCCTCATCAAATTCCCTCCCCTCCCCTCGCAAAGTTTATTGTACTTACACTCTCTACGACAAATTGGACTTCATCCTCATCAAATTCCCTCCCCTCCCTTCGCGAAGTTTATTGTACCTACACTCTCTACGACAAATTGGACTTCATCCTCAGCAAATTCCCTCCCCTCCCTTCGCGAAGTTTATTGTACTTACACTCTCTACGACAAATTGGACTTCATCCTCAACAAATTCCCTCCCCTCGCAAAGTTTATTGTACTTACACTCTCTACGACAAATTGGACTTCATCCTCAGCAAATCCCCTCCCCTCGCGAAGTTTATTGTACTTACACTCTCTACGACAAATTGGACTCCATCCTCATCAAATTCCCTTCCCTCCCCTCGCGAAGTTTATTGTACTTACACTCTCTACGACAAATTGGACTTCATCCTCAGCAAATCCCCTCCCCTCGCGAAGTTTATTGTACTTACACTCTCTACGACAAATTGGACTCCATCCTCATCAAATCCCCTCCCCTCGCAAAGTTTATTGTAATTACACTCTCTACGACAAATTGGACTCCATCCTCATCAAATTCCCTCCCTTCGCGAAGTTTATTGTACTTACACTCTCTACGACAAATTGGACTTCATCCTCAACAAATTCCCTCCCCTCCCTTCGCGAAGTTTATTGTAATTACACTCTCTACGACAAATTGGACTTCATCCTCAACAAATTCCCTCCCCTCGCAAAGTTTATTGTACTTACACTCTCTACGACAAATTGGACTTCATCCTCAGCAAATCCCCTCCCCTCGCGAAGTTTATTGTACTTACACTCTCTACGACAAATTGGACTCCATCCTCATCAAATTCCCTCCCCTCCCCTCGCGAAGTTTATTGTACTTACACTCTCTACGACAAATTGGACTTCATCCTCAGCAAATCCCCTCCCCTCGCGAAGTTTATTGTACTTACACTCTCTACGACAAATTGGACTCCATCCTCATCAAATCCCCTCCCCTCGCAAAGTTTATTGTAATTACACTCTCTACGACAAATTGGACTCCATCCTCATCAAATTCCCTCCCTTCGCGAAGTTTATTGTACTTACACTCTCTACGACAAATTGGACTTCATCCTCAACAAATTCCCTCCCCTCGCAAAGTTTATTGTACTTACACTCTCTACGACAAATTGGACTTCATCCTCAGCAAATCCCCTCGCGAAGTTTATTGTACTTACACTCTACGACAAATTGGACTCCATCCTCATCAAATTCCCTCGCGAAGTTTATTGTACTTACACTCTCTACGACAAATTGGACTTCATCCTTATCAAATCCCCTCGCGAAGTTTATTGTACTTACACTCTCTACGACAAATTGGACTTCGTCGTCATCAAATCCTCTCCCCTCGCGAAGTTTATTGTACTTACACTCTCTACGACAAATTGGACTTCATCCTCAGCAAATCCCCTCCCCTCCCCTCGCGAAGTTTATTGTACTTACACTCTCTACGACAAATTGGACTTCATCCTCATCAAATTCCCTCCCCTCCCCTCGCGAAGTTTATTGTACTTACACTCTCTACGACAAATTGGACTTCATCCTCATCAAATCCCCTCCCCTCGCGAAGTTTATTGTACTTACACTCTCTACGACAAATTGGACTTCGTCTTCTTTCAAATCTCCTCCGGTGACAGAAAGTACCGTCTGGGCCAAGTCTGTCGGCCCAAGTTTCTGGTCGCCATCAAAATCTATATAGAAAAACATCCATAATATCAATTAAATAAACATAAAAAGGATATAACTTTGTACTACAAAAACAATTGAATGAGCAAAATCTGTTCACCTACCAAATATTTTGAACGCGTATTTCACTTTAAGCTCTCTTGGTGCCTGCCAAAAAACAACGTGCGAATAATAGAAATAGAATAATACAAACAATTACCATATATCTTTTCATGTTGCATGTATGAACTACAGATTATGTAGGAAAAAAGGTTGAAAACAAAAAAGCTGATTAATGTTTTTGTAGTTATGTTCCCAGCTCAAGTCACGATGAGAAACGGAAAAAAGATGAGAAATTTGTTTCATAGCGTTGACTCGTAATCTACTTTGTACACAAAGTTTCACAACAAGTTTCCCAAACAGGTAATAGCCATTTTTGATGCGCGAGATGTTTAAAAAGTGATATGTAAACGCGCATCATCGCTTTCGTATTATCTATGAGCCGTATTCAATGCGAATGCATGTAAATGAATCATGTCGATTGTTTTATCTCCATTTCCATGCATTTGCATTGAATACGGCTCATGGATAATACGACGTTTGAACTTAGCTTAAGTCTCGATCGACTGACATGCCGGCATGTCCTTTGTTATTAACGGCCAGTAGAGCGAGACTTCGCCAGCAATAACTGGCCGATGATGGCGATGTTTGAGAAATGGGCTCAGGTGCAACAGGCGCTGTTCGAACAGGGCTTTATGGTGCGGTTGACGCTGATGTAAGCGTTGTTTGAACAGGGCTTTATGGTGCGGTAGACGCTGATGTAAGCGTTGTTTGAACAGGGCTTTATGGTGCGGTAGACGCTGATGTAAGCGTTGTTTGAACAGAGTTTTATGGTGCGGTAGACGCTGATGTTAGCGCTGTTTGAACAGGGCTTTATGGTGCGGTAGATGCTGATGTTACCGTTGTTTGAACAGGTCTTTATGGTGCGGTTGACGCTGATGTAAGCGCTGTTTAAACAGGGCTTTATGGGCAATGGGGGGAGGGATTGCACGAAGTTGCTCGCGAATTGTGCAGTGTCGAAATCACTTCTGTTCAAAAGAATAATCTCGTATTATGACTTACTGAGTCACTGAGAACAGACATCATATTTAAGAAGTCATCAAACGTTAATGCTCCGCTCCCGTTCACAGAAAAAACTTGACATATTCGGCACTTGAATGGGTTCTCCTGAAAAGGAGTCAAAATTAAGAACGTCAAAGACGAATTTTACTTTATTAGCCCCCCTCCCCGAAAAAAAAAAAAAAACAGGTCAGATCCGCCCTGTCACACCCTTACCCTCACCTTCCCCCTCACCTTTAACTCTGGTAATTTGAGAAGATGTCTCATCCCTTAAGGAGGGGCTCGAGCTTAACCCCTTCCCCCCCTCCCCTCCGAGTCCCCACCCCCTTCCGAGATTTCCCTAGGATAAGTGCTTGTATTATGGGAACATGATCACCTTTAACTCGGGGAGTTTGAGAAGATGTCTCATCTTAAGTAAAGGCTGTGTCTCGAGCTCCTTGTAATCATCCGGAATAAGGACGGGGTGTAGAGCCCGGTACCGTTTGTGGATCCTGAAAAACGCATTGGATATGATACCAGACGCTTTTACAATGCCAACGCGGCAATCTCACAGTGCGACGCGATACGATGGCCACCTTGAAAGCTTTAGCGAGTCAGAGCAGTGCAGACAGCGCCAGCATTGGCCTTATTGCTGGCATCGTTTCCTGCATGACCATAAGTCAAAGGAACTGTGTACGAACTCACACAGCACCTTCAAGCATGGTGTGTAAACAGTGCCTGTATTGACGGGATGTTGGCTGTTCTGGCCAGTAATTCTGACATGACAGGAGCAAAAAATGACAAGTTCAAATTGTAAGTTCGTGTTAGCTTATATTCGCTTGATTTTTTGCATACATGTTCCTTGTGGAATATAAAATAAAATAAGCTTTAGTATTTTTGGTAGATAATCCGTTCTTGAGATATTGCAAATTGTAAGACTCTTGATTTGTCTGAGATTGCATTTTTTGCTTCTGTCTTCCGGTATTGTTTGCAAGGGGCTTAATGATACTTTCAACCAGCGTGCAGAGGCATAAGCGTATCAAAATATGATGGTATACCCTCTTGCACACAGCTTTCGGTTTCGATCAGAAAGCTCCGGCAGGAGGGTATCCTAGGTACTGGAGTTCATGTCAAAACTGAAGATTCTCGCTACTTCACATAGATAACTCAAAGCTGAGTCATTGTGGCCAAGGAAGCGCGTTCGCATTAAAACAATAGATGACAAACTAAAAGGTTTTTGCCATGGTCTATCCAGGATAATCGCCCTGACGACGTTTTATTCGCAAAAATTACATTGAAGCATCGTTGTAAAATAAAGCGAAATCTATCCCAAAAGGTTTAATACACCAAAAACTGGAATTCGGCTCTTATTTGGGCTTTTTGTATTTATTCCAAAGAGGGTTAAAATATAAGAAACAAATAAAATAGAAAGAAGCTCAGAAGAAAAAGGAATGCACCATTTTTTTTCTTATCTAGGACAGTTTTTTTTTAGAGCATCGAGTTTCTAGAAGTTGAAGCAAGTTGCCCAAAAAAGCGAAAAAAAAAACTATGGAAGTAATTTGAATAATGGCGCGATTTTATAAAAATAGAGCTAAGAACCACTGATAACTGGTAGCTTTCCGATTTTAACACAGATAACGACACTCAGTATTATTTGAACAAGAACAGAGTGAGTAATAATCTTACCTCAAAATATCTGCACGCGTGAAAAACGTACAATCCTGTAAACACACAAGAACATAATAAATGATCTTTAAAATAAACATCGCGAAAAAAAAATTAAATTTAATTGAAACCTACCTGATAGTCTTCAAGTTGTTCTTCAGTAAAAGCACAAACTTTGTTCCCCATTTTACAAAGGTTTTAAAAGGCTTTGTATAGTAGCTTTTTACGTTTGGTCGATCTGCATTCCAACGGCTCCCCTAAGCAGTGTAAAGCCTTTCGCGACACTATACTGGTTTCCCAGTAAGCACTCGACTGGCATCACACTGCGTTCAGCTTTTGTGTTGAGCTAGAAACCTGTGAATTAATAATGATGGTTATTTTATACAATCTTATGTTTTTGAGAAACCCAAGAAAATTATATGCATAATTCATCTCACTACATGATAACGTTGAAGAAACAAAGGTTTTTTCTAACTTTGAAGGGACGTTCAACATGTCTCAAAATTCTTTGTATTTTTATAATTGTATTGCTTTATTGTTATATTTCGCGAAATTTCAGAAAATAATATTCAAAAATGAATTAAGCCCCAGCAAAGCTGAATATACCTCTTGCCATCCAAATGCACGTCAAACATACAAATAGAAGACGACTCGTGTGGCCAGAAATCAAAATAATCGAACCACAGGCGTACCTACCATCCTCCCGTTGTTATCATCAGAATTATTTCCCGTAAGTGATCTATTACAAAATAAAGGTCGAATGAAATCTTTGTCTTTGATGTCAATAAATCGAAAAAAATCGAAATCTTATTTTTTACGATTTAATCAAAGACAACTTTATGAGATTTCATTCGACCTTTATTTTGTAATTATTTACGGGAAATAATTCTGATGAAAACAACAGGAGGATGGTGAGCCTTTGATCGGACCATGCATTATAGGAACATAATCTAATTATGAGCTTAGTTTGTGGGACTTTCTTTCAATTCTACAAAGGAGAAAAAGGAGAATTTACCAAGAGACAAATAGCCACTTATGCCTAAAGGAAAAATGAAAGCTTATCAATGCCATATTAGGAGAGTTTATGACAGTGAATTATTGGGGACTTTTTCTGACTCAATATATAAACATTTCTCAAGGGCGATCACTGTAACAATTTGTTCTGACAAATGTCACAACCTGGACATAAAATGAAAATCTATTTTTTTTAATCCCTAAAGTCTTTGGTATTATAGAGTATGTTCATTTGTTGTCTTTGGCATTATTAGTTATATATTTGAGGCAAAATGGTAGTAAACAGAAATCAGTGTTGCATGTGAATTAACCATAATAGGAAAAGAATAAGACATAGAGACTAACAATGATTATGATTAGCTATGCACAAATAAATACTGTGCTTTCAATATCATGTGATATAGAATTTTAGATTTTAGAATTATTGTGTAATGAAAAGATGTCCAACATAACCATGTGAGACAATTATGTTAAAGAATATTGATCAGCCAGAATTCTCTTGTTATTGTTTACATTTGAAAATACAACCATCTATTTGTAAAAAAAAATCCCATAGTGTTAGTTTTAGACCTAATAAACAAATATTTGGTTAAAAGTGTCTAAGTTTCTTGCTTGTATAAACCAATGAAAATTGGTGCCTTGTGTCATATAATTCCAAAAGCATCAAATTGTTAATGTGTTTTACTTTCTCCACTTCTTTCAATCTTACATATGGGAGGACAGCATTATCAGTAAAAATGAGAGAGCAACATTAGAAGTAAAAATGTTACAATTTCTTATCAATATATGTGCTGGAGACAAGGCTGGCATGACTGTTGATGAATGTTTGTTGTAATACAGGGTTTATGATAATAACCAATTATGGTATTAAAAACACATCTGCTAAGACATTAAAAAACTGCAAAATAAATTAACTGGACAAGTTTTAAAAGGAAACAATACTTTATTGATATGTACCTTCTTAAAATTGCTTTGCAAAAACAATGTATTTTTGGCTAGTTTGCATTTATGTATGATTAAAAAAGGCATACATAGTTTTTCATGTAAATTGTGTTTACATTTCAGAGATATATATAAACCAAACAAGACCAAACATAAAAAGCATTAAAACGTACATATATTTTTTTGTAAATTATTTTCCATATATTTTTGTATTCTGTTTTGTTGATGAACGATAGGAATTTTTTTTCTTTTTTTTTTTTCTTAGGGATGAGCCCGCGCTCGAAGCGGTCAGTGTTCGCTCGTATGCAATTGACTGTTGTTTACATGCTGACAGGCCCGGGCAAGTCTCTGTCTGACTTGAACGTTGTCTGAACGTTTTATAGTTCGCCTCGTGTTTTGCCTTCAAATTATAAATCCAGAGCGTAGTATTGACACGAATTTAAAGCTACACATCGGCGCATAGAGTGCTTGCTTTTGTGTACATTCACCAGAAGAGAGTTTTTCCGTACAAAGTAAGTAGTTTTGAAGTTCTCAGCTGGTTTCGAGGCGATACGCGTAAACACGCTCGGATTTGACACTTCAAACAAGCGTGCTTTCAAGTTCAAAGGTTTTTTCTTTTATCGGGTGTACAAGTCCCATTTCTCTGGATACGTCTATCTAGATTTCTTCTGCTTCATCACCATAGCGTAGAGATTTTCGTACTTCCTTTTGTACATATCCCGCTCACGTTTAGAAGCCTCGAGCTCCTTTCGAAGATTTTCTAAGTCTTGAACGAGCTCCCAATTTGTTTCTTCCAGTGATTTCTTCTGGCTAATGCGCTTGATTCTACAATTGTGGGCATAGCCGCGGTTTTTCAGGGTTCTTCGGCGATATTTTATCCTTGATTGTTCCTCTGTACTAAGTCCTTTCGACTTCAAAAGTCTATTTAACTCTTTCACCCCCAATTCTGCAAGCTCCTCTTCAGTAACTCCGAGTCCGGCAAGGGAGCACAAGAATTTCTCTCGATCGGCCAGCTCGTTGTTGTCATTTGTAGTGTAACTAAACGAGCTGCCCACCGACGATGGAGCGGGACTGTACATTTCGCTGTTATTTTCTGCGACATCTTGTGGTGGTTCGTAAGTAAGAATTTCACTCATCCAAGCTGGCACCGTATCCAGATTTTCTCCTGTCTCAGTCCCTTGAAATACTTCAGGTACACTTTGATTCTCCTTGGAGTCTACGTCCGACTGGAAGAACACATCATCTGTGATATAGCCAAAATACATCTCTGGTAGTTGTTGATTTTCTTGCTCGTTGAAATTATTTGTTGTGGTGGGATCCATTTTTCACGCAAAAATAAAATTTCCTAGCTCCGTCTAATACTTCCACTGCACTTTCAGTGACTATAAAGTCAACTTTGGCAAGTTTGACAGTATTTCGTACGCGTGATCGTACACCTTCGATAGCTAGCCGATGAATGGCATTCGAACGGACGATCGCTGGTGAAAAATTGTCAGTTGTTGCGCCACGAGTGTGACATTATATAGTGACGTTGTGCGTTAAAAATAGCTTTATTGTTTTCAAACCAATCAGAAGGCGCATCGCCGGGCAGCCCTGGACGAAACCTAATAGCAACTTGAACGGGGAATCCCCGAAACCAAAACAAGCGTGAAAAACGCGCCAAAACGTTTAGATTTTACAACCCTGAGGCAAAAAAATGCCGGCCTAGGATAAACATGTACTGTTTGAAGATCTGGGAAGACTTCCAGAAGGGTTCTACGGCTTAGATGGTGAAAATTGAAGGAAACAATGGCTCTGTGAAAGCTGTCGTTGAATGATGAAATTGTAATTTGCATATTAGCATTGTCATAGTGTAGCGAAGTGGAAGATTTGTTTTAACCCAGAAACTCGAAGAGGATGTTTTCAAGCTTAGGAAAGCGATACACTCAAAGAGTTTAAATTTAAAAATACATGTATTTAGCTTTACGATTAACAAGCACATTTCCCAAGCGTGCTAAACTATGTCAGAATTTGTTATCGATTTTTTTTAGACCGCATATCACAGGTGTAACGCAAGGCCGTATACAAATGAGCATTTTGCCACGTCACCAGTATTTGCGTCAAGATTTCCACAAATCAAAAACTACGATTGGTTTAAATATTTTAGACGGACACAATGATCATTTGACACTAACACTGATCAACAACGAACAGACAGATCTAATTTTAGCCATGAGTCAAATAGTAACCTGCTCGCAGAGCGAATTTTTTAACAGTAAATCATCAAGTGAATAAAAGTATCTTAGCGAGGGGCTTTAAAAGGTTGGACAACAAATTTATTACACGAGTATACTAAGATGTTACTAATGCTTTTAACGGGATCGTCGGCGCAAATCAGGATGACAATGAAACTTTTTCGTGGGTCAGTAGCTGAAAATCAATTGTTCATATAAACAATATCGTCTAAAGTCTTTTCAATACTATAAGGATAGTTACAATTTTGCTCTAAGGGTTTCTAAGGTTTTTTCGCGTACTTAATTTCAGAATTTGCCATTTTAGAGATCAAACAAAAAACAGGGGAAAACGTATCAAATTACTAAATCCAGTAAACAAAACGTGAACGTATAAAATACAACATGCCGTGAAAAACTACAGCGTAGTTACAGCGTGACTAGAGAATGTAATAAACTTGAACTAAAATTGCATCGAATGATTAACATTAAAATGAACAAACTGAAAGAACCCTCAAACATGCAATATCGTTTAAAATATACTTATAATTCAAGGATCCTTTTAACTTTGAAACAATACATATCTGTTTTAGAGCTATACATTTTTTTATCCCTGGTATTGGCTTGTGATAGCTTTTCCGCTTTCTAGGATTGCCAGGCGTTTTTCAACTGCCAGACATTTTCGTCGCAAAAATGTCCTAATTAACATACGATTAGCATAATTCCACAATGGCTATAGCAAGTTTACCACAGTGTAAAGAAAGGACAAAAGAAATATAATTAATATCGTCTGGGCACAATGTACTCACAGAAGAAGTGTACCTTGATTTCTATAGGATAATATGGTAGCTGATCGAAAATAAGGGACCATAAATTCTATAAGCCATGCCACTTGGACTGATAATAATAAAGCTGACTAGTATATATCCGACCTACTACCTGAAATCATTACCAAAAGAACAATTATCAAGTCTCTTCTGAACTCTAAGGCATACTAAGCGATTTTGGCAAATGACAATCAATAATAATAATAATAATAATAATAATAATAATAATAATAATAATAATAATAATAATAATAATAATAATAATAATAATAATACAGAAATACAAAAACAGACAACCTGCAGTTACAACTTTAAGGCTCACTTGCTAAGGCTAGATTATATCTGAGTGCAAGTCGATTAGCGAAGGCGTTGAAAAATCTATCAGTGTTAACACGGGGCTTGGTGAGCTTCTTATTACGAAAATTGTAGTTAGTTGATATATCAACAGGAGCAATATCCCTTAGAGGGTGGTTGCTGTTACCTTTGATTTTGTTGAAGATCTTAGTGTCCGTTTTCTGAAGTAGATCCATAATATTGACTTTATAAGAGATATACCTCCTAATACAAGAACAGAGACATTAAATATTTAGAGTAAGTGAATCATATTGTAGAAACATGCTCCCAGGGGTAATTGTAAATAGCTCTTTTGTATAAACTAAAATTTTCAGAATTTTATCTTAAATAAATATTTTTATAGTTGATCAACCAGGGTAGGGAAAATTGGCTGATACTTAACAGCCCTAGCCCTTCCCAACATAACAGGGGGGGGTAGTGATGACACATCCCCCTCCCCTCAAATATTAAAACTATATATATATATATATATATATATATATATATATATATATATATATATATATATATATATATATATATATATATATATATATATATAAGAAAATGACCAGTTGGGTGTGGGCTGGCCCCCCAATATTTCCTTAAACACGAGGTTCCGCTATAAAAGGGAAAGCTCCTCCCACCCCCGGGTTCAAATTTGCAATTATAATCAGAACACTGCCACGCTAGCAGTCACAAATGATAAGCTTCCTGTAAAATTGCTTATCCCTGAGCCTCAGTTGGTTGGAATAATATATTTTTACACAGGTAACAAGACAGTTGTGTCAAGAGATTGATAAGTTAGTAATTTGCTGTCCACTCACGTTTTTGGTACAAAATTTTAATTTTTGCTCCTGCATAAATTATTATCATGCTGTGATGAAAATGCTTGTCTTTTAGAGCACGCACAGCTTGGTATAGCATTTTTTTTACAATAAATAGGACATTTAAGGTTGACAAGTCTCGGAATAATATTTAATTTGGTTTAAAATATAAAATTTGAATTTAACGCTCAGAGCAATTGTCCTGACATGTTGACTCATTGACGACTGATTGATAACTCATTGTTCTTGAGCCAGGGGATGGGAGGAGTTTTCTCTTTTATAGCGGAACCTTGTGTTTAATGTCTCTGTATTGTGTCCCCCCAAATATTTCGAGGCCTGTTACAACACTGCCCAACTCCCTAGGAAATCTACTTACACAGGGGCTTAGTCCTTCATTGGAAAGTAGGGGGAGGGACTGGTACTTGACAACCATTACCCTCCTCCCCCCATCCCACACTCTTATCCCTAAAGGAATAATACATTATGAGGATCCTAGGAAAACTAAGAAATTAGGGAGATCAGATGTAGTCGGTTAGAGTTCAGTGAGTCGGCCCTATCTTCATGTCTCTAGCTGACCCTGTTTGATTGTTTTCCTTCTATCCAAGCATCAAACTGTCCTTTATTTGGTTTAAGCGCCGACTGGGTTATATTATTCAATTGGATCTGATTGATTGTCTTTGTCTGGGATCTATCTCCTTCCTTTACAATCTTACCTTGTCCACGCAACACCTTCCCACTTGTAAATATCCAACCATTCGCTCTAGTTGCTGCATTCATTACAAGCAGGACAATACTCAAAGCGAAACGCTTCTTTGAGACCAGAACAAGGTAAAAGCGATGTTCTATCTTGTAGATTTCCCGGAAATGTGAATAAACGCGGGCGTGATGGCGTGATGGAGTACTAACAACACAGGGAACCCAGCGATATAACTAGACCCAACAAAAATGTCTTTTATATCAACTTTTTTTAAAATAACGTGGGAAATATTGTTTGCACTTGATTCGCAGTAAAATTAATCGCTGAAAACATAATCCCTGGAAAATCGGTCCTTATTTGGTAAAGCGTTTCTTTATTTCCCAACCTAATTTTTGGTCTTCCTGTGCAGCAGCCACGTGTCACGTGTTCGCGTATGTTGCTCAGTGAATCCAGTAAAATCACTGGCTATCAAGTCTCAGACAGCAAACAAGTCTCACAGTTCGTCTTGATTCTCCTCTGCTTTAGCATACAATATTCCAATCATGTCTGGAAAAACTGCACCAAAAGCTTTAGCCGAAGCTGTCGCGAAGGGAATTATCGGTGAATCGGAAACACTTACATACGAATCGGGAAAGAAGCAACCAGTCGGCTTGTTCTACGACTTGGACGAATTCGAGGCAAATGTAGATCGTGTTACGGAAGCCTTTGGACAAGGTATTTGAAGCGCTATGTAATTGTCTATTTTCTATATTTTGTCAACAGAGCAAATTGCGTTTCGATCTATGGAGCTTTAGGAGCGATAACATTTTTTTGCTGTTTTATAATAATGCACATGTTTTTTTTGCGATTGATTGGCATTGTTTGGAATTGCAACCTGCAAGCCCTGTAGCGTCCTAAACCTGGTTTCCATAAAGTCGTAACAGTCGTAAGGGTCTTTACAGTCGTCTAGCATAGTGTCTGTCGCAAGGGTCGTTATAATGAGTGTTTCCATTAAGTTGTAAGGGTCGCAAGGATTTTTTCACACGACTGTTACGACCCTTACGACTGTTACGACCATATGAAAACCAGGCTTAAACAAGATGCGTAGCATGGTAATCGTGTTGCTTTAAGTTATTTTATATTATCACTTTATGACTTTATGACTATGCCTTTATAGAGTAAAGCATTAAGCTTAAATATATGTACAAAATATTGCATTGATAAAAAAGCTGTAGTATCTTAAAGAGACTCTTTTGGATATTTGCACCCCTCGTTATTGATTCATTTGTTTGTTTTTGCAATTCAGATACGTTGTATTTCTTGTCTATTGATGGCACTCGCAGGCTTGTCATATTGTTTTTCTTCTTGTCAAAATTGTCTTTTACAATCTTGTCAGGATAATAAAACTCAAAGTCCAATTCTCAACTTCTGAGACCTGTTTGTTTGTTGTTGTTTTTTATTGATTTTAGTTTTTAGGTCGATTTTAATATCGCAAACGCACCCGGCTATGTAAACAAGGCCTGCTGCGAAAAAAATATCCAAATCTGCTCCCTCAACAGCCAATTAGAGCGGGCTTCCCATTGTAGCCATATAATAAAATAGGCCTGCAAAACGTGCGTGTAGCTACTATGGTCGAATTTACAGGAATTTAGAAAACCATATATAACCAGTTATGTGCCTAAAAACCTAAAGTCTCATTGGTTTCCTTCATGCTAAGTCTTTTCAGTGTCTTCTACCATGAAAATATTTATTGCCGCCTGATTGGTCAATAGTGTCTGCCCAGTGTCCATTACTACTGTTGGCCCTGTGTGGTAGTTGAGACAGGGTTCCCACGCCGAAATTAGGATTGCAATGTCCTTACTGGCCTTTAGCGGAAATATGCCATAGCGAATTTCAGTCAATTTCAGCTCGAAAGGAAAAATGTGTTTATGTTTGCATTTGGATCAAGGGAGCTTATTGGAATACTTTAATTCCCATAAAGAAGAAAGACATTGTTAACAAGCAATGTTTAATTCATAATAACAATAACATTAACAGGATAAAATACCCTACTTAACTTAATATACATACATGTTTTCTCTAATAACGTTCAATGCTACAATCTATAAATAACAACATGATAGAACAGGATAGTAAACTTTATGATTAAACAACATAATTGAACCTAGTAAGCTGTTTTTCTCTATAAAGAGGAATACAGATTCATCCAGTGATAAACTGTGCTATCACTTTACAAGCTTTGTCTACTATCATCTTGTGTGGGCCAGACTTTAGTAGTAACTGCTTGAGCTCATTTAAATCGATTTCATTTACAGAAATATCACGATTCTGAGCTTTCAGAAAACTTTCAATTCCGTCATTGAATAAGGTATACCTTTTTTTTGTCTTGGCTTATCAGTAAATTACCAACAAGTTTGGCATTAAGTAATGATTTTAGGGTAGTTATTTTACATTTACTGCATGTGATAGTTTCCTCTTCGTCGCCATTTATGTCCACAGCACTGTTGCATAATATACAACAGCAGCTCTTTTTAATGTCTATTCCAATGAACTGTCCAATGATAATATTGTCTCGTAACTGTTGCTTGTCTATGTTCACATTCGTAATGCTGTGCCATGGTCCAATTTCTAAAAAAGAAAAAAAAGGTAATGCTGTGGGAACTTTAACAGGTGTTGATCTTGCACTTTTTGTTTCTGGGGATGTAACGTATAATTCAAATAACTGAATTTGGAGTAAAATATTTAAAAAAGATAACATGTGATTTGAAACCGAGGCTAACTGTATGTGACACTTTTGCCACCATATATAGGCAAACAGAGGAGATGAACAGTAGACAAAACGTACTAACATGTAAACAATGCATAAAGTGCTTTATGATCAGAGAAATAGGTCTCCATTACATTAGCTTTGATGATTGTTTGTGGTAGATTAGTGTATATGTGATCAATGCAAGTTCTGTTATCTGTAGTGCAGCATGATATCAACTGTCTGTATTGATGATCTCTAACCAAAAGATTATAAATAGGTGTCCGCTCCAAACAGTTTAACCAGTTAAGGTATCGTTTTAGCATAACCAATTTAGAACCACTTCTAACCTTGGCAGAAGAAATGTAAAGCTCACGAAGTTGAGCCTTCATGTCAGAGTTCATCTCTCCAGGATAGCCTGAAAAGTTTAAGCAACATGCAGTATAAGATACGAAGTGAAAAAAGCTGGTTGTGTCAATAGTTTACACGTGAAGTGATACGAAAACGAGCACAGTGTATTTGCAAGCATTTCTTCGACATATCAACACACACACGAAACCCAAAAGAGGGAATATATAGAAATATACTAATACGAACCTGGGAGATACCCTGCTCGAATTCATTGGCACTTAAGCCTTGTGGCTTGACTATCTTAGCGCTAGCCATAAACATGGCTAATCTGAGGGTGAAAACAACACTGTTAGGAAATCCTCTAAAAATCACACATAAAACGGGGCCATCGAGTGAATACATGGCGTTTCATCTTCGTCTTCACTTAAATTCATCATCTATTTTGTCAGGCTCGCTAACACTATGACTTTTTTCAGACATTTTTGCAGATTGTTTACTACAAGACAAATCACCCTCCATGTTTTTAAGCTGTTCAGATTCATTTGACTACTGTGGATCGAAAACAATCCCTTCATCTTTATAAAGATCACTGTTGCTTATTAGCCATTCTGCTGCTTCTACTACCTTATGAGGTCTCACGTTCAAGTTTCTGTTCCCCGAAGGGAATTTTCTGTTCCCCGTAGGGAATTGTTTGTGCATGTAAAGGCAGTTTCTGTTCCCCGTAGGGAATTGTTTGTGCATGTAAAGGCAGTTTCTGTTCCCCGAAGGGAATTGTTTGTGCATGTAAAGGCAGTTGCTGTTCCCCGTAGGGAATAGTTTGTGCATGTAAAGGCAGTTTCTGTTCCCCGAAGGGAATTGTTTGTGCATGTAAAGGCAGTTGCTGTTCCCCGTAGGGAATTGTTTGTGCATGTAAAGGCAGTTTCTGTTCCCCGAAGGGAATTGTTTGTGCATGTTAAGGCAGTTTCTGTTCCCCAAAGGGAATTGTTTGTGCATGTAAAGGCAGTTTCTGTTCCCCGAAGGGAATTTTCTGTTCCCCGTAGGGAATTGTTTGTGCATGTAAAGGCAGTTTCTGTTCCCCGAAGGGAATTGTTTGTGCATGTAAAGGCAGTTGCTGTTCCCCGTAGGGAATTGTTTGTGCATGTAAAGGCAGTTTCTGTTCCCCGAAGGGAATTGTTTGTGCATGTAAAGGCAGTTGCTGTTCCCCGTAGGGAATTGTTTGTGCATGTAAAGGCAGTTTCTGTTCCCCGAAGGGAATTGTTTGTGCATGTAAAGGCAGTTTCTGTTCCCCGAAGGGAATTGTTTGTGCATGTAAAGGCAGTTTCTGTTCCCCGAAGGGAATTGTTTGTGCATGTAAAGGCAGTTTCTGTTCCCCGTAGGGAATTGTTTGTGCTTGCAAAGGCAGTTTCTGTTCCCCGAAAGGAATTTTCTGTTCCCCGAAGGGAATATTCTGTTCCCCGAAGGGAATTTATTGTAAAGGCAGTTTTTGTCCCGGGTAGGGAATTGTAGGTTGCCAGATGCTGTACATGAACCATGAAATCGCACTGCTGAGCTGCACAGATCATTTTGCGGCTTTGATCAATAGCTTGGTGACATCTCGGCGATTCATGCAATGTTTTTTTAGGCCAAAGTTCGTTTGAAACTTCGAAACACCTGAAAAATGCTTTACTAGAAAACGATGGACATAACTCTTGAATGCTCTGCCTTATAACAGGAAGAGGATAGCAAAAAAACATAGTAAAGCTTACTTTAGTTTATCGCTGGCAAAATCGCTGGCTGAACACGAGGGAAGGCAAGAAGAATTCAGCACTCGAAGAATCTGTGTATCTTTACCTGAAGTGTTTCATGGGTATGATGTAAATAAGAAAAAGGGTAAATTAAATACAAATCTAGGTTTAAAAAATTTAGAAAAAATCTTTAAAAAATGGCTGTTAATCCTTTCACTCCTGGTTACTTTTAAGCAAAATTGTAAGAAAAACAGACTGAAAACAGAAACTTCCCCCCTATTTCAAGTCCAACACTACCAGTTAAGTTAAGCTACTGCTGACCCAAGACAGTATGCCTTGAAGTTGCACTGCAGTGTCATTTCAATCTTAGCGACAGCATTGGTACAACCTGTTGCTTACAACAGTTTTGCTTGTAATTTGCTTAGAAATTACAGCTTTTTCACATCTGGAGAGTGCCTTAGTACATGAAGTCTATTTGGGCATAATTAATGCTGTACTTATGGATGTTTGCACGCTTAGGTTGATTCAATGGGATAATTCCTTGGTTGATTTTCACCGAGTGAGAAATGAATTTTCTAGTGAATGGCCTCATACTCTCCAATGTGGTACATCTTTGCTACCCAACCTTATTAAAAAAATTGTTTTCAGGTTTATTCTGGGTTCCTTGGACCTGGAAATGTTTTGTTTGGCTTTGGGGCAAAGAGACTTATAAAAACTTGAAAGAGACTTTAAAAAACGGCAGAGAAAAGGCTTGTTTGCATTTCCATTCCAAAACCGTTTCATATCCTATTATTGTATCGTTCTTATAAACTTTAAGCTGCATCTTCAAGCGTCCGGAACCAACACGTTTTTGTTTTGAGGTCGTAATGGCCGAGCTGTTATTTCCAGTCTTCAACAAGCTCGAATTTAACAAAGGGATACCAATCGTTTCGCATGCTATTTCGCAGGGTATTTCTTTTGGATTGCAAAATCCGGGGGGTCCGGTCATTTCTGATCCCCTGGAACGGAAATTCAGGGGGGTGTGAGGGGGTATGGATGTTTTCTGAAATTGCACAATGCATAAATGTAGCAAATAATACATAGTAATTTTGTGAACTGCTTTCACAGCCTCAATTTTGCAATATGTCCTTGACAAATAATTTGGATAAATTGGGGTGATGTATCAAACAATAAATATAAAATATTTAGTGTTTTTCTTGCTCAACAAAAGGCATGTAATGTCTGTAATGCAACAAGATGTAACGTCTAACCCTCTAGTGTAATGTGTAACATTATTTTTTTGTCTAATTAAAGGACTTTCCCCTTCCCTTTTGCCATATCTTTGTTCTTCATGTTTCTATGAATCATGGTTAATGGTTGTAATGTTGAGAGTTATAAAGAAGACTTCCACATAGTGGTTGTGTGGCCTTTTTCCCAAGTCAATAAACCTTGGTGGTGTCTAGTTGTTTGGTCCCCCCCCCTGAATGTGCATCTTTAACACTAGACATAAGGGAGTACAAATATGAAATAATTTATTCAGTAAGGTGAATTTTGAAATTTCCATCTTTTTGGTTTCCCATGTGGAATTACATATGGAGAGGTGCTGAAATGGTACCCCAGTCTCCCACTTCCTGTTTCCTTATTGTTTTTATAATTTCACACACAGGTTGTCTTCATGCAATTGCTGTTAAGGCCAACCCTGTCCCCGCTCTCCTGGACCTGGTCAACAAAAAGGCAAGTGTTGTAAATGCAGTTTCTAGTAAGGCCTGTGTACGGGCAGAAGGAGAGCCTCTGAGGGATGGGGAATCCAATCCTAATCCTTTACATCTTATTCTATGGATGAGGGATATCAGGAAAATAAAAAAACGAAAATAATAAAAAAATTGTAGATAATTAAAATCAATTGTAGATAAGTGTATATAATTAAAATTTGCCAATGGGGTATCGCTGGTACTGGTTTCCGCAACTTATTGAGCTAAATAACTCAGACATCTGGGTATTGCTAGGATCAACTTTAGCTGTTGAGTACTGATTGCGCAGTAGATAATGATATCACATGTATTTGAGTTTTTTCTGGTATTTTACAAACAGGGCCAAGGTGCAGAATGTGCATCTATTGGTGAGGTCCTGAATGCGCTTAAAGTTGGATTTCCAGCAGAAAGGATTGTATATGACTCCCCTGTCAAGACGCGACCAGAGCTCAGTGAGTAATTTTGGTGAAATCCTAAACTGTCACTAAAAGCCGCATTGTCACCAGTTTACTTTTGGTCGATTACTTAACAATCTCCGATGATTTTTAACAGAAAATGCGATGTTTATTGGAAGTTTCTTTGAGGATGTGATTGATAATTTAGAGCGAATGGCCTGTTTAATATCTCAGATTTTAATAGATTCTTTTGTCTTTTAACGGTTGAGGTTTCCGTCGGACCTCCGGAAGTTAACTGGCGACAATGCGGCTTTAAGGGGTGAGAGAGATAAACAGCAAGAACAGAGGATCTGGTAAAGTGCAGTGAAAATCGGAAAAGCTAGTGTTGCTTCCTTATGGTAGAGTGTGTGGAAGGCCATAATGCAGGGAAAAGCTGTCTAAATATGTTACAAGCTGCCACCCCTTCTGGTTGGTCAAGTGACTGACTTTTTTTTTTTTTTTTTTTTTGTAGAATTCCTGATGGAGCAAGGAGTTCATCTGAATGTTGATAACTTCCAAGAGCTTCAGGTCATTACAGAGCTCATGAAGGAGTTAAAGTAAGCTCTAATATTGTACTATTATTACTATATTTTGTACCTTTGTGCCAGTGGTGTTTGCACTTGGCTTTAGCTTTCTCTGAGTTTTAAATGTCTGTAATTTATGTTGAGTTTATGTATGAAAATGTTGTCTTTTTATTCTAAGGAATGTGAAATCCACAATCGGTCTAAGGATTAACCCTGTCATGGATGCTGGTGATATCAAGGCTCTAAGGTATAGAGAACAATTTAGCCTGTTAGATAACATGCAGGGGCGAATTCAGGATTTCTCTAGGGGGAGGGGAAGGGGGAATGTAACTCTGTAGATTTCATCTTCATCTATAATTTCCATTCTAAGGGAGTACGGCCATCCCTGGACCCACTGGATCTGCCACTGATATGATTTTTTAAAGATGGGCAGTGTATCCAATATTCAATTTAGAAAAGCTTACCAAAGTATCTTGAATACTTTAGTATACTTCTTCTATGTTTTGAATGATATTTTTTCGAATATTTTCTAATTTGAATATTTTCTAACTTTTATGTAACAACCCCTTGCAGAAGTGCATTGTATAAGGTACAAAATTTTATTTTATTTTCTAGTGTGTCTTGTACTGATTCCAAGTTTGCTGTTGCTGTAAGTAGAGGGCTTATTACAGCCATGTGCGTCAAACGGTGGCCACTTGCATAAAGTTGTTGACAGGATTTTGACAAGTTTTTGACGAGTTTGATGACTTCCGCCTGGATCCTTATTGGTTTAGACCGCGGTAATTCAAACCCATAAAGTATCTTTTGATTTGAACATGAATGCAGATTAAAACTTTCCTTAGTACTACTCTTGCTCATTTGCTGAATACAATTTTTTTTTATCAGCAGCCTGAAAGTATATATTCTTATAAACTTTTTGTCAACAGCGAAGGTCCAACTTCGCCTGAATCAAAATGTTGTTTGTCAATTTTTCACAGAGAACGAATTTTAGATCTCTTCCATGAAGCTTATAGCCAGAGAGCAATAGCAAGGGACGTTCATGTCAGCGAAACGTTCGCTCAAATAGTTATCAAATGCTAAAATGAAGCAAATACTTCAGTCAGAGCGCTGAAAGTGTGCCCTCCACCAAAGAAAATTAATGTTGCAGCTTCGCAATATATTGAAGTAGAAAGGCTGATGAAAGTGTTTATAGATTTGTAATAAGGCAAATGTTACTTGTACTGCCGCCATGCTTACTCGAAAAGAACGAGTTGTAGAAAGCACTGTCTTTTATCCTGGATATAAAGCAATGTTAATGGCTGTGAGAAGCCACCGGAAATCATTAAACTTGTCAAACGTGAGACTAAGTCTCGTCAAACACACAATGACTGCTACAACTGACAGTAATCTAGACATAATGATAGTGCATAGAATACAGTAAATGATCAACTTTCTGTTTCTGCCTAATAACACTGTCTAATTGTCTAAACATGTATACAATACATGTAAAATAGAAAAGTCTAAAAAGTTAAAATATGTTTATGGCGTATGAATAGCACAGCATCTACAGTTAGTATGCGTTAGTGATATTCAGATGTGTTTTTTTTTTCTCTCCATTGGTATGCTTCCCTTACTGCATTTTAGGTCATCTCTCACAATAAGTATTATCAAGGACCTGTCATAGGTATGCTTGAGGTAGCATAACTTGTTTTTCAACATGGCGGGCGTCTTCATAGATCCCACTTCTTATCTAAGTTCTTCGACCTTGGTCTCTTTGCACGATACT
The DNA here is from genome assembly GCF_932526225.1 of Nematostella vectensis. NCBI lineage: Eukaryota > Metazoa > Cnidaria > Anthozoa > Actiniaria > Edwardsiidae > Nematostella > Nematostella vectensis. Next base: position 2,188,095 of record NC_064046.1, read on the forward strand.
GATGCTTTTTTTTAGCTTACAGAGTCAACAAGAGATGAAATAATTGGATGGTTTGTTGATAGGCCATGGATGAATTGCGTCCATGTTCACGTTGGTTCTCAGGTAAGCATTAACTGGGACTTCAAATCATTTAATAATTTAATGGTGGTATTGTTAATAGAAAGTACTGTGAAGTCGGGCTAGCTGGTTAAAATAAGTATTCATGAAGTTATTACAAACATGACAATGTATTCCAGGGTCAAAATGTACACAAATAAACATCTTTTAGTGTGGGTCTGTCACGGACGGCGTGTGTATTTGTATGAAAATTGAGCATCTTGGTAGGAAATTTCCCCAGCATGTTTGTAAAGTATTCAAACAGCAAATCACTCAAATCACAGTCTTTTTTCTTAGTTCTATCGTCAAAGTGACAGCTAGCGTAAGGCATGATGGATACATGTGACTTGTCTGATTACGTGATATTTTAATGACGTAATGAACTTCGGGCCTCCTGTGTTTTAAGACCACGTGATATCTATGATGTCACGTGCATTCGTAAAGCATCATAGGGGACTATACGCGATGTAGCCAGACACATAGATACATTGAACGAAAGGTAGAAATAAAGTCTGGCCACCTACGGCTAGCCCGACTAATAAAATTTATATTATTTTTCAGAGTTATGGAGTTGAAGGACTCAGTGAAGGTGCAAGAAGAGCAGTTGACTTAGCTTTGGTGAATTTATATTTTTTAGACTTTTTTTTGTAATACAATAGACTCTTATTTATAAACTTCCTGTTAATTCCACAATATAGACTGTGTTAAGTAAGTAAAAGTATTCAATGAACTGACTTTTATATGCAAAACATGTGATTGATTATCATTTTCTTTTACAGGCTGTTAATAAAAAAGTTGGTCGTAATCAAGTAGAAATAATTGATATTGGCGGCGGCATGGGGGTAAGAATGTTGATAGTTAGGGCATGCTGTAGAATTGCAAACAAGGTTACCTTGGATAAGAGGGCATGCATATCTGATATCCTTTTTGGGGTGATACCATTCTGAGAGTTGTTAGATTTCAAATTTAGCTGTACGAATGCAATCACTTGATTTTTAAGGCCTTTATGGCTTTTCAGCCAGTTCTTTTCAAATTAAAATTTATGCATGTCAATGCACATTAAAGTGCCCTTGTCAGTTATACCTTTGTTATTGTTTTTATTTAATATTGGAAGTCAAATAATTACTTAAATCTTGAAATAACCATCTAAAAATAAAGTTTGATACTTTATTTACCAAATTCAATAAAATATATCACACTGGCTTCCCCAAATCAGCCGATGGAAATGGATGCTTTTTGGCACTTGGTCCTTTGCTGGGATGACAAAATGGCGGCTGGCAGAGGCTGTTTAAGGAATGTATCTGTCAGCCACTGCATTGTTATTGTTAGGTTGTTAATTGCAGTATTTAAAGAGAGACACCCTGTTCTCTGTTGATGGATTCCTTTTGTTTATTTTCAGGTGAACAGAGAAGATGACAGTATCTCCCCTACATACCAGGACTATGTGAATGCTCTGAAGGTGAACCACTTGTTGCCCTGAAAGCAATGACAGACAGATAATGGACAAATGATCAATCAGATGAACAGTTGTAAAGATAGACGGTCTAAACAATGAAAAAACCCACAAAAATAAAAGCTTTGCTTATGTATTATTCATTGCCTTTCAGAAAGCTGTACCTCAACTGTTTCCAGATCAGGGTGTTTTCAAACAGCTTGTCACTGAATTTGGACAATCCCTGAATGCAAAGGTACATATTTGTTTTACTCATTGCTATGACTTGAAAATCCAAAACCAGCTCCAGATCTACAGGTCGTTATGGAGGTTTGTTAGTAAGGCAAAGGTTTATTGCATCTAGTCTAACAAAGAAAGAGCCATAGAAAATGTGCTTGGGTCAGACCTTTCTTGACTTGATTCTCAACTTTGGCATTGTTCTTGCAGACTGGATTTATTGTCAGTAGAGTGGAGTACACTAAAAAAGTCCCGGAAAGTGACCACACAATTGCACTTATACATGCTGGTGCTGTGAGTATTGAATTTGTTTTATACTTTTCTTCATTTGCCCTGAATGACACCCCTTGGAAGCATCCTGCATTCAATATCCTGTTGGAACACCACCAAGGGATGGATTTAAATATTTAGCAGTGTTAGATCTAGGGGGAGGGTTTATGGGGTTTAAACCCCCTTTTTGGGCTGCCAGAAAGCCACATGCAACATAAAATAATTACCCCCTCCCCCTTTGTCACAGAGCTAACCCCACCCCACCACCCTTTTCAACGAAAAGCTAGATCCGCCTCTGTTTAGGGTGGGGGTTAAAACATCAGCTTTCGTAGCCAAAAATAGATAAAAGAATAAAAAACCCTGCTCTTCCCTGAAAGTATCTAAAAGTTCCGTGTTTTGTTTTATTTATTTGTTTTATTTATTATTTTTATTTTTTATTATTTGTTTTATTTATTTTATTTAGGATATGTGTTTGAGATCATGTTATTGTCCTCAAGTCGCAAAATACAAGGTTGGTATACACCTATTCCAATAAAGGTTGTCAGTGCAAATGGCGATTGGCAAATGGCAGTTCTACGACCGAAAGTAACCAATAAATCCAAACAATTATCCATTAAAGGTTACCAATTCTTGGCTCTGACATTGCTGAACTATATTTAACACCTTTAATTTTACCAATAATTAGTACCCATAAGCCATTTGACATTTGCACTTTGCACTGACAACCTTTTGTATGTAATTATTTTGATAACAGTGCAACAGTGCAGATTTTACAAAACTGACCATAATTACCTTGATCAATGATTTTCCTTTCTCACATGGGGAAGACACAGTAAAATTTATAAAAACTTACCTTTTTGCATTTAAGTATAAGCTTTTTATTTCTTGAGTAAAATATTGCAAAATCCACTGATTTGGATCCATTGTTTGTGTAGTGTGTGATAATTATCCTTACTGGGGTAATATGTGCAATTCAAGATTTGTTTATTTTATTTTGCAGCGCCGAGTCCAAGTGTTTGATAGCAATGGTAAACCCAAAACTGGACAGGTATGTGTCAATTTCGGTCTACTTGTACGTTCTGTATGTTGAAGCCTTAAAATTGTGGGAGAGCTGTTAGGAAATCTAATAATAAGAGCATCCTTCTGCATGGTAGAAAACTTCTATTTTCCTTAATTTAGTTTCCACCACTCGTTTGGCCTTCTTAGTATAGGCTTATATAGGGTTTTTTCATGTGCATGAAGGAAGGAAAATGTGCCTTTTTTCCATTGGAGTTTTAGGGCATTATTGGAGCTAATAGGTTAATAGTCTTGTTTTTTTTTTTTTTTTTTTTTTTTTTGTCAATGTAAATATTTTAACTGAAAACTGTATACAACCCTCTTTTATGGACGAGCAAATTGAGTATAAGGATTAAGGTTTCTATTAGAAAATTCCAGTTCTTGAGATTGTCATCATCAAAGCCGTCACCAGTTTCAAAGAACTGGATCGCTAAAAAGATTGTGTGTACTTATTGCTTTTTAATGCCTTTCTGAAGGAGAAGCTTCATAACATTGCTGGCCCACTGTGTTTTGCTGGCGATGTTGTGAGAAAGGAGGTGATGCTACCCCAAATTGAGAGGGGAGATTATGTCATTCTACACGACTGTGGCGCTAACTCACTCGCCACCTTCTCCAGACATTGTAGCCGGTTTGCTCCGTCTGTCTTCGGTGAGACTGAGTTTTCCTTGTCATAAGTTTCTTGTTTCGGTGTGTTTTGCTGGCTGTGTTTATTTTCCATTAAGGAAAATAAACACAACCTTTGGTAATCAATCTGTTATTATAACGATTTCACGTAACCGCTTTTAACATGCTAATGAGAAAACTAACATGTTAATGAGGCACAAAAAAATTGACAAAAAAATATTTCATTTGTTCTCTTTTATTCTCAAACATTTCACAACCCGGTGAAAATGTTAAAGCGGTGATACATCAAATTGGATCAACCACAAAAAGTGGTTGTTGTCTATTCTAAGCAATTTTATTTTCCCGTCCATAGAAATTTACGCAAACAAGACAATTGAGAGTCAGAGTTCCTAACTTGTGTGAACTACTTGTCCAACTGTTTTTCAACCTTATTTATGAGATCGTTCACTTTACCAGAGTTTCCATGGCCTTTGAACACATAGTTGTGTGAGCTTCTTTGCTTCCCTTGCCGTTTCCCTGCCCGTCTTTTTTTTTCTTGGATTTTGGTTCCGATTTATTCTCGCTCTCAGAGGAGGATCCTGCGAATGCGGTCGTTAATTTGTACTCGACTTTTCTTTGTGCAGGCGTCTGCTTGTTCGCATAACGCATTTGTTGCCTCACTATCTCCGACCGTGCGCCGACATAAATGGGCTTTGAGGTAGATGTTGACGGCTGTGGAGCTGCCAATGCTTGTTTTAATATGTTTCGCATGTGCCGTGCGTGTGTCTCATTAACATGTTAGTTTACTCATTAGCATGTAAAAAGCGGTGTGAAATCGTTCTATTGTGGGAGATTATGTTAAAGCCGCATTGTCACCAGTTTACTTCCGGAGGTCCGACGGAAACCTCAACCGTTAAAAGACAAAAGAATCTATTAGAATCCGAGATATTTAACTGGCCATCCGCTCTAAATTATCAATCACACCCTCAAAGAAACTTCCAATAGACACACTGCTTTCAATATTTTGAAATATTTTTCGCGTTTTCCATTAAAAATCATCGGAGATTGTTAGGTAATCGACCGGTAACCTGAGTATCAGGGTCTCCTATGTTTCTATCGCGCCGACTTTTCAAAAATAAAATCGCCTGATACTCAGGCTAATCGACCGAAAGTAAACTGGTGAAAATGCGGCTTTAAACACTCCTACATAGAATCTATTTGCATCAGCTAATTCAAACAGGTGACTGAGATACTTTCAATACAATATTGTTAATAAAGTATCAGACTTAATCGTTGGTAGTTACACACCCAACACATTTAAAGATTGTAAACTTTGTATTAACCCCCTTTCTTCTTTTCTGAAGGTTATCGTGTTAAAGATGACCAAGTCGAATTCCAGGTGTTGAAGGTATAATTGCTTTATACATTGTTCTACAGTCGAACCTCTATTAAGCGGCCTTCTATTGAGCGGTCACCCTCTATTCAACGGTCATTTACCAATGTCCCGAATTTTCCCCCTTATGTTTACTGTAAATTTGACCTCTATTGAGCGGTCACCTCTATTAAGCGGACACGGTCACCAAAGGAGGGTCCCAATTGGTTGATTTCATTGTTTTTCACCTCTATTAAACGGTCATCATCAATATTTATCAGCATGACAACAGATAGTGCACGTCATATTTCGTCATATTTCGTCATATTTTTAACTGTCTAATCTAATTACTATGGCTAATCGTCTTGTGAGACTTGTGTGGTCTTGTGCGGATCAGTCGCATCAAATTCCTCGATTACCAATTTCCGCTTTAGCCAGCTAGAAGAAAAACTGTCACCTTCAAATATGTATTCACAAGGAATCTCGAGTCCATAGCCACCACCTCTATCACATGAGTCAGTAGCAAGATAAGCCACTCAGTGAGAAAATGTTTTGGGGCACAGCTATGCCCCTAAAAGTTTTGAAAATATTGGGGGGGGGGGCACATGCCCCCAGTGCCCCACCCCTGCTATGGCCCTAAATATCTTAGAATAGTCCCTTGTTAGATCAAGATGTTACCTGTTTTCTTCTTGATTTCCAGGAGGCAGAGACTTTTGATGAATTATTTACATTCTGGCAAGGTAATAGCTTGCATATAAATCTACCTACCAGGCCCGTCATTGACAGTAGATTCCATGACAAGGCCTTATGGTTATTTATGGCCCTTCATGCCATCATGTAAATATTTTCTTTCTCTACATTTTTTATCATGTACTTTATGTACTTGTTAATCAACGAGTTATTGGCGCGTATCCGCATGTGGCAAACACTAACGCTTTTCATATTTTCGTTTTTTTCAGGAGGAAAACGTTTGTAAATTTCTTCTGAGATGAAGGATACAAAGGCCCAACCATCCTTACAATATCAAACTACACTCGCTGTGACGTATTGCGAATTGGAACGATTCTCTGAGGCCGCAATAACATAGATAATTCTGTGTTTAAAAATGTAATTCTGTATTGTGCACTCTTCATACAAGGCCGTTGTAAGGGAAGGGACCAATAATTATAAATTTATTTCATTTATAAAATATGAAAATTACTTCTTAACTTTTTTTCTTTGACGATTGTTCTCTCAAGATTCAAGACAATTGCTTCCCATCAATTATGACTGTCCTTGATTTTGTAAACTATTTAAGCGTGAGTCTCCCCATAGATAAGCTTTTTGTTTTGGGACAATTCGCTAGCAAATATTGTAAAAAAAAAAAAAGAAAAAAGAAAGAAAGAAAAGAAAAGACGAGAAAGACGTAGAAGGCGAAACCCGTAGAACAAAGCTAATTTTTCAACCTGACTACTAAAATTTTCAGCAATTGACTCTCAGTAGTGTATTTCACGAGAGCACGTATTGATATTATTGTTAAATGCTTGTTTGTGTAAATGGTGGTCTAAGGGCTTCTTTCATTTGAAAATAAACAAAATGTGTTTTACATTTCTTTAGCGCAACTCACTTGGGTCAAAATCCCAGCTAAAAACTTTACCCCCTCTTCTCTTCTGTTTTTTTCTCTCTATTTTTAGGAATCTGAAATAACAGTTTTCGATCCATATGCCATCCTTGGAAAACCATTCCTAGTAAATACGTAGAGGAAAATTACTCCTAGAGGATGGATTTCCATCCACCCTACCAATAGGCATACAGCTTTATTTGTCTGCATAAGCTCCGACTAAAACATTACTTGTTTCTTGATGCTTCTTGAAATTTACTCCGTATTTCGTTTTGTGCTATGGTTGACCCTCTGAGGACTACTGCACGCATGTTTCTGTCCAGCGGCATTACGCCTAAGCGACCCCGATATCCCATAATTTCCCCAAGCCGACACATGTTTCCCGTCAAAGCTTCTCTACCGTTCTTCTGATTTTATTATTCAAAACTGGTCGTTTTTCTTCATTCTTTACAGAAATAATAAGGTAAGTATCTTGTGCGTATACTAGTTTAGTTTTTAGTGTGAATTTTTTAGGTTTTCTACTTTTATATCGCGGTTTTTCTTGGACTTATTCTAGAACTCGTGTTATCCTAAGTGCGAAGCGATAGCTATACTTAAAGCAAAATTGTGCTTTTATTTTTATTTCTTTTTGCTAATGTTCTTAACTTTTCAATAAACTTACACTTAATATAAATTCATGTGACGAAAAGCATTATTAAATGTAATGTATGGTTCCTTAAAATGAAGATATCTCCCACACCAAAACGCTTATCTGGCAAGCGGCGACGACCATTATGAAGTCATATTATTGTTTATCCATATAAAGCCTGGAATCAAGAATCGTTGTAAACACCTACTTTCCATAAGATCTATTTTCTTTGCGTCATTTTTTGTACTAAGTTTATAAACCTCAGAATTCTTTCGCTGTAGTTTAAATCGTTGGCCTTTTTGCTCCGACGAATGGCTAACGATCGCAACGTTAGTGTTTTCAAATAAGCGAAAAAAAGTTAGTGTGAAAGAGAATAATCATGCTTCTCTTAAATCTTGGCGAGAACCTCTCTTCCCCTTACATACACCTCACTTGGGAATTACAGTATGTTTCATTTTGGAAAAACTTGGAGACGGTAATACGGTAATAATTTTCAGTTGAGGCTGGGCAGTTGTTATTTTTGGGACATTTTAAGGTTGAATAACGATGTTCTTAAATTTTAGGCCATATCAGAATGTACCCAATGAATTATTAGGGAGAGGATTACACTAATGAACAATAGCAATAATTGTTACTTAAAGCATTATTTGATTCAGCATTTTAGAAAGCATCAGGACTAAAAAAGAATTTTTTTCTTCTATCTGAGCCTCTGCATGTTCTTAAGATTTGGTGAAATCTCAGGCTGGATTTTATAAAATGTAGTCCAGGGCAAAAACTTAAACGGACAAGATTGCAGGATTCAATCACATTTATTTCATTGCAATTAGACAATTTGGTTGTATTCAGTTTAATGTGAGTGTTTGATTGAGTTATATTTAATTGCAAGGCTTAAACTTTTTTTTGAATAAATTCCTGTATTTTCCCAATACACCTTGTTAAAGTTATCCCTTCCCTCCTATTTTCCTTTCTTTACAGTTTTTCTTTTGTGTCTTACATTGTATTAATTTGGTGCCTTTGTAGGTCTCTGTTAGCCACTGGTTGCCATGAGTACGTCATCCAAGCCATCAAGTGACAAAAAGGACAACCACCAAAAATCCAAGTCACCCGATCGTGATAGAAACCGAGCAAAACTTGAAAGTCGTTATGAGACCAACAAAAATGACCCACACTCTGTGAGATGCAGGATATTCATTGGAAACCTGGCCACTGACAAAATAGCACGACAAGACCTGGAAGAAATTTTCTCCCGCCATGGAAAAGTGTTAGGTTGCTCTCTTCATGCAAACTTTGGTTTTGTTCAGTTTGAAACAGAGAAAGGGGCTGATGAGGCTGTCGCCAAAGAACATGGAAGGATAATTAATGGAAAGAAAATTGGTATGTTGCTTCTTATGTTGTTTAATTACCTTAACAATCTAACCTGATATGTAAAACTGTTAACAGCAGACAAACAACAGATATATACCTATGTTTGGCAAATCACATGCAATATATTCAAACACTAAACTAGAAACCTGCCTCAGCAATTCTCAGTGTGTTAACCGCCTTACAGGCTGCACTGTAAACCTTTGTTTGATGCTCAATGTATTTGTTTTGTTTATTTCTATAACTGTTATGCTATTGTGACAATTCCATCCATTAATTGTTGGTAACAATCTATGAATGGTTGGTAACAATAAGGAAAAAACTCTGTGCTTTACCCTTTCTGTAATGTGGTAACAAATGCTCAAATTCTATAATCCATGAAGTCAAAACCTTTTATTCAGACGTTCGGATTGTAAATTCCCGTGCAGATGTTAATCTGGTTGGAGAGCGAAAAAGACGTAGTGGGCCTCCTGATAGGCACACTCCCCCTGACAGAAATGGTCCTCCGGATAGGCACGGACCCCCTGATAGACATGGTATGGATCATGGGCGTGGTCGAGGCAGGGGCAGGGACCGCCTCTCACCCCCACCCCACAGAGACAGGGGAAGACCTGGCTATGATGACCGCCCACCCAGGTTTGATCACCCGCATGAACGCTACGGTAGACCTCTGTCACCGCCAAGAAGAGGTGACCCCTACCTGGACCACTATGATCGCCCCCTAGATCCCTATCCACCACGCGAAAGGTATAGAGATGAGCCGCCACCAAGAGATGCATATGGCAGACATGACTTGCCTCCCCCGCGAGACCCCTATGACAGAGAAAGAAGAGACCCCTACGAAAGGGATCCATACTATGATCACCGGGATGACCCTCGAGATGACCCCAGGCGGGATGATCCCTATCGGCGCTATGATGACTACCCCAGGGACTACCCCCCGGATGACTATCGTCCACCCCTAAAGAAAATGCGCCCCGAGGTTGAAGAACCCTTCCCCCCGCCTAAGCCTATAACTGCCCCTACCGATTGTGTGGTTATTGTGCTAAACAGAATGCAGATGTAAGTATAGTATATAGGTCTGTACTTCAGTTGCCGCAACAAATATGAGAGCAGAGTACTATTTATGATAAAAATAAAGACCCATGGCAACAGTAAGATGTGGATTTTTCCTAACTTCTGTTGAATTTCTTCCTTTTTTTTAAATAGTTGTGCTAAGAGTGCTGGCTGCAAAGTAATCATTGTAAGAATATTTCTCTTTGAGCACTTCAAGACTGATTTGATCAGAAAAATAAACAATAGTATTTGGTAGATTCATCAAGATTGCAATACTGCTTTTCAACTGTAACTCAGTCACCTAAAACTTATCAAATTTTATTCATTTTGTTGCAGGAGATATGCAGAGATTGTAGAGAGGAAGTTCCGTGATTCAGGTCTTGTGACGGACATGCAGCTACTCGGCTCCGCCTCCATGACGGAGCTTCTGGATACAATCTCTCGCCATGGCGGTCTCTATGCCATTGTCGTCACCAGCCAGCACGAGATGCACCGCTCTGTCACTGTGAACATCTTACACGGCACACCGCAAGGTATCTATGCAAAATTGTAACATTGAAACTTGTTTTCATTTTCAGGTAAAAGGTGCTCCTTTGTGCTGTTTTGTTTGTGCTTGTCTAAAGCATGTTAGGTTACATGAATGAAGGTCTTTCTTATTAACGGTCACCTTATTGTCTTTTTTATAACTATCTTTACGTACTGTACAGTATAATGCTGTACTTTACACCTTGTTACTGACATATGAGGCAATATAAATGCTTTATTTTGGTCTTGCAGTATGAAGTTTCTCGAATTTGTAGACACCTGGTATTTTTACCTTTCACACAATGAATTGTCGTATTTTGAACCTCTGAATGTTATATCTTGATCTTCGTAAATGTAAGATGTAACTGTTTAAAAGCAGAGCTCTTATAAAAGAACATGCAAAAGTTCTTAATTCTTGAATGTGCTCATAGTTTGCAATAGAGTCGCCTATTTCTAACAAAGAATTGCTAGTGCCATCTTTTTCACAAGCTCATCCAACAACATCCTTGTAGTGAACCTACACAATGGTTTGTCCTTTTAAACCCCAAGCTCAGACACATGGAAGGACCTGATCTTCTCTTTTGAGGCCCATGTTTGGCTGTTTTTTTGTGCTTTATAACAATTGAATTTAAAGAATGTATTATATATATTTTGCGAATGAAGCTCCCAGAAATATTTTGCTCACAAGCCAATTTCAGGAAGCTCTTGTTACTATATATGTTTTTTTTTCTCACTACTATGTGTACGAAAAAGTACCATCTAGAATTACAAGCTGTGTTTTGAATATACTGTGTATGGGACAGACTGTATCTTTGTGTTTAGTTACAGTAGATGTATTCTCCTCTTAAAAATTGCTTTATGTTCAACCAACAAATGTCGCATTAATGCAATATTGACAACCATTTTTTGATATCGTGTGCTATAAAGAGATATGCATTTTTAAATTTATGTATTCTGCAATCCTGTTTGTGGTTCAAACAGGCAACTCTCAAATCTCTCTTCGCCAGTTCTATCACTAAATATTCTTGTGCTGTCTTTGTATTTTTTTGTTTGTTTTGACATCCTTGTCAAAACAATGCACATCATTCCACACTGTCCAATCCGGTACAATGTCTTTTCTTGCTAAGTGTCATGTCAGCTATTTATAACACTTACTGTTAAAGACTTGTTCAGAAAAAGTGGGTTGTTTTATTCAAATCCTTCAGATACTTTGTAATTTGATATACTGTATATCTTGCAAACCTTTCTTTGCACTTCTGAAGAAAGTTATGTGGGTTGAAATTGGAATTTTTAATTATACTACCCTTGTGTATATCAATGTATAAAAGGTTATGCTAATTATTATGCGCTGCTGGATTTTTATATCATCCCTCTTGATCTATTAATTATTCTATTAAATATTCTCATATTTATAATACATTTAATCATTTTGAGTGGTTTTTACTCCAGAAGTCCATTAAAAATCTAGAGAAAATCTCTGCTATTACTTCCCTTTTTTTTTATTAAGTACCGTTGGTGACATTGGAGCCGAACAAATACTTATGCTGGTTTCTTTTTTTTTTTTTTTTTAATATTATATTTAATAGATACTTCGTGTGTGCTATTTTTGTGATTCCTGGTGTTGTGTGCAATGTATATTTTAGTTGTTTCAGCGTGGAAGAACATTGTTTTAATGTGCATGCCATGAATCTATATAAATACCCCAAATCTACATCTCTGTGACATATTTAACGAATCAAGATGCACAATGCATTTTGTTTGAGAATACATCAATAATCCTATTTTTCTACTGTCCAGTATTTGTATTTATATGGATATCCTCACTTTGTGAAATGTAAGACTGTACTCTAAGAACACATAGCACTTTTAACGTATACAAGAAGACTGTAATTTGTAAGTGATGCTGCTTTAAGGGAATAAATATTGTCTTATGTAAATGAGGATTGGAATAGACACTACAGGTGTTTTTTTCCAGATACTTCACTTTCCAGAGATTCTTAGGTTTAACTTTTAAACATGGGAAGGAGGGGAACTTTTGATACTCATGACCATTTTGTTTCTACACAGAGCACAGAAATATGCCACTTGAGGATGCTTTACGGCTTGTCAGCCAGAATTTCGATCAGTACATGCAAGATCTTCGCAAACGTGCCGAGGAGTTAGATCGCGAGAAAGAGAAAGAAAAAGAAAAGGAGCTTGAAAGAGAGCGTGAGCTTGAGCGAAAGCATGACTTAGGGCCTGAGAGAGGGAGAGAGCGCGAGAGGAGTCGTGAGCGTGAGAGAGATCGTAGGGGGTCGTATGGGTCTTCTGACAAGCCTCGTAGTAGCGATGACACCACTTCTCTGCTGAGCAAGGCAGCATCTGGCCAAGATCTTTCTGCAGATGATTTGTCTAAGCTGATTGCGTCTTTGTCCAAGAAGCAACAAGAGATTGCGGGTCAATCTGGATCCTCTGCCTCAGGTAATCAACATTCGATTTTGGTGTCAACGTTTGTACCAGTCAAAAGGTTTACATCTTCATCTTCTTCTTTGATTCTTTTAATTCCTGATAGCCTCGCCTTTTTGGAGTACAGTAATGTGGCTGCTTTTCATCAGTTATTGCATTTTCAACTTTGAGGTCTTTTGGAAGTCTCTATTACAATGTCAAACATTTAATATCTTTTTATCAGTTACTGTGCCACTTTTGGTTAGATTGATGGTTGGGATTTCTGGCAGATGCTTGCTTTAAACATCGGTGTGATCTATTTTATATTTTACCTACTTCGATTACTTTGGTTTGAGCGAAACTTTGGAGTTTTCTTTCCAATTTTTTTTAACTCATACATAACTTTTATCATGCCTATCCTTTCTTTCAAGAATCAGTGTCTATTTTGCTGTTTTCCTACAGTTTACAGCTACTTTTTGATCGCCTTACACTTCATGTTTTAAAACCCTTATTCATCAGGAAGTTCAAGTCAGCCCTCTTCGGATGCTCAGTCAATTGCTAAACAGCAAGCCGACCTGCAGGCCAAGATTCTTAGTATTTTAAACCCTGGAACTTTGTCTAAAGTTGCCGCTGTTACATCTCAAACAGCTTCTGCTGCTTCCTCTCTAACTGCCGCTGCACCGAAACCTGCAGCATATCCACCATCCCAAGGAGCAAATATTTCTTCAGCTGGCATTTCAAAGCCTGTAAAACCACTGTTTCCTGCAGCAAAAGCGTTAGATCTTGCAGCCCAGGCTTCTCAGGCCATAAAGGCCATCTCAACTGCAGCTGCAACACAAGCAGCAGCAGGAAGTCTGTACAGAAACTCCGTTCTCTCTAGCTATGGTTCGGCAGCACCAAGCTACGGAACTGTACCTGCCTCGTATGCATCTGCAACAGGGAGTTACACCGCATCAGCATATACTGTCGGACAGACAGCAGCATCAGTAGCGTCGGCTCCAGTGGGACAGTACCCTCCCCAACAGCAAGCCTATGGGGCTCCCCCTGCCAGTGTCGCTGCTCCAAAAGCTTATCCTCCCCCTGCTGCTGCTGCTGCACCCCAAGGATATCCACCATCATCCGCCCCCACTGGGTACCAAGCAAGGGGGCCAGCTCCGCCCGGTGCCAAGCCTAGAGTCGCCGCACCATATGGTGCAGTTCCGAGGCCTGGGGCCCCTGCTGCCACTGCGCCTCCAGGAGCGCCAGTGGGAAGAGGCATCCTTGGTGCTATACCCGGACAGAGAGGTCCAGCCCCGGTTCATGGTGGCCTTGCTGGCAGAGGAGCCATGAGGGGAGTTCCTGTAGCACGTGGAGCTCCACCCCCTGGCGGAAGAGCAGCCCCGGGAGGCCCACCCCTGAGAGGAGGAATGGCGCCCCGAGGAGCGGTGCCACGTGGAATGGCGCCTAGGGGAAATCCCAGACTACCAATGAACCCGCAGGCTGGTATCCCACGATCCCAGTTCCGTGGCGCTAGGGGGTCACCTATTGGCACTGTACAAGGCATGCGGGGGAGAGCAAGACCTTATTAACTGTTATTTGACTTGAGCCATCGACCTTTGGTGAGACCTTTGACTAAACGGAAACTCTAAATTGTTTCATGAAGAGCAAGACCTTATTTACTGTAACTAGGCTTTAGCCATCGACCTTTGGTGAGACCTTTAACGAAAATAAACCCCGGTGGATTGTTTCATGAATAGCAAGAGCTTCTTTACTCTAACTAGACTTGAGCCATCAACCTTTGGTGAGACCTTTAACGAAACTGAAACTCTTAATTGCTTCATGAAGAGCAAGACCTTATTTACTGTAGCTAGACTTGAGCCATTTACCTTTGATGATACCTATAACGAGAGCAGGCGTATACAATTTACTTTGGTTTGACTCTTAACCATTTTCACTCGGGTATGTTCAAGTACAATCATAGTTTAGCTGAAGCAGTTGTCAAAGTGTTTCTCTCTAGTAAGAGCTCTGTATGTACCAATGGACGGCTTTAGTCTTCTGGCGTGATCCGACGTAACCCATTTTAAGAGATTTATCTGCTAACTTTTCATAAAAATTTTAGACAGGATTCCAACTCCAACAACTGTAATTAAATGATTTGGTATCTTTTATTTAGTTTCTAGTTAGCAACTTGCCTAGTCCAGTAGTTTTAATAGCATGCTTTAGTTTATTCGGTTCATTAAACGAGTTATGAACTATGTGCCTATTCACTTGTCCTTTATGAACTATGCTTGCCTATTTACTTGTGCTATGGCATCAGAAATTGTTATTCCCAATTACCTGCGTTTCCTGAGAATCATGGGTTTCCCTTGCCAAATGATATCAGTAGGCTTGATGACGATGTAGTTTTAAGGGCCTTTCTACACTAGGAAAAGGTGTTTCAAACCTCTTCAGGCGGTTATGTCATGGTTGTAATTCGTGCAATTTAGCGAGTCATTTCATTTCTTCCATACCCCGCACCCTTGCTAGCAGCGGACCTAGTATGTCGCTGGTTTTGTTTGAAAGTTCTCAAACAAACGGCCCTGGATCATATAGTAAGCAAAACCTGAATAGTACTACTACCTACAGGCCAGCCACGCCGCCGTCGGCTAATTGAAGCAAGCAAATGAGCTACTTACAATGAAATATCGTTAATAAAATATCGAACTTCAATCGCGGATGGTTATTATAGTTTTCTTGCAAATAGGCCGTTTTGTTAACCGACCTTAAATATTCTCAACGCTTTTATAAATAATGTATGGCTGAAGTTAACTTTAGTTTTGAATACAACCCAAATGCTATAAAAACCAAAAGCGCTAGCATTGTTGAGCAATACAAGGCAGGATGGTTGTTCATGCTATGTTGCAACTTCCGATGCAACATAGTATTAACCACATGGTACTTCACATATTTTATGTACGGTAACACGAATCCTTCTGATGTTACCAGAAGTGCTTCATTCACCTTCCCACAACTCTTTGCGACGCGCGAGTGAAACCGAAGTCTGGCGAAACAAGCGCGCAAAAAGTTGTGGGAAGTAGTGAAGGTGAATTGGTAACGTATAAATGAAGTTGTGGGAAGTAGTGGAGAAGGTGAATTGGTTACGTGTAAATGAGCAAATAAGTGTGGCATTTTATTTATTTTCATTTATAAGTTACCGTTGAAGCGGTCAATGGATTATGAAGGTGCCAGCTTACACGAAATAGGTGCTGTTAATGGAGGTTAGGACTTGATTTCTTTATTGGAGTCAGTATTGAAATGAAACCGTTTTATCAGACGTTATATACATCGCGTTACCGTCTACAATCTGTTACAAATCTAATGGGACACTTTCCCTCCCCCTTCCTCAATGTTGGAGGGCAAATGATCGCCTTGCTACTGCTTGTGTTTTGAGCTGAAAAATCGCCTATAACCAATGTTAATCGGGGGAGAAGGGTTGGCGGTTGTTCGTATATGGGAAGTGTCCCACTTTTGTTGAGGATTGTCTGAGCAAGTGATTGACAGGTCCTGGAACAGGAAACACTATCGTTGATAACGCAACGACGATACAACTATGCAAACGTCAAACACATACAATTATCGTGCCAGGATCGCGCGTAAAAATGGACAGAAGCTTCAGAGACGACTATTTTTCATTGTAAATTCTCATCTGTTTCTTCGTATAAGAAATACCGCCTATGAAGTATTTATTACGTGAGAGATTTTTACTACAAATTTAGTCACGCAAGCTTGTCTCGGGGAGAAAGTCAATTCAATAAATTCATCTGTTTTACAATAGTTTTGCTAAATATCTGACACTTTGACACACAGTTATGCTTGAAGAGTTCAAGCAAAGTGTATGCAATGCTTTTTCTGTGGAGCATTCGCTAAAATCGACGGCTGCAGACTACGTCTTCTGTTTTTGCTTATATGGCTCAACGATTAACACCAACGGCTAACCATTTTAAAATTGTTAAAGAAATGCCTTACGAAAGAAATTCGAACTCTAAAATAATACAGTAACAACTTGAGATTCAAGCTCATAAATTGACACTAGTTTTGTTTCAATGAGGATTTGCATTTTGGAGAGAGAGCTCATGTCAGATGGTTGACCGTCGTTTTACTAAGATAAAAAGGAAGTTCATTTTTATATAAACGGTCTACCACGGTTGACCGTTCAAAAAAGCCCTGTTATATATTTCAAATAAGCTTCATATACTTCAAATATTTCAAATAAGCTTCATATACCTAAATAGCTTTGTGATGGTAATAGAATAGACGAATGATTGAAGAAATCCGGCTACCATGAGTGGGAATAATATTTTCTAAAAATGGTAGTCCGTACACGGTCCACACCCGCTTTTTTGCACCGCCATGCTAAATGTATAAACACTTGTTGTGATGTACATTGAAAATGAAATGAGACGAGGCTCTCGTGTTTTCTACAACAGATTAACCGCCTATGTATCGCTTTCTTTAGTCGATTTGTTATTTATTGTTTAATTGGGAAATACTTATTAGGCGATGATCTTTTTAGTCTCTATGCCTTTATTTATTACCTAAATTGGCCATAAAAAGCGGTGTTTTCCGGATAAATACTCCGAGGGATGGCTGCTTTTGCAAATGAAGACAATCGACACGATATATAGACAGTCTCTTTGGCAACATCAAATAAATTTTATATTTTACAAAATTATAGTCTGCAAATATCCTAGCGCACCTTCATTTATTTCAAATTAATTGAATAAAATATTCCAAATAGCGCATAGATATCCCAAAAGTATTTGCTGGGGACGTCAAAATCTTTACTTCAAGCTCGAATAATTAATAGATTGAAAAACTTTCATTAGGGTATGCGAATAAAGAGAATACATTTTAAGAAATCGATGATAAGCGTGACAAATTCCAATCATTCCACTTCTGAGACAAGGATTGTAGCACTATCAGGATTTTAGCACTATCATTGCCAAATCGATATCTCAACGAACTTATAACAAACAGGTTGTCCCACCATCATATGTTACCCAATGCATTAGGTCCTTTGAGGCCCAGCAGGGAGACTGTATTTCGAGTGGCTTCGTTTAAGACGTTCTTCTTTTGCTAACCCAACAAGCAATCCCGTTGCATTGGACTTCGAAGAATTATAGTAAAAGACGTAGCCATGTCTTGTGTCTCCTTGGGCACACAAGCAAAAGGGGCGCCTCATTGTATAATAGGCAAGTTTGTCTTGGCAGCCGATCACTGTCACAAATCATGAGTTTGGTAAAAAAAAAGGTCGGCTGGAGCTTTGATGTATGAGGTTATTATCGCGTCTCTGTGCTCGGCTCTCTAAACAAAAGGGTTTATTTTTGTTCTACCCCTCCTAAAATTTCTTGAGTACATCCTTTGTTATCGTGAAATAAGTCGTCAGTGCGTAATTTGATATAAGGTTCTTGATCGCTGTCACAAATCATGAGTTTGGTAAAAAGGTAAACGGTCGGTTGGTTCCAAAAGGAGGTTTGATGTATGAGGTTTTTTATAGCATCGTCACGTCTCTGCTCAGCTCTTAAAGCGTTCATTTTTGTTCCACCCCTGCTTAAATTTCTTGAGTACATCCTTTGTTGTTGTGAAATAAGTCGTCAGTGCGTAAATTGGTATCAGGTTCTCAATCGGTGTATGTACGAGCAGTCAATCCCCGTGGAGAGTGGCATACGAGGGATTACTAACCAATCGCAAAAGCTTATAACCGCACCTGTGTCAAAAGCAAGTTGGGCGACATAAAATCAAGTCCCTAACAAACAGCGCCAGCATTGTTAGGGAATGCCTTGATCTTTGCGCACTGTATTGGATGATGCTACAAGCCACCAACATTTCATTTGTGCTGTGGTCAACGAACTAGCCTGGGGTAAATTGTTTGAACAGTGCTAGCGCTTTATGCGCGCAGGGATTTTGGTATATGCCAATGAGGAAATTCTTTCCACGGTAGTAATAGTCACTTGCCGTAGTAAGAATGTAAACTTTGAATGCCATGTAATTATATAAACGAATAAAAATGTAACTAATCAGTTAGTATAGCCAGACGAGCATGACACACATGGGTGGTCATCCTACGTGTCGCTCTTAGTGACCGCGCCTCTCTAGGCCCCACGAGTGTCTGCCTACTCCACAGAGCGGCAAAACGAATTAGCCATTGTCTGTACATGGCCAATCACGATCGAGCGATTGTTTGCTAACAACCAATCAAAACCTATGTTTAAACGCCGCACCCTGTGTTCCCGCCAAAACAAAACCTTCGAAAGTGTTTCGATTTTTCCTTTGCAAATGTTGCAATAAAATGTCCCAGAAATAAATATAAATGGCAGAAACTCTAAAGAAAACTGTCGAAGCAGACAATTCTTCATTTGTAGCAGTTTAACGACAGTGTCTGCTGGTAAAGTAAATGTTTTGGAGAAAAGCTCTCTAGATCTAGTCGAACAGCCAAGGTCAATTTTCCAGGTTTGGAATGTGAACTCTGACTTGCTAATTCCTTTTACCGCTCGGTCCTGCTAACCTGCGCTGGAAAACAGGTTGTTGTGATCGGGGAGGGCACGTTGCCAACACTTGGTAAAATGTTAAGTGATAATAACTGCGCCTGGCTTAATTTGTATTGTCAGTGTTTTTTCTGATTCTTTTTCTCAAGGGGGAGGGGGATCGGTACATAGCTTTTTATCCCCCTCTCGCTTCCAATACACAGCTCATGTAAACCCGAGTTGGACGCATAAACATTGATTTATATGAGCGCTAACTTGACCAGACATTTGATCCATGTATGTTTTGGTTTGTAAAACGGAACATGCAGTACGACATTTAAACCAAGATCCAAAAGACGTGCTGAAAGGCTAGACTTTTATTACATCTGCCTTAAGGGGATAACAACAAAGTATACCAACTATCTTGATCCTTTTGACCGATCACAATGCGGTTTCCGTGTCTTACCAGGTGACAACTGAAGTGCAGACAATGTATTTTCTACACTTGATAAAACGTTTGTTTCAATGCCTTTTACCTTCGATATTTTGTTGCCATATTCTTACAATTCTTTAGTCATTCTTTCAATGACTTTTAACACTAGACAATGACACAAGAATAAGGGCCTTTTTTCATTTTAGGGGAAGGGCACCAAATTATTTCCTGATTGTACAGGAACTCTAGAACCCCATCACAAGGCAAACCAACATCTCGGGCGACTAGTTTCAGGTCGCCACTAGAAACGGTTACGTTACCACCATGTGTATTCTTCTATTATCAGTACAATTTAGGGCAGTTAACAAAGCGAGGAACGTTATCAATAAGGCTGTTAGCCACGTGTCAACTTAAAAACCTTTTTATCGCCCAGTAGCAGCAGCAGCATATTGTACTTTGCTCAACCTGAACCGAAAACCATTCTTGCTTGCATTTGTAGACTGGCCTCTTCTCAGATTTAATTAGCCTCGTAACGTTACCATTGGCGCACTTTTATACAAAAATATGACACCTTAAATCTGATAATAAGGACTTTTGGTATGTCTTTTGCACATTTAACTTTTATAGTCGCTGATGCTGCCTTTTGAAACCTTTAACTCTACAGCTTCAGACAGGCAAGTCTCTCCACAACAAACGTTCTTGAAACCCTGTTGTTCGACAACGCGTGTTCTTCTGCTTGTAATAATGTGTTATTCGTTCCAATTATTTTATATGCTTTTCCTGCCTCAGATGTATTTCCGCCTTTTCTTGGTTTTGAGAGAGCGATTTCTTGGAAAATTGACGCCCCACTTTGTACCCGTCATGTTTCAAGGATTTTTAAATGAAAAAGCGGATTGTCTTACATTATCGTTAACATCGCGGGTAAGTAATCTTTTTTGATTTCTTAAAAGTTTTGCTTGCCGTTTACCGTAATCCCGGAACTCCATGATGTGGGAAATACCAGAGAATCGATATTCCTAAAAAAAATAGCCACGTGGAAACGGCGCCAACATCAACCCAAGTTAACAAATAATTCGCAGCACTCCTCCTACACGGTGCACAAGCGGCGTCATCAATACTGACTCTTCACGCCAACAACCTTGCCGCTGTCTGCACTGACCTTATTACATAATTACAAACCTATTTTTGCCAGGTGATATGGTATGACCTCTATTATTCTTGGAAAAAATAATTGATACCAGTATAGGGTCTGTTGTAGGATTTGTAAACCTCTTTGAATCTGAAGATCATTGAATCCTAAGTATAAAGATACACCGAGCGTTTGTTTGATGATCAACCTAAAATGTTGCTAAATTCCACAAAGGAATGAAAGGAAATATTTCAAGGGTGGGTGTCTGTCTATAGAACGTCGTCCATCTCTTCTCGCATGGGTTTTTCACCCGTAAAGTAATACAGCCCGAGATGAAAGGCTTACTTCAAGATTTTCTCCCTACATACGGACCAGGGTGATAGTCTTTCCTAATACAACTCTCAAGTAGGGGTTGTGGGTGTGAGATGTAGTTACAAATTTAGTGTTATTTTCGCATTATTTAGTAATTTTGATGAGCGCATCATTGAGCATCTGTTCCTAGCGCGATTACGAAAGCTTCTACCTTTAACATGTTCGTCGCGTTCCTGTAGGCATTAACTAAGCAATACGGTATTTCAGGAAAGACAGAAAGCTAGCCTAAAGAATCCAATCCTCGACCGATGGTTCTCCTGGACATTTACCTGACTGAGTGAAAGAGTGCTTCGACAGCCGCCATTTTGTCATCCTCGAAAAAAAAAAAACGAGTATGAAAAAGCATCCATTCGCATCAGCTGATTTGAAGATTTGCGATATTTCCGATTAAATTTGGTACATGTAGTATAAAACTTTGGATTTAGATTGTAATTTTGAGATTTCTTTGCATAATTTCTCTTCCAACATTGAATAAAAACAGTAATTAAGTGAGGTTTGGCCGCTTAGTAATTCCCTTGACAGCTTTGTCGCAGTGATCCTTGAAAATTCATCATTATTCTCGGCTTGCTTGACCTTGTATACTTCTTTTGTACGTTTTAGGAAGTTGCAATAATCCCTGATTGTATTTGTATCGTTTCAGGGTTAGATTCTGGAGTTAACAGTAGCAGAGTGGCAGCCCCTGCTTAACAGCAACATCCAGACAACAGGATCGACAACCCGATGACATTGTCAACATCCAGACAACAGGACCGACAACCCGATGACATTGTCAACATCCAGACAACAGGATCGACAACCCGATGACATTGTCAACATCCAGACAACAGGACCGACAACCCGATGACATTGTCAACATCCAGACAACAGGATCGACAACCCGATGACATATTGTCAACATCCAGACAACAGGATCGACAACCCGATGACATTGTCAACATCCAGACAACAGGACCGACAACCCGATGACATTGTCAACATCCAGACAACAGGATCGACAACCCGATGACATATTGTCAACATTCAGACAACAGGATCGACAACCCGATGACATATTGTCAACATCCAGACAACAGGACCGACAACCCGATGACATATTGTCAACATCCAGACAACAGGATCGACAACCCGATGACATATTGTCAACATCCAGACAACAGGATCGACAACCCGATGACATATTGTCAACATCCAGACAACAGGATCGACAACCCGATGACATATTGTCAACATCCAGACAACAGGATCGACAACCCGATGACATTGTCAACATCCAGACAACAGGACCGACAACCCGATGACATTGTCAACATCCAGACAACAGGATCGACAACCCGATGACATATTGTCAACATCCAGACAACAGGATCGACAACCCGATGACATATTGTCAACATCCAGACAACAGGACCGACAACCCGATGACATATTGTCAACATCCAGACAACAGGACCGACAACCCGATGACATATTGTCAACATCCAGACAACAGGACCGACAACCCGATGACATATTGTCAACATCCAGACAACAGGACCGACAACCCGATGACATATTGTCAACATCCAGACAACAGGATCGACAACCCGATGACATATTGTCAACATTCAGACAACAGGATCGACAACCCGATGACATATTGTCAACATTCAGACGACAGGATCGACAACCCGATGACATATTGTCAACATCCAGACAACAGGATCGACAACCCGATGACATATTGTCAACATTCAGACAACAGGACCGACAACCCGATGACATATTGTCAACATCCAGACAACAGGACCGACAACCCGATGACATATTGTCAACATCCAGACAACAGGACCGACAACCCGATGACATATTGTCAACATCCAGACAACAGGACCGACAACCCGATGACATATTGTCAACATCCAGACAACAGGATCGACACCCGATGACATATTGTCAACATCCAGACAACAGGATCGACAACCCGATGACATATTGTCAACATCCAGACAACAGGATCGACAACCCGATGACATATTGTCAACATCCAGACAACAGGACCGACAACCCGATGACATATTGTCAACATCCAGACAACAGGACCGACAACCCGATGACATATTGTCAACATCCAGACAACAGGACTGACAACCCGATGACATATTGTCAACATCCAGACAACAGGATCGACAACCCGATGACATATTGTCAACATCCAGACAACAGGATCGACAACCCGATGACATATTGTCAACATCCAGACAACAGGACCGACAACCCGATGACATATTGTCAACATTCAGACAATATAGCCAATATCACTTAGGTTTGTCGATAGTAAATAATTTACTGCTGATGCTTTTTAATGAAGATGAGGCTAAGTTCAAATGTCGTATTATCCATGAGCCGTATTCAATGCAAATGCATGCAAATAAGATGAAACAATCGACTCGATTCATTTGCATGCATTTGCATTGAATACGGCTCATGGATAAAACGACGTTTGAACTTAGCCTGAGAGATGATAACAATTTTAACCATGATTGATGTTGATTGCAATGTTTGGTAGTGATGTTGTTTGTAATGGAGTCTACTGGCGAGCAAAAATTACACTTAACAAGCAATTAACAAATATTATATTTGCTTTTTTTAGGATGGCTATCTTACAGAATGCACGTGAGAAGACCTCTTTTTTAAAGAAATGATATGACAAGGGCGACATGACTGATCTTTCTGGTTCGATAACTTTCCTTTACTACATCTCTATTCACCCAAGTCCAACTTTGAGACACAAGGTAAAGAACTTGTCCTTTACGGGTCCCTATTCTATTAATTCATTGCCTATTTGACCTTGTTCTGTACGACTACATTCACCTATATGGATCCCTAGTAACCGCTTGTCCACTTGCTATGTAAGGTTCATTAACATAAGAAGAGGTCTGAGTGAGATGGTAACTATCTCCTGTGTGAGCACCAATATGATTGCCCAGGCCTGATTGCTGAACCCCTGTTGAATCCTCCACAGATTGATGCGCAGCTTCGCCTTGTACTCCTACATACGGACCTGTAACAACGGCCGTCAATGAGTCCTTTGTATACGATTCATAGGTAGTCCCTTCCGTAGCATATGTACCACTGAATGCTCCTCCAGAGGTAGAATGGGTATCGTTGGAAGACTGGACAGGAGCATTCGCTGCATAAGAAGTGTCTGTCTCGGGAGCAATTTCTATGTGAATTTTGCCTGACTCGACCCTAGTTGAATTGGGTGCAGCGTCAGTATCTATTGATTCGTTTGCAGCGTTCAGAGTACCGATAGCAGAGTAGAAGGCAGCAGTACTGCTATCAGTTGATGTTACTGCTGCAGTTGAGTTCTCTGCCGAAGTAGTAGTAGTAGTGTCACTGGTTGGGGCAGTAATGGTTGAACCATGAAGGGCTTCCATTCTTTTAAGAGCCTCGTCTAGACGTGTGCAGTCTTCGTAGGCATTTTCCACAGCTTTGATCTGCAAAACAAGTTAAAAGAATAAATAGATTATTAAGACTAGGGCGTGGCCTGTTTGAATCCTGGAATCCTGACTGGGTTTTTTTTCGAGTTCATGCCTTGATTCGAATTTGTGTCACAAGTTTGATGAAGTTGAATTTATCCTGTTTCCAGTCTTCTCGGATAAGGACACGAAAACGGAAGGGCCCACACTGTAAGCTGCACTACATTAACCTAAATGGAATTGACGTATAGGAGCCACCGCAATAAACTCTAAGATTTTGCCTCCATTTCATAACACTTTACAACAAACACAGTTCAGGAGAACTCCTGTTGGAATTTGGATACGTAGCCAGCGATAGCCAGCGAGCAGTAATCTCTGCTGAATGGCATAATGCAGTCTCTTCACAAAATAAACATTTCTGCCTCTCGTTACATTCCATCGGCAGAAATGTATTATGACCGCTTACTAACAATACACACACGGGGGGAGTTAGTTTCAGTGATAGAACCCCCCTATATCGAGCGTCGGAGGCGGATCAAGGGACCAGAAAGGGACTGGGACCCGCTCCTGATCGTAGACGAGCTGTCCTTAATTAAAGCCGCATTGTCACAAGTTTACTTCCGGTCGATTACGTAAGAATCTCCGATGATTTTTAACGGCAAACACGAAAAATATTTCAAAATATAGAAAGCAGTGTGTCTATTGGAAGTTTCTCTGAGGATGTGACTGCTAATTTAGAGCGGATGGCCTGTTTAACATCTCGGATTCGAATAGATTCTTTTGTCTTTTAACGGTTGAGGTTTCCGTCGGACCTCCGGAAGTAAACTGGTGACAATGCGGCTTTAAGACATTACAGGAATTGAGCTAGTATTTGTCACCTTATTTAGTTAATGTATTAGGTAGGTATTCAAAAAGCTTTTAGTTAAAGTTTAGATAGGTAATTAGTACGAGTGAGTATTACCTATTACACGACAACATTATTTTTAGAGTTCTTACTCGATCCTTAAATTTTCGCCGTCGTTTTCTAAATACGAGTAGCCTAGTGCAATGGAAGACGTGATCTATACTTTGTTGAATGTACTCCTTCTCAAGCAGATTTAAAAAAAAAAATCAAACAATTTGAAGTTAAAGTAGTGTACCCCACATAATAAAATTCGGTACGTTTATAGGGATATAACCGTTTCTGTGGAGTTTAAGAGTAGTTTCCAACTAAGCAGACCATTCTTAGGAGGCTTAATCAAAACAAAGGGCGTCTATAAGTACACCACCCCCCCCAGAAAAATCTGTATCATAGTAAACCCACCACTGGCTTTACCTGCTCTATTTGTTCCTTAGTCAAGGGCCCAATTCCACTATTTGGCTCGGGGTCCTCGGGTAATGCGACAGGCTGTTGGTCCGGGTACTGGCAGTCTGTTTTGGGGTAAAGGGCTGTTGGGCCTGTGCTTTCTATGGGCTTCGGCTTAGATGCAAGCTCCTGAAGCAGTCCTCGTTCATCTATCGCCTGCATCATCTTATTCTTGGCTCTTTTTAAATCCTGAAAGAAAAAGCAAAAATATATTGTAAGGGTATCTGCTTAGTCCAGGCGTCTGTATGGGATCTGTGGTTGGCCGTGAGACAAGAGGGGCTTGGGAGATGTGATGTTTCGGGTGAGGTTACGACATTTTCCACAGGTAACCTGTGGTTGGCCGTGAGATAAGAAGGGCTTGAGTGATGTTTCGGTTGTCGTTACGACATTTTCCACAGGAAACGCAAAACACCACAGAAGATTTTTCATGCAAATAATTGTCCTTCCACGTATAAGAAATAGACGAACTCGCCTAGATACTATGTCTGGAAGCACGGGTGGCTAAGTGTGTTAGCGCGCTGGCTTTTCACCACTATGTACCGCGTTCGATTCCTGGCTTGGTATCTCAAGTGAGAGGGATTTCTTTCTCTTGTGCTTTCCAGCCCGTCCCATTCACAAAGCGCACTCTTGCTTCACTAAAAAAAATATTAATCTGCGGCCGGCCGCATGATGAAAACTCTACGGAAATGAAAACTCTACGAAAAAAAAGCCGCGAGTGCCGCATTTCTTTAGACAAATAAACAAAGCCTCGCTTCATTACTTGTTTTGGCCAATCGATAGCAGATAATACGTAATACAGGGTTCGATATTTGAAATGAATTGTATGAAAAATGCACTGAACCGCTGGTAAGTCACTCTGTATCCTCTTCTAATATTTTTATTATGCGGGCTTCCTGTCCTAGGACCACCGTGAGGTAGGTTAGTGTCTGGGACGAATTTCCTATGACGTCACATCTCTTACAAACCACACAAAGCCCTGTCTGGCAAACTACCCACATCAATAAAGGTAAGAATGACTGGAAATACACAGGCAACCCACCCACCTTAATAAAGGTGAAAATGAATGAGAATACACAGGCAACCCACCCACCTCAATAAAGGTGAGAATGACTGGAAATACACAGGCAACCCACCCACCTCAATAAAGGTGAGAATGACTGGGAATACACAGGCAACCCACCCACCTCAATAAAGGTGAGAATGACTGGGAATACACAGGCAAACCACCCACCTCAATAAAGGTGAGAATGACTGGGAATACACAGGCAAACCACCCACCTCAATAAAGGTGAGAATGACTGGGAATACACATGCAACCCACCCACCTCAATAAAGGTGAGAATGACTGGGAATACACAGGCAACCCACCCACCTCAATAAAGGTGAAAATGACTGGGAATACACAGGCAACCCACCCACCTCAATAAAGGTGAGATTGACTGGGAATACACAGGCAACCCACCCACCTCAACAAAGGTGAGAATGACTGGGAATACACAGGCAACCCACCCACCTCAATAAAGGTAAGAATACTTGGGAATACACAGGCAACCCACCCACCTCAATAAAGGTGAGAATGCCTGGGAATACACAGGCAACTCATCCACCTCAATAAAGGTGAGAATGACTGGGAATACACAGGCAACCCACCCACCTCAATAAAGGTGAGAATGACTGGGAATACACAGGCAACCCACCCACCTCAATAAAGGTGAGAATGCCTGGGAATACACAGGCAACCCACCCACCCACCTCAATAAAGGCCTTGGGGTTTGGGTCATCATTTGCCCAGCGGACGTTCATCAAATGCCTGCCTCCAAGACGTTGATCAGCCATCGCGACCTATATCATGATAAAAAAGAGCTGTGTTCAATGTTTATGTTTAAATCGTTGTTGTGTGACCCCAGGAATTCCAAACCCTTGTCTCAACCAAACCAAAGAATCAAAAGCTTTACCAAAGTTAATAGTCAACTACGTGCTATTAACAAACTAGACAAAGGATTTGGATTCTTAGAGGAAACGTAACAACAATTTCAGGTGTAAACTGATTCCAGCTAAATGAATAAAACTATAGCTTATGCTTTAGATGTAAAAATATTATGGTATAAATAAAGAGGGATGACAGAAGAGTGAAAGGAGCCCAACTGCCATTTGGCAATTTCCATTCGCCGTTTGCAATTTAACGTTGATAAATAACAAAAACATGGGATTCTTCGTCTTTCCTTTTGACCTCAAATTTTCCATTTATATTCGAGTTTAAACTTCCTTGGTTAGACATGTTTTAAAATATACACTTCGAAGTACAACAGTCCTTTTAAACAGCGGTCATCAAATTTAATTACTGTCGAATCCGCAGTATCTCGCTTTGTGCCCTTCCCTGGCTATCCTCTGGACGAAAACCAGACAGTGTCGCGCCAGAAAGCCAGGCGACTGTACTAGGCGAGAGATGGCAAGAATCTGGTTGGCTTATAATAATTTGACTGGCGGAATAGAAAATCCCAGAAGACAAAAACAAATCGATGTTTTGAAAATACGGCGTCGCGATACAACGGATTCGACAGTAAGGGATTTTTGTCTGCATGGTATTTTTCATCAGCTCGTTTCCTATCGTGGAGGTCAATCATGCACAATAGCGCTCATTAAACCTATTGTTTACGATCACAAATCTAACGAGGCATGCTAATAATACCCAAACAGCAAGCTACAATGCGAACAATACACCCCCGGCCAACTCAATAACATGTACGCACTGGACCAGATAAATCCTACAAAGGGACTTGATAAAAATTGTTGACATCAAAACAGGATCGTTGTGTGTGAGAAAACATTCATGTTCATGATGCTGAAGAGAAATGAAGACAGCATCACGGTGTCAATGAAGCAGGCGATGGCAAGGAATCACCACATGGGACAAGAGATGACGGCTAAGATGGGTGTCCTAGACAGTACGAACAGAAAACAGTGCCAAGAGATGGACCGTTACAAGGAAAAACTACAGAAACGGCAACAAGAATTGAAAACTACTCTTCAATACAATCGAAGCGACAAGGAACTGAAGGAAAGGTTTCCGAGTGCGACCCGAAAACATCTCGACACCTCCTCGTGTGTAATTACCGATATTTACTTGACCGAACCCGATAAACGAAGAGTTAGGTCTACAAGTCTCGTAAACGAAGTTCCATTGATTTATATCTCGGGCGAATGTACCAAAACCTCACCACAGGAGGAACTGTCATTACCTGCTATCAATCAGAAGCTTAGGCCGAGGAGTGGAGTGGATGTGAGAAGGAAATCTACAGGAGATTTATCTACAGGGA
The DNA here is from genome assembly GCF_932526225.1 of Nematostella vectensis. NCBI lineage: Eukaryota > Metazoa > Cnidaria > Anthozoa > Actiniaria > Edwardsiidae > Nematostella > Nematostella vectensis. The sequence continues at coordinate 2,217,292 of NC_064046.1, forward strand.
TACACAAGAGTGGGTCCCTGAGTTCAAACCTTTATGGAATACCCCCTCCAGGATCGCCAAGAAAGCACCTCATCCCGGTATCACCCATTCTAAGCAGAAAGTTGTCAGTCGGGAACGAGGAAACAAGACCGGGTTCGAGCCTAGCGGAGGATTTCGAAAAGTTGAAGTTCTGTAAATACTTGAGGGGAGGGGTAGGAGAAGGTCTTGAAATGGGAGGTGAAAATCCCGGATGAAGTTATCCCAAGAAATATCATCATCGGACACCACAGGATGCCCTTTGATAGTCCGCCTGACATTAAGGGACAAGGCGACTCAGGATTTGAAGACGATCTCCAGTAACTGTACTTGTGTGATCTACTGATCCGTTGCTTTGTTTTTTTTTTCTGTGTGAGCCTTTTTACAGAAATGCGCAGACATTATGCAATAGGCCACTCCAGCTATAAGAATGCGCGCACACTCACCATGGAAACCTACCTCAACTACCGGCATGCAGCGCGCGCTTCCTTTGATGCAAGCTTAAAAAAGCGCGCGCTGCATTCTGGTAGTTGAGGTAGGTTTCTATGGTTATCGCGCGCAAACTTATAACTGGAATGGCCTATTTAATAACAGTTTAAGAGGGATTTTTTTTTCTGTAGAACCCGAAACGTAAAACGTAAAAAAGAAGATCCAACTTATGTTCATATTTTCTCTGCAGATCAAACACGGAGATCCAGAGATGAGTATTGACAGGCTGATAGCGAGGCTTCCCCAATCATGTAATTTTATTAATACGCGTCCTTCGCGTGATGTGGCTTTTCGCGAGAAAACGATACTCGTGTACTCTTTGCGGGGAATACTAGGAAAAGCTACTTCAATAAGTTCTTAGCTAATGTCAGATTCATACATAGCTATGAACCAGTGTATGCCTTGTTGATGGCTGTAAAATAGTATTTATTCGCGATGTCGATCAGAGACTTAGACTACTTTGAGCACCTTAACGCTTTGCCCGACTGAGAATCTTATGTTACCCATATTTGGGTTAAGATAACTAAAAAAAACGAGTACCATGGTCAGGCAATATTTTGAGTTACCGCTACTCAATTACCCATATATGAGTAAAGCTAACTCAAATAAATGAGTACCAGTGTTACTCAATACTTTGAGTTATCGTTACTTAATTGAAGACTTCGTCTTGAGTTAAGCTAACTCAATAAATTGAGTACCACTTTTACTCAGTATCTTGAGTTACCGTTACTCGTTATTTTGAGTTATGTCGATTTACTCAAATAAATGAGTATTCTTAACTCATCTCTAAAAGTGCATTTTTTGCAGTGTAATATTTAGCTTTTAGTAGACCAAGGGTACAGAGATGCACCAACAGGGTGACAACGATCGCCCCAAAGTACCCTCGCCCCGATCACATTGACAACGATCGCCCCAAAGAACCTTCGCCCCGATCACATTGACAACGATCGCCCCAAAGTACCGTCGCCCCGATCACATTGACAACGATCGCCCCAAAGTACTCTAGCCCCGATCACATTGACAACGATCGCCCCAAAGTACTCTCGCCCCGATCACATTACCAACAATCGCCCCAAAGTACCCTCGCCACGATCACATTGACAACGATCGCCCCAAAGTATCCTCGCCACGATCACATTGACAACCATCGCCCCAAAGTACCCTCGCCACGATCACATTGACAACGATCGCCCCAAAGTACCCTCGCCCCGATCACATTGACAACAATCGCCCCAAAGTACTCTCGCCCCGATCACATTACCAACAATCGCCCCAAAGTACCCTCGCCACGATCACATTGACAACGATCGCCCCATAGTACTCTCGCCCCGATCACATTGTCAACGATCGCCCCACTCAGAGAACAATCGCCCTAGTCGTAATTAGTATGGTTCTGATAACACCACAAGCTTAGAGATGGCAGAGACCATAATATACTAAGTACTCTGCTACAGCGTTATCCACAAACAAACAAGAATCTTATCGTTGCTTCCTTATTCTCTTTTAGCGAAACACACTTTTTACCCTGACAGCCCCGCCCCAGACTTCCCTCTAAGACTCTGCCACCTCTTATTCACTTAATCCCGGGAGGTGGGGGGGGGGGGAGGGGGTACTCTCCAGAAAGGTAGACGGGGGTACTCGACCTATCTTTTAGGGTATAAAATTCTTACCAACTGCAATCTCTTAGGGGGTGTTCCAGGATTCTTCCGATTCTGCTATCTTTTAGGGGGTTTTCACGCCGGGGAAGGAGGATTTTTCCGATTCTGCTATCTTTTAGGGTTTCTCACGCTAAATGGTGGCCCAATCGCTCGAAACGTATTTTACAATAAACCACAAGTCAACTGTTTTTAAGGAGGTTTAAAATTCCTCCGACCACACCCAATGTGCTATCTCTTAGGGGTAAGAATTGTTGTTAACCACGCCCTTAGTGCTATCCCTTAGGGTTAAAATTGATTTGGATGTCGAGCACCCCCGTCTGTTTTTCTCGAATTTCCCCCCCCCCCCCCTTCCCCACTTATAACAGCATTTTTACCTTGGCAAACTCAGCATTTAGTCGGCTCTTGTATCTCACAAATGCAATGTTCTTCTTTGGTATGATTCGGATATCCTACACAACAAATTAAGCCATGTTTATTAAGAAAACAAAAAAAAAAAAACTTTTGATAAAATTGACTAAAGGATAATTTTCAAACTGAGAAAGAGTGTATTTTTTATTATAAGCCATGTAACCCTTAAATATTTATTCTGTATCTTAAAAATAATGTATGTTTAAGCTAAGGGGTAAAAAAGGTTGTTGTTGTTGTTGTTGTTGAATAGGAGAAAATCCTTGTAACATTATTTTCAATGTTCTCCCCCGCAAGGGAGGTGGTGTAAGTTTAACAAACACTGTTTCTTTAAGGCATTCATTTGTGATTAAATGCATGATATATTATGATATTATGCGACTTTACTACTGCAAGATATTAAATGTATGCTATGTATGCTATGATTAAAAAAATATGAAGAAACTCTATACTATAGCTTGCAAGCCGTACCTCAATTTCTCCCCATTCACCAAACTCTTCCCAGAGCCACTCTTCAAGCTTGGTGTGGAGGGTCAATCCACCAACATACAAAGTACAGCTTTCCTTGTCAAAGGCGCCCACGCCCCCAAGGTTTTCTTTATGATTTTGGTGTCTGTCCCGTCCAAAGCAATCTTGTGCTAGACCAAACCTACATCAGATGAAAAGAATTGCTCAGCAAAATTTTTTTACTAAAAATAGGGGTTTGAATAATTGCCTACTGTAAATGTGGGAAATTTTGTGCACAACTGACTTTCACAACTTATCTTGTACTTTTATTTCCATCCTTTTTTGTTTGATTTTTAAAATAGTAACATTGGTAAAAGCTTTGTTTTCACACCTTGAAAAATCAATGTAAAAAGAATTAAAAATAAAGCATCACTGAAATAAGCATCCTCCTTCTAATAAGCGCCCAGCCCTGTCACGAAACAAAGAAAGGATGACAGAACACAAGGCTTTTTGCACCCATAAGTTACTCCATTATTATAAAAATATGCATGCTGTACTTTTTATTGGACTTTTTTTTTGCTTATTTCTAACTCGTCAGGCTTGACTTTTTTTTAATTTACAGAACATTTGTCTTCATAAAGTCATTCATAGAGCTGAAGTCTGAATGTTGAAATAGTTGTCATGCTTTGAAAAAGATTCCCCCCTCAGCACTCAAAAATAATGCACATGGCCCTTAAAATAAATAAGTTAACAGTATGCAGGACTCACCTCCCCACATCTTTTTCTGTGGGAATGGAGTGAATGAAGCCGCATTCTGCACCCAGGTGGCAGCAGCCCTTCGCAAAGTAGATGCAGTAGTAGTGCTTGTTCCCGCTCTGCTCTAAGATAGTCGCCTTGGTGAAACCAGCATCTGTTGCTAGGCAACACCGAGTTTCAGACTCCTCTAGGGATAAATAATAAATTTACAGTTGTTATTGCATAAGGTCAAAATCAGTGGACCTAATGTTAAGTTACATGACAAACTTTACAATACACACTTTGTAATTCAGCCATATACACCCCCCCTACATTCTGATACATTTTAACTTCATAATCCCACTTTAACCTAAATATGTTGTGAAGCCCATGCTTGTTTACACTCCTATAATAGAGAGCCACTGAATCCCAATTAAAACAGTGCCAGTGTTTTCTTTAATGCAATTATCATATGCTTGACAGGGGTCGACTCCTGGGGCACCCCTGGGGAACCCCAGAGATATAAAGTATTTTTCTTGAAGTTTCCCCACAGGATGGGAGCATAACACAGTTTTGTCACTAGTGCCCAGCACCCTGGGGCACATTCCGCAGGGTTAGTAATTCAGTCAGTGGTTACATATCAGAAAACTAGTAATTGCTACCTTAGCGAGGTCACCTGAAACGGAGCGGAGACAGCACCTCTAATCAATGAAATGCGGGCTTCGAGGGACAAACAAGGCGCGCAAGCGTTTCTGGTCACACCTTGAAGTGTGACCAGTCTGCTTTACGCGGTTGCAATTGCGCATGCGCCAGCACGCATAAGAAACAAGATCAAGATGGCAGTCATTAATCACAAGGACAATATTGGCAGGTTCAGGGAGAGAAATACAACAAATATAACTTATACAGTCGAAGCTCTCTGAGCGACAGCTCTTGTAAGGGACCAGCCTCGAAAACGACCACGATCACGAATCACAGTGAATTGTCACACAAACTCTGTAATTCTAAGCTCTCATAAGCGACCAACTTATCGGTGAAACCAGCCTTGTTAACGACCACAATTTTAAAACACCAACTGAGATTTTCTTTTATTTTTAAGCTCTCGTAAGCGACCACAATGATTTTTGTCTTTCCAACATCAGTCAACACCTGATAAACATCATATTCAATACATGCTGAAATCACATATAAAGCGGAAATGTTGGTGATGTTTCACAAAAGCTGCCTTTCCAGTAGGCAACCATTCAAGAATTTCATAATTTCAACTTTCTAACTTCTAATGAGATTGACATTTCTTTGTCTCCAAAAAATGTGTAAATGCAAGGAATCTCTAGTCCATTGCCAGCTCCACGATATATCCTTTTTCCAGTTACAATAGCCATCCACTTGTTTGTTGCACGCTTTAGAAATTGGCTAACAAAAGACGACATGCGATCGTCTTAGATGCAGAAGATATTCTCATGACGAAAAGCTTGAGTCGTCGATATAAGCGAGCATAACAAGCTACTTTGCGTAAATTTAATTGCTATTTAATAAAAGAAGTCACTCTCATGATGAGTGAAATACCTAGTTTTAAAATCAAGCAATAAACGAAAATATTACAGCGTTGTTTTTATCACGATAACTTTTAGATTCCAGCGCCCAACACCTATTGTTCAAGTTTTTGACGCCCAGTGGTCGCTTATGAGAGCAAGCTCTCGTAAAAGACCAGCTCCGTTAACGACCACAATTTTTAGTTCCCAAGGTGGTCGCTTACGAGAGCTTCAACTGTATACAGAAGTGAAGCCTTATCATTTCTGTTTTCCATTTTATTCCACAAAATATTTTTAGGTCACACATGTTTACTGCAACACTGATGAATTGATTAATTTGAGGAATCAAAATTCCACAAAAGTAATACATGTGTAGGTCTTTCCAGTGAGAGTTTCGTTAAATTGACTCTGACATTGATAGCTGTCTAAGACTACAATTTCTTTAATTTCTTAGCAATCATAATTACAGATAATTAAGAGATGTATATAATACAGATAATAGAACATGTGTAGCCCATATGCAAACAAATATTCCAGATAAGTTTGTTACATGTGAGAAAAACATCTTTCTCTGATCACAAACCTATTTTTCTTAGTTGTCAATCATCAGAATGACATATCTTATATATTAAAATTAATATAGTAGTAAATTTTGTCTTTGTGTTTCCATACTGAACTGCCAATTTGGGAACTACTAGTTTCCATAGTATGAAGTGAAATCAAACAGTTATTTAGAGCCAATGTTGTAGTTCCCAGAGCATATTAGTAAAGATAGGTATCCTTAAGTTGTCTTTTTTGTGCATTTTTGTTCCAATGTTCCCTCTTTTCTTTCAGGCATTAAATATGTGACACCCTTAATGATTAAAGACATGAACTGCTTATGGAAATGTTGGGAACAGAGAATACATATAAAAAAGACAGGCCAGGGATCGGACTGGGTGACCCCAGCTGTTTATGATGCATTCGAAGCATATTGAACCACTTATACACTACATGGTCATCACAAAGTGAAAATGCTGTTTTGTGATAAACTAACCACCAACAACTGAACATTGTTGTTTATGATAAATTTGATCCCCTCCAACATTTTGCATACAAAGACACAAATCCAAATCAAATGGAGATGGTTAATTGAGCATGCAGTATTCAAAATTAATCTGATGATGTTGCCCAGCATTGCATAGAAAAAGCCACAAATACTACATGGATAGCTAACAGTACCAGAACTGTAACAGCACTGTTTTATTTTGATGCTGCCAGACTTCAGTACAGTTAATACTTCTGTTGCATACAATAAGCCACAAATACTACATGAATAGCTAACAGTACTGTAACAGCACTGTTTTATTTTGATGCTGTCAGACTTTGAAAGAGTCTTTCTTCCAATACAGGTGATACTTCTGTTTGAAGATAGATTATATCAACTGCCTATATTGAACACAATTAACTTCACTGACTGATGTGTGCATTTCCAACACGCTCTCGATTTGCATACCATGAAAACACGAAATAGTCCCTCACTTGCCCCAACAAAGCGCTTCTATGCAATGTAGTCGGTCATAGAAGTTGTCTAAAGGACCAAATTTTAAGATTGATAAATATCTCTAAAATTCCACGGTTGATTGTCGAAATATTGTGAAAAATGTGTTTTTATCAGTTTTTCGGAAAAATGTTCTAAAAGATAGTTTTATTCAAAATGTTACAACTTTCTTCCTATTGATCATAGCCAAACCAAATTTGGTATGAGTCATTGTACACAATTGGCGGTTATATTTGCAAAAACTCGGGTAGTAAAGGCTGACATGAATGCTTTTCGAACAGGCTGAACTTCACCTTCAATTTTTAGGGTCGAAATTCTAAATATAGATCTAATTTTTTTTCTCATCCACAGATTTTTTTCTAACCTTCACAGAGGCTATATCACCACATATTGAACTGATTTTAGCAATATCGTCAAAAAGCTAACCCTCAATTTTGTGTCAGTCTCAAATAATGCAAAACATATATACTATATTGATAATACATATATACATATATTGATAATACAAATACAACTTTTAATTGTGTGCAATCTCCATACATTGAGTTGTCTTTGGTAAAAAATCTAGAGCAATCGCAAAAACATTGACGCTTCTGTGTAAGTTTAAAATTGATGATGCGCTCAAGTTGTGATCTGTTGATTAACGCGTAAGCGACCTTAAGAGCGATTTAAGATCGCCTCTAAAACGTTGTTAGCAATACTACATGCTTTGAGACTAGTAAACATTTTAGAGATAATAAACCTGTTGGGTATGTAGTTTTCTGACAATCGTTCCTGTGAGGTTCGTATTCCCTCATTCATCCCGATTTGAGTTCTTTGCGAATCTACATTATGACTGTTTTGTGAATCAAGGTCGTTTTCAAGTTCTTAGTGATACATGTTTATATATTCACAAATATTGTTTCTTGGATGATTTTAAAAGAAATGCAAAACCTGTCGGGTGTGTAGTGTATTGACAATAGCTCCCGTGAGGTTAGTTTCGCTTGAAATTTTTCCAAGTGTCGACTCGAATTTCTTTGTTATGGTGTGCCCAGCCTTTGTGAATCACTCTAAATAACAAACAGTTCTTGCATCGGAATCGCTCCCAAGTTTTTAACAATACTACATGGATTTGAATTGATGGATATGATTCATATGGCTAATTTTTCCAAAATTATAAAAGTCGCCGGGTAGCTACTATTTTGGCTCTCAGGCATCAAGACACTTCGAAAAAATTGCTCTAGAAGGAGACTTATCAGAGAGAGGCACTATAAAAAGATAGGGGGCTTTATGGTTAAATTGAGACAAAATAAAACGGTTTCAATAACAGCCATTAGTGATTATGATAAGGATAATAAGATAAGGCAGGTACATTTATTGAATAACAAGCGGCGACAAAGGTCTACCCACCGGCTCCCATAGTGTCTTTATGCCAGTGCTCGCCCACCCAGCGATCATACCAGATGTTGTACTCAGTAGCCCCTTCAGGTATCCAGTGGACTTTCTTCTTCTCATCCGGATCTGCCTGCCGCTTTGCCGGCCTCTTCTTGTACTTCTCGAGGTTCTTGGCTATCTCTTCAGCAGTGATTTTGAACGAGTTCGTTTCCTCATCTTCGTCCTGGTCTGTTTGATTATTTTCGCCCACCGTGCTACTTGCACTATCAGGTGTTGGCTCACTTGGCGTGCTCACGGGGTAGCTGTGGCTCCATGGGTTGTATACGGGAGGGAGGTTGTTCCAATATGCAGGAACTTCCCATTGTGTGACTTGCGTTTTCACGTTGGTATAAAAATAGTACCCACTCACCCAGTGATAGTACGCGACCCAGTTCCCTCTTTGCTCGCAGAACTGTGACATATTCGTGCTATTTGTTGTTTGGGCATCTTGGCAAGGCAAAGAGGCATCGTTTTGGCTTTCTTCGCTAGTTTTTCCGCGCTTTATCGGGGGAGAATGTTCAGACAATTCTTCTAGTGTTCCTTGTTTGGCCGCCATTTTGGTTTGAAATGGTCACGCTGTTCGGGAAACGCGGGCTCATGAGCCAAAACACACAAACACAGGGATACCGAGATTTTCGTGCACGTCGATTAATTGGGTAAACTGAAATTCCCGAGTGTAAACGCACGGGCCGTACAATGTTAAATGGAAATTATATTTAGATATTTTTTCATTTCAAATAATCAAACAACCAAAGTATCTTTATGGACATTTTTACAAACTGGATTTGAGATCCCTGTGGTCAGAGGAGCATGTGGTCCATCGTCCAGTAGCAGTCTGTTGATTGAGAGAGCAATACCTATTGATCAAAAACGGTAGGGTAATTTACCAAAAAATACATTCCTATGACAAAGCTCCAGATATTCCACGAAAAACAGAGGAGTTTAAATCAGGTCTTGGGCACCCTGTGGTGTTTGGAATAAGGGGTCAGCGGTAGTATGCTAAGTAGCGGGGCGAAAACTTCCATTGTACACAGTGAGTGGCGTTTTGGCGGGACTGGCAAATTTTCGCAAAAATCCGCAAAAGGTTAGTTTATAAATCCTGTTTATTTTCGCGTCAGTAGATAGTCTTTTTACGCTCTATTTTAATTAAGGTTTTATAACATATCTCTAAAAAGTTTTTCCCTTCATCATAGAGGCCTTTCGGTTTGTGGTAGCTGTTGCGAGATGAAGAGTGATTTTAACATTTAAGCTTACTTATTTCAAAAAGCTCAAAAAGATTTAAAATCACGTGGAATAATTAAATGAGCAATTCAGGTTTGAACTTTTAGACAAATACGATATTGTGGTTTGAACGCCTCACATCGGGCCGATGGAGATATGAATTGAAAACAGTGCTTTTAGGTTTCGGTACAGTTTTAGTACAGGCTGTACCTTCATTAAACCTTGAAATTGCATAAATAAGTAAACCGCATAAGATCCTCTGCATATTACACTTTTACATTGTTTTTTTTTTTACAAATTTTTTCATGTTTTTTACAATTTTCTTAGAACAAGTGTGCTAGTGCTCCATTAAGAAAATTAAATTCCTTCTATATTCTTTTTTATTCAGTTTTACTTTTATGATGGGGGAGGAAGTTGTAGCAGATAAAATACAAGGAAGGTTTGAAGAAGAGGAGCCAGCGACTCTCAGTGAGCTTGCAGAAAAACGAGGTGGCATGGTGATGGAATTCATCAGTGATGGTGAAAAGCCATTTGAATATGATGAAAGTGAAAACTCACTGAAAACAGATATTGAAACATCAAGTGTCAAAGAAAAAACATTTGGTTGTGGCCTATGCATCGAGAAGCTTCGGGTTGCAAGTTCAATGAAAGAGCACATTGAAACTATTCAGAAAGAACAGAAATGTGATCTTTGCAGCCAAATGTTTAGTAACCCCCTCGCATTACAAGATACACGATTTCTGAATCTCATGTACACCATGCATTACAATGGAGAAAAAAGGCCCTTCAAATGTGATAAGTGCTGGTGGTCTTTCAAAAATCCCTCTGGGCTGAGAGAGCATATTAAGGCAGTACATAACAGTGAAAAATTCAAATGTGATTATTGTGAAAAAGACTTTAAGTACGCAAAATCATTGAAACAACACATTGAAGTCCATTGTGATCCCAAGCGGGTAAAATGCAATTATTGTTGCATAGATCTCCCTTCTACTAGTAAATTGGCCAATCGTGTTGTGAAAAGACATAGGGGTGAGCACAAGCCAGAAAAGTGTGATCACTGTGGCAGAAGTTTCTTTAAACCTGGTGTATTACAACGGCACATCAAAACTATTCATAGTGGTGATAAGCCAGAATGGCAAAGCAATGAGAAATTATTCAAATGTGACAAGTGCGACAAGGACTTCAAGACTGAAAGGTCGGTCAGACGACATAAAAGGACAGTACACAACAAAAGCTGTCCAAAACCTGCTGTATCAACACAAGGCATCCAAACAACGCATGATGATGAAAAGCCAGAACGGCATACCACTGAGAAATTGTTCGATTGTTGCTATTGCAACAAGAATTTCACGGCTGCACGGTCAGTCAGACGACATATAAGAGCTGTGCACAAGGAGAGCAGGTCATCACCAGAAAATAAAAAAAGTGAAAAAAAGTCTCTAGAATGCCTGCGATGTGGGGAATGTTTCTGGATTCTCAGTAAGCTTAAACTTCATGAACAGATTGTGCATAGGGGATATCCCTTTGCTTTCCGTGGTTGTGGGAATGGCTTCCTTAAACAAGATGATGTAACACACCATTTGAATGAGCGCAAAGAATTGAGCAGGTATTACAGATGCAAAAATTGTGGCTTACTCCTATTCAGGTCACTTGCTCAGAAACGACTGTTTGAGAGAGTCCACAACAATGGAATACATATTGAGAAAGAACAATGTTGCAAATACAACAATATGCTTTTCAATGTTGAGAATTCTAAGGATGACAAACAAGTACAGTGCATTAAAACGCAGAAGTATAAACTGGTGCCAGACCCCTTAAGACCATGCATAGTCAATGCTGTTCCATGCCAAGAATATGAAACAGTTGAAGAGGAATATGAAATAATTCCTCTTGACTTAGCTACCTTTGCAGAAATGGAGAGTTTGATTTCCAGACAATTACCCTGTGGACAAGAGAATTTAGCAACCTAACTTGCTTGCTGCTGATTGAAGCCCTTCCCCTCAACCCAAATTTGTATTGACTAGTCTACGCCATAATTTTATTTGTCCAAGGTGGGCTCAGCAATCACAAATTAATTCTACTCAATAAAGCATAGTCCGCCAACTGAAACAGCCTACCTTTTCAAAAAAACATTGTACAAATTAAAAAAGAGATGGGATAAGCTCGAGACGATATAGTGAAAAAATTATGAGCATATTTTGGGCTGACATGGCGACAACTTTGGTTTGTTCGACCTGACTGACAATCTCCAGACTCACCAGAAGCTACCAGACTCTCTAACCTTGCCGTTTGCTATATTAGCAACTGGCGAGTGCAAAAACGTTTATATATCCTTGTCGACTGTTAATCCTGTTACGTGAAGCTACCTTAGTCTAACTTCAAACGTCATATTATCCATGAGCAGTATTCAATGCAAATGCGTGCAAATGACGATGAAACAATCGACTTTGATTCATTTGCACGCATTTGCGCGTTTGAACTTAGCCTTATGTATGTTTTAGAACTGTTTAGATTTTTAGACGTTTTAGTATTTATACTAAATGCATTTATAAGGCATGTTGATGTAGATTGTTTTAAGAATGTGCCTTTTTACACATGCCTCTAATTTATACTAATTATCAAGTTAACCTACCTTTCGGTGTTATCCTTTCTCTTGTTGCCCTTATCTGGAGACGATTGAATTTCTTACATATTAAACGCCAATTAGGAATCGCCCCTGGGTTTGGGTACTCTGCAGATCTTACCTCAAAACTGTTCTCAGTTTTGCGGGCTTACAGTAAAATTTACTAAGTTTGTATAGAAAACGCCGGGTGCATATTTCCACAGGGGCGAGCAGCAACATGGAGCCTTAGTACCCCCTGACGAAAAAACGCAATCCTAATGTAGAGATGTGAGATATTAACCTGAGAGCGAGCGCTCGTTATAACCAGGGCACTGAGAAGAACTTCAAGCACTTCAATGAATCCCTAGCTTCGTCTTGGAAAAGAATGTTAATCCTGATATCATGTCTTTCACCGCAATGCATTAAGCTTTATTTGGGGATGTATAAAAAAAATCGTTGGGAACTCTATCCCAGAATTTGGTAGTTTCTTGGTGTTACGGAGCACCAGCACCAAAAACATAATAAAACAAAAGCCAAGAATAAAGATCTTAGAACGAGACAATGAAATAGAGTACAAAGGCCTTGAGCACTAAAAACAAAGCTCTCCGTAACACCAAGGAATACCCCAGAATTTCAAGTTTGGCCTAAGGTTACGAGGTACCCGTCGGTAGCTCCACGGGCCATACTCCCGCTGCACATGCTATCGCGGCACTTAACTATACAGCAGCGTAGCCAGGATTTTTAACAGGAGGGGCCCAAAAGACCATTTCAAGGCATTTTCTCCTGTATTTTAGATTATGTCTCATACATTTACTGTATTTTTGGCTGTTGGAAGGGGGGCCCGGGCCCCTTGGGCCACCCCCCCTGGCTACGCCCCTGCCGTATATCTCGTGGCACTGAGCTTAGCTTGTTATAGTAACCTAGGGACGTGCGTAGTTCTGATAGGGTAACACCCATTCCAGAAATATCCTTCCCCCTCTCCATTTACAAATAGCAAATTAAGGAAGAAAATAAGGCGGCCTGTAAAAAAGGGTTGTGTGGCCGAAAACAATAACGGCTACCTTGGAGATATAGCTGTGTCGTTGGCGTTCTCAACGGTTTCCTGTGTTGTAGACCGTGGGGGAAGAATTACGTCTTTTAGGTTAAACCTTTCATCAACCACAGGATACCCGATCAAATCGCCCGGGACTATAGGCTGAATTGCAGAGCATATAGCCTGATCAACTTTCTGCTTATTCTTTCTATTCACCCAAGGCCACGGAAGCCTTTAAAAAATTTTATATTGACAATTGTTTCCATTTTACATTGTAATCAATAAATTACTACTAATAGCATCAATCACATTACTATGAACTTAATTTGCTACCATCACCTCTACAGACCATCCTATCGCTGCTTTTGCAGAGTGTATAAGAAGAATTCAACAAACCGCATTCATTCATCAACAACGTTACACATATTTGCATTCCCAAAAAACTTGACCAGGGACGCGCTCATACGACTGATGACGTCATAGAATGCATCGGTCAGCTCATGTATGCCTTGCTTTTGCTTGTAGCAATCAATAAATCCCCGGAGCCCCGAGCAGATGTCATCGGATGGCTGGCTCTGATCGCTGGTGAACTTTCCCATGCATTCCTTATGGGCATCTTTGGCAGCGAGGCTCACGAGTGGTTTGTCTATTAACAAATACAATTAGCATTAAAAATGTCAATGAATAGAGCCCTCAGACTCTATTTCCAGGCTGTTTCTGACCTTGTATCGCAAAATTCATAAGAAATTACAAGTTTCATTAGATATTATCAACACGGAAAATATGGATATACACCGCGCACAATGGGTTATGCTCTTGCGTTTTATAGAGTGACCAGCAACAGAGCGGTAGCAGGCCACGTAAGCATGGGGGGGGGGGGGGGGGGGGAATACAGAACAAAAAGAAAATATTACGAGACATAGCCACGCCCCTACAAGTCATTTCCTTATAATGTTTGAAACATTTTTTTTTTTGGGGGGGGGGGGGGGCACATGCCTTAGTGCCCCATCCCCTGCTACGGCCCTGAGCAAACGATAATACCAATGAGAGATAAACACATAATAAGCACTCAGCCTAGCCTCCTCGGCAGGCGTCTCTTGGCATCTTTTCGGCCCTATCATTTTTTTCAGTTACTTGGGTCACATTTGGGCCCAGGGCATTGGAAGATACAGGAGTCCGAAGTTTTTCTTTTAGACATAAAGAGATCCCTGTGGAGTAGTTTTCCCTCAGCCTACCTGAGAGTGACGGGGGCAAAGCAAGCGTGCTGAACACCTGACTCTTAAGGATGTCCGCTGTCCCTGTATAAGAGAAGTTCAAAGTTCAGGTGGGTGGCTTTACTAGTGAACAAGGCCATATTATTATTACTCACACCTGGCTTAGGTTCCCAAGAACGCCAGTCTGAGGAACTTGGCCTTTATCTGAGAGAGAAGGGCAAAGGAGGGGCTCGCGGAATTTTTCCCGTCGCCTTCTGTATATACAGTATTTGCAGCGGCCAAAACAGCTTAGAATGACAAGTAATGACGGGATTGAGCAGCAGCAACGTCAAACTGCTGCTTTATTTTCAAACCAGAATATTTATTTCAACGAATTTTTCGCTTATACAAACTCTGTAAACCTTGAACCTACACTCGCCGTGAGCCTGGGCTACCTGTGCCCATGGTCGAGATTCCTGAACATGGCTCGCGAATATTTGCCTCCCCCTCTTTTGGGAATATCCCTCCTTTGGGACAGGCAAGGAAATTATTGTCTCCTCCTTGAGAGTAAAGGCAGGGTAATATTTGCCCCTTTTGAGACTGGAATAAACATAGGGAAATATTTTGCCTCCTTCTCACCCTCAAAAAGACGGGAATACTTCCCTCTTTTGCGACAGGAATAAGGGTTGGGGATTCTACTCACATTTGCTTGAGTCCCCAAGAACACTTTCTCTCAGGGTCTGTAAGTACTGGCTCTCACGGCTCTCAAGTGAGCATATTCCCATCAAGTCATCCATTCTGACGTAAGCCAGAACGACAAAGCGGTAGTCCTTGAGCGCATCAGTGTTGCAGCCTGCAGAACTCATTTTGATTTTGTTTACACAGTTCAGCAATTGCTATGAAAGATAACTATATGTTTTTATCGTTTATTACATTTATTACACACGTGTTTATCCCAATTTCAGCGAGAGGATAGGAAGCAATTCTGGTGTAAAAAATTAAGACTTCTTGGATTATCTTATTAATTTCAAATCCCACTATTAAACCCTTTTTATAAACCCTATATATATATATATAAGAACGTTTTTTATAAGAACGTCCAGCCTGAGATTTTACCAAATTTCAAGAACATGCCGAGGCTCAGATAGCATTTTTTTTCTTTTTTAGTCCTGATGCGTTCTAAAATCCAGAATAAAATTGTGCTCACAGTAACAACCTTATTATTGCTATTGATCATTAGTGTAATTCTCTTCCTAATAATTCATTGGGTATTATATTTTATATAAACTAAAATTTAAGAACATCGTTAAGAATATTCAGCCTTAAAATGTTATCAAAAATAAGAACGGCCCAGCCTCAACTGAAAATAAGACGTCTTTTAAAAAAAAAATCTGCCATCTCCAAAACAGGAAACCCGGTAAGAATGCCCGGGATCTATGCTGAACGTCACCACTAACCTTCATCGAGGAGCAAAGTCCCTTTTTATGCTGCAAACCCCTCTTCACAATCGCATTGCATTTACGCATTGCCTTTTTTTCACATGACTCTGGCTTGGCCATGGACGACAGGCACAGACAGAAGGTTATCACGAGCAACAAAAACAACCTTGCATTCATATCTGACGGGAGATCAAATTTCTGAAAGGAAACAATCATAATGCAGATCGCTTTCATGTTTGTCGACTAATCGGTTTCTTTTTTTTTATTGACATTTTCGCAAAAAGGCAGCGCCGTTTGTGTGTCTGTTTGGTCGATTGTCAAACTGTAAGAATTACGCGTTATTGTATACCGTCCCCCACGATATAAATATTAAATAAAAAAACGGCTTCCCACCCATAATAATCGATTTTGTACATTTTTAAGAAGCGGGTTGGGCTAGTATAATTACACTTTTAGAAAGGTTGCACCATTTCAACGCCCCTTGCAGCTAATAAAACGTTTTAGTCTCTTCATTGCTATAAGTCACTTCCCCTTTCTAAAAATAACTTATGTCTCATAAAAGCAAATACTTATCAAATTAAATAAGAAGCTTACGAAGGAGATTTTAAGGCTTAAAAGGCTTACAGCTTGGAAAACAGTCTTTGATTGAGTAAGTGGCTGGCACATTACCGCCATAAAATTATGTAAGAACTCAATTCATGGAAATATCCGAGGGCAGCGTCAATTGGCCAATTTCCCACACTTTCTCACACAATCTCATTTTTAAAAAAATCGCAAATGTGTACTATGGTTGCTCTACCTTTTTGTAGTTGTTGGCAAAAACCCTGAACTCCTACGATTGCCCTGATACAATATTCCTGCTTGGCCCAATGGCAACTCGTAAATTAGTCTTTGAGTGATTACCACGGATACAAAACGAAGCGCCAAATATGTTATCCACCCCGTACAGAGCATATGTACTGGCATATACCTTAAAATTGATTGCTTCCCAATCTTAACCAAACGCGACCGGACACGTATTGATATTATCAATCATAATTAACCCGAGTATCAGGCGTTTTTTTTTTTTTTTTTTTTTTTTGTAAAGTCGGAGAGGAATATAATAAAAGGGCCTGACACTCGGGCTAAATCATAATCGATTTGTCGTTTAAAAAGGACACAATTCGCACATACGAGCCAAGTGATTCATTAGACTGTAATGGGTCATCTTACCCCTCCCCCTGACGGGAAACATAAGCATGATCACACACCTGGTTAAACAACCGAATCATTTGAATTTGTTATTTTTATAAGAAAATGTATAAGTCATATTTTATGTATAACAATTCAAATTATCTAATTCAAAATTGATCGAAGTAGTAAAGATACTACAACTAAGTCTTTTTAGTTTTTTTACGCTGCTGCGGATATATAAATACAAAATATATCCTAGAAACCCTGGGAAAACTAGGTAATTAAGATACCGACGGGGGGTTATGTCAAACAAACGCTTGTTATCTCTGAACAAAGAAAGAATGGGAAATTTAGTTATTTCCTCATAAATTAGACAGATCACCCCATAAAACCTATTCCTTACCGTTAAGTTTCTAGATGAAAATAATAATGGTTTTGAGTTAGTATGTAAGCATGCTAGTATACGCTTGTTGTCAAGCGATACGTTTTCTAGTTCCGTAAAACTTCGATAAAAGGGGACAATTGTGATTTTCAAAGATGATTTATTGAGGCTTTCATCTACGGAATGTGTCAAGATGTCTATTGCCCAATCCGTGATTTAAAAAAGTATGGTCTAACGTAAAGCAGTTACGTGTTTTTTTTTTTTTTCAAGGACCACAACACCCCTAGATAGAGTAATAACGTGTTTATAGATGTAAATTAATCACATTATTATAAATGAGGGACTTGTTCATTGTACAAAATTCGTAGCATTACGAAGTGTTTTCGGAGCTTTGGGATTCCTGTGGAAGGGAGAAAGGAGAGCTGGCTTTTTCCTTTATACAGGAATCCCGAAACTACGAAAACAGTAATTTCCGAATAAACTAGCAGGCTACAAAGAGTTTAGAATTTCTACATTACTTATTCACTTGTTCAGTATTTTTGTTAGTCAATAAGCCCAAGCTATAAAGTAATCAAGACTCCGCATAATATACAGCAATTACTTTTCAAAGAGACAGGGGCGCCGTATCACCGGAAACAAGCAAACACTTCGTTACGTAGAACAATGTTGTAATAAATGACTAACAGGCATCGACAGTTCTAACAACACTCTTTTATTAATTTTACCCATAAAAAAGATGAGATATATAAAAATAAATTCAAAAAAAACTATGAATAACAATAATAAAATATGTAGGAACAAAATATTCTTCGTTTTCCGCAGAAAGGATTCCCATATTTGGGACACGTGTGTAAAAAGTCAGAGATACCAGCTCCGGTGCAGAATTCGTGGTGCACTGTACAGGTTATAAAAAGCGCGCGAAACCAAAGAACGGTGCGCGTAACTTTTCCCGCCTTTTAAAAAAGCGCGGGAGTTTATCGCTCTCTGATTGGCCATCTATACTAGTGGATAGCTGGCCTGTGTGGCGACACCGCATTGGTTGTTCTTGTTTCTTGACATCATAATGTAGCCCTCCATTCCCCATCTCTCGCCCCAAGAGTTCTTGACGAGCCAATAGTCGCTGCCTTGGTATGTGCCGTATCCAACGACGAGAACGCCATGATCGAGACTGGTGCTACTGCAACCGCTGAAAAGACAAAACTCCTTTATCAGTTGCGAATCTTTGATTATTTTAGTTCTGGTAGAAAGAGACTACCAGAGAGAGACTGCTACGTGCTTTTATTTTAATCTCCATGCAGAAAAATATTATACGGACCAGCAGAGGATGGCGGGCAGGTGACCGTAATTACCCGCGTATAGGACGCACTTTTTTCACATCAAAATGACCTTCAAAATTAGGGTGCGTCTTATCACGGGCGAACCAGGATTAGATTTAGTCCCTCGTGATCCTTCGGGTAAATAAAATAAAATTTGAAGTTGTCTTGACTGTTTCCTCAACAAAGCTAGTTACATTACTATATAAGCCTCTCGAGATTTCTCTCGAGGGACTAAACCCCTTTCTGCGCCACAATTACCCGAGACAAATATAGTAATGTAACTAGCTTTATTGAAAAAAAAAAGTCACAACTTCAAATTATATTTTATTTTCCCGAAGGAACACGAGGGACTGATTCTAATCCTGGTCCGCCTGTGGTCTTTTACGCAGGGTACCACTTTTTATAATTTGCATAATAAGGAAAATTAAAAAAATATATAATTGATCGTTTGCGTGTTTAATTAGTAATTCCTGTAGATAATTCCTCATTTCGCTAATAAACACTTTTGTTTTAGTTCCGATGGCGAATTTGCTTTTTGGCGCATTTCTTCTGGAATTGCTGTAGCGCACAATGCAAGTTTTAAACATTTGAATATTGTCTTTTCACTATTTTGAGCTCAAAATTCTGGGTGCGTCTTATACGCTGGTAATTACGGTACGTGTCGAAAAGGAGTCGAAAAACAAAACTGAATTAAAAAGAAGGCTGTTTTACTTACGCATTGTTGTAGACGCCCGAGTGGTAAAACTGGAAGGACATGTGTCCAGCGTCGATAGCGACAGAGATCGGGCCCACGGTACCGGCAGCGGTCTTCAGGGCCTCCTCGTCGCCATGTGTGACGTCAACGAAACCTGAAAGAGAAAGAGATCTATAACATCTTATAGAAACGTTTTTGATTATTTGTTCGACGGATGCCATCCCTGACCATGCGTAGAAATTTAATGTTGCAGAAGGTTTATATTTTGTTGTTACAAAAAAGTTGCTCTTCCAGTGAAACCAGAGGCCACTCATTTTGTTGTCTGTAATTGTCTCAGGTGTCGAATTTTTCACTAGCATTGCTAACACAGTTCGTACGGAGCTTTAAAGCACAATAGGCCATTCCAGTTATAAGAATGCGCGCACACTCACCATAGGAACCTAACTCAACTACCGGCATGCAGCGCGCATGCCGTTGACGTAGGTTTTTATGGTTATGCGCGCGCAAACTTATAGCTGGAATGGCCTATTCCCAGAAATTAAAAAAAGAAAAAGAAACATGAAATCGTACCAGTATCGACGGCTCCGATATTGCTCTTCTGGAACCTGCATCGATCGTTCCTAGCCTCATACGGGTAACTCTCCTCGGTATCAATGCCGCCATTCTCCTTGATGTACTTGAAGGCGTAGTCCATCAGACCACCCTGGCACCCATTGTTACCATAAGCCGTAGAGCAGTCCACCAGATTCTGTTCGCTAAGGGAGACCAGTTTGCCGGTTTTCTTGAAGTTCTGACCCTCCAGGGACCCGGTGGTACTGAAGGCCCAGCACGAGCCACACTGACCTGAGTGGGGAGGGGAGAGGCGGGTTAGAGGTTTGAGGGTCAAGATATCTCATGCACAAGGCCCACAAGAATACACCAGCCCTAACTCTAGCCCGGCCCTGGCGTGACAGGCGTGTATTGCGTTACCTTGTTTTTGACAGGCCTGACATGCAGTAAAGCGTGACATCTATGGATACGTGAAAATGCATTGTAACAGGAAGAATTTGTGTTACATTGTTTTTGACTGTCATAACATCTAGGTATGCATGACAGGTATTGTGTGACAGGCGTGTATTGTGTTACCTTGGTTCTTAACTGGCGTGACATATCCCTCTTTCCTCCAGTCTACGGTGTCAGGGACCTGTACATGGCTGGGGGCGAGGAAGGCGGAGCCCTGTTTCTTGGTGTAGTTGCTATAGTGGGACCGCATGCCTGTGTAAAAGTAGCGGAACTCGTCCTGGGTCAGGTCGCCCAGATGGTTCATGGCAAGGGTGAATGAGTGACCCTCCGCATTGTGCTTCTGGATTTTCTGTTGATTGAAGAAGCCTTTTTGATTGAAGAAGCCTTTTAGGTGCTGTTTTTAAACATTATATTTCTAGATAAGCACAACACTTGGAAGAGATAGTCCATTTGACGGGCCGAAATATAAAAAAAATTAAAAATCGAACATTAAAAATCGAATATTAAAAACCGAACAAACGAACCTTCCCTAAAAAATACTGCCAAGTTTGTTGAAAAAAGTTGAGTAACTAAAATGAGTTTGAAAAAAATATCGAGCAGGCAAAGAAGCAACGTTCTTTCTTATCATATGCTTTATTTTTTTTTATTGACACACTTTTAACGCAAAAGTTATAAAAATGCGCCACCATCTCTAGGTAAGGACTCGAAAGTCCCGTTATATTACTTGAGTGAAAAAAAGGACTCGAAAAAATCGAGCGTCCATTTCTCGAAAGTACCAACAGCTTCTATCCAGGTTTCATTATGTGGCATTCAAGTCAAACAAAAAAGAAATTAGTCCACTTTAGGAATAGCCTTGTGTTTTTATATTCTTATACTGTTACGCGGGTATAAACACATGGCACCATGTTACACACAATTAGCCAGGAATGCAAACTAACTAATGGTGAAAAAGATTGGTAGAAAGTTATGTAACTTAGTGGTATGCGACCATAAAAGAGAAGTCACTCTCAGACATAAAAAGGCCTAATAAAAGGGATAAAACCAAGGAATACTCTCCGGGAGCGTTAAGGATGCGGGGGGGAAAAGTCGTCTGATAATAATGAGAAGCGCAGCGTGACGCCGAACAGAACGCATTTTTGTCTTTGTCCGAGGAAATTGCATAACATAACTCCAAAAATAAAACGGATAAAAAAACTCCCGAAAAACTTTGTATTTAGAGGATGCATCCAAATACACATAGATTTATCTTACAATTACTTATCTGAAAAGTTTTGTGAGAAAATAAAGTTACAGATATCAAACCAATTCAAAGGTAGTTTTCAAACTTTTTGAGCAAATTTATCAACCAAAATAAAACACGTTCCTATCCATATAAACAACGTTTCTATCCATCTAAAGCATTGTGAATTCTACGGGGTTATATGTAGGACATAACGGCGCACTGACCTTCAGGTTATCTCTCCAGATAGCCTTTCTTGCTCCTTCTTCGGTCACTGTTGTGTACTTCTTGGTGTGAAAGAGTTTCCACGCTTGCCACTGTTGTTCGTCTTCGTCAAACTTCACAACGAAGCCACTTGCAACGGCGAAGAGAAGGCACGCGGCTACCAGCAACTTCATGATAAATGGTGGGTTCCTTGGAAGACGGAACGACAGCAGTCGGGTTCAACGGAGAGAGAGGAATGAATGAAGTAACGCGAGGCGGCCTTTTATAGCGTTATCGATATATTATAATCATGGGACTTTCGTGTGACTGTTTGAGCTTGATTGATTGGTCACAAGGCTCCGCGTGATTTGCATACGTCGAGTATTTTTGGTCTCCTCGTGACCTCTTGTCCGAATGATGAAATGTAGATAGACCACGTGGACCACATACTCTAATTGCAAAATAAAGGAACCATTTTTCTGTTGTTGAAGTTATGCTCTGTGATTTGCAGCTCTGGACAATGTATTTGCATCCTAAATAGGTGTACACCCTCAGATAATTATTCAATTAAACAGTTGGTTTTCTCTGAATCGGAATAAATTTTAGTCTCATCCATGTAGCGCGTCGTAGCAACCGCGACTTTGCGTCTCAGACTCCATGTAGCGCGCTGTAGCAACCGCGATATTGCGTCGTCATGGTATTGCGTTACATCGACAGGAGGAAACTCTACGTAGAGTGCACAGTGTCAATAAAAATCGCGCCTTAAAAATAATCTTTCGTGCGCAACGTAAACGTATACCTTTGGTGCATATCTTGTAGACCTAAACCTTGTTTCTTAAGGGTGCAAACAATGTAGTTACGATAAGAAGTTGCGAAACATGTGCAGCTTGTGCGTAATGATAAAACTTGCTCACGTAACTCAACATCTTTCATCAGTCTACAGACCAACGATGTTAAGCGCGCGTCCAAAATGCCACAGACTGGCAGGACACAGCTGATCCAAAATGCGGACGAAAGGGATTTGACATGCTCATGTAACTCAACATCTTTCATCGGTCTATTCCCATAGATCGATCTGACGCCCGTTTCTCGAAACTACCGAAAACCTATCGAGCCCGAAAAGAACGCAAATAACGATACTTGTGTTTCACTTATCTGGGGCGTACGCAGGATTTTAGCAAGTTGCAGTCAAAGCATTCGGAAGCTGAATGAGGGCGTAGCCCCTCATCCCGCATCCCCGTGAAGATTTCATAGCTCCCGCTTTTTGGTTTGAAATTGGCGTCAATGCATCAGACTTTTGAGAATATTACACGATCCTCTGTCATCCTCGATCTGAAATAGGACTTCAGTCGTCGAGTGGCACTGAACGACATAACAATATGTTTGGAAATCATTCTGTGGACTACCATGATTAAGAAATTATAGATTTTATCCTCATCATATATATAAAACTACGTACATAAAAATGAATAAGTAAACATTTGATTCTTTGCCCTCGTTATGCAAATAAGATCGCCAAATTTTTGCAGTCTAGTGACTGCAGGCCTATAGGCTGCGTACGCCCCTGATTATTTCACGAGGTTTTCTGGCCCAAATTTCGTCATTTTGTGCCCGTAAATTCTCGGGAGGTCTAACTTTCCCGAGAACTGTTTTCGGGCGTGAAAAGCACTTGTTGTGTTGTCTTCGCAACTTTAATAAAGAAAAAGAGGCAAAGGCAAAAATACGTAGAATGAAGCAAAGATTGTAGCGTTTTAAGTCAAAGATTATTTATATCTGCATATTTGGCGCCTGCAAACACCGGTTGTAGACTTTCGCGCAAAGCCATCTCAAACGAGCGCGCGCTATTTCGAAAAATACACTTTCTCGCTTTTTGTGTTGTGAAATTAACAAACTTTACAATATTTTCTTGGTATTTAGTTTTATAGATCATGAGATATTTCATCTCGTGGTCAGAGTGGTGTATTTTTCTGGTTGGAGCGCGTACAAAGAAAAAATCTCGATAGTTTCAGGGATTTAGAGAAACGGGCGCCGGACCTAAACCATGCACCTTTCTTTCCACAACCGCACCCGCACCTTTCTCTCCGCACCCTCACCTTTCTACCCGCACCCTCACTTTTCTACCCGCACCTTTCTATCCGCACCCACACCTTTGTAAAAACGGGTGTTTCTCCGGGATCGTTTACCAGGTAGCTTCTGTTTTCTCACCAACAACTTTATTGTAAAAGCAACCACGCTTAGCGAGCGGGGAGGTATTCGAGCTCGTTCTAGGAGACAACGATCAGACGATTCTCAGAAGGCGAGGCTGATAGAAGGGAATCCTTACTAGGCCTCTTCCTTGACTAGGAATTGTCTTCACGAAGCCAACAGAACTTACTCGATAGCCTCCGCAGCAAGCTGTCGTTATTACAGTGCAATATGTTTTACAGTGAACTCTATTTATACTGACTAATTAACAATTCAGCGAAAAAACTGGTTTGACTGCTCTAACGAAGGTGATGCAAGAATTGCAAATTAATGTTGATCTAAGGAAAAGGTACAATTTTAGAAATAATGATTACTAAAGCGAGAATCCGTCGGTGTTAAAATAACAGTTAATTGACTTAAAACAATAATCATATAAGATACTATGGAGTAATAAGCTGAGGAATACGTTTGGCTTGTTGGACATATCTGGAAATTAGATGTTTATCTTGAGTAAACGCTAAACTGGTTTTGGAATAAGTAACACTGCGCATGACCTGTATGACTAGCCTCTGACTAGCAGGTGCATATTTAGTATTCAGGATGAACAGTGAAAAGGTGACGAAGGTCGAAGGTCAATATTGAAAACAGGTGCGAACCATAGAAGAACTTTCTAGAACACATATTTATGAGATATTGGCAAATAGTCTCATAACATCACTTCCACCTTTCTACCCGCACCCGCACCTTTCTACCAGTACCCGCACCTTTCTACCCGCATCCGCTCCTTTCTACCCGCACCCGCACCTTTCTACCCGCACCAGCACCTTTCTACCCGCACCCGTACCTTTCTACCCGCACCCTCACTTTTCTAACCGCACCTTTCTATCCGCACCCACACCTTTCTACCCGCACCCGCACCTTTCTACCCGCACCAGCACCTTTCTACCCTCGCCCGCACCTTTCTACCCGCACCCTCACCTTTCTACCCGCACCCGTACCTCTCTACTCGCACACGCACCTTTCTACTCTTACTCGCACCTTTCTACCCGCACCTGCACCTTTCTACCAGTACCCGCACCTTTCTATCGGCATCCGCACCTTTCTACCCGCACCCGCACCTTTCTACCAGACATTTCTACCAGCACCCGCACCTTTCTACCCGCGCCTTTCTACCCACACCCGTACCTTTCTACCCGCACCCGCACCTTTCTACCCACGCCCGCACCTTTCTACCCGCACTCGCACCTTTCTACCCGCACCCGCACCTTTCTACCCGCACCCGCACCTTTCTACCCGCACCAGCACCTTTCTACCAACACCTGCACCTTTCTACCCGCACTCGCACCTTTCTACGCACACCCGCACCTTTCTACCCACACCCGCACCTTTCTACCCACGCCCGCACCTTTCTACCCGCACTCGCACCTTTCTACCCGCACCTTTCTACCCGCACCCGCACCTTTCTACCCGCACCAGCACCTTTCTACCAACACCTGCACCTTTCTACCCGCACTCGCACCTTTCTACGCACACCCGCACCTTTCTACCCACACCCGCACCTTTCTACCTGCACTCGCACCAATCTACCCACACCCGCACCTTTCTACCCGCACCCGCACCTTTCTACCCACGCCCGCACCTTTCTACCCGCACCCTCACCTTTCTAACCGCACCTTTCTATCCGCACCCACACCTTTCTACCCCCACCTGCACCCGCACCTTTCTACTCGCACTCGCACCTTTCTACCCGCACCCGCACCTTTCTACCCGCACCCGCACCTTTCTACCCGCACCAGCACCTTTCTACCCGCACTCGCACCTTTCTACCCGCACCCGCACCTTTCTACCTGCACCCGCACCTTTCTACCCGCACCCGCACCTTTCTACCCGCCTCGCACCTTTCTACCTGCACCCGCACCAATCTACCCACACCTGCACATTTCTACCCGCACCCGCACCAATCTACCCACACCCGCACCTTTCTACTCATACCCACACCTTTCTACACGTACCCGCACCTTTCTACCCGCACCAGCACCTTTCTACCAGCACCCGCACCTTTCTACCCGCACCAGCACCTTTCTACCCGAATCCGCACCTTTCCACCCGCACCAGCACCTTTCTACCCGCACCCGCACTTTTCTACCCACACCTACACCTTTTTACCCACACCCTCACCTTTCTACACGCACCCGCACCTTTCTACCCGAACCCGCACCTTTCTACCCACACCTGCACCTTTCTACCCGCACCCTTCTACCCGCACCAGCACCTTTCTACCCGCACCAGCACCTTTCTACCCGCACCAGTACCTTTCTACCCACACCTGCACCTTTCTACCCGCACCCGCACCAATCTACCCACACCACAGGTAGCCCAGGCAATGGTTGCTTGTCGTAGATCGGAATTCGGCTGTTCTGAGATCGGTCGAGTAAAGCGTTTTTTGTGTGTGAAAAGTTGTCAATAAAATTGCCTTAGAACTTAGAACATGCCTTGTTGTTGTCAAATTCACGTGTAATAAACGATTTGGGGGGGTTTTCTCAACGGAATATATGACTTCTCTCTACCTACTAAAGAAAGATACAAGGTCGGAGGCGCCATTTTCGGTAGCACTCAAATACCGTCGAAATTCGAGAGGAAAAAACAAGAAACTAAATATTTTTATCTCGCAGACCTATGCCAGGGTACACTTACATTCGATATGTGGCAAAACATCCGAGCTAAACTATTTTCCCTGGCCGCTAGCCGTATTTTAAAACGAGAAAGTAACCACAATTATCCTTGACCGATGCCGTTGGACAATTAGTTACGCTTGACCGCGCTAGGAAGGAGAGCAAACTATATTACCCTCCCTGCCAGGTGGGAAAATGTAGCGCTCGGCCGGTCTGGGAATAGGGCAAACTATTTTACCCTCCCTACCCAAGAGAGCAAACTTCGCGCTCTGCCGAAATTGACCAAAACATCCGTTGGGCGGGAAAACCCCACCAGCTGATTGATACCTGAGCTTTTCTGTTATCAAAAAATGTCTAAACTTAATCCTCTTGGC
Organism: Nematostella vectensis; assembly: GCF_932526225.1. Taxonomy (NCBI): domain Eukaryota; kingdom Metazoa; phylum Cnidaria; class Anthozoa; order Actiniaria; family Edwardsiidae; genus Nematostella; species Nematostella vectensis. The sequence continues at coordinate 2,244,234 of NC_064046.1, forward strand.
GGCATTAAACGATCTAATGAAAACGATGAAGGGTTAAGCGCTACTTCCAAAAAGGCTGAAGTCGTGAAGGAATTTACTGGAGCGAAAACATGGTAAGAGTGATTCTTTTCAAACTCGTATTTCAGTTACATGGTGCGAACCTGTGCAAGCACTTTTGAATATTTATATTCACATTTTGATATCTATATTTCTATTGAAGGGTCATGCTAAATTATGAGAAGAGCAAAAAGAGCTTTGCACAATTAAACGATATTATTGACCACTATACAGAAAAAAACAAGGAAAACATAGCGCCTGCAAGAAAGGTCGTAGCAAAAAGAGCCGTTGACGAAGTCTTCGGCGTAAAGTGTGTGAAAAGGATGATTAATTATGTTCGGGAGCAAGGGTACCCTGGCCTTAGAAAAAAACAGTTTTTAGACGAAGGGCAAGCAGCCGAGTTTGTAAATGAGTGGGAACATCTAAATTCAAATGCAGAGGAGTGTACTGAGAAACGACCTGAATAGTAGTTCCAACCAACTATTCCTTACATGATATTCCCAATTCTGCTATTCTCTTGTTGTGTAAATAATGCTATTCCTTAGGGAAGTTTAATGGTTTTTCCGACTCTGCTATCTCTTCCGGTTAAAAACCCCTCTGACAACACCCGATTTGCTATCTCTTAGGGGCGAAAATTGCTGTTGACCACACCCATAGTGCCCATCATCCCCATCAGTTTTTAAAATGTCATGTTTTTTCATGCGACTTAAATGCCGAGAGTCGATAGAGACATCTGAAATATCGGAAATATGATTTCTGGATTTCCAAATTAGTTTTATACTTTTTTCTCGCTATAAAACATTGCATAGCCACGTTATGACAATTGGTCTCGTATTTCTTGGGAGAGGACTTCCGGTATTCCGCGGTTTTCGTGACAATCTTTATGATAGACGATAAACGAACGTAAACTGAAATACAATGTATAATCAAGTAATTACTAAATAGCTAAAGGAATCACAATGCAATAGCACCAGGTGCATTGCATTCTTATCATAGTTTCTATATTCTAATAAAGACCTAAAAGACGAAATCGTGCACAGTGCCAAGATAACTCTAGCTAGCTTTGATGTTCATACAACAAAAATCACTAGATCAGTTTCATTTATAGAAATTAAACATCAATTATCTGTCAGGTATTTAACCTGCTGCTGCTGTCCTGCTGTTTATGTTATACCTATCAAACAAGCTGCTCAAGCATCAAAGGTGCACACAGCTGTGATCAGGAAGGTTAAATACCCGTAGGATAATGTCCCAGTTAAATATATGGTATAGAAAAGCATTCAACCACCTCCCGTGAAATTTCATAATAATTATGATTTATATATTTTAATAGAGAATCATTCTATTTTTTTATATTTCTTTGACACATTTATCATATTCCGGGCAATGAGAGAATAGACTAAAGGTTGTTTTTCACTTGGGGTAAGCGCAAGCGCAGAGCAAGTAATTTAATGATTCTCACTGGAATGCAAGCGCAAGAGGAAGCGCATCTGCTTGATTTTCTTGCGCTTTACCGATTCTCACTTGTGTTGCGCTTTGAGTACTATTTCATATTAGAACCGCACATCGTGTTAGGTCACAGGTGTGAAGTTTTCCAAGACAAGATGACTTCTACTTTAATTCAGTACTCTTAAAAACCTTTTCGTGATGTGAAAACTAGATTATTAAATGTTGGTAATTTCTCGAACTTAAAGCATGCTGAAGTAGGTTCGCAATGAAGAAGTTGCCAACTTCGGCAAGAACTTTTTTTAGGAAAAGTTATGATAATAACTGTAATGGTCTGGCATATAGAAATTTTGTTTTATTGGAAATAAATAAAAACCTTCCTGTTTAGCTCTGCTGGCATAGCACCGTTTTGTAGAACGGGAGATTTTTCAAACAACAATTCACACATTTTGAATTCACACATTTAGCTTCTCAGTAGGGCAACTCAAATAAATTAGACTGAAATAAACGATAACAGATTACTTACCTAGTGATATCCTACAGCGATTTTGAGACTCACATCGCGCTTTCCATTTGTGAAGAAAGTCTTCAAAAGATTCGAGTGTGCTACCTACAAACAAAATTCGAAGGATTGCAATCTGAGTCCGTCTTTTCGCCTTCTCTGTTGTTCGTCTTGGCCGAGTTTATACTTCAGATTTAAAAATAAAAAATGCTGTCACCTTAAAACTTACCTGTTTATGTTGAATTCCGGACAATCTCGCTCCACAAACTGATAATACTGAATTTGAGATCGTGAAAAAGTGTGAAATCCGTATCTACTACAGTTAGTAATGCGCCGTCGACAGCATCGCGGGTTTTCCACTGGAGAGTCTTGGTCAACTCGCGTTCGGATTGGATGGCCTAACAATGGCAGAGCGCGAAGTTTGCTCTCTTGGGTAGCGAGGGTAAAATAGTTTGCCCTAGTTCCTAGTTCCTAGTTCCTAGCGCGACATTTTCCCACCTGGCAGGGAGGGTAATATAGTTTGCTCTCCTTCACAGCGCGGTCAAGCGTAACTAATTGTCCAACGGCATCGGTCAAGGATAATTGTGGCTACTTTCTCGTTTTAAAATACGGCTAGCGGCCAGGGAAAGTAGTTTAGCTCGGATGTTTTGCCACATATCGAATGTAAGTGTACCCTGGCATAGGCCTGCGAGATAAAAATATTTAGTTTGTTGTTTTTTCCTCTCGAATTTCGACGGTATTTGAGTGCTACCGAAAATGGCGCCTCCAACCTTGTACCTTTCTTTAGTAGGGAGAGAGAAGTCATAAATTCCGTTGAGAACCTCCCCCCCCCCCCCCAAATTGTTTATTACACGTGAATTTGACAACAACAAGGCATGTTCTAAGTTCTAAGGCAATTTTATTGACAACATTTCACAAAAAAAAAACGCTTTACTCGACCGATCTCAGAACAGCCGAATTCCGAGCTACGACAAGCAACCATTGCCTGGGCTACCTGTGCCCAACCCGCACCTTTCTACACGCACCCGCACCTTTCCCTAGCCGCGATCTGCAACCAATGGGCACACGCCCAATTGTAAAAAGTCCCTGTACATTCTCCCAGCAAACATTTCAAATCATTACCTTTTCATGCGAATGTATTAGTCTATGAGGGGTGGTGTGAGGCGTCCGCCATTACTTCTGGGTCTCCAAAGACGCCTCCTGGGAACTATGTCATTGACCCCAAAGCAGAGCTCTTGACATGTTCGAGGATTGCTGTTGGTGCCCTTGTGGCATATCCCTCGTTATACCGGAAGCAGTGCTCACTAGACTCATATTTCAGACGCACGTGGGGCCGACTAGACAGGGAACATAAACATTACAACGATTGCTTTTAGAAACAAGTTACTCTTCTTGATTTGGGCTACGCATCTAGCCATGATGTACGAGGGCGGAGCTCGGTGGGCAATCATTGCTTTGCTCCAGGTACAGTAACATAAGGTGTATCTTTTGGGTTTGCTACTTTTAAATAGGCCGCGACAAGGGTAATAGTATTCTACCTTGATTGAGGCAAAACTATACTCAGAAAACTCGTGATATCCCCAGAGACAACCTCAAATGCTAAAATACATCGATAAGTCTATCAATATCTCACGACAGTATCTGGTCTCGCTATATCCGAACAGTATCTCAACATACTGGTCTCGTAGTATTCGACTCTGACAACTTTTTGTCTTTATTGTAACTTCTTCAGGTCTCTCCTGATAGAAGAACCCTAAAGCAGTATCAATAAAGACGAAAATTAGTTCAAAAATCTGTTTGGTGGACCTTAGTCATTAAACATGTTCCAGATCGCGACTAATTGAGGTGCTTTGCTTTAAAATACAATAGCATTATTTTGATAATTTACTTATTTTCGAACCCCTTTCGAATCATCATTCGAACCTTTCTCTTTTTTCATTTCGATCTCGTGTCCCAAGTGGCAGTGATGCAAATCATAATGCGTTCTTATAGGTTTAGAAGGCTTTAGATTCCAAAGGTTTTTATATACCACAAAGCTCTTTTAAAACTACTAAAATTTTATATTATAAATTGCATTCATATATATTACTTTTAGACAAATTCAATGTTTGACTTAATCTTCTGGTTTTTCCAGTTTTTTATTGAATGCTGGTGGCGAGAATGAAATCGTTTTGCGTTTGCTTCCCTGCTAAAGTTCCTCTAATTTATTAATACCTTCTTGTACCTGTTTCAAACAGCTCGCGTCCTTTACGAGGTCCAGAGTTGTGACACAGTTGAGTAGAGTTGTTTTGAGATCAGCACGTTCTGCAAGATAGCTAGCCTAAATAAAGAGCGCGCAGTAGATTATGCTACTTGACTTACGAAATCAAAAGAAGCCTCAAGAGCTTCAAGTATAAGTTATCATGCAAACAGCACCTTTATGGCGTCAAATAGGGTCTTGACGATCAGCCCAGACACTGACCAAACCGTCTGAATGTTGTCTCGAGTAATGCACAGTGATAGCCCTGTCGCGAAAATATTTGTATAAGCGCGAGTTTATCTCACACACGACGACCTCGTACGTACTCAGAGTTTTTATTAGATTTGTTTTTAAATTTATATCAAAAACAAAAACATCTCAAGTAATATTTTGATTCAATCGCAATTTCCAAGAAAATTTTTGTCCGTGGGGGCCCATGTTGAATGACGGTTTTAAAATGATTTTACAGTCAACAGTAACAACGCGGTATCACAAAAAATAAAGGAGCATCTCTTTTCAGGCTTTGAAAAGGATGTTGTGTTTCCGTTATTTGACAAATGAGTTTCCTGGCTCTTCCCCACGACAATGGCGTGAACGATTACAAACAAGACAAAGATAAACGACAAAAAAACACAGCTATGATTTTTGCTTCAATACTCATCCTTGGAATTTATTTTCGTGTTCTAAGTTCAAACTTTGACTGCGGTTATCCGCAATCCGGCTGCGATAATGACCGCAAAATGCTCAGCTTGGACGCAATTCAAGATTTTTCCCGCAGCCAACGAAACATCTCAGTCGGAGCAACGCAGAAAGATAAACGATCGCATAAGTTTCGCCAGTTTTACGGAGATGCTCAGCAAAAGGTCGCGAATTTCCCCACACTTCTCAGGCAATTGTATCGGATTAAAAGTGCTTCGTCATCTGTCACACGTCATTTCCTTGTTCTTCCGTTGGCGGTGATATGCACACATGTTTTTGCCATTAGATGGTGAACTTGCCGCTTGAGTTTAATCGCGCTCTCCGCAAGTACCGTAGTGAATTACACACGCACTCAAATCTTACAGTGTATGTCCCTTTGTAAACCATCTCAGGGATGAGACCACCCTCCCACAAGTGCACGACAGCTTCGGTTTCCTTTTTTGACTTGCGTAATACCTTAGAGAGTCATATTGATTGATGAGTTTACTCATCAACAGCTCAGGCTCGTACCCAGGGGGGTGGCGATGCAGGGGGTGCGAACGCACCCCTCTCCCACAACGGCTAAAGGTCCACTTTCGGTCCTGTATAGACGAGCTATATGTAGACAATATGAAGCATAAGCTAGATCTCTCTGGTATGTAGCTAAATTCGACAATAAACGTCCCGTGGAGATACTGCAACGACATTAAAAAATCTTTTTTTTTTTCGGAGGTGGTCAGATTTTTATCAGAGAACTCACTTATCAGAGAACCTCCCCGCCCCCAGAAAAATCAGGTCCACTTTTTCGAATTTCGCACCCCTCCTAAGAAAAACCCTGGGTACGGGCCTGCAGCTCAATTACTTTCCCACGGTCTGGAAAACCCATTACACACGGTCCCCACTTGTGCACTGCGGGATGTGTGTTGACAGAGGATCCTTTGTCACGATACTCGTTATCAAAGAATGTGAACGGGGGAGTTAATACATATTAATGCAGACCAAAGTGGCATAGATATCGATGACGAACTATTTTTGTTTTTGCAGTGCATGCTGGTCTTGCCTGGTAACGAGGCTGCGGTGATCGTCTCAGTTCGCTTGATGACGTATTCTAACCCTCAAAATCTGGATATTAATGGCGCTTGCTGTGATCCCGGATGTGCCAGGTATATCCCGGATGTGTTAGGTATATTCCGGATGTGATATGTATATCCCGGATGTGCCAGGTGTATCCCGGACGTGTTAGGTATATCCCGGATGTGTTAGGTATATCCCGGATGTGCCAGGTATTTCCCGGATGTGTGAGGTATATCCCGGATGTCTCAGGAATATCCCGGATGTCTCGGGTATATCCCGGATGTGCCAGGTATACCCCGGATGTGTGAGTATATCCCACATGTGCAAGGTAGCCAAGCGTAAGAAAAAGAAAGAAGGAGATAAACAGTAAACAAAAAACAAGGTGGGGCGGTCTAGGAATAAAGTGATAAAGAGGATTACCTCGAGGGAAGCAGACCGTAGTAGCCTAAAAAAAACTCTGATTCATTTTGTGTACTTGATAAGGGGGGGAAGGGGGTGGTAGACTAGCGTATCCAGCGATCTCACAGCCTTCTCTCTCGCTTTCAGGTGTAACTACTTTTTTGAGCTTTGTGTGGCAGAGACTAGACACGCATGCGTCATATCCGGGACAACAGATCGGTGGAACAACATTAATGATATCGTGTTTTCGACGGGAGCTTTAGGAGGAAACCTACAGAACCCCATGATTGCCACACGACCCTCGTGGAAGGTAGGCGAAAAGGGCTAGAAGGTGGAGCTGGAGGCTGGGAGAAGAAAGGGGGAGGGGGGAGGGCAAGGGTTTGGGGGTGTTTGAAGGGAGGGTGAAGGTGGAACACAAGGATAAATGGAGGAGGGTACGCAATGATCTCAACGTAACCCATCTGGAAGGTGGGTGAAAGGAAAAGAGGGGTTGAACGGTTAGAATGGGGAGTGAAGGGGAAACACAATTAATGATCGCTACACAACTCTTCTGGAAGGTGGGTGAAGGATAGGTGAGGGTGATATTCATAAGCTATCTACACTGTAACGTTTTAGGGAAACTCGACATAGACGGATCTAGGAATTCACGGTACCTAGAAATTCTCGAAAGGGAGAGAAATCCAGAAAGGAGGGGAAGCCAATATATATTAATTTGTTATTATTTTTCACTTTCATTTCTTTTAAGATTTCATTTCCCCTACCTTAAGGCCCCCTGGATATGATCTGCCACTGTTTATAATATAATTTGTTGTCTTAAATCAAGAAATTGGTATTTTTAGACTCTTTTATGCGTCTTACAAAAACACATGGTATTTTCTTTAATATGCAATATATCAGTTTTGACAAGTTTCCTCGAATAATTAAACAAAACAAAATAATTATATTCCCATATATTAAATGGTCCATCCCAGATTATTTGGCTGATATTTCGTATTAGGGTACACTACAAGTCCGAGTGGTTGTGCGCGACTACGATTACATGACGACTGCTGATCTGGTTGACCGCTTCTCTCTGAGTCGCCAACTGGTACCTGAGGCTGGAATGCTGCCTCAAGTTTGGACGGAGACTCAGCTGACGGTAAGGAAACGGTCAAGCTAACAAGCCCGGGGAGGGGGATAGGAAATGACATAGAGCGCCCCCCCACCCCCCTAACATTTCTGAGTGGAAAGTTGCATGAGCGCGCGGTTTACATGTAGCTAAGTATGTATCGAACCGCCGCTCCGCCACCCGTGGAAGTTACAGGTAATGATACGCTTACGGCTAAGGTATAACGAGCCGACGAGCGAACCTTGAAATGATATTACGATGATATTTCATTGATAGCATCTCAGTCCTTTGCTTGAATTGATAGTTCCGACATGCCAATCAAGCTTGTTTGGAAATTATGGCGGCGATTCTTGAGAGTGGTGGGGTAGCTCAGTTGTATGGGCTTAGCTTCTCAAGCAAGAGGACCAGGGTACTGTGTATCCCTCGTGGCTCGGATGAATTATGTTAAATGGCGGTCCCGTCTCGAAAAAAACTAGCTAACCAACCTGTTATAGGGACGTTAAAAAACTCTACTTGGCCGCATAACCAAAAGGGGTATTAACATACTAACACTCTCTCATCCATGTAAACTGCGCGGCAGCACAGTGCGCCTTATATAGCAGTCCGAATAAGACCCCTTGTAATGTAAATCCAGAGCAATCCAGCCTATGGCTGCAATTCTGAATAAAGTCGGCCCAGCTTCCTTTCCTTTCGATTCGCAACTTTATCCTGATTGGTTGATATAAACTTTTGATTGACAAGTCGTAACATTGAATAAGCATTGGAGTGGATTCTTTGAAGGAGTCGGTATTGTGCGGGAGCGTAAAAAGGGGCATAATATACCTTCTTTGAAGAAAGCCAATCATGCCGCATCTATTACCATCGGCTAATTCGAGCGAATAACCTTTTTTTTTCAATCAAATATCGTCAATAACGTATCAGACTTCATTCGTAGATTGTTTTTTTTAAGTTTCCCTTCGAATAAATAGTTGTAATTTCAATGATAAACAATAACAAGGATGGGTCGATCGACATTCTTTAAGCTGTGTCGAACCGACAGCTACTGTTTGGTTCGGTAACGGTCACGCGGCAAAAGAAAACTTTTACGGATTGGTTCATAATCACTTTTCCTCCTTAGCATCTAAGTAGAGCCAGTATTTCTCTTCGATAATCAGCCTTCATAAAAGCGTACACGAAGAAATTCGGCGCGGAGTTCAAATACCTGAAAAGGGAACTGACGATTGTCAACTTTAAGGACGGCTTACACCCAGGCACCACAAACGCACATGCATTCCAGATTAAATAAAAACAATTACAAACTAGAAATATAGCTACTACTATGGCTATAGCGATAACGTCACTTGATATGACTCTGTTAAACCGTACTCGGCGTGACTTGTGTCCAGGCGCGCCTTCGGTGGTGGCGTGAGAACTTGGTTCTCGTGAGTGAGTGGATAACTCCTGCTCTCTTATTTGTCTGCGATGTCTGCGGATTACGCTTATGATCCTTGCGTAGCTGTACACAATGAAAGCGATAGGTAGGAGGTTGGTGACGATTAGATAGATGAGACGGTAGACTACCGCGGCGTTGAGTGAGAGGACTAGGAACGGGAGCTCCATGATGAACGGAATCAACCACGCGACGATGATCAGAGTGATGATTTTAGACGGAGCCGAGAAACACGAATGATAGAACGGATGCACGACAGCGACGTATTGATCCAAAGCCAGCAAGCAGAGATTCGTCACCGAGGCATTAGCAAGCGCTTTGATGATGAACACGAGAACGCGCCAAGTCATTTCGTCACACCTTGCGGCGAACACACACAAGGCTTCCAGCCGTAATCCTATGCACAAGTCTGCGACTGCTAGCGAAAGGATGACTCGGCCGTTAGGGCACGGCTGTTGCAGAAGAGACTTCCTCGTGCTGAGGATCCAGATAACAAAACCGTTACCAATCAGCGTGACTATCGCGAGGATACACTGCACTATCCATAACCACTCGGGGAAATTTAAGAAGACTGCGGCGTAGGGATTAACTTTAGACCCTTTTGTGTCTGTCCGGTTTTCGTGTTTTGTAAAGTTTGAAAAGCATGATAAGTTTCCTTGGCTTGAAACGTTTGCCATGGATTTTGATTACGGTTTTTGTGTTTGTTATGACTTGTTCTGCTTCAACATTGTCTTTGATATGCTCTTTGCTGGATGCGTTTTTGCAAAGTCATACTTGCCCCCTAGCTTCGTGCTTGGTAACCTCCAATACAAGGCCTTTACGGTTGGCCAGCCATGGTTACTAGTCTATATGAGAAATATTTGGCATTAGAATCACGCGTATGAGCCACTTGCAGATTCGGGGTTTTTCAATTTATAAAAACTTAAACAATCTCTTACAAGCCGTCAATTGTCTGCCCCGTTTTCCTCAGTGGAAGCATCCTTTTTTTCTCTAAAGGAGTGGTTCCATTGAGCCGAAACCACCCGCCTTTGAAAGCAGATTACTTGGCGTTACGACCAATCGTATTCCATATGCATTTTTGGCACTGCCTTGGCCTATAATTAACACTGCTTTTTTTTAAAGTTATGAAACGAATAAAAACACGCGATGATAAAAAAATTACATTTTTGCTCGAGGTTTACTCGCCTGTAGATGAGACGTGACAACTGAACTGACGAACTCTATATTAAACATAATAGTCCTTTTGTTAATCCGCTTGATATGTTGAAATAATTATACTTTCGAGTCTTAGATGGGCCTAAACTCTTTGTATAAACTTAATGCGCGCTAATAGCATAACCCCCTATTAAAATGCGCTACAAATTTGATTTTAAAAAAATATATGAACATAACCAACGCCGATCTCCTTGTTTTGAGATCGATGTACAAAGCATAGTAGCCTTTGGGTTGTGATAGCATCAAAAAGTATGATTACCTTAATTCTTGCATTACTTCAGATCAGGATTTCATGTAGTTAATGCTGTTTGTACGAGAGCTCTTCTTGTAATAGTCTTGTTTTTTTCCAGTTTCCCATTTTCCACTTGTAATGTATTCAAGACTAATGGTACCAGAAGTTAAAAGACACTTAAGTTCAATCGTTAAGTTCGTACGTATTTAGCAAGGATAATAGATTTTGCGCATTACATCTGTGTGCCATTTGTGTCTGCACTAAAATATTATCAGTTATAATTTGGCTTTGAAACAAAATCAGATGCTATGCTTCGTATATAACTTGATCTTCAATAAGATGACATCTGAGAAAGTGTGCAAATCCATTAATATACTAGACCGGGTATTAGACGGTCTTTGGATCGGATCCACTGCACTTCGAATGTTCTTTTGTAATTTTGCCGTCGATCCTTCCCTTTGATTAGCATGAATTTGATACTCTAATCTATCTATTTTGATAATCTTATCTTTTTATCTAACCAGGGATTAAATAAAATTAAACATTAAAATAAAAAAAAATTAAAACTAATACTTGTGTTAGATAAAAGTGTGCCTCTTTTTTAATGGCGCGTTTGTCACGTTCGTCTACCATTAAGCCATTATGCCTATGCGTAAATGTCTAGAATCAGAAAATGAATTGCAGATGGCCCACGTACAAAAAATAGAAGAAGGAAAATAGAAGAAGGAAAAAATAGAAGAAGGATGAATTATCAGTTTATGTATGTAAAAAAAAAAAAAAACAGGCGAAAGATACCGAGAAAATAAACCCATTTTTTTACAACATTTTTGCTCGAGGTTTACTCGCCTGTAGATGAGACGTGACAACTGAACTGACGAACTCTATATTAAACATAATAGTCCTTTTGTTGATCCCCTTGATATGTTGAAATAATTATACTTTCAAGTCTTAGATGGGCCTAAACTCTTTGTATAAACTTAATGCGCGCTAATAGCATAACCCCCCATTAAAATGCGCTACAAGTTTGACTTTAAAAATAAATATGAACATAACAAAGGCCGATCTCCTTTTTTTGAAGAAGGAAAAAATAGAAGAAGGATGAATTATCAGTTTATGTATGTAAAAAAAAAACAGGCGAAAGATACCGAGAAAATAAACCCATTTTTTACAGCATGCAAAAAAAAAAAAGAAAAAAAGCGCGAACGTCCCGTGGATAACTCATGATTGACGGAAACTTGTCTATGAAATTCATGTGAATCGCTTCTGAAAGCCATATGAATTGCTTCTGAAAGCCATGTGAACCGCTTTGAGACCCATACCCATAAGCGGGGGTAACTGTTCATGGATTTTTCGCAGTAACTTTATTTAGTAGGTGTTAACATTTATAATAGGCTGCAATTTTACATTTTCTGAAACGTACATTAATATATAGATTTAGGCACTGCCTAAAAGCGGAGCCAGCATTGAACACCTTTTGTGTTGACTGATCGAGGTATTTTTGAGGGATCTAGGATCCTGCTCTTTACTGAGATTTATTTATTGTACCAACCAAATGGCCTTATTCAATAATTTAAATTAGGCAGTACATCAAAGTTAACAAACACAATTCCTGATGTGAATATGGCTGTCAAAGTTGTCAAGAGTCTAATGGTAAATTCTTATGTCCCATCATAGAAGTTCCATTACGAATATTTTTTTTAAATCAAAACAATACTCGACAAGCTTTGCCCTTGTGCAGAAAATGTCATGGGTGTAACAGCATTCCAAAGATTCAAAATAATATATTTAGACTGTTTAGATGCCATACTGTAATTTTTATGTATTGATTTAGAGGCGATTCTCTCCTTCATTGGACCGAATATTCAAAAAAATGTCTGGAAATTAAAATCCAAAAATATATCTCCTTTCATGCATTACATATTGGTGCACCCCCCTTTACCATATAGTGGCCTTGTTGTTGGTGGCCTACTCCCAAATGAATGCAATGAAGAAAAAACAGATTGATTTTGGAAGCAAATCCTAAAAAAAACATCCAAGGCATCACTGAAAGTGCTAAAATGCTAACTTCTAATTTCAAACCAAACCCTTTCATTGATCTATGTTTGGGGTAGAGAGGAAGCAAAGAATATCAATTGACTAAAAAATAGTCGACAGGAGAGGAGATATAAAGTAAATTGACTCAACTTGAAAGGTTTGGTGAAAAAAATATAACAGTAATGAAAATAATTTGATTGAGCATTTCTTGACATTTCCCGTTTCCCATTATCTTAACCCTTTCACCACCACAGGCCTCTAAAGAGGCCATGTCTATGCTATCCAAGCTATGTGAACACAATTCTATTATTGAAAAAGAACAAGGTTGTTGCTAGTGTTATAAAGTTTGAGTACATTTGTAAAGCTACATTCTGACAAGCTTTGTCCTTGCGAAGAACAATGGATGAAACAGGATTTCAAAGATGAAATATAGTGTCATACACAATTTTAGATAAGATGCAATACTGAAGTTTTAATGTACCATTTTAAGTGGTGATTTTCCATCCCCATGGGAATTAATATCTAACAATATACATCAATATACATATCCTGCATTATATTTTGGTGTTTTGAGAAACCCTGGATCCAACTATTCCAATAAAATAAATCTAAACCTCTAAAATAAATGTAATGGGAAAGAGACTTAGAAAGAAAATCCTAAAAAGAAGATATAAGTGAGAGTACTAAATGAAAATTACTAATTTAAAAATCAAATCTGTTCATTAATTTATTTTTGGTGTAGAGGGGAAATAGCAAAGAGCATCAATTGCATAAAAATAGTCAACAGGGAGAAGAAAAAGGAAGAAATGCGACTCTTCTTTAAATGTTTGAAAAGAAAATATAATAACAATAATGTGATAATTATATTCAGTACTTTTCTAAAATATCCCCTTTCCTATTATCTTTAGGTTGATAGAAAACTGTTTTCTTTACAGATTTATTATTTAAAAAGCAAAAGTTTGTTTTTAGTTTTATATTATATAAGTATCTTGTTCTGAAAAAATCTATTGAGTGTGTACTGCTGAATCACATAGTAATGCCCTAGTCATTTGCGCCCCCTCCCTTATGGTCCCGCAGAAGTCAGGGGTTAATGTGGGGTTTTAGACCACTTTTTAACCAGAATATGTCAAGAGGGGTGGTGGTATTGACTGTTTTTTACTCTTACTTGGAAACAGGCTTTTATTAAAGTTTAATCCCACCCTTACCTGGGACCATGGGTGTGGGATATCAAATGACTAGTGAATAAGAACATCCTACTGTTATCTTCAAGACATGGTTTTTAATTCGCATGTCTTCCAGTCTTTAGCATTCATCTTGGCCCTCAGGTAGTTCCTGGTTCATAAAAGAGTGAAAACAATTATTTATTATTTCTTTCAAAACAATCTTTTCATCAAGCCATTTTTAATCTAACTAATTTTCCACAACTATTTGAAAAAAAAATAAACACATGAGATGCAAGATGCAGACAATTCATATTGAAAATAGGGGTTGATTTTTTTTATCCTCGGTAAGGAGAATTTCTCTTGTAAGTTGAAAAATTTGCTGTATCTTCTAAGGATATGTATCTTCTTAGGACTAAGAGCACAGGATATAAAGACAAGAACGGTCTTCTTTAGCAGTATTTGACAAATGCAACACGATATTGGTTAGCCTTTATGAAATATCTCAACACAATCAATCTGCCCTGAAGAAGTTTTCATTTAAAAATTTGGCAGAGTCGAATTCCAGTTTTTGGTGTATTGTATTTTATTCAACACAATCAAGAATATAGATAAAACGAAGAATGTCAAAACAAAAGCTGTTATGCTCAAATAATTTGATTACTAAGTTAAGTACTCGCATTCTCAAAGCATACAAAAGAACAACAAAAAGCCTAATAACTGTCATATCCTCAATAGACAATACAAATCGTCGTCCAAAACTCACCTTGCATTGTTTTTTTTTTTTCGCTTTCTTGTGGTTGTGTTCGCTTCATAATGTGAACTGTTACTTGCTTAAATTTACTAGCTAAAAACAGATAAATATTGGCGTGAATGTATGTTAGTATATCTCCTCTAGTTGACTTTATCCTTAAGTCACAAAATTTGAGGCAAAATAAATAATCATCGCATAATCAACAAGAACTTTTTCCACTGCTCCGTGCTTGTATTTAGCCGCCATATTACGGGGCCGAGTGAGGCCTGGGAGTTGCGCGGCTGACTGACTGGCTGGCTGGCTGGCGAGTGACACCACAGGGTACCCGCGCGATGACCACAAAAACCAAGTCGCATACCTATACCATATTTCCATGCCTATGGAGCTACGCGCGCGGCCTGCGGTCGCGCTTGGCTCCGCTAAAAAGGTGCTTATCATTGTGGTGAGATCATATATATTGCGTGTTGCATAAAAGAGAATAGAGGAGTTGAAAGTACCAGATTTCTATATAGATAAACCGATGATAAAAGCTTAACACATTGACCCCTCAACCGGCCTGTACCGGCTTTGGGAAGTACCCACAACCCAAAAAATTCATAAATTCAAAATAAGCACAACAAGATGAAGATACTCAGGCATCAGTCTAAGGGATAAATGGTCTTGCAGATATGCATCCAACCAAGGTGTTGGCATCTACTCTTAAGCCAAATAATAGCACAGGTTCTTTGACAAATCTCAAATTGAACAAGTAGAGAAAAGCAGAATCACCCCTCTCAATAAAACGCTCAAAATACCACACAAGGGAGAGAGATCAGCAAACACAGCTCAAGACACAAATAGATACCTTTATTCTGATCCTCCATGTACATTTCCTTGGCCTCAAAACACAATGTCCATTCCTTGAAGGATTGTACAACCACGAAAATATCTTTACGTATTGCAAAGCATTCTGGGAGATCCAGGGGATCCCCTAAGTCATATGGTTTTTTTCAGGTCTTTTCACCCCGAAGCCAAACAAATCAATTCCAGGTCATACAGACACAGAATAGCAGTGTAAACAATTTTGCAATCAATTTGGTTTCAGAAAAGACAGCATTTAGGAGAGCTGTGGTGATTCATTAGAAAATTATTTTCTCATCCGGGCAAAGCCAAACAAGAAAAAATCATCATGAATCCACCTTTGCTTGCAAATATCCATAAGCAAAGCACTCAATTATGCCCCAAAAGACTTCATGATGTCCTGAGACACTCCCCTAATATGCTCATAGCTGTATTTTTGATGAAAAATACAAGCTACCATCAACTTGTGCTGGCTTCAGCACAACGACGAGGGATTAAAAGTGGGGACCGCAAAGCACTGTTGGAAAGCTTGGATACCTCTGACTAGGTGCAGCTGTATTTGACTTTGACGGGCTGTATAAAACTCAGAATAGGGGGGGAGGTATCTGTTTTCGAGTCTGTTTTTTTGTAAATTCAGCTCCTAAAAAGCCAGGAGTCAATGGGTTAATAGGAAAGTGGACAATGGAAAGACTAATCAACGGTACATTGAGCCTATTTGATTAGAATTTGAAAATAATATTATGTTTTTAGCTTATCAAAGTGGAATATGTGTTGCTAAAGCGCCTGATCTCGCATGCAACCTTTGTACAATCCATTATGAAGCAAAAGGTTTCCTTATAAAGTTTAAACATAAACTGACGTGACGGTTGAAGACCTTCTTGGCACCAGCATATTACTTACCAGAGAACAAAGAAAATGGAATGGGGGCCTTCATAACACTAATGGCTTTTTCCCGGGTGATGTTGAAAGAGGGGATGAGGGGTGGGGGGTGGGGGAGTGATGAGATTGACACCTCTCGTTTGTCGTCCCCAGGGGAAGTCAAGCAGCATGGTGATCCGGTACAGCGTCCAGTGCACCCGAGACTACTACGGACCAAACTGTACCACCCACTGCATACCACGTGACGGCACCAGCGGCCACTACACCTGCGACCTCAAGACGGGGGGTAGGGTCTGCAGACCGGGTTGGCATGGGCCTCAGTGCAGGGTCTATTGTATACCACGTGATGATGACGTCAATGGACACTTCACGTGCCAGACTGGGACAGGTCTCAAGGTACGAGCGGAGGGTGTGTGCAAGTGTTATTCGTATGACGTTAACTGGTTAACTAGTTGGTAAAAGAGAATCGCGGTAGCGGATCTAGGGAGAGGGGGGAGGGGTTAGGGGGTTTAAACTTCCCCTTTTGGGCTGGCAGAAAGCCATTTGTATAAAAAAAAAATTACCCCCTCCCCTCTTTGTCACTGAGCCAAACCCCTCTTTAACGACAAGCTAGATCCGTCCCTGAATCTACCTGGTTAGATTGTCAGTCATGTATGGCAGAGGAGCAAACAGCAGATGCGTCTACTTCAATTTTTCGTCCGTCATAGATAAAAGTGTTTGCTAGAGTTCTCTATTGACTCGACCACCCTCGAAATAGAAGCTGCAGTGAGATCGATTAGCTTCCCTTCAAACATAGAGGAACCTCAAGGAAAAAAGGTTAAGATTATAGCGGAGAGTTCGAGTAGAGATGGGACCTGCCATTCGAGTTTCCGGGAAGTTCGAATTATCCGACCTCGTGTACCCAAAGTTCCACTGTTAAAAGTTTTGAGATTTATAAAAATAAAATTTTTGAAGAAAGATAATGTATTTTGCAGATCTGTCTGGCTAACTGGTACGGGGTTTTATGCAAAACATATTGCGCACCAATCAACAACTCCGACGCGGGCTATAATTGTGACGTCACTGGGTCACGTGTATGCCTTCCCGGATGGTATCCCAGGGAACAATGCGAAACCTTATGTATTCCCCATAATGATTCCACGGCGAGTTACACGTGTGACTCGCAAACTGGTTCCAAAACCTGTTTGTCTGGTTGGTCTGGTCCGGAATGCGACTGTCGGCCGAGGCTTGATGCCAGCGCGGGATATACATGTAACGAGACAACGGGACAAAAAATATGTTACCCTGGGTGGTACGGGAGAAATTGCAACGTTGCATGCTTCCCCCGGAATGACTCTACTGGACACTATAACTGTAATGCCGATACGGGGGCCAAGGAATGCCTGGAAAGCTGGATAGGGGAGCAGTGTGATGTTTACTGTGTTCCGGATAATCAGACTCATAGTTGCCTGGCGAATGGGACAAGGAAGTGCCAGCAGCACTGGTATGGGCAACAATGTCACGTGTTCTGTCAGCCCCGCCCTATCCAATACACCTGTCAATCAACGACTGGGGCAAAGGTCTGCTCACAGGGGTGGTATGGGGAGGACTGTAGCACGTTTTGTAAATCACGGGACTCGGACTGGTTTGGTCACTTCGACTGTGATAGAAATGGCAGTAGAGTCTGCCATATGTATTGGCATGGGCCTGAATGCAAAGCGTACTGCAAGCCCCATCGTAACAGTACGCTAGGATACTACCGCTGTGATGATCATGGGAACCCTGTGTGCGAGAGAGACTGGTATGGAACAAAGTGCACCGTGTATTGTAGACCGAGAGATGACGAAGAAGGTCATTACAGTTGTGGTGCAGTGGACGGGAGAAGAGTTTGTTTGGAGGACTGGTACGGGGAAAACTGTACGGTGCATTGTGTGGCTGATAAGGAAGGACACTTCACGTGTGATGGGAAGACAGGGCAAAGGGTGTGTCTACCTGGATGGGGAGGTCAAGACTGCCAACAAGGTAAGGCTCATTTGGGACGGACCTTAGTGGGGAGGGTAGCACAAATCCAAAAGAAAACAGAGTAGTAGGCTCCGAAAGCAAAAAAAAATGAGCAACTAAAAAAAGCCACTGGATTGGAAAAATACAAAGCTGGTCCATGTGATACCTGTGGGATACCTGTGGTAGCCCAGTCATAAAATGCAACTGTTTTTTTTTTCTGCTCGCGATATGGTCAAAGTTGCGCAATAACCCAAGAGCCTTTGCGCTATATTCGATCCTTTTACATAACTTTTAAGTTTAAACTGTGTCATGGCCGCCATCTTTGATTTTTAGATTCCAGCTCTCAGATCCATGTTATTTGTGCAGTTGAAGGCCAGATTGGCGATTTCATTACTGCATATATTACCATAGTCTAAGTCTCTACCAAGTAATTGTGCAAAATAATCTCAAGCTGAATTAATTTTGCTTTATTTACTCGTGCTTCCATTTGCGACCCGATCAAGACCGGGACACGCGGCGAGGATCAAGATTAGAATTATCTATTGCCTGCTTTAGACAAATACAGTTTACTTCAAGACGTAATTAAATGTTCTCTGGACACTCATGAATGGACTCGAGGTATTTACCTTTATTACTTGATCCATTTTGAAGTGGAAGTATTTTGAAGCTCATTGATGAAAATCGCCTCCTACAAATCGTTATGAAATCCCAAAGAAGTGACTACCTTACATCGCAACGCTTGACCGGCTACCCATAAGACAAATTTTGTTTTCTTTCTTACTATAAAATAGCTTGATCTCTCTAATTGAATATCATGATTTTTTTACCATGTAGATTTCAATAAAGTAGAGCACGTGAGTGAATTGAGACAAGTTCCAACAGAATATCGAGCAGTTTTCATCAATATTCTCAGTTTTCCTGAATTTTATTTCGGTGCAATCTCTGCTGCGGGGATTTGTAAGATTTTTACACTGTAGACGATTGGACAATCAGCCCCATCTACTTTAATGGAGCACACTTCAAGTCCACCCCCACCTCAAGACTCAGATGATGCATCTTACCTTTCTTGCCCCAATCAATATTGTGATATGGCATTTACAACAAAAAACGAGATTATACATATATTTTTATCATATCCAAAGGTGGTGGGCAGTAGAATCTTTGTCATACATGTCACAACACAGTGCTCAAACAAATTGCAGATCTCAGGTATCCCAGTCAAGGCCCAGGCCCCCTATACGAAGTGCAATAAACTCCTCACGCGTGGCAATGAATGATTTGACCATATCTTTTAAAGCTGTTTTGTAGAAACGATTTTTCTCCAGGACCGCAATACAAACTCTCTTTTGAAATCGCTCCTTTGGTCCGAAAAAGCCCAGTTCCTCATGGCATTTCTTAAACTCTGAACTGGCTTATTGAAAAAGTACTCGATTCTGCTCTTCTTTTCGTGATAGAGGAAAAGGGCGCGAAACGTAATCATTAGCATAAACGGATTTTGGCGCCAATATGTTCCTAGTAATAGTCATTGGGACGGAGAAAATTCCTAAATATTTGTAAGTCTCGCAGTTCATGTACTAGACACTTTTTGAGCTCGCTTTTAGAACAGTATTCTTGTTATCCAGAACTCCAAACTAAACTCTCCGGTCTTTGGTATGACCGTTATCTAGTTCAAAACATTACCGAATGAATGCGGGAAAAGGAAAACTCGAAATGGGGCAAAACATGTAATCGTTTAACGGATAAAATGCACGGCCATGACTTTCGTGTCATTTGGGTGGCTCCTAAAAGAGCCGTTGTTTTGTGCAGCATCGATTGTGCCGTTTACTTGCTGCTGGTGTACTTGGTGACGGCCTTGGTTCCCTCGCTCACGGCGTGTTTGGCCAGCTCACCGGGGAGAAGCAGACGGACGGCCGTCTGGATTTCCCTGCTCGTGATGGTGGACTTCTTGTTGTAGTGCGCCAGACGGGAAGCTTCACCAGCCATGCGCTCGAAGATGTCGTTCACGAACGAGTTCATGATGCCCATGGCCTTGCTCGAGATACCGGTGTCGGGGTGAACTTGCTTCAGCACCTTGTAGATGTAAATAGCATAGCTTTCCTTGCGTCTTCCCTTTCTCTTCTTCTTTCCTTCTCCGACCTGCTTCTTGACGGCCTTCTTGCCTGCGGATTTTCCGACTGGGGTTTTTGGCGGCATTTTGCTAATGATTTTGCAAATTGTATGGAGGTGTCGTTTTTATACTAAATCATGGGGTGGATAACTAAGGTCGCGGATCGAAAATCCTGCATTTTGATTGGTTGTTTTGAGGTTTATATGATAATTATGCAAGTGGACGTCTTAGGAAACACGGACATTAAATATTCGATGTCACACGTCATCTATCTATTGAGAAAATGTGAATTTTGATTGGTGCATTTCAATCCAGCGATTACCAAGCTGGGGGTACATAAGCTTAAAAACGGACAATGTTTCCGCTGTAGTCTGTATAGAGTATTTCTATAAAATTTCCAAAATGTCAGGTCGCGGCAAAGGCAAAGCTAAGGGCACCAAGTCCAAGACTCGTTCATCCCGTGCTGGGCTCCAGTTCCCCGTCGGTCGTATCCACCGTCATCTGCGCAAAGGCAACTACGCCGAGCGTGTTGGTGCTGGCGCTCCGGTCTACATGGCCGCCGTGCTCGAGTACCTGAGCGCTGAGATCCTCGAGTTGGCCGGCAACGCTGCCCGCGACAACAAGAAGACAAGGATCATCCCCCGTCACTTGCAGTTGGCTGTCAGGAACGACGAGGAGTTGAACAGGCTGCTCCACGGTGTCACCATCGCTCAGGGTGGTGTGCTGCCCAACATCCAGGCCGTGCTTCTGCCCAAGAAGACCGAGAAGAAGCCCAAGGCATAAGCAGTTTCTAATGCTTTACAAAACAACGGCTCTTTTAGGAGCCACCAAATGACACGAAAGTCGTTGCCAACGTGCAGTCTGTTTTCCTCACCTCCCACTCGCATTTTAGGTGTTTTTATAAGGATAATTGAGAATAGAAATTTCCACCAAAAACGTGAGCGATTAGGAGCAAAGGTGTCTGTTTCCCGCCAAAATCCGTTAGTTTTTAGCGTATTCATTTACAAATTCTCAGCCAATCTATTTTTCAATAGACATTCATTATTATCGACATACATTATAACAGTCTCCATGAAGGGCGGTAGAAACATTGTTAGGCTAGATTCTGATAATAAACCACAAAATTCCCTCATAAACTTGGGTGAAATGTGCCTTTACGACGTGTAATGTGTGTTTACAACGCGCTCTCCGTGTTTGATTAGAAAACCCGGTCAACAGGTCAAGTTACGTTGCGTAATCTGAGCTACTACCCCATGGTACGCAAACTGCCGACGCGCTAGCCGAAATGACCGAGATGGGCCGACTAAGAAAATGTCTCCAAAATGGCGACCAGAGAATAGCGAATAATTTGCTGCAGGAAAATCAACCTTATGCAAAAGTGGCAAACGGAGGAATACGTTCAAAGACGCTTGTATTTAATGGGTTGGCTTGGCTGGTTTGCCTCGAAGATTCGATGAGATGTTTGGAGGAGTTTGTTCGACGCATAACCGCAGACATGCTCATATTGGTCATCTTTTATAATTTCTCAGCGGTGTTCAGAACAAACTGACACTCTTGGTAATGACTTATTTTAGCTGTTTCAATGTCAAATTTAGTTTCAAATTTTATATTAAAACGTTTAGTTTGTTGGCGATGATAAATTTTTCCATGAAAGAAATAAGCACATAGAAACACTGCAGCTTTTGTTTTGTTTTTAACTGTAATTGTTTTTCGGAATGCTCAGTTCCACCTTGTCCTCATGTTCCACCTTTGTCCTCAATAGCTAGTTGATAATCTTATCCGGGTGTTGTTTTAGCAATAAAGTGTTAGTATTTGAAGCATTTTCAAATGGCAGCCCAGCTTCTTTCAAAGGGAACAACCTTAGGTCTGAAATAATAAAACTACAGTATTTGATATTTTTTTACTCAAAAAGTTTGGATAAGTCTTCTGAAGGGGACACAAAAAGTCCAAGTTCTTGATCTGGAAATTTAAACCATTTTGCTTTTGATATAAACCAATGTTTGAGCTTATGTTGTTCTCAAAGAAAGCATTTCTTTGTAAATCCTGGCTATGCAAGGGTGATCAATGTATGATGCACTACATGAGGCTAACATCAACTAATCACTGAATTTGTATTTTATTTTCATTGTTGCCACTACATTTACCCTTAGAAATCACTCCAGTATATCCCAAGTTGCCCTTGTCTTTGCCCTTCGCTTTAACAGATCAGGTGATTGTATAAAGGCTTTTATCAGACCATTTTTGTGTCACCCCTATAATCTCACAGAGAGCTTCATGTGCTGGTAGCGATAGAAAGAAATAGTTAATGGTCAAAATATTAGACTGTAGTGTCTGGTAGGAATAGATGGGAGACGATGATGACATTTCAATTAGTTTATGTTATGCGAGAGTTGAAAGCTTTACTAAAGAATAATGTTATCAAGCAAGTAAGCAGGCCTGTAGCTAGGTGAAAAAGAGGAATTTGGTCTAACCCACTTTACTGGGAGTTGTGTTCAAATGAAAGGTAAATTAGTATCACTGTAGGCTAAGGGGAACTGGGATACCTAGGTAGTACCACTGCAACAGAAGAAACCTGAGAGAAAAATGGTTTGTTGAAAAGCAAAACTTAACCTAAAAAAATTCTGGCTATAACGGCCCATGATTTTCAAAATAAATCCCACCAGGGTAATGTTTTTCAACAGCTACTCTTGTAAAACAATGAACCCCTCCCCCAAATAAAAAAAAATATAAAAAACACCATTATGCAAACTTCACTGTAGTAAATAAAATACTGCTCAAGTAGCTTCGGAGACCTAACAAAAAACTCATTAGATACATTCGTTTAGTATTCTACAGGATTGATCAAAGGATTCTATAACAAACAACCAAGATATTAAAAAATAAGAAAATGAAAATTTATTCAATAACACATACTGTATAGCACAGATAGCAGGGTTATTCCGATTTATAGCTAAGAGAAAAAACTATTGCCATAAAGAATTTAATCACAAAATATTTTTTTGCTGGCTGCAATAAAAAGGTAAACACGATGGATTTCGATTCTTGACTTCTCCACATTTATTAAAATAACTTTAGTAATACATGGAAACATAACTCGCAGAAGAAATAAAAAGAAATACAAATGAGAACAACTTAGCTGTAACAAGAGGAAAGTGGCATGGGGAAGATTTTGACAAATGCGGAGTAGATTCCAGCGACGATCAAAACAAGTCTCGATTCAATTTTCTGCAAAATTCGTAGCTTCGTGCAAACTTTTACGATGGAAAAAGCAGCAAACAAACCTCCAGATGTGCAGAGGATGCTTTCCTTTCTCGGTCAACAAGCCCTAAGTCGTGAAATGACAAATATCTAAGCCGTGAGGTCGATGCGTAGGCAATGTAAAATCAGGGACCGTTTTGAGAAATCAGGAACTTTTTAGCGAATTTCACTAGGCGTTCTGTGGGTGAGATCGTCCCAGGCCCCCGGCTACCTCACGGTTTATCTCTGAGCACAGGAAACCCGGTAAGAACGCCTGGGACTAGGAATATTTGAATGCGTTCGATCATGACTTTCGTTGCATGTGGTGGCTCCTAAAAGAGCCGTTGTTTGTTAAAGTTGACTAGATAGTCTAGCCGCCGAATCCGTACAGGGTTCGGCCTTGTCGCTTCAGAGCGTAGACCACGTCCATGGCGGTGACAGTCTTGCGCTTGGCGTGCTCGGTGTAGGTGACCGCATCACGGATGACGTTCTCAAGGAAGACTTTGAGAACGCCACGGGTCTCTTCGTAGATAAGGCCAGAGATTCGCTTGACTCCACCACGGCGAGCGAGACGACGAATGGCGGGCTTGGTGATGCCCTGGATGTTATCCCGAAGGATCTTGCGATGACGCTTCGCGCCTCCCTTTCCTAGACCTTTTCCTCCTTTGCCGCGACCAGACATGATGATCGTGAATTCAAAACCGAATAATTACCTGCTCTGGCAGTTGGGGGGTTTATATACCCGATAGACCCATTGTTAATGATAATTAACCCAAGGGTCAAGAGTCAAACCGATATTTACAAGACAAATGACAAACATTTCGATCCGATCACATTATCCAAGCTCTGGTCCAACTCCATTTAACTTGCAATAGATCGTTGCTCCCTAACAAATACTTTTAAAATTTTGCGGCGGAAGATGAATAGTGTTTGAAAGTACTACATAATGGAATATTCTTTGATATAGCGTTCGGGATCGTAGAGATATTTTAGGAAAACCTAGCATTCAGAAACACAGTAAAGTGTTGGAGGGCTTTTCTTAGTAGAAGACTGACCAATCAGATCGGGCGGTTTCTAACCAATCAGATTTACAGGCGGCAAGTATAAATTTTTGGAACCGATTTCAACACGCAAATATTGCAATTTGTACAACCGACTTTCAAACGAAATGGCCCGTACCAAGCAAACCGCCCGTAAATCTACCGGGGGAAAGGCTCCCCGTAAGCAGCTCGCCACCAAGGCAGCACGTAAAAGTGCTCCCGCCACCGGTGGAGTGAAGAAGCCTCATCGTTACAGGCCCGGTACCGTCGCTCTCCGAGAGATCCGTCGCTACCAGAAGTCGACTGAGCTTCTGATCCGCAAGCTGCCCTTCCAGCGTCTGGTACGTGAGATCGCTCAGGACTTCAAGACCGACCTGCGCTTCCAGAGCTCTGCCGTGATGGCTCTTCAGGAGGCTAGCGAGGCTTACCTCGTTGGTCTGTTTGAGGACACCAACTTGTGCGCCATCCACGCCAAGCGAGTCACCATCATGCCCAAGGACATCCAGCTTGCCCGCCGCATCCGTGGCGAGAGAGCGTAAACATTTCCTCTCAGGAACACAACAAAACGGCTCTTTTAGGAGCCACCACATGCAAAAAAGTCAATAGCCCATGCTCCCTTCCATCAAAGACAGGGATATTGTTCTTCATTATTGTAAACTAATATACGTTCCTGTGTATTCTTTACCCAACTATTTTTTAGGCCGGAACTTTTAATTTGAAACTAGTGCAAAGGCATCAACGGAAACTAGAGGGTTTTCTATCCTCTCAAGGGTAGTAAAAGCAATTTGTTCAATAATTTTCGCCACAAGAAAGCTAATCTTTAAATCCTACTGTTTACCAAGAAACTGCGCGGGAATATTACGCTTTGTGTGATTTATCATTTGTATCGAGTCTTTATTTCAATATGTGTTACGAGAGTCACCTCAAAAAGGCCGCTTGCGAAGGAATCCTGTTTCTTATCTGGTTGGGGGATATTTGCGAACATATATTTGCACATAATTCGATCTATAATTTACCGAGTTCAAAAGAAAATGCCTGCCGCCATTTTATGCTCCCGTTCAATGCCGAGTTACACAAAGTATAAATTTCCATGGGCTAATTCAAGCGCGTAGCAAGTAAATTTTTAATCAAATATAGTCACTAACGTATTAGACTTCATTCGTAGATTGTTATTTCGAAGATTCCAATTATATTTTTAATTATTAACAATGACAAAGGCAACTCGTTGGGGGATAATAGCCGTTACGATAGAACCTTTCTTTTTAATTTGACAAAGGGGATAACGTAGATAAATATAATCACAGTGATATAAATATTAGTAAGTAGGAATAGATGGATGAGGTATGACTTTCATAAAAGTGGGTGGCTCCTAGAAGAGCCGTTGTTTGGTGTAAAGGGACTGTATAGTCGCTCTACTTCTTGGCTGGCTTTTTGGCGGCCTTCTTTGCTGCGGGCTTCTTCGCTGCTTTCTTGGCGGCTGGCTTCTTTGCCGCGGCCTTCTTGGGCTTGGCGGCTGCTGGTTTCTTAGCAGCAGGCTTTTTTGCTGCCTTTTTGGGCGACTTGGTTGCCTTCTTAGGTGCCGACTTTTTGGGGGATTTGGCTTTCTTGGCGGCAGGTTTTTTGGCGGCGGGTTTCTTGGCAGCCTTGGGTTTCTTTGCCGCTGGCTTCTTCGCTTTCTTTGGCTTCTCAGCCTTCACGGCCTTGTTCAATTTGAACGAGCCAGAAGCTCCAGTGCCCTTGGTGTGGACTAGAGCGCCTTTCTCGCTCATGCGCTTGAGAGCCATCTTCAGTTGGGTGCCAACTTTGTCTCCGACCTTGTAGTTGGCCTTGATGTATTTCTCGATGGCCTGGCGGGAAGATCCGCCGCGTTCCTTCAGTGCACCGATAGCTGCTGCAACCATCTCGGTGTACTTGGGGTGCTCTGCTGGCTTGGCAGGCTTCTTGGCGGGTTTGGCTTCGGTAGACATATCGATTAGAGTTGTGTTGTTCTCGGTTCGAATGCTAGCGAGTATTGATGTTTGTGCGCCAAACTCCGCGATTATATTCTATGTGTGCGGACCTCTGCGAAACCAGGATCGACACGGACTCGCACAAGATGGCGGCTTCGAAGTGTGTTTGTTTGCTTCGTTTATCTCCTTATAGCTCCAATAATATAACATGGTATCTAGAAATACTACCTTACTATCAATAACCAATTATTATACATTATGTCAGACGGTGTTTTAAGTCCAAGTGTTGATAATACAACGAGTTACGATACAAATTTGTCAAAATTTTGCGAACGGAGTTTCGATTCTCGAGGAGTTACACTCAAATGGCTTCAGTAGAAATGCCTTGGTTTTCGTAATAAACCTTTAAGAGCCTTATCTACTTATTGATTTACAATTTTGATTGCTTAGATCTGTAAGAATTCAAGATTTGGTTATACTTTTTGACCATTTACTACAAGATACAAATACAGCCAACTGCCTGTACGATACTCTAAGCAAAACTATCCTTCAGCTTTTTCCATGTAAAAGCATCGTCCTTTAGATAGATAAATACCTGTTATATATTTATAGTACAGAAAGTATAATTGATTATTAAGGGGTTTTTTTTATATAATCTGTATCTCGGGATTTTCACAGGTTTAGCATAAGGATAGAAATGTGCTATTGACCCGACCAGCGAGAAAATCAGAATTGTGATTCTAGATTACCTATTGCATAGCCGTAGCAGCCCTCGAATTATCGAGGGGGCACGATACAGAAACATTAAGATAACATTGGGGGGCACAGCCACGTCATTACCCCCCCCCCCCCCCCCCCCAGCCCCAGCTACGACTCTGTATTGGCTTACTTTCTAAAATTTTGTGGCGCAACACAAAAAAAAATATCTTATGTTATCGACAGCTCTGCCGACTACGCTCCCTTCAGAAGTTCCAACGTCCCCACCCCTGACGGGGAAAAGCAGTAACCAGTCATCTGAAGGCATGTTCGGTGACATGGAGCTTGCTCTCATACTCGGGGGATTCATTCTCTTCATAGTGCTTACCACTGTCACTGCTGTCATTGTATCAAGGTAACATAGAATGCCAGTACATTTACTAACGGGGGTTTGATATTTTCTCCGATAAGCACAGACGGGGATGATCGTCCAAAACCAATTTTAACCCTAAGGGTGTGGTCAAAGGAATTTTAACCCTAAGAGCTAGCAAAATCAGAAAAATTTCCCCTGAGGGATAGCCGTTGGTCAAAATTTTATACCCTAAAATATAGGACGATCACGATACTTTATACGATATTTTATGGAGATACCCCTTCTTCAATGATCCCCGAATAATTGTGTCGCTACACTTGTGTTATGTGTTTATTTTTCTATATATGGGATTTTATTTGAAAAAGAAAGAAAAAGTTATAATGCTTCTATGTATTTAGTCGCAGACAAAGCAGAAGTGCAGCTAGACAGTTTGAATATAAACGCCAGACCAACAGTCCAGATCTCAGCCGAACTGACCCATCCTCGAGTCCTGTGGAACTCCACATTCCAACGCCACAACCTGCGCCAATATTGAAGGCTTCAAAGAAGGGTGCTGAAAGCAGCATAAAAAATCTATTGGCTGAGTACGATGACTTGGAAGCACAGAAATCTATTAACGAAAATGTCTACATCACACTGAAGGAGGTTTCATGGTATGTAGCCTTCAAAAAATGTAGATAGACTATAATTATTATGTTACAGACGTAAATCAGTCATTTATACACGAATTTTATAGATAGTAAAGAAAACAGGGACTCTTGTTTCTCGAGACATTCTGAAATTATTATTCATTTTTACGCGCCAATAATTGCGATTTTCTCACTGGTGTCAATAGTACGATGGTAACCTCACTCCCGGTTGAGCTTGAACCACCAAAGAGAGAGTAAAGCTCGAGTCTTTGTTTTCGAAAGCGAAAATCCGCGCCTGATGGTCGCCTTTTCGATGTTGTTTCAGGGATGACGAAGGAAGTCGACGGGTTGATAACTCGCTAGTGATGTACAACAACCCGCTGTTCGTGGAAGCGCGAAAAAAAGGCGCGAAGAAGAAGGAGTCACGAGTGGATCCCAAAACTGGGCTACGAGATAATAGCGACTGGGTTGACATCTTTAACTCATACCGAGATGATTCATGCTAATCAAATACTTTTAAAAACCGACGACTATGGACGAATTCTCATCCATTTTGACAACGTCAGTCGTCCGACTTGCATGACACTGTTGTTGTTGTTGTTTTTTTATATATATAACTTGTCGTGCATTTCTTGAATCTTTGAAATTTAGTTGAGCCGTTTAACTCTAAAATGGTTTAGATTCACCGTGATTTAAGCGGATTTCATTCACTTGAGATGAGCATCTCATATTTATAGTGTTTTATAGCCTACGAAACCATGCGTCGCGCAAGTCGGATCGACAGACTTTAACTGACTTGAAGACACGAAGGAGCTGCGAGCTCGATGACGAGTATCTCTTTTTAACTCGATGAAGAGTAGTTTTATATCTGACGAAGGTAGCTATTAAGCTGTCTAAAAAAATAATTACAATTTATATAGACAACTGTGGCTCAAACAGGAATTTGATAATTTTTTAGCTAAAATGATAGTATTGGCTGATTTTGTTCCTGTATAGAATTGAGAATATGTTATTAAATATTAGTGGTTGAAGTATGATATTATTACTGTGTCGAATCTATCTACAACGTTTGAAATTTTATTTTTTGTAACAATCTTTGGAAAAAAATAAAGATTACTTAAAGCTCGTAAAGAACGAACGGTATGATTTCCCTCCTAAAGTAGCTATTGATATCATCACTTCATGCACCCTGGGACAGTTCCAGAGATTTTCGATGGTGGGTACAGTAATATATATTATAAACATGACAAGGACTCTTAAATTGTGTAGAGTATATATTGTAATTCTGAGTGTCAGATTCAGTGGTATGTCGTGTAAACTCTGGTCTATATATCTGGCCTGAACAGGGGCTCATAAGTAGGGGCAATCAATTTCCCCACATTCTGGTACTATATAGGTGTCACGGCGTTTTCTAGGATCAGGCTATTTTTAGACGCGCGGATTAGCCAATCAGATGACAGGGCGGAATAATTGACTTGTCTCAAGGAATCCAAAATGGCGGCCGAGAAGAGGGGCAAAACGACTCTTGTTTTTCAAAGTCTTCCTACATCGTCATATGCCTTCTTATTTCTGAACCCTTTTAGCCACAGAGAAAGAAACATTTTCTTACTAGCCTTGAACTATTTTTTTATAAGTGGGCTCAAATGTTGGCTACGAGTACATTTTTCTGGCTTTTGCAAAGATAAACAAGCTTAATCATTTGTATCGATCTCGAAATTCTCTCGCTGAGAGGCGATATTATCATTCATAAGGATTTTGATACTGCTCGTTAACTAAGAATAGTGTTAGAAGTAACATACGAAAGTTAATGTCTTGTTTTTTGTTAAATATTTTTGTAAACGAGCTCTTCAAAGCTGGAACTGTGTTTATATCAACACCCATGTCCTGTCCTGGACTCACTGTCCTGATCTGGTAAGAAATTGTAAGAAATATCCATGTAAAAGTAAACTAACATAAAAGGCAACCTCAATATGGATAATTGTGTCTTTTTGTAAATTCTATTTCCATTTAACACATTGACCCCTCAACCGGCCTGTACCGGCTTTGGGAAGTACCCACAACCAAAAAAATTCATAAATGCAAAATACACACAACAAGATGAAGATACTCAGGCATCAGTCTAAGGGATAAATGGTCTTGCAGATATGCATCCAACCAAGGTGTTGGCATCTACTCTTAAGCCAAATAATAGCAGAGGTTCTTTGACAAATCTCAAATCGAACAAGGAGAGAAAAGCAGAATCACCCCTCTCAATAAAACGCTCAAAATACCACACAAGGGAGAGAGATCAGCAAACACAGCTCAAGACACAAATAGATACCTTTATTCTGATCCTCCAGGTACATTTTCATTGCCTCAAAACACAATGTCCACTCCTTGAAGGCTTGTACAACCACGAAGATGTCTTTACGTATTGCAAAGCATTCTGGAAGATCCAGGGGGAAAATTCACGAGGGGAGGGCCTCTCCCCAAAGTCAGATGGTTTTTTATAAGTCTTTTCACCCCGAAGCCAAACGAATCAATTCCAGGTCATACACACCCAGAATAGCAGTGTAAACAATTTTGGAATCAATTTGGTTTCAGAAAAAAACAGCATTTAGGAGAGCTGTGGTGATTCATCAGAAAATTATTTTCTCATCCAGGCAAAGCCAAACAAGAAAAAATCATCATGAATCCACCTTTGCTTGCAAATATCCATAAGCAAAGCACTCAATTATGCCCCAAAAGACTTCATGATGTCCTGAGACACTTTCCTAATATGCTCATAGCTGTATTTTTGATAAAAAATACAAGCAGCCATCAACTTGTGCTGGCTTCAGCACAACGACGAGGGATTAAAAGTGGGGACTGCAAAGCACTGTTGGAAAGCTTGGCCATACCGCTGACTAGGTGCAGCTGTGTTTGACTTTGACGGGCTGTATAAAACTTAAAATTGGGGGGGAGGTATCTGTTTTCAGTATATTTTTTGTAAATTCAGTTAAAAAAAAGACAGGAGTCAATGGGTTAATTCAAAAATTTATACTTGTTATTTAGGATCTGTTTTGAATACTTTGTTCAAATTTTACTTTCCAAACAGAGAGGATAGAGAGAATGTGTATTATAGTGACTATCCACTGAAGTGGTCGTTTCTCTTGGAACTCTTGGCTGACCAGAAACTATAACACGTTTTATAATCATTACAAAAAAGGCAAGGGAGGTATAAAAGCATGCATATAACGTAAGACTTGCCACCATTATAGTAAAGCGCTTCCAGTCCTTGTTAAATCTTTCAGAAAAGCTCTTGTGGGGAAGATTATGCTGCCACTCAAATAGTCTGTTATTTCCTTGTAATAGTAACAGTCTGTTATTTCGCTGTAATAGATAATTAGATGTAATGATAAATAAAACATCCTGAAGTATTTCTTTAAATGATAATATCTGCTACATTCATGAATGTGTTTTGCTCCTCAAAAAGCTTTATTTTTTACTTTTGTTTACTGTAAAATAACTACGTATACACAACTCCCTATTATAATTATCATTTTTTTACTTAATTATTATTGAAGTTGTTCGTTTTAGCTGCAATGCTACTCTTACTATTAAATATTAACTGCAGGTATTGGCCTGCCAAAATATAGTGCAATAAAAAGCCCCTCTGAATGGTGTCAACAAATTTTCTTTTAAAGTCTGTATTTGTCCCTAACTGTTGGCACAGTCCACACGATCCAGCAGGATAGAAGTTGTCAAGTGGTTTTCTTCCTGGACTTACTTGGTCCATTTTGTGTGAATTCATTTGGCATGGTGTTAACACAACTTCTAAGAATCTGACAGTTTCTTTGGTGCGATGCCAGATTTTTTTCCCTTCACAGACCATTATACTTTAATGATGTCCATAACTATAATGATGGCAAGTCTTATTACGAGCCAGGATGACAGATATGCATGCTTTTATACACTCCTAGCCTTTTTTGCAATGATTTTCAATCTTATTATGATTTCTGGACAGCCAAGAGGTCAGTCAAAAGAAAGTCAAATTTGAACAATCAGATACCGTAAGTTTGTAATACTGTAAGTATTCATAACAGATTATAAGTTGAATGAGTAAGTAACAAGTATCAATTTTTGCATTAAGCTTATGGAAACAGAATTTACAAAAAAAGACACAAATGTAAAGCCTTTTATGTAAGTATAATTTGACATGGTTATTTTTACAATTTATTATTAATACATTTTACCAGATCAGGGCAATTTGAGTCCAGATCAGGTCATGAGTGTTGATATTTATGCGCATCATGACTAAATTCTTTCTTATACAAACACAATTACTTACAGTTTTGAAGAGCTGGTTTACTATATGTACAACAAAAAACAAGACATAAACTTCCGTATGTTACTTCCTACACTATTGTTAGTTAACTAGCAGTATCAAACACCTTATGAATGATAATATGGCCTCTCAGCGAGAGAATTTCGAGATAGAAACAAATGATCACTTATTTCCGAATTTATTGCTTTGCAATAAATTGGTTGGGAGTTCTCTGATAAAAATCTTACCAACCCCTAAAAACCAAAAAGGGATTTTTTTATGTCTTCGCATAGCCTGCTTGAAGGCGATACTCGGTGTTATTATCGCGTAAAACCCTCTCCGTTCGGTGATCGGGTGCCATCTTGTATTTTAAGCCGCGTGAGTCCTGAGGGCGAGCGCCAAAAAGGACGAAGGGCAGGGGGGAAGGAGAGAGGGAAGAGGGAAAGAACCGCCTACACTGATACGTGATTCACAAATCCGCCCCCAACTAATAATGTTTTCTAGTAGTCATGTTACGTATTATTCTCGGGACAATCATAACCGAGTACTGCCTAGGACTATAGGATAATTTTACCCCAAAATGATGTCTTATGTTAGTACTGAAAAAGTACTCGATTCTGCTCTTCTTTTCGTGATAGAGGAAAAGGGCGCGAAACGTAATCATTAGCATAAACGGATTTTGGCGCCAACATGTTCCTAGTAATAGTCATTGGGACGGGGAAAACTCCTAAATGTTTGTAAGTCTCGCAGTTCATGTACTAGACACTTTTTGAGCTCGCTTATAGAACAGTATTCTTGTTATCCAGAACTGTACAGGACCCGAAATGATCCCAGGACCCGAAACGATCCCAGGACCTGAAATGATCATCAAAAGTACCCCAACTGATCCTCGGACCCGAAACGGTTCCGAGGAGTCCCCGAAATCAACCCCAAGAGATTGCGGTAATAGACAAAGGGAAAGCAGAAGAAATACTTGCAATTCTTGAAGCATAATAAAGGGTTAACAGCGAGCGACTCGATTTCTAAACAACGTTACTTAAAAATATTAAATTCCAACACAATACTTCTATTTATTACATTGCCCGGCGTTAAACCCATAAACAGAGTCCAAAACAAATACACAACTTTAAATTGCTACTGAAAGGAATACAGCATAAACATAGTACAGCTTTGCTCAGATCAACCAAACTTTTGACCTTCCATCACACTCAAAACATTTTGCGGTTCCGACACATGACTCTGACACTATAAATCTCGTTTCCGGTAAACATCACCCCTAAAAATTAATATTCATTTGACAACCAAACATGTATTTCACCACGAAATCCTTGTTCACACGAGCGAATATTTACCGACACATTTTAGGCAGCCGGTTTGGCCGAGAAGATGGAATGACAAAAGCACACTGAGTAATACACTCGAACAACCCTTCTACTACCGATGCAAAATATTAAGAAGATGTGGCACGACTACTCTCGGGGATCGTTTCGGGTCCTGTACAGAACTCCAAACTTAACTCTTCGGTCTTTGGTATGACCTTCATCCAGCCTTCAAAAACATTACCAAATAAATGCGGGAAAAGGAAAACGAAATGGGGCAAAACAGGTAATCGTTTAACGGATAAAATGCACGGCCATGACTTTCTTGTCATTTGGGTGGCTCCTAAAAGAGCCGTTGTTTTGTGCAGCACGGATTGTGCCGTTTACTTGCTGCTGGTGTACTTGGTGACGGCCTTGGTTCCCTCGCTCACGGCGTGTTTGGCCAGCTCACCGGGAAGAAGCAGACGAACGGCCGTCTGGATTTCCCTGCTCGTGATGGTGGACTTCTTGTTGTAGTGCGCCAGGCGGGAAGCTTCACCAGCGATGCGCTCGAAGATGTCGTTCACGAACGAGTTCATGATGCCCATGGCCTTGCTCGAGATACCGGTGTCGGGGTGAACTTGCTTCAGCACCTTGTAGATGTAGATAGCATAGCTTTCCTTGCGTCTTCCCTTTCTCTTCTTCTTTCCTTCTCCGACCTGCTTCTTGACGGCCTTCTTGCCTGCGGATTTTCCGACTGGGGTTTTTGGCGGCATTTTGATAATGATTTTGCAAATTGACAATTACGGCATGAAGGCTAAAGTGTCGTATTTATACTAAATCATGGGGTGGATAACTAAGGTCGCGGATCGAAAATACTGCATTTTGATTGGTTGTTTTGAGGTTAATATGATAATTATGTAAGTGTACGTCTTAGGAAACATAGACATTAAATATTCGATGTCACACGTCATCTATCTATTGAGAAAATGTGAATTTTGATTGGTACATTTCGATCCAGCGATTACCAAGCTGGGGGTACATAAGCTTGAAAACGTACAATGTTTCCCCTATAGTCTGTATAGAGTATTTCTATAAAACGTCCAAAATGTCAGGTCGCGGCAAAGGCAAAGCTAAGGGCACCAAGTCCAAGACTCGTTCATCCCGTGCAGGGCTCCAGTTCCCCGTCGGTCGTATCCACCGTCATCTGCGCAAAGGCAACTACGCCGAGCGTGTTGGTGCTGGCGCTCCGGTCTACATGGCCGCCGTGCTCGAGTACCTGAGCGCTGAGATCCTCGAGTTGGCCGGCAACGCTGCCCGCGACAACAAGAAGACCAGGATCATCCCCCGTCACTTGCAGTTGGCTGTCAGGAACGACGAGGAGTTGAACAGGCTGCTCCACGGTGTCACCATCGCTCAGGGTGGTGTGCTGCCCAACATCCAGGCCGTGCTTCTGCCCAAGAAGACCGAGAAGAAGGCCAAGGCATAAGCAGTTTCTGATACAAAAATAACAACGGCTCTTTTCGGAGCCACCAAATGACACAAAAGTCGTTGCAACCATGCAGTCTGTTTTCCCCAACTCCTGCTATCATTATAAGGATAATTCAGAATAGAAATTTCTACCGAGAACGTGAGCGATAAGTATCAAAGTAAGCCGTAGGCGGCTGTTTCCCGCCAAAATCCGTTAGTTTTTAGCGTATTCATTTACGAATTCTCAGCAAATATATTTTTTAATAGACATTATTATCGAGATACATTATAACAGTCGCCATTAAGGGCGGTAGGAACAGAGATTGTTAGGCTAGACTCTGATAATAAACCACAAAAATCCCTCATAAACTTGGCTGAAATGTGCCTTTACGACGTAAAATGTGTGTTTAGGACGCGCTCTCTCGAGCTCTCCGTGTTTTTGATTAGAAACCCGGTCAACAGGTCAAGTTACGTTGCGTAATCTGAGCTGCTATCCTATGGCACGCAAACTGCCCGATGCGCTAGCCGAAATTTTTTCAGAATTTAGCCTAACAAACTCTGTCCCTACCGCCCTTTCAATTTTTAAAATGTATTTCTTAGATGCCCTTTTTTTTGCGACCGATTCCCTAAGAGCAGGGCATTATATGTTCAAAGGAAGGGAGGAATACTTAGACGTCACAAAAAAGTAACAAAGACTGATATGTGAACAGATGGTGTGACCCGTAAGATATGACAGAACTCACTAGGAATATTTGAATGCGTTCGATCATGACTTTCGTTGCATGTGGTGGCTCCTAAAAGAGCCGTTGTTTGTTAAAGCTGACTAGAGAGTTTAGCCGCCGAATCCGTACAGGGTTCGGCCTTGTCGCTTCAGAGCGTAGACCACGTCCATGGCAGTGACAGTCTTGCGCTTGGCGTGCTCGGTGTAGGTGACCGCATCACGGATGACGTTCTCAAGGAAGACTTTGAGAACGCCACGGGTCTCTTCGTAGATGAGGCCAGAGATTCGCTTAACTCCACCACGGCGGGCGAGACGACGAATGGCGGGCTTGGTGATGCCCTGGATGTTATCCCGAAGGATCTTGCGATGACGCTTTGCGCCTCCCTTTCCTAGACCTTTTCCTCCTTTGCCGCGACCAGACATGATGATCGTGAATTCAAAACCGAATAATTACCTGCTCTGGCAGTTGGGGGGTTTATATACCCGATAGACCCATTGTGAATGATAATTAACCCAAGGGTCAAGAGTCCAACCGATATTTACAAGTCAAATGACAAACATTTCGATCCGATCACATTATCCAAGCTCTGGTCCAACTCCATTTAACTTGCAATAGATCATTGCTCCCTCACAAATACTTTTACAATTTTGCGGCGGAAGATGAATAGTGTTTGAAAGTACAACATTATGTAATATTGTTTGATATAGCTTTCAGGATCGTAGAGATATTTTAGGAAAACCTAGCACTAAGAAACACAGTAAAGTCTTGGCGGGCTTTTCTTAGCTGAAGACTGACCAATCAGATCGGGCGGTTTATAACCAATCAGATTTACAGGCGGCAAGTATAAATTTTTGGAACCGAACTCAACACACGAATACTGCAATTTGTCCAACCGACTTGCAAACGAAATGGCCCGTACCAAGCAAACCGCCCGTAAATCTACCGGAGGAAAGGCTCCCCGTAAGCAGCTCGCCACCAAGGCAGCACGAAAGAGTGCTCCCGCCACCGGTGGAGTGAAGAAACCTCATCGTTACAGGCCCGGTACCGTCGCTCTCCGAGAGATCCGTCGCTACCAGAAGTCGACCGAGCTTCTGATCCGCAAGCTGCCCTTCCAGCGTCTGGTCCGTGAGATCGCTCAGGACTTCAAGACCGACCTGCGCTTCCAGAGCTCCGCCGTGATGGCTCTTCAGGAGGCTAGCGAGGCTTACCTCGTTGGTCTGTTTGAGGACACCAACTTGTGCGCCATCCACGCCAAGCGAGTCACCATCATGCCCAAGGACATCCAGCTTGCCCGCCGCATCCGTGGCGAGAGAGCGTAAACAGTTCCTCTCAGGAACACAACAAAACGGCTCTTTTAGGAGCCACCACATGCAAAAAAGTCAATAGCCCATGCTCCCTTCCATCAAAGACAGGGATATTGTTCTTCATTATTGTAAACTAATATACGTTCCTGTGTATTCTTTACCCTACTATTTTTTAGGCCGGAACTATTAATTTGAAACTAGTGAAAGGCATCAACGGAAACTAGAGGGTTTTCTATCCTCTCAAGGGTAGTAAAAACAATTTGTTCGATAATTTTAGCCATTGGAAAGCTAATATTTGCTTGAAATCCTACTATTAACCTAGAAACTGCGCGGGAATATTACTCTTTGTGTGATTTATCATTTGTATCGAGTCTTTATTTCAATATGTGTTACGAGAGTCACCTCGAAAAGGCCACTTTTCTGGTTGGGGGATATATGCGAACATATATTTGCACATAATTCGATCTATAATTTACCGAATTC
Organism: Nematostella vectensis; assembly: GCF_932526225.1. Lineage (NCBI taxonomy): Eukaryota > Metazoa > Cnidaria > Anthozoa > Actiniaria > Edwardsiidae > Nematostella > Nematostella vectensis. Next base: position 2,281,832 of record NC_064046.1, read on the forward strand.
AAAAGAAAATGCCTGCCGCCATTTTATGCTCCCGTTCAATGCCGAGTTACAAAAAGTATAAATTTCCATGGGCTAATTCAAGCGCGTAGCAAGTATTTTTCTTCAATCAAATATCGTCACTAACGTATTACACTTCATTCGTAGTTTGTTTTTCGGAGATTCCTCGCGGATGAACTATTTTCAATTAGAAACGATAACAAAGGCAACTCACTGGAGATAATGCCGTTAGGATGGGATCATTTTTTGTAAATTCGACAAAGGGGTTAACGTGGATAAATATAATCACGCTGATATGAATATTAGTAAGTAGGAATAGATGGATGAGGTATGACTTCCACAAAAGTGGGTGGCTCCTAGAGGAGCCGTTGTTTGGTGTAAAATGACTGTATAGTCGCTCTACTTCTTGGCTGGCTTTTTGGCGGCCTTCTTTGCTGCGGGCTTCTTCGCTGCTTTCTTGGCGGCTGGCTTCTTTGCCGCGGCCTTCTTGGGCTTGGCGGCTGCTGGTTTCTTAGCAGCAGGCTTTTTCGCTGCCTTCTTTGGCGACTTTGTTGCCTTCTTAGGTGCTGGCTTCTTGGGGGATTTGGCTTTCTTGGCGGCAGGTTTTTTGGCGGCGGGTTTCTTGGCAGCCTTGGGTTTCTTTGCCGCTGGCTTTTTCGCTTTCTTTGGCTTCTCAGCCTTCACGGCCTTGTTCAATTTGAACGAGCCAGAAGCTCCAGTGCCCTTGGTGTGGACTAGAGCGCCTTTCTCGCTCATGCGCTTGAGAGCCATCTTCAGTTGGGTGCCAACTTTGTCTCCGACCTTGTAGTTGGCCTTGATGTATTTCTCGATGGCCTGGCGGGAAGATCCGCCGCGTTCCTTCAGTGCACCGATAGCTGCTGCAACCATCTCGGTGTACTTGGGGTGCTCTGCTGGCTTGGCAGGCTTCTTGGCGGGTTTGGCTTCGGTAGACATATTGATTAGAGTTGTGTTGTTCTCGGTTCGAATGCTAGCGAGTATTGATGTTGGTGCGCCAAACGCCGCGATTATATTCTATGTGTGCGGACCTCTGCGAAACCAGGATCGACACGGACTCGCACAAGATGGCGGCTTCGAAGTGTGTTTGTTTGCTTCGTTTATCTCCTTATAGCTCCAGTAATATAACATGGTATCTAGAAATACTACCTTACTATCAATAACCAATTATTATACATGATATTAGACGGTGTTTTAAGTCCAAGTGTTGATAATACGACGAGTTACGATACGAATTTGTCAAAATTTTGCGGACGAAGTTTCGATCCTCGAAGAGTTACACTCAAATGGCTTCAGTAGAAATGCCTTGGTTTTCGTAATAAACCTTTAAGAGCCTTATCTACTTATTGATTTACAATTTTGATTGCTTAGATCTGTAAGAATCCAAGATTTAGTTATACTTTTTGACCATTTACTACAAGATACAAATACAGCCAACTGCCTGTTCGATACTCTAAACAAAAATATCCTTCGGCATTTTCCATGTAAAAGCATTGTCCTTTAGATAACTAAAACTCTGTTATATATTAGGGAATAGTATAGAAAGTATAATTGATTATTAATGTTCTTTGGTGATTTTAACGGATTTCGGGATTTTCACAGGTTTAGCATAAGGATAGAAATGTGCTATTGACCCGACCACCGAGAAAAAGAAATGCTTGTGAGAAATTGTGTAGAGTATTGTAATTCTACACAAACGGTATGATTTCCCTCCTAAAGTAGCTATTGATATCCTCACTTCATGCACCCTGGGACAATTCCAAGATTTTCGATGGTGAGTACAGTTATATATTATTAACATGACAAGGACTCTTAAATTGTGTAGAGTATATATTGTAATTCTGAGTGTCATATTCAGTGGTATGTCTGTATGTTGTGTAAACTCTGGTCTATATATCTGGCCTGAAATATGGAGGCACGAAACATTTTTTTTTTTGGGGGGGGGGCACAGCTACGCACGACTGGTCATTCCCTATATATATATATATATATATATATATATATATATATATATATATATATATATATATATATATATATATATATATATATATATATATATATATATATATATATATATATATATATATATATATATATATATGGGTCACGTGCGCACCCCCTGCTGCCGCCCTGCTTTCCACACAAAGCCAAGTTTGGTTAGAGGTTACTTGTATAGGGCATATAGGTGCCAACATGGTGGTGGATAAATCCTGGGCCTTGCATCATGAAAGGGGGCGGGCGTGGCAGGTTGAGCCACCATGTTAATTGGTTAAACCAATTCTTGGTATTGATGTCGATTCTGATTATAATTACAATACATGCATGGCCTGGTCCTTGTTTGATGTCATTGGGCGTGCCATGGAAAGGCGCTTATTCCGCACAACACACATAGCCATTTTTAAATATTTTTCTTATTTCAGGGTGTAGATAATATACCAAGGATGCGGTGCTGGACCTCAGGTGTGGCACGGTAAAGCATGCAACACATAGCCAGTCACATTCTCAGGCGTTATACAGTGGAACCTCTATATAACGGACACCCTCGGGATCGTGAAAAGTGTCCATTATATAGAGGTGCCCGCTTAACGGAGGTCGACTTTTTCTCGATCAAATTCGAGAGTAAACACATTTTTTATTTGGATGGTGTCCGCTGAATAGAGGGTGTCCGGTTAATAGAGGTCCGTTATATAGAGGTTCCACTGTAATTGTAGAGAACTTACAGAATTCAAGTGTGTTTTCCAGTGGTGCCACGGAAACTTTCCCTTGCTGTATTGCCAGTGATGGTTACTTTATAAAACTCAGGCCGGTACAAAACGCCTGACGCATAATGTGCCTCACCTACAACTAAATAAACCGAAAATCAGCAACAACATTAAGCAACAGCAAGCAACGCAACAACAATATACGTTCATGCGAGAGTTTTTAAAAGTCATAGATCCAAGCCTGTAAAAAAAAAAGTAACAGAGACAAGGAATATCGGGCTCGATCATGAATCACGGACTGACTTTATTACATTGGATCCATCGAGAAATGTCATAAACAACAACTATCTAATCTGCAATTGATGGAAATTGCGAAATTGCAAATTATGCCATCTATTGTTTTCCTTTTCACGAATCACGGTCACAAAAGGTCTTCACGCCATTCAGGGGAGGCACAAAACGAGGATGATTGTGAGCCGGAAGCGGAGGAAACACGCCCTTGTATCTCTGTCCATCAGCACGATCTTTCCCCTCATGGCTATTGTCGTGGAATTATTTATGCCGTGCTTATCGCGTACTTTGTAGGGTAATTCCAAGGTTTATATGATTTAACCGGGACTCACAGCATGGGGCCTGGGGAGATAAGCCATATTTGGCGACAGGTCATCATAATACCGGAAGTGATCAATCGATATCGCCCCTCTTGGCACTGAAACAACATCCGGTTTAACCTTGATAACGTTAGAATTCTGAGAAGGTATATCCAGTTTGTGAAGGTATCTGGGATTGATCCTTGTAGAGATGGACTGCCGTGTTTTGTTACTGAGTTTCGTTCTCGCTTTGTTTGTGGTAAGTTTAGCTATAAGCAGGGTGATCTATACCATAATGAGGGCCCACAGGTTTTTCGGGTTCGGGATTTCGCGTTTTCTTGCGATCGGGATACGGAATCTAGCAGAGAACACAAGCGGCGGGATTCGGGAGAAATGTTGCGTACGAATCTTAAGGTTTTTCGGGTTGCGGGACCCAGCGTTTTCTTGCGATCGGGATACGAGTTCTCGAGGAGAACACACGCGGGATTCGAAAAGATGCTGCGTATGAATTGTACGCTGGTTTCACAAAGCCTCGAACGTAGGTTCACGAATGAGTGTGTCGTAGCAAGCTATCACGGATCTGAGAAAGAGACATTCGATGCTTGGGACCGTGAGTCTGTGAGTCTGGATTAAAGGGAAAACCATGCGATAATAAAGAGATTTCGGTAGTTAGAGACATAGAAAATGGTGTGAATGATGTATATAAAACTCATCATTTCATGTCTTTCATTGACGGTTGTTGCTGTTGTTATTTTAGCTGTAAACTATACTAGGACAAATAGATAGGTCCGTTTATATAAAAGGCTTTGAATTTTTTTCTGATAAAAATGACTGAAAAAATAGGTGACATAATCCAACCAGGCCCCCATGTAGAAATTTAACCGCCGCCTTTTGGGCTTCCTGTGTCCGAACTGAAAGTATTGGCAGCAAAACATTTTTCATCGCATCTTTATATTGATTACATAAACGTTTTTTTTTTTTTTGTTTGGGCGATATGCCCAAACAAGGAATTATTCTCGTGAACATAGAATTCCGTTTTCTAAATGTGTATGGGCGAGCTGTACCGGCATCTTAGCGTATTCTCATCATCATCCCTTGAGCCACTTTGCCTTGTTTCCAACAGTGAAGACACTGACATTTTATGGCCTCGTTTTTAGGTCGAGGCAGAGAGTGGAGGGCATGTCTCTGTTGTCTTTAAGCGATACCGGAATCCGACCCGGCGAAGATATGACGGGCACTGCTGTGAGCACGTCTTTTGGAGTCGCTGTGGTACATGTGACACATACCTCAAGATCTGTTTGACTGACTTTGCTAATCCACGATCCATAAAGCATTGCCCGCTTGGCAGTGTTCGCACGAAGAGGCTGGGGCGAGATGACTTTCGCTTTCATTTGAGGATCACACGCGCTTTTACAAGATTCAAGGTAATAAAGCGTAGATGCTTTTGCTACGGCTTTTTTCACTTGGGAGGGAAACGGAGACCAAGAAGCAAGCTGGAACCGGCAAGATTCTTACTTCGTATGAAATATCGGTGCAAAAGGGACAAAAGCGGAGAACGAAGGAACGGAACGGCTTCTTTTCTTCATTCTCTTCTTCCTACTCAGTCACAATTTCCTTCCCCAGTGAAAGGCCGGCTTTAAAAGTTATAGATCTCTACTTACATTTGATGTACACTCTTCGGTCGGGATCTCCCCATCCCCCCCCCCCCTCCTCCCCCCTCCCCTCCTCCCCCCCTTCCATCAAATGGTCGCCCTATCGCCATTTCCCAAGAACTGATACCCTCGCTTGACGTGTTTTATAGGGGAATATTGGTCTGTATGTGGAATCATGGGACCACGATACGTTCACTGCAGATGACTTAGTTGACAAACTTTCCCTCACGCTCCACCTGACGCGACCAGACCCAAACAACCACGTGACCTCACTATACCGGCGTACGCTTCAAGGTCGTCGAGCCTCGCTTTCAGCAGAACTCAACGTGTACTGCGATCCTCACTACTATGGTACAGCATGCGCGACCTACTGCCGCGCTAGAGACGATCAGTACGGGCACTACACTTGTAATCTCCACGGAGAGAAGGTCTGTCGCCCAACGTGGCACGGCGCGAACTGTCTTGCGCGCTGCGTGGAGTACGATGATAGCGCGCGCGGGCACTCGAAGTGTGACGCAAACGGGCGGAGGGTCTGCAGGGAGGGGTGGTACGGGAAGAATTGCCTGAAGTACTGTATGGAGAGGGATGATCACCAAGGACATTACACGTGTGATATGATGGGGGAGAAAGTTTGCAGGGAGGGGTGGTACGGGGATGATTGCCGCATCCACTGCGTGCCGACCGAGAGCGATGTCCAGGGGCATTACAGCTGTGATGGGGCTGGCAGGAGGGTTTGCAATGATGGTTGGCATGGCGACAAGTGCTCGGTCTACTGCAAGGAGACTGATGACGAGCGTGGGCATTATACCTGTGGGGTCAAAGGTCAACGGGTGTGTCACGTGGGTTGGGCCCTTCCTAACTGTAAGGTGAGAGAGTTTTTAACACAAAAACTTTAATCATAATGATTATGCACAACTATCTCTTTTTTCCCAACAAAATACCTAGAAGTACTTATCTTTACTCTTGCCATTTTTTCCACGTCCATAAATATTTGCCATAACTCACTAGCGATCACTAGTCGTATGATGAATCGTTGTAGACGGTAGCAACCCCACTTATTACTTTTAATAAAAAAAACCTCAACCTTTCTAAAGTGTTTTTCTAGCGCATTGCAATGTGAGGCAATGTGAGGTGAACCTCCAACGAGTGCTTTTATTATGTAAAAAACCTCTCTTGAATTAACCGGTACCAACAAAAAATGCCAGAAAGAGTTTTGATCATTTTTCATTCTCTAGTCTTCACGTCATTTTTTATCGGCTCCAAGAGCTCAACAAATCAACCCGCAACATACTCTACACTGATAGACCCCCACAATTCTCTTTGCGGAGGAAGAGAGAGGGGGGTATCTGGGATTACTCAAGTAATAACTCATGCATATTTTTTTAATTGTTTCAGACGTGTGCTCAAGGGTACAACCCACCGAACTGCACCGCACCCTGTGTACCCGCCAACAACAGCACCCAAGGACACTACACCTGCGACAAACAAGACAACAAGAAGTGTCGCATGTGGTGGCACGGCGTTAACTGCACAACCTACTGTGTCCCCCACATGGACCCCGTCCATGGCCACTACACCTGTGACAGCCACGGCAACAAGACCTGCCACCCCGGGTGGTACGGGGACAGTTGTTCCAAGAAGTGTGAGGACGCTAGTACAGAGTTATCATGCCAGGGGTTAAAGCAATGCAAGCCAGGCTTCGCGAGGCCCGACTGCACCGAGTGTGAACCTGGGTTCTTCGGTGTGAATTGTTCTAAAAGTTGTTTGGTGGGGAAGCTTGGAAATGTCGTGTGTGGTGCATCGGGAGAGAGGAAGTGTAGAAAGTGGTGGTATGGTGTTGACTGTGATGTGTATTGTGTTCCGCACGATGATGACACTAATGGTCATTTCACATGTGATTCTAACGGGAGCTGGCGGTGTATATTGGGATGGGCGGTGCCAGAGTGTAAGTTAAAGGAGTCTCACAAAGCTATGGCTCGTGAGGCAGATGTAGGGCTGTTTAGTGTCAATTAGAGTAACCAAAGGGAAACAGTCCTTGAGACTCTTTAAAGAAGGACCCGCGGTATAAAAGGCGCGGACCTGCTCCAAGTCAAGTGCAGAGCTCCGTAAATGTCGAAAAAGCAGAGCTATAGATTAACTTTGATATTTTCGAAGTTGAAAGTAATGTTCTTTATACACAAGGCAATAACGGCGAGCTTCTTGGGAGCAGTTTTCTACGGCAAAAAATTGTGATTGAAACTTTAATTCAAAAACAGCGCGCGCTCGTTTGAAATGACGCTATTCTTCAGCGCGCGCGTGAAATAACGAAACCTGAAACCTTATTTGGTTTAAAATCGCTCCATTCTCTATTTCTTATCTGTCCAGTCACCAGAGAAGATCGGAAATATAGTTGTCTTTGCACCATTGATGTTCAAGACATTATTTCGAACTTGATCATATCTCTTTTGCTTCTTTTAATGGAGCTCTGCTCTCAAAGTCTAGTGGGAATGACGACTTGGACCTGGCGCGCGCCTTTTATACCGCGGGTCCTTGTTTAAATTAGCTGACGATAACCATTTACCCATAGTTTATAACTAGAGTTCACCAGGGACCAAGAAGATAGGAAGTTAAGTACAATACCATGGTGGGATCTTTACCTGGGAAGAGTTTTCAGCCCCTACCCAAAATTGTTTTGAGTTTCTTGATAGGTTAATTGTGTAGATAAGTGATTATGTTGTTAGGGGATTGGTTTGACAAAAATTACCAATTTAGATTCAGCGTAATAGAGTAGACTCTCAGCTAATGCATACACCTTTTTGACATACATTGGTAAAACAATTTATAGCAGACACCTTTTATACCCTAAATTGTTCGGTTACGAGGGAAAAGTCTATATTCCTTTTTAGGTTACAGAATAAGAATATAAGTATTTGAGGTTTTTTAAGGTTTTATCCCAGTATGTTAGGGGCAATATTGGAATTGCATTAAATAAAACAGCGTTTCTGTAAATGTATGTTCTTAGTATAATGGAGAAGATGGTGTCTGTGTGCAGGTTTTTTTATCTCTTTCGGCTCCCATGCTAAACACATCACCCAAAGCCATGGCTCAGACTTGCTTAGTTTATTTTTTATATTCAACTTTATAAGGCACAGTATTATTTACAATAGCCAGAATTACTTGGATTGAAACCGTAATAATCTATATATTATGCATTTATAATACAGTCCCCATTTGCCACTATGCCTTGGTTGCTTTGTAAGAAAGTGACATAAAAACATCACTGCTACAACACCAAAGTTCTGTAACCAAATTGATTGTACTGTACGTTCTGTCCACTAGTTTATATTACACATGACGTGGTTCAAGCCTCTCCTGTATGGTGCTACTTTGGAATGAGCCAGTAAAGACCTCCTTGCATTTTGAATGCATTAGTCCTAAGGACTGTTATAAAATCAAGCACATCATTAGCTTTGCCCCTTGCTTTTCTCTTTAGCCTCATCTACTTCAGTCAACAATTTGTTGATTCTTGCCTAAAATAGAAAAAAGAAAATATATTATTGGAGACCTGTAGCAGGCAGACATTTAGACCTGTTGAACTCAGATATAATAATAATTGATAACAAAGCTATCACTGGTAACATGAGATTACTACATACAGCTACATTACTATATACTATTACACATACAGCTAATCTTAACAAAGGTATGTTTCCAATGTTTCATATGTTATTTAATAGATATTCACTTTTCAGGTAGAAATTGCTGCATATTTGAATTGAAACTACTTTGCAAAAAGTCCATTGTAACAGTTTGTAACACATCTGATGCTTTAAACACACTTGAATCAAGTGTTTAATGAGAATCATTTAGAATATTTGTCTCTTTAGCTGAATAACCTTTAGAATATCATTTGTATAAGAATTACTTTACACAACAGCTGTATCTACCGTAAAAGACCCAGGGTTTTCAAAGAACTCATGCCTGACCCATTAAAAATCTAAAGAAATAGTGTGTACATTATGAATTAGTGGAATCAAACATATTCTACATACAGCAACATCCAGGCGCCGCCTGAGTCTTAGCTGTCGTCTTTTGGTTTCTGGTGCAGACTGACCATCTGAAATTTATAAAATATATATATCACACCATACAGTAACTTCAAATTTTCTTCTGAAAGAAGCTTGAACTTGAAGCCTGATTAAAGACTTAAAAACTGATATCTGGTACAAAAAACACAGAATTTGTCAGGGATTAGTCAGCATTTACATTTTCACTTTCTTTTCAAAATTTTAAGTGGAAAGGCAAGCTTGTATTTGAAGATTTATTGTGTTTTTACCTGCAAATGACCAGTCTGGGAGGTCAGTCAGGGGTCCATAACTCAACGCATCTGGGGCTTTACCCTGGCTAAAATGAGGAACACTATACTTTAGAATAAATGACTACACCAAAAACTGGAATTCGACTCTGCCAAATTTTCGTCTGACTCATGAGTCTGCCCTGAAGAAGTCTTATTAAAGTTGAAAATTTTGCAGGGGCGAATTTCAGTTTTTGGTGTATTCTATTCATTCTTCTGGTTCACAAACACGACTATTTGGGCTTTTTGTATTTATTAGAATAAATAACAATACACCAAAAACTAGTTTTTGCCAAATTTGAGTCAGCCCTGAAGAAGCCTTATTAAAGACAAAAACTTGGCAGAGTCAAATACCAGTTTTTGGTGTATTATATTTAATCTTCTGGTTCACAAACATAACTATTTGGTTTTTTTTGTATTTATTAGAATAAATGACAATATAGATAAATTGGCAGGTAAGTAGACTAAGTAGGGCTCCAGAGAGAGTTCCTGAATACCTGGCCAACCACATTTCTCCATTCTCCTATCCTTTCAGAGACCATGCCGCCACCCACCCCATCAAAGTGATGGTTCTGTTATTTTACCTTACTCTAAACTTCTGCCCCGCGTGATGGTTGGAAGCAAGGCTGACAGAGCGGAAATGGAAGCATGCTGATCTCGTGGGTCGACTAAGTACTAAAAAACATCAAGGATGAGTTACAAAATAAATCATAGTGACAGAAAAATCGCCAACATTACGAACTTACGAAAACAATTTCTCAGCCCGGGAGCCGCCATCTTGAAAAATGGGAAAAACCGCTGATAATAATACTTTTTTCACCGATGAGCGCGCAGGTATTTACTAGTAAGGCCGCTGATGATTTCCGCAGGCTCGTATATTGCCTCGCGTGCAAAATGGCGGATGGTGGTTCGATATACCGGGCTCTACGGCTGTAAGTTTCCCCCGATCACTAGTAATCGCTGTATCCTTAAGTCTTCTAGAATCAATATAGGATAAGTGATGATGTGTTCTTTATTTCTAGCCATACCTCGCCAGAGAAATTCTATATTGAGCCAAGAGATGTGCAATCAATCGGAGACAAAATATTGGAGATTGATCGAGTCAGTCAGGAACTTTCTTTGACAGGTAAAAACCTTTCTTGACTTAATAGTCCATTGATGTAATAAAGAAAAGTGGGGTATAAGAGTATAAATGGCAAGCGCAGTTAGCTGGACTGCTTGCGTCGTTTGCATTATAAAGTAATTGTAATAATTGATGACTTCCTTTCATTTTTCCATCTCTTTTGTTGAAAGCGCTCATTGATTTCCTCTAGGGAAATAGTTGTCTTCTATGGATTGATTTTTTTTCTCAAATGAACTCCTAAAGCCTCGTTGAACAGTGAAACAACATATGGTCGTTTTTCTTTTTAAAATTTTGTTTATCATAATTTATTCAATGTTGCTCAACCTTGTGGAATATGTGTTTGCTCATTATAATCCTATCATTAAATTTAAATTGATGTATATATACTGTATATAAGGGGTTTCATAAGGCCCCAGCGGCGGGCAGAACCGTCAGCTATTTTCCACTGAGCATTAATAGAAAAACTTCCACCCCCTACTTATCAATCTCTACTGCCTACTCTGAAACTTGATAAAACCCCTGGTATATATATACTGCCTTTTTTCTGTTGTAGATAATGAGGGACAGATTCCACCTTCTGCTGACAGCGTGGACATATTTGGTATTATGGGCATTATCTATTTACTGGCAGGTACACAATAATCTGCCAGAGAGGCTAGGTGTAAAGCATTTGCATCAGTTAAATAAATGAACACATGGTTAATGTTGTATGTTGTTAACCTCTAAGAAAACAGAGAAGTTCCCCTAGTAGTAGTTTCTAGCAATGACTCATTGTCAGAGCAGAAGAAGAAGACGTTACTTTTCAGTCAGATGAAGAGGGCTAATGCTCAAAACATAAGTGAAACTACATGACAGCAGCGTTTCAGGGTGGGGTTTAATAATTTTTTGCTACATTTGGCTTTCATACTCACACGGACACAAATTCCTAGGAAGGCAGTGTTATCGATAAAATGTGCACCAATCAGGGTGTTCCCCAAGAATGAAGTGCTTTTATCACTTTTTGCTGGTATTCTAAACTATATTTTCTGGGCATAAGCATTCAGCATAAGAGAAGCTTAGGGAAATGCACCATAAAAGAATGTTTTTATGTTATCTTTTTTACACAACAATTTCCTTTTGCAGCCCAAAGGGGGATTTAAACCCCGTAATCCCTCCCCCTAGATCTGCTACTGTTCTATTTTCATATAGGCATACAACATACTTACTGCTTCTACACTGTCCAGGTCAACCCTTAGGTATGCCAAATAACATTTGCCATGCCATGGTGTACAGCTTTTTTTTCCTCATTGCTTTATTTAGTTCCTGTCATCTGACACATTCTCTAGACATTAAATTCTAGAACTAAGAATTTACTTTTCTGTGTAGGCCCATATCTTATTGTGATCACAAAGAAGAAGCTGGTTGGGTATATTCAGGGCAGTGAAGTTTGGAAAGTTCTGCAGACAAACGTTATACCATTTCCTAGAGCTACACTCCACCTCACTGAAAGCCAGGTAAGGCTATGAGATTCAAGTCCCTTACTTGACTGTAATTCAGAAACCAAGGCACCATCCCCTTGAAAAACTAAAATAATGATTTACAAATTGTGAGCTGGAAAGAAACCATTACGCTTGCAGCATAGAGACTTTCTTCTTATCTATTATTGGAAAAAAAGGCTTCAAGGGATTATGAAAAACCATTTAAGAACCATCTAGAATCCATTTCTATTAGTCAGATTTTCTATGAGAAATGGCAATAAAACTCTTTTAGAGAAACCCTTGCAGGTTTTGTATACTCTTCAACCATTTTTTTTTCTTATTTTCCAGCAATACCACAACAAGCTATATCTCTCTATGGTCCAGTCTGTCCTTCAGACAGAGAGCTTCTATTTCTCTTGTACATACGACCTTACACACACTCTTCAACGTCTATCAAGAACTAGTCCAGAATTTTTACAGATGCCTTTATATGAGAGGGTTGACCCAAGATTTGTGTGGAACAGTCACCTGTTAACTCCTTTCGCAGTGCAACCAGAGGTAATCACTCACTGCTTTATTCTCTCAGCCAAATTTAAGTGTCCCTCAGTTAGCCATACCACTTGTTATATTGTTTTTATTCCATGCTTTAAGACACGTATGTGAAGACATGTTGGGATAACAATCTAAGATAAAAGATTTCGTAATCAAGATACTGTAGCTGCCTCAGAATACTTACATCAAAATATGTACTGTTCTGTTCTACACAATTAATTTTTGTCCTCCTTAGATGAATCTTTTATTTTCATTTCAGCTCCAAAGGTTCATCTTACCAGTTATGCATGGATGTATCCTTTGCCATGTTAAGGAAAATCTTGTTTAGCATTCTTTACTTTATATGCTATGACCAAGTGACCAACATTTTTCTCTGAAAGGTTTGGCTATGCAACACTTTGGCTTTGGTTGCCATAGATTGGAACCCTGGTCACTCCCACTCAAACTCAGATAATAGCCCAAAAAATAACCTCAAGCTGAATTTAATTTTTGAAATAACAGTTAATGTATTAGAGCTTGAAGAGACTTGATTGGTCTTGTTTATGGCACATACTGTAATATCAAACCTGAGCTATGCAAACACCTTGCTAAACCCAACTAAGTTTGATCAAACTACTGTGGTTTTCTTAACCTTGAACTATTTCTCATCTCCATTGATAGTTCTGGTTTGTAGCTTCCTAAGAACCACACCACAACCTAAGTTACGAATAAAAGTTTACAGGTTTTACAGTTAATTAGGTGTAGAAGTTTATTTTTAAATGCATTCTGTGTGTTCTGTGGATGATTCTTCTTGACTGTCCTCAAGTTATCAGTATCACATCTTGTTCCATCAAGCAGAGATCTTTTGATTTCATCTTAATCTCTAGAAGGAGCTGCTTCAGGGCAGGTAAGAATTGTGTGTTTTGTTTGAGCTGGAAGGACTGTAATTACGTTCCCTTCTGTTTCTATTTTATTTTATATGTCATCTTATCAATTCTTTAAAGCAAAATTCAAGTTCAAGGCAAGATTTAAATGTGTTATGGTTGTTGAGCAATCTGTCAAAGCTTTAAATTTTCATTTTTGATGTAAAAAAAAATTGAAACTCAATTCCATTTTGCTAATCAACATTTGATTTCTACTGACTGCATATTAGTTTTTTTTTGTCAAAACTACAATTAACCTACAGCTCATTGTGCTTTAAAGTGGGTGGAGATAGTCAGTTTTTGCCTTTGCTCCAAGGGTTTTTTCCTTGTTTTTCTCTGGTGTTCCTCCCTGAGCTGTGATCCTTGGTTAAACATGTGCTGTATGGCGACTGCATGAAGTGCCTTTAACTCTACCATGTTGTATTTGTTCTTGTAATTCAACATTTCAGCTGGAAAAAGGTTGATAAGTTTCCCATGTTTTTTTTCATGAACGTTTCTTCTTATGGATTCACATCTTGAATAATTTATGTATTAGGCGTGAGGTACTTCATGAGAGGAATCGATGGTGAGGGCAATGCAGCTAACTATGTAGAAACAGAACAGATAATCCAGTTCAACACTGGCACATCATCATTTGTCCAGGTGAGTTTTGTATTAACTTAAGCTACAAGAGAGACCAATGTAGGTGCTTGAGTTTGTTTAAAGGTGGGCCCAGTGCTTAACAGTGTGGTACTCCTGTTTCAGATACGAGGCTCCATCCCTTTGTACTGGACGCAAAGACCAAACCTCAAATACAAGCCCAAGCCACAAGTCAGCAGTACTGCTGATCATGTACGTTTTTTTTTTTCTGGACTGCTAAAATTTGCATAGAAAATAAAGGGTGGCTAGGACCTGTAATATAGACGAAATTTCTCAGTACAGGCCTGTATGCCATTTTTCAAACACAAAACCTCTGCACACCATCAAAATCAATTTTCTCACATTAATGTTTAACATGTTGTTTTATTCATATTTTTATTTTTTCCTGCATTTTGTTTTGTATGCTTGTCAAAATCAACAAATCAATTTCTAAAATAATAACCACCCCTTGATTGTTTCAGAGCCTTGGATTTCAATACCACATTGACAACGAGATAGCACACTATAAAGAATTAGTTCTTATCAATCTGGTGAGGGGAATGCTAAACTGTTACAGTATTTGTAGTCTTAGATGGCAGATATCACATAGTCTTGATTATGAAAGCTCAAACTATTCACTGAATATGGTAAAAAAGCTATCATTTGAACTTTTCAGATTGACCAGAAGGGGCCAGAAAAAGCTCTTGGGGATCGTTTCTCCTCAATAATTAGGAATTCACCTTACAAGGAGACCTCGTTGAGGTAATAAACAGGGACATTTGCATAAAAAATAATTATTATAATAAGACTAATAATCAATAAAGCATTTATATAGTGCTTTTACAAACCATGTTCCAAAATCCTATAATGTATTAATAATGTCAATTCCCGGAGAACTGAGGAACACAAGCTTTAAGTAAGCTCACATACATTAAACAAGTCAAATTCAGGGCTGAGAAACAGAAAGATACTATCCATGTATTGATCGGAAATCAAACCTGTTTCTTCAGAGGTGAAAAGCACCATCTACTGACATGCTAACACACTGGGTCACCTTTGATTCCGTTAGGAGCTCAGAGGAGAAAGTGAGACACCCACCTAGGTGCACATTATCACTTAGTGAGACACCCATTCTAGGGATCAACCTCTGATCTTATATAATAAGTCTTTTTGGTCTGCTGAAATGCTCATTAGGAAGTCTCGGTTTACAGATATGAGGCTTTTGATTTCCACAAAGAATGCAGTAAGATGAGATGGGACAGGCTCAATCTACTGATTGACAGACTAAGCCCTGACCAGAAGAAGTTTGGGTAAGGTCATATATGTTATTTGATTAATATATAACCTTATTAATAAACATGGGTGGTCTTTTTGGTTATTCTGTACAATTACAACAATTACAACTTGCTTTCTGGAATGATGCTGTTGTCTCCTTTTCCCCTTTCCCGTTAAAACCTTTGAAATATTATGTATAACACACCTAAAAGCTATAACACTATACTACCCATAAGAACAGAACACACATGCATGGCACAAATAATATAGTCCTGCCTTGTATGTAAGTCTTCTGAGGATCAAATTTCTGGACATAGATTACGCTTTTTGATAAGGATGGTATCGTAACCAACAAGAGTGCATTGAGTGTACTGTTTAACCTTTCTGTTGTTGCCTGGTTTGTAATAGATATTTCAGTATGGGAAAAGACAAGGACATACAGTCGGAACAGAAGGGAGTGTTTAGAACCAACTGCATTGACTCGCTTGACCGGTGAGTTTGGAGAATTGAGTGATGAACATAGGATGAACCTAGCAGACTTCAGAAGAAATGTATGGGAGCTAAAACCAACAAATCTACCTGTTCCCATTTATATATTTTATGCCCCCAAACCCTCTCATGGGAGAGTCAACTGCATTGACTCGCTTGACTGGTGAGTTTGGAGAATTGAGTGATGAACATAGGATGAACCTAGCAGACTTCAGAAGAAATGTATGGGAGCTAAAACCAACAAATCTACCTCTTTCCATTTATATATTTTATGCCCCCAAACCCTCTCATGGGATGGTCAACCCTTCGAAAAATCCTGGATCTACCTCCACCTCTGCACAGTAGTAGCTTGTGTACAAGTAAAAATACTTTATGTATGATCGATCAAAATACACAAATATTTGTGCTTATATACTTTAAGGTGTCTTCTCTAAAAAATATCAGTATTAATATTCTTTATCATTCTACATAACTTTTTTTTCTTCCAGGACAAATGTAGTCCAAAGCATGCTGGCCCGGAACAGTCTGCAGCTACAACTTGAGGTCAGTGTCTTTGATGCGCGATCTTATTGAGTGTTGCTTTGAAATTTAATCTCCATTCTCACTGACATTTTGTTTCTACTCAGGAATACGGCGTTCTAGCAACTGGAGAAAGAATTGTTGACCATAATGACTTTGAATACACTTTTAAGAATGGTATGTCAGGACATGTATTAGATATTAACCCATCTTTCCTTTATTTATGATTCTCTTTGGGGTGGGTTGGATAATATCCTAACATTGTTAAAGCTGCATTGTCACCAGTTTACTTCCGGAGGTCCAATGGAAACCTCAACCGTTAAAAGACAAAAGAATTATTAGAATCTGAGATATTTAACAGGCCATCAGCTCTAAATTATCAATCACATCCTCAAAGAAACTCTCAATAGACCCCCTGCTTTTAATAATTCGAAATTCGTGTTTTCTGTTAAAAATAATCGGAAATTGTTATGTTATCGACCGGTAGTAAACTGGTGACAATGCGGCTTTAATGGTCGTACCTTAAAAGATATTTATTCTTCATGTAGTCTGGGCCGATAATGCTGATGCCTGCTCAGTGCAGTACGCAGGAACTGGGGCTCTCAAGACTGATTTTACAAGGTAAGACCATGACCATGTTTCAGTGAGACCATGCCTTTATTTCACTGTGACCCTTGTGATCATATTTTCTAGTGACCCTTAGATCATGACCAATCCATATTATATTTTTGTATCCAGGACAGGCAAGAGGTCTGTGTTTGGTGCGATGCGAGATGGAGTCAACTCCATGATCCGCTATTACAAGAATAACTTCTCTGACGGTTATAGGCAGGTTGGTAAATGTCTCCTCTCTATTGTCAATATCATGTAGAGAGTATTGTTTACAGGCAGGTTGGTAAATGTCTCCTCTCTATTGTCAGTATCATGTAGAGTATTGTTTACAGGCAGGTTGGTAAATGTCTCCTCTCTATTGTCAGTATCATGTAGAGAGTATTGTTTACAGGCAGGTTGGTAAATGTCTCCTCTCTATTGTCAGTATCATGTAGAGAGTATTGTTTACAGGCAGGTTGGTAAATGTCTCCTCTCTATTGTCAGTATCATGTAGAGTATTGTTTACAGGCAGGTTGGTAAATGTCCCCTCTCTATTGTCAGTATCATGTAGAGAGTATTGTTTACAGGCAGGTTGGTAAATGTCTCCTCTCTATTGTCAGTATCATGTAGAGAGTATTGTTTACAGGCAGGTTGGTAAATGTCCCCTCTCTATTGTCAGTATCATGTAGAGAGTATTGTTTACAGGCAGGTTGGTAAATGTCTCCTCTCTATTGTCAGTATCATGTAGAGTATTGTTTACAGGCAGGTTGGTAAATGTCCCCTCTCTATTGTCAGTATCATGTAGAGAGTATTGTTTACAGGCAGGTTGGTAAATGTCTTCTCTCTATTGTCAGTATCATGTATTGTTTACAGGCAGGTTGGTAAATGTCTCCTCTCTATTGTCAGTATCATGTAGAGTATTGTTTACAGGCAGGTTGGTAAATGTCTCCTCTCTATTGTTAGTATCATGTAGAGTATTGTTTACAGGCAGGTTGGTAAATGTCTCCTCTCTATTGTCAGTATCATGTAGAGTATTGTTTACAGGCAGGTTGGTAAATGTCTTCTCTCTATTATCAGTATCATGTAGAGTATTGTTTACAGGCAGGTTGGTAAATGTCTCCTCTCTATTGTCAGTATCATGTATTGTTTACAGGCAGGTTGGTAAATGTCTCCTCTCTATTGTCAGTATCATGTAGAGAGTATTGTTTACAGGCAGGTTGGTAAATGTCTTCTCTCTATTGTCAGTATCATGTATTGTTTACAGGCAGGTTGGTAAATGTCTCCTCTCTATTGTCAGTATCATGTAGAGTATTGTTTACAGGCAGGTTGGTAAATGTCCCCTCTCTATTGTCAGTATCATGTAGAGAGTATTGTTTACAGGCAGGTTGGTAAATGTCCCCTCTCTATTGTCAGTATCATGTAGAGAGTATTGTTTACAGGCAGGTTGGTAAATGTCTCCTCTCTATTGTCAGTATCATGTAGAGAGTATTGTTTACAGGCAGGTTGGTAAATGTCTTCTCTCTATTGTCAGTATCATGTATTGTTTACAGGCAGGTTGGTAAATGTCTCCTCTCTATTGTCAGTATCATGTAGAGTATTGTTTACAGGCAGGTTGGTAAATGTCCCCTCTCTATTGTCAGTATCATGTAGAGAGTATTGTTTACAGGCAGGCTGGTAAATGTCTCCTCTCTATTGTCAGTATCATGTAGAGAGTATTGTTTACAGGCAGGTTGGTAAATGTCTTCTCTCTATTGTCAGTATCATGTATTGTTTACAGGCAGGTTGGTAAATGTCTCCTCTCTATTGTCAGTATCATGTAGAGAGTATTGTTTACAGGCAGGTTGGTAAATGTCTCCTCTCTATTGTCAGTATCATGTAGAGTATTGTTTACAGGCAGGTTGGTAAATGTCCCCTCTCTATTGTCAGTATCATGTAGAGAGTATTGTTTACAGGCAGGTTGGTAAATGTCTCCTCTCTATTGTCAGTATCATGTAGAGAGTATTGTTTACAGGCAGGTTGGTAAATGTCTTCTCTCTATTGTCAGTATCATGTATTGTTTACAGGCAGGTTGGTAAATGTCCCCTCTCTATTGTCAGTATCATGTAGAGAGTATTGTTTACAGGCAGGTTGGTAAATGTCCCCTCTCTATTGTCAGTATCATGTAGAGAGTATTGTTTACAGGCAGGTTGGTAAATGTCTCCTCTCTATTGTCAGTATCATGTATTGTTTACAGGCAGGTTGGTAAATGTCTTCTCTCTATTGTCAGTATCATGTATTGTTTACAGGCAGGTTGGTAAATGTCTCCTCTCTATTGTCAATATCATGTAGAGTATTGTTTACAGGCAGGTTGGTAAATGTCTCCTCTCTATTGTCAATATCGTGTAGAGTATTGTTTACAGGCAGGTTGGTAAATGTCTCCTCTCTATTGTCAATATCGTGTAGAGTATTGTTTACAGGCAGGTTGGTAAATGTCTCCTCTCTATTGTCAGTATCATGTAGAGTATTGTTTACAGGCAGGTTGGTAAATGTCTCCTCTCTATTGTCAGTATCATGTAGAGTATTGTTTACAGGCAGGTTGGTAAATGTCCCCTCTCTATTGTCAGTATCATGTATTGTTTACAGGCAGGTTGGTAAATGTCTCCTCTCTATTGTCAGTATCATGTGAAGTATTGTTTACAGGCAGGTTGGTAAATGTCTCCTCTCTATTGTCAGTATCATGTAGAGTATTGTTTACAGGCAGGTTGGTAAATGTCTTCTCTCTATTGTCAGTATCATGTATTGTCTACAAGCAGGTTGGTAAATGTCTCCTCTCTATTGTCAGTATCATGTATTGTTTACAGGCAGGTTGGTAAATGTCTCCTCTCTATTGTCAGTATCATGTATTGTTTACAGGCAGGTTGGTAAATGTCTCCTCTCTATTGCCAGTATCATGTATTGTTTACAGGCAGGTTGGTAAATGTCTCCTCTCTATTGTCAGTATCATGTAGAGTATTGTTTACAGGCAGGTTGGTAAATGTCTCCTCTCTATTGTCAGTATCATGTATTGTTTACAGGCAGGTTGGTAAATGTCTCCTCTCTATTGTCAGTATCATGTGAAGTATTGTTTACAGGCAGGTTGGTAAATGTCTCCTCTCTATTGTCAGTATCATGTAGAGTATTGTTTACAGGCAGGTTGGTAAATGTCTTCTCTCTATTGTCAGTATCATGTATTGTCTACAAGCAGGTTGGTAAATGTCTCCTCTCTATTGTCAGTATCATGTATTGTTTACAGGCAGGTTGGTAAATGTCTCCTCTCTATTGTCAGTATCATGTATTGTTTACAGGCAGGTTGGTAAATGTCTCCTCTCTATTGTCAGTATCATGTATTGTTAACAGGCAGGTTGGTAAATGTCTCCTCTCTATTGTTTGTATCATGTATTGTTTACAGGCAGGTTGGTAAATGTCTCCTCTCTATTGTCAGTATCATGTAGAGAGTATTGTTTACAGGCAGGTTGGTAAATGTCTCCTCTCTATTGTCAGTATCATGTAGAGTATTGTTTACAGCAGTAAGCGGCCATTGTGCCATCAGTGCCCTAGTAGAGGCAATTTAGGACGATTCTGAGTTGGCCAGATGTTTATCTATATTGATCATCCAGCACTTTTCCATACACAGTCATACTTCTATTAAATGACCAACCTTTTGAGACCACTATACTTTTGGATGACTTATTCTTTTCACTAAAATCATGTAAATGGATTTCTCTATTATGTGGCCAACCTATTATGCAGCAACCACTTATCCTGGTCCATGGGGAGGTGGCTTAATGGTGAAGTAAAAGTGCCAACTGAAAGCCTGTTTTATTCATATTTTTTTTCAATGCAGGATTCGATAGATCTGTTTCTTGGAAACTATGTGGTTGATGCTAATGAATGTGTGTCCAAGGTGTGCCCGCTGCAAACTAAGCGAGACTGGAGATACATGATGGTAGGAATCATATATTTTTCCGATAATGCAGCTACCTACCTACCCCCCCCCCCTTTTCTTGTGCTTGTCACCCAATTCCTGTGTGGGCCCCTCCATTCTCCAGCCACACCCATACTCACCTTTGCCTTATCCCTTCCAGCTGCCTCTTATCCTGCTGTTTGGATTCTCGATGTTCATAATAAGCGTTCTTATTCCTTCAAGTAAGTGTGACAGATTCGTGTGATGCCAAATTTTTAGTGAGCCACATTTATAAACTTGACCAGAAGATTCAGCTTCAGCTTCAGCTTGGGATTTCTTTCCGGCATGATTTACCTGTATATGATGTCTCCTGTATAGGCTAGGGGTTAAAAAAAGTCCATCTGATCGTCCTTCTTATCATTTTCCAGCTGATTATGGTATCCAATTCCTGTATATCTTGTTCTGGGGTGCAGCGGTGCTCTTCACACTCTATGTAGTCATGTTCTTTGGTACTGAGTATGTGGATCAACCAAAGCTCGTACAGACACAACTCAAGGACAAGAATGTATGACTAGACCGAACACATCCATCGTCCACCAGGGACTTTCGCTACTACGACTGGGTCTGACACCACATTTGTGACACCTGGCATTCAAAGATTCTCATTGATTTCTCATGGAAGAATTGCTTCTGCATAAAGACAAGTAGCGGATCTAGGGGGATGGTTTAGGGGGTTTTAACCCCTCCTCTTTGGGCTGACATATGAAATGAAACCCCTCCCCTTTTGTCAATGAGCCAAACCCCCCTT
This sequence comes from Nematostella vectensis, assembly GCF_932526225.1. Taxonomy (NCBI): domain Eukaryota; kingdom Metazoa; phylum Cnidaria; class Anthozoa; order Actiniaria; family Edwardsiidae; genus Nematostella; species Nematostella vectensis. Next base: position 2,303,380 of record NC_064046.1, read on the forward strand.
TATCGAAAAGCTGTATCTGCCCCTGTAGACATACCCTTTACTCCAGGGAATGGGAAGGAGTGATAGGGAAAAGAGACAATGAATCTAGGGGGACCTTGTATATTGGTACCACCTTCCAATCTGGAGAAAATTCAACCTTCCCCTGGGGGACCTTTTTCATCAGCCCCTTGTACTCTGCCTGGTGATGTGATCATGACCAAGGCAATGTGACCTGTCTATATTTTCTCTAGATTGTAACAACTTTATAAATTGTAACTGAGGCAAGTGCCTTGATTCTCCTGATCCTGGCTATGGCCCTGAATGTCCACTGGCTAACAGATTTAAACAGGGTTCATGTAACCTTACCTTGCAATCATTTTATTGCTATTCTATTTTTTGTTGTCTATTTTGTTGAGCAAGTGCTTGCCTCATGGAATAATTAATCTACCAAACAGCCCTCTGTCTTTGATGGTGGTGGATGTGTCGAGTCTAGGTTCAAGTTGTATTTATCAAGGTTGTTGCTCGATATTTTATCATGGTCTGATCAGAATGTAAAGTGAAAAATTCAAAAGTGGAACGTTGACATGTTGAAATTGTACATATTATATGAAAAATATAATAGAAATAGCTGAATTTTATGGGTCATATGCATACCTTGATTAACCATTCTTTAGAAGTGGACATGGCAGCTTATAAGGATACAGAATCTTTATGAATAAAATGGTGCTTTTTTAGTTTGATTCTTGAATATGACTATGCTACTGGTTAATCAGATGTATTCAGTAAGAGGGAGTAGGTCGGTGTGGGGGTGTAAAAACTAGCAGAGATTGGGGAGGGGTTGGATACTTCTGGTCACGATTCATTCGACATCACATTAAGGTGAAAAATAGTGTCCTCCATCGATGACGAAAAGCAAGTTTCGCAGGTCTAAGGATTTTTTAAGCAAAAATTGGATCAATTGGCTTGCAAACACCCCCCACACGCACACAGGCACGCACACACAGATTATACTTAAAGAAACACATAAAACAAGATTTCAATGCGATATAAAAATTTGCTTGTTTATTGCTTTTTAGCAATTTGAGCTCAATACATTTCAACATGTGATAAACAATGCCATCAACTCGGTTATGCCAGGCATATGGCTAACAAGAATACTGCTCTATGGGCAAAAATCACCCAAGAAACAACCTCTTGATTGTATTTTCTTCTTATGGCTAAATACGAATCCTTGTCAATGTTTGAGAAGCATAACAAGTTTAAAAGTACAGTAGAACATGCAAGGGATATTCAAAAGATGGAGCGTGCTTATCGTATTATTTCTTGACCATAATAACATGCAGTGAGTTTGGTGTTAGGGCAAGAATTCTGTGGTCACTGGCCTGTAGACCAAGGATGGAGTCTTCAGCATTATCCAATGTTACTACTTGTTGCAAAGCAGTCTAGAAACCAAAATAAACGGTACTTAGTTTAGTTATTGGGCATCCTAAAATACAGTAAGCTGTGTATAAGTTAGTGTCCCCAGAAAGATGGACCCTTTTTCTCCTTTACTCAATTCCTGCCTATTACAGACAATTATAGTATGGAGAAGAAACAGATAAAACTCATAAGCCACAAAGGACTACATGTCACCCCTGCTATCATGGACTCTACTACCAGGGTGGTAAAGGAGAGTATAAATCACTTTCGCGGACAGGGCAAAATGGCTTTTCTCGTTTCACTGACTGAAAAAATGGCCTTTTAAGTTGCGTTTCACAAACGTTGAAATAAACAGTTTCACATTTCTCTTAGGGTGAAAAATGGCAAATCTTGTTTCACGGAAACACATTTTATCACCCTGTACTACATGCACCAGATTACGGCACGAGTGTTGTTAATAGAGAGTTGCTTGTATGGGTGTATAATGAACTTGCAAATGACCAGTCAAACGTGCTGCATTTCCTTGGGCCAACATTTAGATAGAATGATTCTGCAAACTACTACTCAGCAAAGGCTGTTCAAAACATGTAAAATCCTGTTTCATGTAACCATGGAGAATGATTTAACTATTTTAGCAATTGAAAAAGTAAGAAACAAGCTTATTTCAAATGTTCAGTTATCATATAATAAAACATGGATCCCTATTTATTTAAAGGTTACAAAATATCTAATAATTCTAATAGTACCTTTTGTCCAGCAGCATTCCTGTAGTAGTTATAAACATGCCTTGTATTGTCACACAGCACAGCGTACTGCATCCCAGGAGCACACAGCGAAAACCTCCTACTCTCCTTCGATGCTTGCACAAACCCAAGTGCATTAAAAGTCCCTATGTGCTCCCAGTTAGTTTCCTGATTATCAGAGCTGGCTTTCGGCTGCCACACCAAGCCGTCAACATCGTGCCGCAAGCAGAACACAGGGGTGGAGCCTGGCGTGAGGGTGGTGTTGAAAAGCCACTGGTGACTGGCAAGACAAGTCTGGGAAGGTACAAAGAGTAGGAAATCAGGTGTCGTACCTGGCTTCAGTTTAGCTAAGCCTGGGCTGCACCAGATTTTATGACAATCTTCTTACAAGGTAAACAGGAACGTAGCCAGGGGGTGGCCTAGCCCCCCCCCCCCCCCCCCTTTTGCACCCAAAAATCCAGTAAATGTATGAGACATCATCTAAAAGACAGGAGAAAATGCCTTGAAAGCCTCTTTTGGGCCCCCTCCTGTTAAAAATCCTGGCTGCGCCACTGGTGAATATAGGGAAATACACCAAAATAACCATGTAGAAAACTCTTTAGGAATGCCACACAAATCTTACAGTACTCGGTCAGTTGTCAGCTGCACTTAAGCTTATTTTTTTGCCTTCTTTTGTGGGGAAGCTTGAATAAAAATAAAATAAAATAAGCAATTTCATTTTAAAATCTAATGGAAGTATTTTTTTTTTACTATTGATGGTTCTATAATTTGTAATCTATGCCCTGAGGTTTGCGCAGCTACACATGCTCTCATTGGTTGATTACAACAACCCTTTTTATGGCCCACTCAGAAACAATGCAACACTAATTACATCCAGGAATCTTAACTTTTCTTTTATATAACCATTCATTTATGAGTTAAAATCCAAGTCGCCCATTATTACCTTGTGTGTAATTTCTCCAGAATTAATGTCTATTCGCATGATATACTCCGAGTCTTCCGGGAACTGATCACATTCTTCAAGTTGCTGACTGTTGAATGGCATGTCAGCCTTGTTTGGATCAGGATTCTAGAACAAAAGAAAGACCAGAATGAGGTTGATTTCAAGGGTTTAGGGCTTCGTTCTTCTAGACATAGCAAACTTGCTTGTCTGATGACTAGCTTCCTAAAACATTCTTATAAAATTAGCATATTTGCTGGTTTGATGCTGCTAGCTTACGTAAACATTCTTAAAGACCTTGCATACTTGCTTGTCTAATGCTAGCTCACTCTATCATTCCAATAAATCAAGTGAAATGCTGGCTCACTCTAACATTCCAATAGATCAAGCATACCTGCGGTCTGATGCTAGCTTACAGTATCATTCTAATAGACCAAGTGTAATGCTGGCTTTCTCCATCATTCTAAAATACACAAAGTGTACCTTCTTGTCTGAGGTGTACTGTTCAAGCTGCTGGTGCACCTCGTTCAATCTTTCTGCCTCTTCACCATCCATGATATACTTCCCACGACCATCACTCTCAACTACTGTGCTCCAGTGATGCTCCGGAACAACCTTGTCAAGAACAATCTCCAAGCTGGATAAAAATTAGGCAGATATATCATTTGTTAAAAGATTGTAATATCTTAAAATAATACCTTAGGATGTGGCCAACAGGTCTTCCAATTACCACAACGACCTACATATGTGCTTATGCCACCTTATTTTCCTATATTGGTTTATTTAGGTGTACTCTTTTATAGAATTCTCATTAGCACAAAAGTGCAAGTACCCAATAAAATATTTGATTGGGTTGCTCTGATTGGTCAAGGCTTCTTGTGTCTCTAGAGGACGCATGCACACTAGGTGTCAGCATTTGCACAGGCTCCCCAAAATTAGATAGTAACGTAAGAAAACATTTTCTTTGTTGTATAAAACAAAAAGAACTCATTTTTGTGTGCATCTGTCCTCAAATAGATGCACAGAAGACATCACAGCATACAGTATAATAAACAAAAAAGTATGCAAGGAGACACAGTCCAGTTGCATGACTGTTGTTCATGACACAGTGTAGCGCCTTCTGTGCATCTATTAGAGGACAGATGCATGCAAAAATGAGATCTATTTGTAAAGTACATAGTTTGTTAAAAGAAACCCAATGCACAGTGTATACCTGTTATCAACAACTGTCCATGTTGAGTCGTCTGGTTTGACTTTTGCATAAAGCTTTCCTTGGAGAAGCTTTTTCTCGCTGCTTAGTTTAACCTCAATATGAGCTGGCTTGATAGTACATTGTATGTCCTCTAAGTTGGTATTTGTTGGGAGAGAGAAGGTGACAGTGACGTTGTCGCCACTTTGTGACCAAGTGTATTCTGTATCAGATAGGCCATCTTCAGCACTTGTACCATCCTTCTCTTCAGCTATACCTCCTTTAAAAAAGGTTTAAATAAATGATTTAAAGGGCAAGCATCTATTATATTAACCACAGCAATGAACTGTTATTCCTGGGATTAAACTGCATACCCATACCTAAACTTAAACAGGAAACTGAGTAACATTTCTAAAGCCATTGTGGTGAATCTGCCTGAGAGCTTTGAAAACCCTAGGTATGTAATTTTGTAATAGCAATTGTGAAGTGAGCTATTACAGAATTCTATAATAACAATCAGGTTTTGGTTATTGTGCTCTCTGACTGGCGTATCATGTGCTCTGACAAGTGCAAGGATAAAATTCAAGCAAAGGAAATATCATCTTATGTTCTAACACAACCCACCTTGTGTTGGGCGAAATGGCTTCTCACTGGCCACAAGAATGGCTTTACAGCCAGGCTCAATCGCACCATACACTGGTGCACAAGGACCGCTGAAACGCTTGATGGACTCACACGTTAAACTGGCACTGCCAGATGTATTGACTTGTGAAAATGACACAAGTGTTAAGAAAACAGTATGGGCTTTTGTAGCTGACACCTCCTCATCTTTCTCTATAATACTGAGTAAAAGGCAGCTAAGATTGTTTGAGTCCCTTTCTTGTATGGCATGTAGGATAGTAAAAGGCTGGTCAAATTGATTAACAGCTGCTAATTTCCATCTTGTGTCACTCCCCTTTGTTCTGCCTTCTGTGTTCACAAGGTAGAGTTTTCCATGACCATCTCCAATGCATGCTAACTTGCTAGATGGGAGCACTATTGAGGCATTGAGCCTTTCTGTTTGCTCTTCAGGAGTGGGAATCTTGAAAACACTTTCAATACCTTCTACTGTACTGCCCTAATAACCACAAACACATAGGTTCAGTCAATTGATACGAGCCAGTCTGTAGTGTTTTCAATAAGGAATGTCTTAACAATCTCTGTAGGTGTCTCTGTCTGTAGGTGTCATGGAACCCTTCACCCCCCTTGGAATAGTGTCCATACCTTGGGCGTTACCCTGGGTGTCATGGAACCCTTCACTCCCCCGCTGTACCCTCTAATTTGTGGGCATACCAAAGAAACTAAAACAAAGTGTATGAAAAATAACCAAAATTCGATGTGAAAATTGCCCGTGTACCCCAACCGCCCTAGAATAACAGCAATACCCACCCTGACGGTCGCCTGCTGAACTTCATAGTTCGTGTCCACCCAGTACACCCTTTCACTTTCTTCACAACTTTGCCAAGGATCCAACACGAGGTGATTTGGCCGACCGAAAGCACGCACATGTTGAAGCGAAAATAAATCTTCCCTCGATGATGCAACATTGACTCCGGAAACTAAGTTGATAGATTTAGCCTCAAGTTGGTCTCCTGATAGTTTATAACCTTCAAAGCGGTGATCAAGTAGGGATTTATTTGGACGAAGTGATTCGGTCGCCATTTTGGATGCACGCGGGAAGCGGGGTCTCATGGGATCGTTGTGCGTGACATACGTACAGTGTTGTGTGACAGAAACCGGTTACTCGAGAAACATTGAAATTTTAGAGGCAGAGAATTACCATATTGCGAAATTCATTGGACGCGAATATTCTAGCCAAATAAGTTTAGTCTGGAGTAAATAGCGTACCAAATCTCATTAGCAAAAACTTTCGCTTGTACGAAAGACCCCAAATGTTAGTAGAAAGATTAGCTTAAAGATATTTTTTTAAACTTTCTTGGCAAACCGACAAGTACGTGTTTCTCATGTACGATGCATGTTCCGAAAATAGTTTTGCCGAATTATTGGATTACTCTCAACTGTTCATGTCTAGTTTCAAGCAAATGCCGAGCCTTGAGTGGTTCCATATGAGGGTCCCCTCGCCATAACGTGTGGTCCCATGCTAGCTAGCCAAAGAGAGTGCCTAGCAACAATGTGTTTACTGTTCCAAGCACAGCACGATCAACGACCAAACAAGAGAATTATATTCAAAAAGTCCCCCTAACAAAACAGAAACACAAGATAGTCTAAGGCTGAATTCTTTTGTTATTTATTTCACAAGAATTCAAACACAAGCTACATAAGTATTTTTCAGGGTTTTAGATAATTCTTCATAAATAACCATACATGGTGGTCATTAATGCAAGCAAATATTTTAGTATATAAAAGAAAATTTACAGGGTTGGGGTCAGGTATCAGATAGGGTGTTTAGGTCAATTCTAGGTATCTAAGCCTGCTCAGCTTCCTCCTCCTCCTCCTCGTCAAACTCGCCCTCCTCCTCAGCGGTAGCATCCTGGTATTGCTGGTACTCAGACACCAAGTCGTTCATGTTGGACTCAGCCTCAGTGAACTCCATCTCATCCATACCCTCACCAGTGTACCAATGCAAGAAAGCCTTGCGCCTGAACATAGCAGTGAACTGCTCGCTGATGCGCTTGAACAGCTCCTGGATGGCAGTGCTGTTGCCAATGAACGTAGCGGACATCTTCAGACCACGTGGTGGGATGTCGCACACAGCGGTCTTTACGTTGTTGGGGATCCATTCAACGAAGTATGAGCTGTTCTTGTTCTGCACATTCAGCATCTGCTCATCAACTTCCTTCATGGACATGCGGCCACGGAACATGGCAGCAACGGTGAGGTAGCGTCCGTGGCGTGGGTCACAGGCAGCCATCATGTTCTTGGCATCGAACATCTGTTGGGTGAGCTCAGGGACGGTCAGGGCTCTGTACTGCTGGGAGCCACGGCTGGTGAGGGGAGCGAAGCCAGGCATGAAGAAGTGGAGACGTGGGAAGGGTACCATGTTGACAGCCAGCTTCCTTAGGTCAGCATTGAGCTACAAGTGAGAAAAAAAAAACAATAGTCAAAATCTCATAGTGGAAAATGTAGTCGATACTGCCGCTGATGAGGATCACGATATTGATGACGATGATGGTAATGGTTGCGTTGGTGATTATGATCGCTTCAGTCTTACCTGTCCAGGGAATTTAAGGCAGGACACATCAATTAAGGAATCCAATCACAAGATTAGACAACCAGTGAATACAGTAGAGAATAAAATATTCACTTTTTAATTAATAGATTCTTACCTGTCCAGGGAATCTAAGGCAGGTTGTGACACCACTCATGGTAGCAGACACGAGATGGTTCAGGTCACCATAGGTTGGTGTGGTTAGTTTGAGGGTCCTAAAGCAGATGTCGTACAAGGCCTCGTTGTCGATGCAGTAGGTCTCATCTGTGTTCTCTACCAGCTGATGGACGGATAGGGTGGCGTTGTATGGCTCCACCACGGTGTCAGAAACCTTCGGCGACGGCACAACGCTGAATGTGTTCATGATTCTGTCGGGGTACTCTTCTCTGATTTTGGAGATGAGAAGGGTTCCCATGCCGGAGCCTGTGCCGCCTCCGAGGGAGTGTGTGAGCTGGAAGCCTTGTAGACAATCGCAGCTTTCGGCTTCTTTGCGCACAACATCGAGAACTGAGTCGACCAATTCGGCTCCTTCTGTGTAGTGGCCCTTTGCCCAGTTGTTTCCAGCGCCACTCTGGCCTAATAAAACCAATCAAAATATCACGGCAGGGCATTTGAGAGGGAATTAAAGAAAAGCGGATTCGAATCAGATCCAAAGCTGAATTATTTACCGCAATTTTACAGGTATGCGTTCGTTGTTTAGTCGCTCATGAATTTTCAATGATTACACAGATTTGAAAATAGTCGCTCGACTCGCCCATACTATGCGAAAATCAAACATGAACTTACCGAAAACGAAGTTATCTGGTCTGAAGATCTGTCCGAAAGGTCCAGATCGAACGGAATCCATGGTTCCTGGCTCCAAATCGACGAGGATGGCACGGGGAACATATTTCCCGCCTAAAGTGAAACACGAGGCAAGCAAATGCAACCGTCGTCAGCACCAGCAGAGAAATCAAACTCTCACCCCGTTGCAACCCGCATAGCGAACATTGACAGAATAAACGCTGAATTTACTCGCTTACCGGTTGCCTCGTTGTAGTAAACGTTAATTCTTTCGAGCTGGAGGTCGGAATCGCCGTGGTATGTGCCAGTAGGGTCGATTCCGTGCTCATCGGAGATCACCTCCCAAAACTGAAATTGCGTCACGTCAGAAAAATACAAAATCCAGCGTAGAAAAGTAAGATTTAGCGTTCTTACCTTAGCACCAATCTGGTTTCCGCACTGACCGGCCTGGCAATGTACAATTTCACGCATTTTGAATAATAATTTAGAGGAATAAACTGGCAAACTCTTTCTGTTTTCTGACTGCTTCTTCTTGCTTGGCTTGAAGTGAACGGAAAGGCGTTGTGCCAGTATTTATAGGACTCACGCCACCTATTGTGACGTCATTTGTTACTATAGTGATATCTGAAAAACTGCAGTCAACGCCGTTTCTCTGTACTTAGGAGGGGAGGGCTTAGGATGAATAATGTACAAAAGATAATAAGCTGCAACCAAGGGAATTTGTAAATATTACAATCACAAACACAAACAAAACAGCTTGCATCTCCAAACCTGACAAAGGTTGAATTATTATGATGTAACTACGTAAACATTTCATTAAGAATATCAAACAGTCTTTGCTATTTTATATAAACAGTACATAGAATTTTCGAACTAAAGAATCCACTGCAGAAATCTTTAAGTGGCTCGATAAACAACTCTTCTTAGTCTCTATATATTACTTTCTGCGCCCGGGGGCTTTCTGAATCACGACGTGACTGAGCGATTATGCTGTTAGAACCAGTTTAGACTAGCTACAACACGCTGCTAATACCAAAAAAAACATTATTGAGTTATTTGTCCAATACAATGAATCGAAATGAACTATAACTACACCATTGTTTTGGTACCCAGGGGAAAACCATTATCAAGACGTAGGTCAAAGCGTGAATATATTGAAATGACACAGCTTTACAGCGAGATGCGGCAATTTATTAATAAATACTTTGAAAAATATCTTTATAAGGGGGTATTTGTTGTGGAACAGTACAATAAGAGCATTTTTTTATTAGCTTTGGGAATCAGCTGCGAACGTGTTATCAATTGGTGGTACCGAAGCCTTGAACAATCCACCAGCTTTCTCTCAAGATCTATAGATGAGGTATAAAAGAAAAAAAAGCTCTAGTATGTCAATAAACCAAATATCTTTTAGACGGAAATTTAGCCTTGAAGCATGAAATTTGGGTCCTGATTATTCTCTGCGATATCAAAATAGGCTTGAGTTTATCTATTCAAATGCCACCTAATCAAGATTATCAATTTTCACTCAGCTACTACACAGAGATACCTCCCCTTTCCCTAGCTTGCTCCATCTGTCTTTTTTGCATTAATCTTGGGCCACCTGTTCTTTCATCAGTGGGGAGCCTGTGGTAAATCGAGGCCGGATGTAAATACAGCACGAGAACGAGGTAAAAAAAAATTGTGTGAAGCCACCAGCTTCCGGTTGCTTTTTTCATTGTAAAGTGCGTTTCAATTATTCAAACTTGCGGTCACATAGGAAGCGTGAATTCAATGGCTGCACTAAGCTTAAGTTTCCGCCGTTTGAAAAGGAGAAGAAAATGTTTCTTTATCGGTGCTTTACACCGATAAGAAGCTATTCTGAGTCTATATTGTAATGCGAGAAATAGTCAATATTCAAGTAGGCCAATGCGGGAACCAAGTTGGCTATAAAGTAAGTCTGTCATTGAATTATTATTATTCGAAGATTCTCATATAAATACCAATAGTCTAACAATTTGACACGTTTTTAAACCGCAGTTTTGGGAGCTTATTTGCTCGGAACATGGTATAGACGAAGTCGGTCAGTACAAGGGGAACTATAATAAACAGCTCGAAAAAATTGGCGTGTATTTCTCAGAAGGCTCAGGTATTTATAATATATATTAGCGATTCTATTTAGACCTTAGTCGCATTGTAGACTCACGCAATGAGAGAGACTTGAGGTTATCTATCACGCGACAAATCTGCTGATATTATAAGGGAACAAAAAAAGACTAATTGATGCTTTGTTTTATCTCCAGACCATCGTTATGTCCCTCGTTCCATACTTGTCGATTTAGAGTCCGGGACTAAAGACTCTATCCAGTCCACACCTTTCGGACAGTTATTTCGTCCGGACAACTTTATTTTCGGTAAGCAAATAATTCAATATCTACATAACTCGCTGTCTGTATTTTTAATTAACTATACCATCTTTCCACTGAGAAGATAACTTTTACCCCAATGATATCCACACATGCGGCGATGGACGCGGAGCTCATTGATGAATGACAAATAGTTCATCTTATCGCGTGGGAATTTGACGCAAAAATGACCCCCAACACTTACAAATAATACAAACACTTCACCGTGACGAATGGATTGTTGGATTGAAGTATTAGCGTATTGTGAGTTGGTATGCTGCGAGGTGCAGTGAGAAAAGGACGTTAGTTTTTAGCATAAAGGAGAAAAAAACGGGTGCAAATATAAAATGGACTGCAGAAAATTACCCACCAAGTATATGATTTTCAATCTTAATATCATTTCAAAATATTGTGTTTTTTAAATAATTTTGCTTCTTTTGAAACGCTGCCAGTGGAATAGCGTGAAAGGATGAAGGGCCTGCTATGTATTCAACTACTTATTAGGCGTACCAGTCGTTTTGAGTATCACGGTGGAATGTTTTATTTGCTCTCTCTTTTCGGCATTTGATCATTGTTGACTTAAACTCAAGCCGTTTACAAACCATAAGATATGTTTATTTTTGGTAAAAACCTACCCTATATTATAATTTCATATTAGATCATAACTGTTTTCGCAGTGGGGGCTATATGGTACCATATTGCGAACACATCTTAGAATAATTAATTAAAGCATCCAGCAACATTAAAAAAAAACGGATGCAAGGGAAATATGCTAAGTTTAGCTGAATAAACCTGCTTAAAGGCTTACTATGTTTGTCAGTTAGACCAAATATGTCTTATTTTAATGGCGTAATTATCGGCTCACTGTCAAAAAGATAATTAGTCACTTGAAATAAAACGCCAGCATTTGACATCCAATTTAGGAGTGAGTCTTTTTATACCATGTATATTTCTCTCTGTTCGAATGAGTTCAAAATGAAAGGTCCGTGGAAAAGAACACAACTGTGTAGGGAACCTAACCTATTAGCAACTGCGTGTTTTAAAAATCTTTCATAAAGAACATAAAATTAAGAAACGGGGGGTATTAAAAATATTGTAACAGGTGACGGTAATGACATCGGTAATCATCTTTAAAGAATGTTAAAATTGATTTCTATAAGAAAAAAACTGTTTGAAATGTATTTCTTAAAATAAAATAGTAACAGTGACCTTCATAAGACAAAACTAAGACAAAATTGTGATTGCGTGACAACGAAATGGATGAATCATATCATCCCTATTTCTCCTGGTCACGTGACAGCGATTTCTAGTTCTGCCCCACGGCACGCTCTCAAGTCCATCAAGCTATTGCAAACAAAAGAAAAACATTCGAGCTTTGCATTATATTCGAGCTTGAACTTGACCCTTCTGGGCCTTTGGCGCTATTTCCAGCTATACATCTGCCCACGTACTGCGGGCTCACGTAAACGAGCCTAGGATCAAAATATTCAAATTGAATTTTAGACATTTAATTGATGTATACTAAGGTGAGATGGTAAGACAAGGAGATTGTGAGTGGGTGCGGTTTGGGAGGAAGAGTGTTTTAGTGGGGGATGGGAGGGAAGTGCATAGCTGCAATTCCAGATGTTATGGCCGAAACACTTACTTCGTCGAAAACCCCATTTTAGTTGTAAGCACACGTAAATTAGGAAGGTTGGGTAATTGTATTCTTACATAGTGATCATATCAGAGGATATCTCCTTGCCAGAAAATATGGTTTTATATTTCTTAAAACAGGAAAGGAGGCAGGAAGAGAATGGAATGAAAGGGAGATTGGAATATGAGGGAGGAGGGAGAACCGAAATTATAAGGAATACAAGGAGGAGGGAGAAATGTCCAAAATTAATAGAGGGGGAGAAGTGGGGGGATGTAAATATTTTTCCTACGCCCTCAATAAGATAAGATGTGGTTTTACGTATTAGTTAATCGAAGAAATAATCAACCACAGATCCTCAGCGCATATCTTATAATTCTCTGGATGAGGTTGGGGACACTGTAGCGAGCCTTGTTGCACGCAGAAATGATAAAGATGACACCTGTTCCTAACTAGAATCGATCTCTTTGAGATGGCAGCTTTTAGGTATCTCCTAAAATTTGTTCCAATCAATGTTTTATGACGATATCTTTCTCCTTTCTCATCTCGGGCTTCACATAACCTTTGCCTTTGCTTCGACACTGTGGAACTGAAACAGGCCACTACACACTACCACCACACCCCGGGTACATCGACTCCAGCATTGGATACGCGTTTGTTGCCGGTATGACGACCTGTTTAATGAATGTTGATCATTGAAATCTAATTGTTGACACCTGAGTGTTCACCAGCCCCAAGTGTTCGGAACTAAATGGATTTTCTAATTCCGCTGTGGGGTTTTCCTTCAATGCTATATAATCATTTGATTACCCTTATTTTCCTGTGAAAAATTCCATATGGATTTCAAAGCCATGCCAAGTTATTGGATAACGGTTCCTATCGCTTCCTCTTTCCTAAGTAAACGGTGTATCTGGCTGCTATTATATGAGCTACCTGTGGTGAGCCCGCAGGGATTTTAAGTGCCCTTGCGGTTTTCGCGGTTATGGGAAAGTGCCCCCTCGTTATGCCTTATATGGTTACAAGTGGCCTTCCGCGAGATATAAGAATAGACTTTCTGCAGGTGTTACGGCTTATGATTTTATCTCTCGCAAGTTCTTCATGGACGCGTTGCGAGTAGATTGTTAAAAGAAGACCAATCACGCCGCCATTTTATGTTCACGCATTTCCATCGACTAATTCAGTTCAAGTGACAATATTTTTAATAAAATATTGTTTATAAGGTATGAAATTTCAGTCGTGGGTAGTTATTGTGAATTCTGTCATATAAACCGAGGATGTACTTTTAATTTTAAACAATAATAAAAGAGTGGTGGATCGACATTCTTTAACGCTTTTTATAGAAGATATCCTGTAATGTTGTTATTCATCATTACCTTCGATGTAAAAACACCAGAGATTTATGAGCCGAAAAACCGTTCACATTTCATGATAAAATCGATAAAGCTCTTCGGCCACCCCCACCTTCACAAACTTGCGTCCAGCTATACGTTTTAAGTATTGGTGCCTCCCCCCTATCCTATCGCTTCCCCTTCTAGAAATTCTGGATTCGCTCCTGCTGTCCTTGTACTACCAATGTGTCAAACCACAAAATGCTGCTTTCAATTTGGTTGAGATTCACTTTACAGGCAATCATATGGAAATAAAAGATCAGGTATTCATTTAGTAAGCGGGATAGCAAGGAGTTTTAACAGGATTGGGCGCAAAGGGACTTTCAAGGCATTTTCTCCTGCATTTTAGATAATGTCTCATAGATTTACTGTATTTTTGGCTGCTAAAAGGGGGGGGGGCAGGCCCCCTAGACCACCCCCCTGGTAGAGCCCCTGCAGGCTATCATATGAAAATCAAAGTTCAGGTATTCATTTAGTCTTTATGTATCATGGCAAGGTGATCGATTCCTTTGGCAAGATATCTGCCTTGTTTCTCCGTCGATATTTTTCTGAGCTCATCAAGAACTGCCTACACCATACCCTTGTCGAAATTCTTTCGGAACTCTACTTTGTAAGTGAGGAAGTCGAGGAGAATATTTCCTGACCATCTTCCTTCGAAGATGTCTGTCAGGTCGACAGAGAACTCTATTTGTACTTGCTCGTGTATTTGTACTTCCAGCCACGTTTACGCGTTTTTGCCTCCACGTCAAGAGCCGTACACCAGTTATTGGTATTCTCCTGCCCTTCCTTTCTCAGTCGCCCTATAATGGCATGAATGGGATGGGTGGAGCTTTGGATGATAAAGGCCATCAACCCCTTGTCGCCCAACACCTCGTTGTAACAGTGCACCAGTGCTGGCTCCAAATCCAGGAAATAGAGACTGCGTGAATCAGATGCGCCTTGGCACTGTCGCGGTTCGCCAAGTAACCCTCAAAGGTGTTGTTATAAAACTCGAATTCTGCCTCCTTAAGCTTCGGGTCGTCTTCCATTACGATAGAGTCCTTGAATTGTCCGATACGGTGTGCACTGGGATCAATCCCACGGTTCACAATGCTTGCACTAGGCCTACTCTCCAGGACGACTCTCATTATGTTTTTATCCGCGTGACCGGTGCCACACCCTAAACTCAGAATTCGAAACTTGTTTGGGGTTGTGGGGAGCTTGTTAAGGGCGTTTGGAAGGTTTTTACGGATGCTTTCCATATCACTCTCTCGTTGGCCTGATTTCACGAAGTACTGATTGGAGCTCAGGTGATGATGATCATCTTGGGCGGGGGTGAAGGTAGCCATGATGGACAGTGGCTAAAAAGATAGAAAACGGTTAGAAAATGATATTCTATGGATATGGAGAAAGGTAGTGAAAGGTATGTGAAAATGGTTAAGTATTCAATGAGAATATAGAGAAAGGTAGGCAACGATTGCGAAAATGATTAAGTATTCTATGAAAATATAGAGAAAGGTAGAAAAGGATTGTGAAAATGATTTTAGAGAAAGGTAAAAATGATGGTGAAAATCATTAAGTATTCTATGAAAATGTAGAGTAAGGTAAGAAAGGATCGTGAAAATGATTAGGTATTCTATGAAAATATAGAGAAAGGTAGAAAATAATTGTGAAATAATGATGAAGAGTTTTATGGTTATTACTGTAGTATTCTATGGTATTCTGAAAAAAAAAACACTAAGGAAATATGGAAATATCCACTAAAAACTTTACTTGTATATTATTAATCAAATCTGCTTCGTTCTACTTCTGCTTTTTAAGACTTGACACTATATCATGGGTCTTTCAACCTAATTCAAACATAAGAAAAAAGATAATTAACCACCACAATACAGAACCCCCAGCAATGAAGAAAATATACGAATTTTGACCACTCTGTATGTAGACTAATTGCTCGGAGCGAGCGCAGCGAGCAGAGAGCAAATCTTATTTTGTAGTCGATCGTCTTTTTTGTGTGGGTTCCCTGTGTTACATTACGACGCATGCGCACCAGTTTAGTAGAGTCGATGCTCCAAAAGCGATTTTTGCGGAGTTCGGACTCCGCGTCACGTGGTGTTCTCATTCTTGGCGAGGTTCTTTTGGCGAGTTCAAGCTATAAATTGTCTAAATTACCTTCGTATAAGTTCCCGCGGCTTTCAAAGCGATTTTTCACTGGTGTGGGATCATTTTCACTGCAGTTTTCTAGAGTTACAGAGCGAATTTAGCATGGATATCCATCGATGGCGACTGGCGATGCTGTCAACAAAAGAGACGTTTGGCGTTGCGAAATATTCCCAGAAATTGCCTGCCTGTGGTCAAATCTCCTCCGATCTGGAGTTTTTATTTGCCCGAGTAAGTGATTGTCAAACTAACCCAACGCCTATCAAGGCGGGTATACAAATCAACCCAATACCTATTTACGGCGGGTAGTAAAATCAACACAATGCTTAAGGACTGGTGGCGTATGGGATTTAATTATTTGTCCAAACCCCAATCCCTGATGGCATTTTTCTTTGGATAAAGAAAAACCCTACAAAATTATAAAATGCTATACAAATGCTGTTCAATGCTACTTAAATGCCATTCAATGCTATACAAACCTGAAAATCAGCTGACCCAATGCCTAACATGGCGGGAATATAAAATTGAGCCCAAAATGGGTGGAGATTTGTTACAAAGGGCCAGTGAGCCTCATTACAAATTGCCAATTATTGACACCAGTGAAATCACAACTGTATTTGTCTGCCTAATTGTTATGTTCAAGATGCTCAAATAAATACATTCATGCAAAGTTACTACAGGAGTTCTGTCAGAAAAATTCTGACAGAACTGAAACTAATGCAGAATGAAACTAATGCAATCTTTAAGAAAAAAAAAAGTTGAGAAAAAGACTGAAAGTGCTACTGAAAAGAGCTACTCTCAATTCATCGAGATTGAATGATCTTGCAAACAACTACAAAAATCATTTTGTTGTTTTTGAAAATAGAAGTGGTAGTTTTTTCAACCAATTTTATTGTCTGGCTAAAACAATGTATTCGTAGAACAAACATTTAATACTCTTACAGAAGTAATGTACCCGTAGTGTGTACCCGTAATGGCGATCGATCCAGCTTTAATGCTAGAAAAACTGGCTCTGAATTTCCAAATTGAAGAAGGCATGGATTGCAAAAGCTGTAGCAAGGAATGTATTCTACCCTTTTCAACGATACGCTATATAATAAAATAATTGGGAAGCGGGGATGGGAAAAAACGTACCGCTGGTGGTCGACTCGTTTGTGGTCGACTCGTTTGTTTAGTTATGAGTCAACGGGAATTGGCCCCTCCCCAATTGTAGGCGGGTCCATATTGTTTTCAAGATATTCGTGAATCGTAAATCGAGCACCTATGCCCGATCCGTATTCATCAACCACCGGTAGAAAGTTGGTTTTGACTTCGGGAGCAGGTAACTCTAGGTATCGTCTAGGTCTAGTGAAATTCTGGTATAGCCAGAATTGTTATTAAGGAAGCAAGTGCAAAAATTATTAGAATGTGTCAATCATTGTGGTCACGCATGAAGTTTGTCATGCGCACTAGCTCGGCAAGCATGAAGTGCGTTACCTCCGAAGTCAACAATAATCGTATAATCATTATGTAAGTCACGGCAAGTCCAAGGGTAACCCACTGGCATGCCTGCGTTGGAATGTCGTCCTTCGAACACACATTGGCTGAGAACCTTTATCCAAACGAAACTAGACGTTTTTCGGGGTGGAGAGAGGTGCAGTATTGTAAGAGAGCTCTTGAGACTCCATTAGTGTTATTGTATGTGCGTTCGCTCTGAAGACAATGCTTTTTCGCTGACTCGTTGTTTAGTTCGTTTAAGGTATGTTGATTTCATGACTTGTCCTTTTTACCTTCTTCACGTGCTAATCCTCCCACGGCTTCTAAACTTCTAATGGTCATTTATCAAATCTTTTTCTTATTTACTTGAATAGTTAGAGAAATTACTGTAAAAATATGCTGTGAATAATACTAGAGGAAAAAAGAGGAAGGCAGGTTATGCTAGCCGCGTAAGGAACGGACGTCTCTGTGCAAGGTAAGCACGGGAAGAATGCAAAAAGTATAACGAAATAAAACGAACAATATCCTTACAACCGTTAAATGGAGCTTAAAGTTAAGCCGAATGTTTCTCAATATATTTATTTTATTCTAAGAAAACGACGAAAAAATTAATCGGCGAAATATCATTTGGCGGCCAAAAATTTTGAAAGTATCATATATTTACATTTTTATAAAGTTCATACCTAGCTACATGACATGGCCAAATAGTTTGATGAACCGATCCCTGTAGCAGAAGATACGAGTTGTGATTGACAGGATGGTTGGGAATTCGACCAGGTGTATTATCTTGCAGACCCGAATTTAATTTGACCGACGCGAATTAACCATGTTAATATTGTAAACATTTTATACGGCAGATTTTTATGCGACGTTCGGCCTTTAAACTAGGCATTAGAGGGTACAAACCTGTGTTAGAGGAGTTGTTGGCCTCAAGTGGTTTTGAGTGAATGATGAGTCACGCCACAAGAGTTCTAGCCAGCCTCGTCCCCAGGCTTTTACCTTGCTGTCAGATCCATGATGCTTTGCGCGCAATTTGACGGACGCAGCAGAAATGGCCTGTGACGTCATAGTCATGCAGCTCGTTAGGTCCTCCGAGAAGCCTGGGGACGCCCAGTCTAAGTTCTAGCAGAGTAGAGCATACATACTTGATATCATTTCTATATATTGTCTAGTCGACTCTACAATATATTGTCTGAGTGCGTAGAGCGGAAAGGAGTGAGATAAAATGCATAAAGCGTAGTATTCTCGCCGATTTAAAATAAATTACAGCCACTATTTTGTTTCGCACTTGAAAATAAAGTGGTCTACTTGCAAGCAAGGCTTGAAAAATAATCCTTGTTAATTCACTGTTATTGGTGGTATTTGTTGTATTTATCCATTCGGCTCTTTATGCGTGTGCTGACCAGACCTGTAATTAAGTTAAACTGTCAATGGTCTTAATGAACAAGCTATATATACATTTTAACAATTATACCATTACCATTGGAGGTGGATAGTGGCGAATATTCGGTGACCGACCGAATGGCCAATCGTGCTTAGACCCACTAACATCCAATGACATTGTTTGCGTTGCTAGGGGAGGGAGGAGCTGGCAATAACTGGGCCAAAGGATTCTACACTAATGGCAGTAACTTACTCGAGCAAGTGCTCGAAAGCATGAGGAAAGAGGCGGAGGACTGTGATGCGATACAAGGCTTTCAGTTGCTCCATTCGCTTGGTGGTGGTACGGGGTCGGGCCTAGGGACACTGATACTGTATCACCTACAGGAGGAGTACCCGGACAGAATCCTCAGCTCCGTCAGTGTCTTCCCATCACCAAGGGTAAGCAGGAAGGAGAAGGCGGCATACATAACTAAATTCCCCCTCCCTCCCCTCCCTCCCTACAAGCAGCGCCTTAGCATTGGGAGAAATTAATGGGCCAATCAATATAATGTTGGATGCTGTAAAGTAATTTTCCAATTCTATTTTCTCGCTGGGCGATACAGTATATACTTTTCTTCGCAATAGTAACAAGGGAAAATAATTACTCGTACGAGTATTCAAATCGCATATTGCATTGCAAATAGCATACTGCAACTTTAAATGTCCTTCACCTCCAATTAAAACATTTGAAAAAAAGTGTTACATAACATGGGAAACAAATAGGTGTTCAACATTGTGGAGAGCATTCAGTGTCTATTAGCCATTTATAGCCTGTTGTTAGATTATATAGCGAGGGCATTTCCTTGTTTACAGGGGGTGGGACACTGGGGGCACATGCCCCCCCCCCCAATAATTTCAAAAATTATAAGAAAATGACCAGTAGGGGCGTGGCTGTGCTCCCAATATTTTCTTAATGTTTCTATACTGTGCCTCCCCCCCTGCAAACATGTCGAGGGAGAGGAGATCTCCCCATCCGCCAGCCCCTCGCATGTGCCTGGTCTAAGCTAGTAGAGCGTTGATTGTCCACTATTTATAATAACTGTTCATTATATATAACGCGGACTTGAGTGTTTATAACGCGGGTATTTTCTCCGTTTAGGTCTCCGAGATTGTGGTAGAGCCGTATAACGCAGCGTTGAGTGTTCATCAACTGCTGGAGACTACAGATGAGGTGTTTTGTATCGATAACGAGGCGTTGTATGATATTTGCTACAAGACACTCAAACTTAACACCACTACGTACTCGGACCTGAACCACATCATATCAAACACCATGAGTGGTCTGACCACGTGTCTACGCTTCCCAGGGCAGGTGAGAGGTTACTTGGGCGTGGTTATCGGAAAGGGGGAGGGGGAAGGGGGAAGAAAGGATGGTACTGTACGGACCTGAACCACATCATATCCAACACCATGAGTGGTCTTACCACGTGTCTATGCTTCCCAGGGCGGGTGAGGTGGGACAGGTAACCACTTTTGGGCTTTTGGGGTGGGGTTACTGTGAGTGGGAGGGGGGGGGATACTGTACAGACCTGAACCATATGTTATCTCGGACACCATGAGTGGTCTCGCACCACGTGTCTACGCTTCCAAGGGCAGGTGTTTTGGGGTGTGGCTGCTGCGAAGGGGCTAGAGGGGGGGGGGGAGGTTGATCGGACAAATCCCGCCTTCAGTTAAAATAGCGCACTCTAGGTAGCCTCCTTGGCACTACGATACCATTCAAAAGAATGTCGATCAACCACTCCTTTATTATCGTTTACCATTAAAAATACATTTATATTTATAAGAAAACCATCCAGGATTGAATTATGATAATTTATAAACGATATCACTTGCTTAAATAAGCTGATGGAAATGGATTCTTTGAGTGAGTCAGTATTTCGCGGGAGAGTCAAATGACGGCGTGATTGGCCTTCTTTAACCTCATATTTATTACCTCCAAACATTTTTTACCACTTTTACTTTTTACTCATGACCTATGGATATTTCTCCCAATTATGACAGCTCAACGCAGATCTGCGCAAACTCGCTGTGAACATGATCCCGTACCCACGATTGCACTTCTTTATGCCAGGATTTGCGCCGCTGACCAGCAGGGAATGCGTCTCCTACCGTGCTTTAACTGTTGCTGATCTAACACAGGTATACCTGTGGGGCGAGCGCAAAAAAAAGGGAAGGAATGCCCCCAGGAAACGCGCGGCTTAAAATAAAAGATGATGCCCGATCTTCAAACGGAACAGGTTTCCCGCGATGATATCACCGAGTACCGCCAACAACCAGTCTAGCCTACGGATCAAACCGCGCGAATAGACTTGACATTATATTTTCAAACGCGCAGTGTGAAATCTTCAATTGCTAATAAGCCTAGGCATTTTAAAATCTGTTTTTAATTCTTACTTTGGAATTTATATTTTATATCCAAACTTATATTTACAGGCGATATTCGACAATAAGAACCTTCTGATCGCGTGTAACCCAAAGCGAGGCAAATACTTGACGTATGCCGCCATGTACCGCGGGCTCATGTCTATGAAAGAGGTCGAGGACCAGATGGCATTTGCGCAAGATCGCTACAGTTCACTGTTCGTCGGCTGGATCCCCAATAATGGTAGAGCATTTGTGATCAGGGTTGTTGGATTGAGGAGAGGGGGGGTGAAGGCCCTTATGAGCTATACCTGGTGGAAACAAATAGCTTACTTTTGAGGTAGCCTGCGTAGCAAGCGTTCCCGTGTGTTTTGAGCGCAAAGAATCCCAGAAACCGACGAAAAATGGGGCGAGCGTTCTTATAAAAAAGATAAGAGTGTATATAAAGTCTTGTACTATCATGATCCCGCTCAAGGCGCGTACACAGGGGGGGGGGGGGCGTGCAGGGTGGGCGCGCATCCCCCTATGCGGCCAAAAAGTGGGTCATTTTTTATTAAGGAATCTTCAAATACTATGCTTTTTCCATAGGATACCTATGACTGCGCACCCCCCCCCCCCCCCTCGGTAAATCCTGGGGACGCGCCTGTCACTGTCTCTTTATGGTCTTCCGCCAGTTTTTAAATTCTTTATTTGGCTTTCTTCCCAGGTAAGGTTGCAGTGTGTGACGTCCCGCCCCATGACATGAAGATGTCTGCATCCTGTATCTCTAGCAATACAGCCATTCAGGAGCTATTCAAGCGGATACGACTCCACTACAAGCTCATGTTCCGGAGAAGAGCGTTCCTGCATTGGTACACAGAGGAAGGCATGGACTCACAACAGTTCGAAGAGGTGAGACTCTAGACTTACCCCAAGTCGCCCTCTTTGATTTTCCCTAATATGAGGGCGCGATCTTATGGACATTTTCCTCAGTGAGAAGCTAATCGTTGTCCGAATAAGGGCCTCCTACAAATTTAAGCGCCCACCGCAAAATTTAGCGCCTCTTCAGAATACGATTTTCACCGAAGAGGAAACTAATATAAATAAGTGCCTGCCTCGAATAAACCCCCGGCGGCTTTAGGTAGCTGACAGTGCTGAAAAACGCTAGACTAGTTCCAGTACCGCGCGGTTAAACCAGCCTTTTTGTTTTGAAATGCCGGCATTTTACCGGCGAACTGTCACATTTTGGCGAATGCTAAGAAAACTAGACCAAACATAAGGCTATAATTTTCTTTATGACTCCCTCATTATCTGTCATCTTTTGTACAGTATGGTTTTAATGCTGTACAGTTAGTCAAAACAGCAACTGAAGTCAGCCTTTAGTACCTTTACTCGAACGATTCAACACTACGATTGTGCTTGTTTTTGCCAGAGCAAGCGCATGCGCATACGTTATTCAGCACTGTCAAGGCAGCTATGATTCTGACGCCGAGAGGGGGACTGTGATATCGAGAACGCGCATATCAGTCAATGGCTGTCGTTTTTCTAAAGGGTCTAAATGAGCCTGGGGAGAGCGCGCGGGAGACCTGTGATATTTTAAAACGGTAATGACTAGGCTCCATTTCCAAGATGGCTGCCAGCAAAATCGTAGTAAACACGAATTCCTGCAAGTTTACTTGGAAAAAATGATTGAAGCGGACTCCCAAATATGGTATGTAGTGCCTAATAAGGAAATGACCGAGCGAGCTAGAAAAACGACAATTTTAGAACAAGATTGACTGATATGGTTAGGTTTGCAGCGTGCGTTATAAGGGAAATACCGAAAACTGACAGTTCTATCCGACACAACATTTTATTATTGAAAGCTTTTTTTTGTTATGGAAGGAGTTTTGTTTTCGCGTTGTAAAAATCACTCTTTCATCTCAATAAAATGTATTTTGAATGAAGCGCCGCCTCCTTATAAGCGCCTCGCAGAAGATCAGCTATAATACATCCATTCGAATTAAGATCTGCTAATTGTCTTACTGTACCTGTGCGCACTCCCTGTAAATCAGTTATCACTGCAATAGTGGACTTGCGCGAAGAGATCACGTGACCTTTCTGGGTGGCAAATTCAAAACAAAATTATCACAGAAATGGCTGCGCCCGTCACACCCGAGAGCGACTAAAAATGGAACTAAACAATTTCTGGAAAAAAGAATTCTGTGTTTTTTCGTAAGCGCTGAATAAGTTGCTTTTTGTTGCTGTTATTTTGCCGCTAAAAGCCTGAGCGCGCGCTAGTTAGCCACCCAAACAGTCACGTGATCTCTAGGCGCTAGTCCCCCGTAGGGTGACTCGCCAGGCGTGGCGTTGCACATTACAACTCTCGTAATCAAACTCTGCTAATCTCGCTTGGTTCCCCAGGCAGACAATGACATCCTCGACCTGATCTCCACCTATCAGCAATGTGAAGACATGAAAGCGGAAGACTGCTTTGACGATGAAGACATCAAGCTTATAGAATTCGAGGAGTTTGAAGACTCGCTAGAGACCTGGGATAGCTTAGACGTGACGGGGGACTCGCTAATGGACGAGAAAATCAAATGACGCTCACCCCCTTTTGAGAGAAAAAGACACGAAATGGAGGGCTCAATAAAACGCAGAAAATCAAATGATGTATACCAACTCTTGGGTGAAACGGAATACTCAAAAAATAAAGGAAGATTTGATGAGAACATTAAATGACTCATACCTCCTCTATATAAAAGAAAAAGCACGGAACGGAACGGAGGAAAATTAATAAAAAATCATGGGGAAATAATGATGAGAGCTGGGATAATACGGATTATACCACCTCTAGGGAGCAACAGATGGTAAAAGGAAAATATTCCCTCAAGGAGGTATAAAGAGCTCCGGCAAGAGACTCTCCATCCAGGAAGTGAAATTTTGACAAATTGAGCAGTTATTCTTTGTATATTTTAGCGAAAGCGCCGTCTGCGTCGCAAACAAACTTAATTTATACGATGTATACATTCATATGGCCCACTGGGAAAGGGTTTGTAATAAAAAAAAGTTGGGTTTTATTGTTGTAGTCTGATGCATGCCGGAGACTGTAAAAACTTTTTTAGCAAGCTTTTCCGTGGGTACTAGGGCTGTCGGTGTGTGCAAGTCACCTGAGGGGGGGGGGCAGGGATGTGTAAGGGGGGAGGGGTGTATCACCTCTAATGTAACAAAAATCACCGCTTAATGTAACGCTTAATGTAACAAAAATCGCCGCTTAATGTAAAACTAACGGTTAATGTAACAAAACTCGGCGCTTAATGTAACCCTAACGCTTAATGTAACAAAAATCGCCGCTTAATGTAGCACTAACGCTTAATGTAACAAAAATTGGCGCTTAATGTAACGCTAAATGTAACAACAATCGCCGCTTAATGTAACGCTAAATGTAACAACAATCGCCGCTTAATGTAACGCTAAATGTAACAACAATCGCCGCTTAATGTAACGCTTACAGGTGTTACAACACTAACAGGGTGTAATGTTCACAGATAAAGTATGTTTGTGGCCCGTAATGCATTATGCACGCTTCCGGTTGCTGCTCGTTTAGAAATAACCGTCAGTTTCTTTGCATTCTATAAAAACGCGCCAAATTCAAAATTGTGACGATAACGAACTGTTATCAGTGATGTATGGTTGTAACAAGAAGGTGAAATGTTATGTCTGATTTTTACTACAAACACGAGCCTAACACAAATGAAAATCTTCAGTCAATCGCGAGAGAATCAAACAGTCGCGCCCACTTTAAAAAAAAAGCTTTCTCTTGTGTTTTAAGAGAGAATATTATCTTTCATCCTAGTTGATTTCCATATCCTGTTGTTTTCTTTTATGAAAAAAGCGCAATATAAATTGATAAATTATCATCATCATCATCATCATCATCATCATCGTCATTATTATTATTATTATTATTATGCCCGGAGCGGTGTGATTATAGAAAAGGCTGTGCGAGGTCTGGAAACTAATTGCACTTTTTTCGCGATCCAGGCGTAATATGACCTAATACGATCAACTTGTAACCAGAGCCCACGTACCTTTGTCAGCGGTTCGGGAAGGAGACCGGCAAAAAAAAAAAAACATGAAAACTCATACGACAAATTCAAACATGAAAATTTCAATTACATTTTAACAGTATGTTCATTTGGCGTACTGTTTATTCTAATTCAGTAATTGCTCGAGTATTAATGATAGTGTCATAATGGAAGTTGTTTACTCATTAACAACTCATCCAATCCTAATCACGGAACAAAGCTAATTAGCCTAATTAGCACCAGGTTTTTTACTCCCTAAGACTTCAGAGAGGCTTCAGGTACTATATTTCGTGAAAAAAGTGAATCATATATATAATCTTTATTACATTGGTACTGGTGTAAGGAGATGAATTTTGTTGCATGTCGGCTAAGCTCTTTCTTTGGTCAATATTGACAAATGTAATAATATTTGAGCATGTTTAACCTCCGCGAAGGTCTTCTGATTATTTAAGGATTATTGTGAGTGAAACGGAAGGAGGCGGTTTTAAATGTGAGCTTAAGACACCTTGAATTTTCCAACCAAATAAAGTGAGTATTACGTCACAAATGTTCATTCCATCGCCCATACAAATCACTTGTGAAGCAAAGTTTACATAAGAATTTAAACTCATTCATTTTCAAATCACAGGGGACTTGTCAAACAGGCAGGAATAATTAATGTGTGATTTTATTGTCTTGGAGTTGGCAAGAGGTTTATTTTCTGCCAACCTGTTAAACAGACTTCAGTTATCAGAGAAGCTGAAAGAAGCAACATACCGTTAAACAGAGTCTTGCGAAAAGAGCGCCAAAAACGAAACCAAGATGCGAGAAATAGTGAGTCTACAAGCTGGTCAATGTGGGAATCAAATCGGTGCAAAGGTAGGTGGTATTTTTATTCTCTTTTTCTGTATTACTATAATAATCATAGTTACGAACACATTTTTCGAAAAAAATTTGAAATATTATAAAATAGCTCTAACTTTCCAGGAAAACAAATGCACAATAAAATGTATAAACAATAAAATGTATAACAGTGTCTTGGTGTTTTTGTCAATTTGAGAAAAGTACCATGTGTTTGCTTTTCAAGAAAAAGGCGATTTGGGTAGCTATGCGTTATGACCTCCTTAAGCGTTAACTTATTTTCAGTACTCTTATTTTATCTTGTACTTGCAGTTTTGGGAGGTGATCTCAGATGAGCACGGAATCGACCCTACCGGCACATACCACGGCGATTCCGACCTCCAGCTCGAAAGAATTAACGTTTACTACAACGAGGCAACTGGTAATAAGGTGTTTTGTTTATTTCAACTTATCTACGAAAGGCCTTTTGACGTATTCATTTATCTTGTATAACGCGTGAACGGCACGTAAAGATCAAAACATAGCAACATAACTACACTAACTACACCTAACTACACGAGCCATACTTTCGCTGATGTAATAATACAGAGATCCTTATATCCCCCATGCGTGTTTTTCATATCCACTTTCCACAATGTTTTGAACGAAATCATTATTAAAACTGTCTCAATTCTTTGTAATTTCACGATAGCATTTACTGAACAGCTTTATTATCAAGCAAAACCATCTTTTGTGTGCAACGCTAGAGCGCCCAATGTACAGCATCGTTAGTGATTCGAAAACTCTCCGCCTCATATTTTAAATACATTCTTTTTTTTGATTTGAATGTGTAGTCAAACTTGATTTTGATTCCGCTGACAATGTAATATTTTATTCGGACGTCAAATTACTTGTCGTCTTCTAAGTGTAACTTTATCAATGAGCGTGAAGAGACCATTTTGGCGTTTGCGTTGTGAAAATTAGAAATTGCATTGCCGTGCAAAGAGATTTTGAGTACATTCTTTGACGTCATGCTTTGAATATCAGAAGTTTATTAGAAGTATGCAAGATTAATGTTTCATATGTGCAACGTTGAATTTTAGAGTGTTATGTGCTTGAGTTGTTATGACGACGTAGTTGCTATGCAAGTCCTCGCGCGCTTAAGTTTTGGCGCGAAAATCTTACTTCCGGTTAAAAAGGGCGAGCATATTTTTTGGACTACACACGTATACAAACTAAGAGAAACAAAATTACACTGCTACAAAGGCCGCCATGTAACTTTTTTTAAACCAAAATGACCTTCTAGCTCTTATACAATATTTTAGCTTGAAATTATACCTTTCAAGAAAGCTATTTATACATTGCCTCCCTCTCTCAAACACCAACATTTTTAGCTTCGTTATCTTATGGATTTTTTATCCTTATTTCAGGGGGTAAATATGTGCCGCGAAGCGTTCTGATCGACTTGGAACCAGGAACTATGGACTCAGTCCGGTCCGGACCCTTCGGACAAATATTTAGACCGGACAACTTCGTCTTTGGTAAGTCACTGAGATCTTCAGACAATCCAAATGTCATCACGTAGATATCATCATCATCATAATCATCATCGTCATCATCATCTATTGATATTCAATCTTTTTACGGGATAGGTCAGAGTGGCGCTGGAAACAACTGGGCAAAGGGCCACTACACAGAAGGAGCCGAGTTGATGGACTCAGTTCTCGATGTGGTGCGCAAAGAAGCCGAAAGCTGTGATTGTATTCAAGGCTTCCAGCTCACACACTCCCTCGGAGGCGGCACAGGCTCCGGCATGGGAACCCTTCTCATCTCCAAAATCAGAGAAGAGTACCCCGACAGAATCATGAACACATTCAGCATTGTACCGTCGCCTAAGGTTTCTGACACCGTGGTCGAGCCATATAACGCCACCCTGTCCGTCCATCAGCTGGTAGAGAACACAGATGAGACTTACTGCATCGACAACGAGGCCTTGTACGACATCTGCTTCAGGACCCTCAAACTAACCACACCAACCTATGGTGACCTGAACCATCTCGTGTCTGCTACCATGAGTGGTGTCACAACCTGCCTTAGATTCCCTGGACAGGTAAGAATCTATTAATTAAAAAGTGAATATTTTATTCTCTATTGTATTCACTGGTTGTCTAATCTTGTGATTGGATTCCTTAATTGATGTGTCCTTCCTTAGATTCCCTGGACAGGTAAGACTGAAACGATCATAATCACCAACGCAACCATTACCATCATCATCATCATCAATATCGTGATCCTCATCAGCAGCAGTATCGACTACATTTTCCACTACGAGATTTTGACTATTGTTTTTTTTTCTCACTTGTAGCTCAATGCTGACCTGAGGAAGCTGGCTGTCAACATGGTACCCTTCCCACGTCTCCACTTCTTCATGCCTGGCTTCGCCCCCCTCACCAGCCGTGGCTCCCAGCAGTACAGAGCCCTGACTGTCCCTGAGCTCACCCAACAGATGTTTGATGCCAAGAACATGATGGCTGCTTGTGACCCACGCCACGGCCGCTACCTCACCGTTGCTGCCATGTTCCGTGGTCGCATGTCCATGAAGGAAGTTGATGAGCAGATGCTGAATGTGCAGAACAAGAACAGCTCATACTTTGTTGAATGGATCCCCAACAATGTGAAGACAGCTGTGTGCGACATCCCACCACGTGGTCTTAAGATGTCCGCCACCTTCATTGGAAACAGCACTGCCATCCAGGAACTGTTCAAGCGCATCAGCGAGCAGTTCACCGCTATGTTCAGGCGCAAGGCTTTCTTGCATTGGTACACTGGTGAGGGTATGGATGAGATGGAGTTCACTGAGGCCGAGTCCAACATGAACGACTTGGTGTCTGAGTACCAGCAATACCAGGACGCTACCGCTGAGGAGGAGGGCGAGTTTGACGAGGAGGAGGAGGAAGCTGAGGAGGCTTAGATACCTGGAATTGACCTAAACACCCTATCTGATACCTGACCCCAACCCTGTAAATTTTCTTTTATAGACTAAAATATTTGCTTGCATTAATGACCACCGTGTATGGTTTTTATTTATAAGGAGTTATCTTAATTCCTGAAAAATACTTGTAAAATAAAACAAGGTATTCAAACATCAACTTGTGTTTTTATTCTGCTTTTATTGTGCCTCGTTTGACTGACTCAGTAAAATATTTTGGGCAATTTGGGCAATTTTTGTCCATTACAAAAAAAGTGTCAGAAGTGAAGGGCGTGTCGGGGTAGAAATAGAGTGAGGACCCACCTGGAAACGCCGAGGAAACGCAACGCCCTACTCGAAGCACGAACTTTACGCCCAATCTGATCAACTATGATATTTTTTACAAGAGAATGGAAATAGAGTGAAAATGAAGTGCTCTACTAAATGCGTCAGACTTTGAGTCTTTGATAAAGATGCGAATAGATCCATAAGGTGAATAAAAGTTTAATATAATAATCAACAGCAGACAATGTCAAGTCAATTAAAGCCATTTATAAAGATCATACAAATAGAGCCTTTGACGGGAGGGGCTGCAGTTTTTTTTTTTGTTGTTGTTGGAAGCACCGAAAGTAGTAGAGGTAGATGTCCTGTGGTATTCTTGGATGGGAGAGGCGT
Source organism: Nematostella vectensis (assembly GCF_932526225.1). Classification (NCBI taxonomy): domain Eukaryota; kingdom Metazoa; phylum Cnidaria; class Anthozoa; order Actiniaria; family Edwardsiidae; genus Nematostella; species Nematostella vectensis. The sequence continues at coordinate 2,332,952 of NC_064046.1, forward strand.
GGTGACCTCACCTTTGGGTGGGAGAGGCGCAAGGGGTCGGGCGACAGCCTGAGACAAAAAAGAAAAAAAAAATAGACGTATAGACCGATTGGAGTAAGGATATTATCTTTGTATCGACAAATTTTACTTTTAGATTTTTAAAATTCGTCAGAGCGTAGATTCGTCAAAGATGTGAGTTCGTCTTAGATGTGTAGATATTTTGGTTAGTTGTTGGCATGTGTACACCGTGGTCTGGTAGATAGTCTGAGATGGGCAGGTCGTCTGAGGTTTCTAAATCGTCTGAGATGTGTAGGTCGTCTGAGATGTTTAGGTCGTCCGAGATGTGTAGGTCGTCTAAGATGTATAGGTCGTCGGAGTTGTGTAGGTCGTCTGAGATGTGTAGGTCGTCGGAGATATGTATAGGTCGTCCGAGATGTGTAGGTCGTCTAAGATGTATAGGTCGTCTGAGTTGTGTAGGTCGTCTGAGATGTGTAGGTCGTCTGAGATGTGTATAGGTCGTCTGAGATGTGTAGGTCGTCGGAGATGTTAGGTTGTCTGAGTTGTGTAGGTCGTCTGAGACGTGTAGGTCGTCGGAGATATGTATACATCGTCTGAGATGTGTAGATCGTCTCAAGTGTGCTGACCGACCGCATTTCTCAGTACACTCCAATGGCCTCAGCCTTACACAAGAGACACCTCTCCACAGTTATTTGGGATTTTTGCCGATGTACTTAAACAGTGAACATAGGTATCCAAAACTTGTTTTCCATTACAGTTTATTATTGCGCGCGGTTGAGGAAAGCAAACCTTTGAAGTGCGCAAATACAAAACCGAAACACTTACTCTTGACGCCTCTCTTATTCTTGTCGCTCGTATTGATAGTAATGTCCGTCTTCCCCATCATCCTTGTTTGCGTATGCTTCCCTTCGCCATCTTCCTCATATATGCTTTTGCAGCTGGTGTTGAATCAAGTCATTTACAAGTCCATACGAATACAGCTTAAAGTCCGTGAAATTTCTCCCGCGCGGCTATTTACAAAGATTATACGGATAGCCTAACATTGACCAGAAGTTACTCCCAGGCCCTTCCAGCAACGCTCGGCTCTGCAGACACAGGCATGATAGAAACCGTTTGTCGCCTTTTGACTTTCCACTTTTTCCGCACTTTTTCTTTAAATGGATCCTCCTCTTCAGCAATAGTGTTTCGTCGAGGCCTAGGGGACTGGTGAAAAGACTTGGGAGAGGTATCGTGGGCCTGGGTCGAGCCTCGTTTCTGCTCAAGAATTCCTCTGCACGTGTTTTGCTCCACGGCTGGCCCGACACGGTTAATCTCACTACTATTTTCCATCTCCTTTACTCCTGCTCTTAGATCGTCTTTACCGGGCGGTTGGGGCAATGTTTTAGTCGCAGCTTTTGAGGACAAGGGCGGAAGAGGTTTGATTGCATCGCCGGAGTTAAGTGGCGGCAAAGGTCTGCTGAAATCTTTGGGTGGAAGGGGCGGAAGAGATCTTTTAAGATCTTTTGACGGGAGCGGCGGCAGAATTCTCTTGGAGGCACTGGAAGTGATTGGTGGTAGAGGTCCGATGGTACTCCTGGATGGGAGAGGCGGAAGAGGCGTGGTGACGGCACCTTGGGTTGGGAGAGGTGGAAGGGGTGGGGCGACAGCCTGAGACAAGAAAAAGTTTCCAGTGCGATTAATTATTACGCGCGGTTGATAAAAGTGCGCAAATACAAAATTGAAATACTTACACCTTGACGCCTCTCTCCTTTCCTTTTCTTGTTGTTATCAATAGTCACGTCCGTCTTTTCAATCCTTGTTTCCTTTGGCTTCTCTCTGCCATCTTCCTCTTCTATGTTTTTGCTGTTGTTCTTGCTCTTTTTCTTTGTCTTGTCCTTCGTGCCTTTCTTTTCATTTTCGACATTTCCGGTGTTGGAATTTTCACTATCGAGTTGATTCTTGTTCTTCTTTGGTGTTTTCTTTTTCTTCTCGCTCTTATGTGCTGAACTCTCACCTCCTGACGGGTTTACGCCAGCCCTTTTGCCTTCATCTACATAAAAAAAGTTAAATAAAGCTGAATTGCTGAATTTTATTCTCTTTTTATTCTCTATATGAGCAAAATTAAAAAAAGAAGACCCTTTTTTATAGTTTCTCTTATTGGATTCTCTTTTTTTTTTTACATTTATCACTTTTTACTACTTTTCGCTTCTTATGAGAGCCTAACCCCATATGATTTAATGTCAAACTTAAAATTCATGTTTCAAGTTTCTTCTTATTCTAATCGATGCTTGGCTTCTATGCAGTTTTCCTCTTCCCTCCAATCTTTCTCTTGAACTTCAAGCTATTTCCAGCATCTTAATTCGTCTCAAACTTACCCGTTCCTTTCTGCTGTGTTACTACGGCTTCTTGCGCCCCTTCTGAATCTTTTCCTGACCTGTCATTCATCTTAGCCCCGCCCTCGCCAGCTTTTGCGTTTTCGCTCTGCTGACAATTACCGGAGGTGACGTCATAGATCTTTGCATGTCGTTTCCAGGGCTTTTTCCACCGGAACTCGAGACGTTTACCGAAGATGCTAAACGAAAGAAACAAGTTGTTCTTGGGTTTCTTCGAGGAACCTTTGCCATCGACAGGCTGAAAAAATAAATACCATCACTTTGATTCCGAACGCTAAGCATTACAAGTCTTCGTCATTTTTCATATGCTTTTATTACGTCGTGTTATCCACGATATGCATTCACTGCAAATGGACCAGAGTCAATTATTTCATCTTCAGTTGCATGCATTTGCAATTAAAATTAAGACTCGTGAACAATAATAATAAGTTTGGTTTTAGCAACCCACCTTTGAGGAACTCCCAGCCGCGGGGCCTGGGTCCTTTGCAGGGCTTCGTGCTCCGTACAGATCTTTCGCTGTTTGCAATCGTCGATTTCCGGTACCAGGAACCACAGGGGTACCACAAGAGCTGGAGGTGCTTGGCTCACACGGGGCTGTAGAGAGCGAGGGACTCGGTGTGCCGTCTCCTCCTTTAGCACCCTATGGCATATATGTTACAAATAAAGTATTTATTTGACTAATGTTTATGTTGTGTTTTGGAAAGTATGTTTTCCGCACTTTAAAAGCAGTCTGCGACATATCTGGCTTTTTTTGACGTGTCATATCTCAGCGTATCATAAAATGCAAGATGGCGGACCCAAGATGGCGGAAAATTTTACAAGCAACTGAATAAAAGGTCCTTATGGCCTCATTACTTCACAAAGCCTTGAGAATTTCGATTCTGGTGTTTCTGAATGATACAAGATGATTTCATCCTTATATCTGAGTTTTCAAAAAGATTTGAAGGAATGAATGCTTTGCTCTTAGCCTAGCCCACCTTTAAAGAACGCTCGGCCGGGGGGGCTGAGTCCTTTGCAGGGCTGCGTGCTCCGTACAGTCTTTTCGCTGTTGGCAAACGTCGATTTCCGGTACCAGAAACCACAGGGGTACCACAAGAGCTGGAGGTGCTTGGCTCACACGGGGCCTTAGAGAGCGAGGGACTCGGTGTGCTGTCTCCTCCTATAGCACCCTAATGTGGTGGAGATTTATTTATGAATTGATTTTGGATAGGCTATCCCAGGGGCGTAGCCAGGGGGGTGGCCCAGGGGGCCCGGGCCCCCCTTCTAGCAGCCAAAAATACAGTAAATGTATGAGACATTATCTAAAATACAGGAAAAAATGCCTTGAAATGGCCTTTTGGGCCCCCTCCTGTTAAAAATCCTGGCTACGCCGCTGTATCCTATCACCCATGTTATTTGACCATGAGAAACAAGGCCCTACTCGTGTACGAAGAAACCCGTCAATGAATAAAACGTAAATGCTTTCCACAGGCTTCAGTTGGGATGGCCGTTCACCCTTGGCTAAAAGAGTCCTACCCTTCTCCGGCAAGATAGATATAGAGCTTCTGCAGTAAGATAGCTAGAAGGCTAAAACTTGGTGACTTTATCTAAAGTTTAACTGCTGACATTTTGATGTGACGCTCCATGTAACCATGGCGACAACTCCTTTACAAATAGGCTTCACAAAACATTTTTTTTTCAATTTTGGCCGTGTTATTCGAGTCTTTATCAGTTTAGATGACTAGCTTTACACCTCAAAGATTCAAAAGAAACCCACTTTTGAGAAACTCCCGGTCGTGGGGCCTGGGTTCTTTGCAGGACTGCTCGCTCCGTACAGATCTTTCGCTGTTGGCAATCGTCGGTTTCCGGTATCAGGAACCAAAGGGGTACCACAAGAGATACAGGTGCTTGGTTCACACAGGGCCTTAGAGAGCGAGGGACTTGTTGGGCTTTCTCCTCTTTTAGCACCCTACGTGGTGATAAGATTTAGCTATGAATTGATCATTATCAGAGATTTTCTCATAGCTTATCCTTTCGACCGTCCATGTCAGAACTGGATTACCCAGCTAAGATTGTATAACAAGAATCTGATAATTCAATTTGTGCTTTTTCATGAAAGGTAAACTTTAAAAGCACTGGCATATACACATTGGCACCAGTCGTGCCAAGACGGGACGTTAGCACATTATGCTCGTGTGCTTTTAAAGTTCCCTTTTTTATGAAAGGTATATTTTTGCAAATAAAAATGGACAATTCAAAAGTTTCATATGAAGAAAACGTTGTCGTTTTGGGGGTCTGGTACCGAGAAATCTTAGATTCTTTACCAAAACTTTCTCCATAGACTAAAGATGATCACCGTCACTGTTTGTCTTTTCTGATCACAAGTCACAAAGTTAAAAAGCACCTGCGGTACGGCAGCCTTAAAAATAACAAGAATCATGCAGTTTTTCCAAATAAGGAATATATTAGTTTCCTTATATGGAAGTGACCGCGTTTGTCAAAAACGACAATTTTTGGCTTAATTTTCTTGATATGTAGATTTTTGAAGTTTCAAAATGCTTACCGCAAATGCTTGTTTCAATAGTTTTGCATATAAAGCACTCTTTCTTTTTAAAATACATGTATATACCATTTAGGGTTGTAGCCCGGGGGCCCCCATTTTCTACAAGCATAATGTATGAGACATTATCTAAAATACAGGAGAAAATGCCTTGAAAGGGCTTTTTGGGCCTCTCCTGTTAAAAATCCTTGTTCAGTTGAAATAATATCAATACCTTCTCGTTTGTGTTCCTTGCCGTGGCTATTTCTCCTCCTGGCGGCCTACCCTTGTCCCATCTGGTCTGGTTTTCTAAGCGTCTGTTTTGCAATTTGGTGGAAACAACTACATACCCTTCACTCTTCCCGGGGGGAAATTTGGTCACTTCTATTTCATACAAGTCCTCGCCGTTGTATAAACGCGTACGGAAGCAGTCGGGGACGTCTTCCACGCGGCAGTTGGTTATGATCGAGGCAATCGTTAATATATGATCAATATTCCTGCCCATCGTTATAATATTTCCTTAAAATAAAACGCCGATTTTCTTGTTAGAATAAAAGGTTGAATTCACTTGTCAATGACTTTGGAATCTAATTCTGTTGTAATTAGCGTTTGTGACGTCATTTATTAGAATCACGGTTGTCACTAATTAGCCTCGTTTTAGTGGTTTACAATAGAAGCCTTGCTATTTGCTGGGTTTTTTTTTACATGCATTTCTAGTTCAAATGGTTTTGTTTCTTCTCTTTCCTCTCTACAACAAGATAACATAATTCTGTGCAATGCTGTCTCGATCCAGGGCGCGCGCTCTGGGGCTGTCCTTTTCAGCTCACTGAGTTGCACGGGGAGAGAGATTATTCCTTTTATGACGGAAAGGGACTTGTGAACAAAAAAAAAATAAAAAAATAACAATACCATAAGCCAAACAAGTTCGATTTTTTTTAATTACTCTATTTTGTATTTTGTATTTTTTTTTTAAATTCGCATAACTCGAACTACTGCCAATTTCAGTTTCTGTAACTGTTTGGACAAATTCTACCTGTTAATTAACTCGAATACTCCAATGTCGAATGTTAAAAAAAACTATTTCGATAGTTTTGATATAATTCTGTTGTTAATAGTTCTGAATATCACAGAAAACAATAAAAAAAACCATAACCGCCAATAGTTTTTAATTGACACCATTAATGCCAACCCCGCTAGCTCCATTCATAATTTTTACCTTCAAAGTTCCTTTGGCCGGGTTCTTAAAGCCGCATTGTCACCAGTTTACTTTCAGTCGATTACGTAACAATCTCCGATGATTTTTAACGGAAAACACGAAAAATATTTCATAATATAGAAAGCAGTGTGTCTATTGGAAGTTTCTTTGAGGATGTGACTGCTACTTTAGAGCGGATGGCCTGTTAAATATCTCGGATTCGAATAGATTCTTTTGTCTTTTAACGGTTGAAGTTTCCGTCGGACCTCCGGAAGTAAACTGGTGACAATGCGGCTTTAAATATATTTCGATTTAAAGCCCATTAAAACAAGACAGTTGGTTGAAGTGTTCAATCCCTAATTAATAAATGATTAATTTCTTATTGTAGATTTGCATGTGTTATTTGTCTGTCGATGAATGCACAATGTTGCCTCCCCGCTGACGTTCTTAGGCGTGTTGCATTACATTGGATTCCGCCCAAAAAAACAACCGCGTGGGGGAGGCTAGGTGTGTTCAATTGCCAGCCAGATTAACATCTAGCCTGATAAACTTGCAAATCCAGTATTCGTAAAGGTCTCTGTTCAAGACTAGCGCTTATATATCCGCTATCTGTCGCAAATGGCTGTGGATACGAGCCTACGTTTTCTTCTAAGTCTATGTTTAATCTATATTCATGAAGCAGTGGGTCACTCTGAAGGAAAGCTTTCTTTTTTGGCCGTTGGAGACACCGGTGGTATACCTTTTTCTCCGTTCTTCACGCCAACCGAACGCCGTGTCGCCACTGTGATGGGAAAGGTCAGTAGATGCTTTAAACTACTTAGAATTTTTAACGTTTATTGTTTAATTTGTTTAATTGATTGCAATACAACAACAGAGAATTTCACTTAATACTAACACCTAGGCGAATTTTTAATTTAAATTTAAATCTAAAAAGTGACATTTATGTTTGGTCACACACAACCTAAATACTTTCGGTATTTCAATCAAACAATTTCTGTTAGTAATAGCGGACAAAGAACTCACATTCAAATTATTAGAATGTGAAATGTTTTTAAGCTATTTTAGTTTTCATTATACAGAGAAAAATTGTGCGATGATTAAAATTTCATGGCTTTAGGCTTAAAATACCCACATTCTCGTCTTTCTTTCATGTTTGAGAATTTATTATTTTTTCTATTTTCATTGATTCTGTTCGCAATAGCTCTAATGTTCGTCCAATTTACAGCGATAGACATTGAGTACTATATTGAGAACATTGAGAACTATATTTTCCGCTATAGCTACTTCAATTAAATTGGTCATAGATATTTTTAGTGATCTCGAATCACTCCCGGAAAACGCAAAAGCGTTGCGGAAGTACCCCAGAAACAACCACTCAGATTATGTACACGGCTTCAGAAAAGATAAAATCGCGTCACGAAATTAAATCGCTGTTGACCCATCAAAGAATATTTTTACTTATTTTTACTCGTAATTTTGTAGAATGTATTAAAATTCATTACAAGCAATTATAATAAAGTTGTTTAACCTACCCCCCTAAAACTACTTAGAACACATTTTTAGATTTTGTTTATAGTTTGTTCCGATTCACGATGAGCCTTTACTAAACACTGGAATAATAAGAATATTTTTCCCACATCTACTCAGGATTCCCCAAATCTACCAATGCGTAACAGAGGCTATGGAGAAATTTAGATGATAGTAATAGAATACAATTCAATACAATACTTTATTCACATTTCCATTTTTACAATATTTTTTACGGGAAAAACACTTAACTAGAATAACTGGATAAGAGGAGGGGGGGCTGTAGAGTTTATTTCTCGTATTATTTGAGACTTTATTTGTCATATTATACATAAAAGAGCTTGGCGTTGTACTTTTTGTACTAAAAAGGGGATGAGGGGGTGGTGGTCAATGCAAAATCGATCGACAGCTTCTTTTGATTGGCAAATACGTCAAAAGCTTTATTCTTCTACAATGCTATTCATTCTTGAAAGCGGTAAAATCATCTGACAGTTTGTCAAAACATCACTCATGCAGGCCCGTACCCCCCCCCCCCCCCCCCACAACGGCCGAAGGTCCTCTTTCGGTTCTCAATAGACGTGCTAGTAGACAAAACTATAAAGCATAAGCTAGATCAATCTGGTGTTTAGCCAAATCCGACGAAATAAACGTCCCGTGGAGATACTGTAATGGCATTAAAAAAACTCCCTTTTTGTTTTTGCCGGGGGTGGTCAGATTTTTCCAGAGAACTCATTTCTCCCCCCCCCCCCACCCCCGGAAAAATGAGTACCACTTTTTTCGGATTTCGCACCCCCCCCCCCCCCCCCTTCCCAAGGATATCCTGGGTACGGGCCTGCCATGTGTCCTCAAAACGAGCGCGATAACAATGTTCAAAATCAATGGAAACTCAGCTATCACATCGAAGTGTCTACGGCTATATGTGCATCCCTTAGAAATGCAATACGATAAATGCGAATTGGTTAGGGGACCTGTCCTAGGGTCAGGCATGCGTACAGGAATCAGCCTAATCACTGGCGCTTTGATCCAACTTTTGTGTGGTGACAGGTGGCCTATGGAACAAGCGTTTCTGTACCGCAGATCGAGATTGTCGATGTTTTGGCCGCGCGGAAAATGGAACGAGCCAAAATGAAGAGAGAGGGAGGAAGGGGGGGGGGGGGGTCGCACAGAGCTGCGTGACAGAAATCAAAAGGACTGCGAAGCCTGTCCCAGACTCCTCACGTCCCTAGAGTTAATCTACGAGCGAGAAACCAAATATAGGCTGGACATGGTGTTGGCTGAACCTTCCTTCAATTCTAACTGGAATCGATTTTCCTTTATTTTCTTCATATATCTACTATTAATGTTAGTTTCCCCGCAACTAACTGGAATTATATTTATTTTTATAATGGAAGAAAATTCTGGAGGAGAATGGGTGCAATTTTAGTTATGATATCCAAAACCATATTTTTTTATTACTGACCCGAACCCCTTTATCAGGTAGCAGAAGAGGTCGACGCTCGCTTCGTTCTCGGTCTAGGCGATAATTTCTACTTCTCTGGCGTTCGCAATGCGCGCGATCCCAGATTCCGTCTCAGCTTTGAAGACGTCTTCTCTGCACCCGCGTTACACCGTGCCACGTGGTGCATGATCGCTGGTAACCATGACTACCAAGGAAATGTGTCTGCCCAGATCGCTTATACACAGAAGTCAAGACGCTGGTACTTTCCGAATTTTTATTACACATTTGGTAAGAAAATTCCCCAGATACGGTCCTAGGTACTCCGTAAAAGTCGGGTACTTTCAAAGACATGGCTGACCAACATTTCACTGATCTTAGTATTTTCTCTTTACTTTCAGTGGGGACAATTCCTAAGAGCAGAAGTACCGTCCAGGTTGTCATGATCGATACAATGCTACTTTGCTTCAAAAAGTACGTCGACGATGGTCGTTGATTATGTAGTTCCAGATAATATCCATCCCCTTCCCCCCCCCTCCCATGAAGGGGATTGGAAATTCCGGGGGGTGGGGAGGAGGTCTAACGCCCAGGAATTTCCGGAGGGGAGGAAGAGGGTAAAATGCCCTTTTTCCTTAACAGTTACTGTATTATTTTTTGCCAGGGGTTTTGAAAATTTCAGAGGGGTGGGGGGTCATATCTTCGACCGCCTCCATGGGGGATGGATATTTTCTGGAACTACACATCCTTGATGATTAAAAACTCAGCGGTTTGCTCGCGAGAGACATACCATTCTCACTATATATTTGTTTTTATGTGTGAAGGACACCAAAGTCATCAAGCCATTGGAAATGGATAAAACGCACATTAAAAAAATCCTCGTGAGTACAAGAATATCGTTTTATCCAGGAGCGTTCCCAGGATTGACTTTTGGGGGGGGGGGGGGGGCAGTCATGGGAATCATATGGAAAAATGGTATTTTACTATCCTGCCAAGGGTGGTGGGGGTGGGGTGGGTGTGCACCTCCACCCATGTGTACGCGCCTATTATGTCTAGTGCACACTAGTGATATTACGACATAACAACATAGGCGCGCGCACTCATTTAAGCCCGACATAACGACATGGACATAATGACATAAAAGAAAAAAAAACATGTTTTTTTCTCATATGTCGTTATTTTCATGTCGTTAAAATAATAATAATGCTTATGTCAAAATGTCGAAACATTCACACTTGAACATAATAACATAAGGGGTCACGCGCCTTTGTCATTACGTCGTTATGTCACTAGTGTGCACCAGGCGTTATAAAGCTGCGGCCGAACTCTGCCACGATTTGTATTAAAAGCGGCCTTTAATCATTTGTTACTGTATTCCGCCAGATTTTGAAATAGCAACGTAATTCCGTTGATAGTTTGAGGGTTATGCATACTTAAGCTGTGAGACCCATGCGTAGCGTTCATCTGGGGCTGAGGGGGTAGTTCTATAGAGGAAGGGGGATAGTTCTAGAGAGGAAGAGGGATAGTTCTAGCGAGGAAGAGGGATAGTTCTAGAGAGGAAGAGGGATAGTTCTAGAGAGGAAGAGGGATAGTTCTAGAGAGGAAGGGGGATAGTTCTAGAGAGGAAGAGGGATAGTTCTAGAGAGAAAGAGGGATAGTTCTAGAGAGGAAGGGGGATAGTTCTAGAGAGAAAGAGGGATAGTTCTAGAGAGGAAGAGGGATAGTTCTAGAGAGGAAGAGGGATAGTTCTAGAGAGGAAGGGGGATAGTTCTAGAGAGGAAGAGGGATAGTTCTAGAGAGAAAGAGGGATAGTTCTAGAGAGGAAGAGGGATAGTTCTAGAGAGGAAGGGGGATAGTTCTAGAGAGGAAGGGGGATAGTTCTAGAGAGGAAGAGGGATAGTTCTAGAGAGAAAGAGGGATAGTTCTAGAGAGGAAGGGGGATAGTTCTAGAGAGAAAGAGGGATAGTTCTAGAGAGGAAGAGGGATAGTTCTAGAGAGGAAGAGGGATAGTTCTAGAGAGAAAGAGGGATAGTTCTAGAGAGGAAGAGGGATAGTTCTAGAGAGGAAGATGGATAGTTCTAGAGAGGAAGAGGGATAGTTCTATAGAGGAAGAGGGATAGTTCTAGAGAGGAAGAGGGATAGTTCTAGAGAGGAAGAGGGATAGTTCTAGAGAGAAAGAGGGATAGTTCTAGAGAGGAAGAGGGATAGTTCTAGAGAGGAAGAGGTATAGTTCTAGAGAGGAAGAGGGATAGTTCTAGAGAGGAAGAGGGATAGTTCTAGAGAGGAAGAGGGATAGTTCTAGAAAGGGAGAGGGATAGTTCTAGAGAGAAAGAGGGATAGTTCTAGAGAGGAAGGGGGATAGTTCTAGAGAGAAAGAGGGATAGTTCTAGAGAGAAAGAGGGATAGTTCTAGAGAGGAAGGGGGATAGTTCTAGAGAGAAAGAGGGATAGTTCTAGAGAGAAAGAGGGATAGTTCTAGAGAGGAAGAGGGATAGTTCTAGAGAGGAAGAGGGATAGTTCTAGAAAGGGAGAGGGATAGTTCTAGAGAGAAAGAGGGATAGTTCTAGAGAGGAAGGGGGATAGTTCTAGAGAGAAAGAGGGATAGTTCTAGAGAGAAAGAGGGATAGTTCTAGAGAGGAAGGGGGATAGTTCTAGAGAGGAAGGGGGATAGTTCTAGAGAGGAAGGGGGATAGTTCTAGAGAGGAAGGGGGATAGTTCTAGAGAGGAAATAGTTCTAGAGAGGAAGAGGGATAGTTCTAGAGAGGAAGGGGGATAGTTCTAGGGAGGAAGAGGGATAGTTCTAGCGAGGAAGAGGGATAGTTCTAGAGAGGAAGAGGGATAGTTCTAGAGAGAAAGAGGGATAGTTCTAGAGAGGAAGGGGGATAGTTCTAGAGAGGAAGGGAGGTAGTTCTAGAGAGGAAGGGGGGTAGTTCTAGAGAGGAAGGGGGATAGTTCTAGAGAGGAAGAGGGATAGTTCTAGAGAGGAAGAGGGATAGTTCTAGAGAGGAAGGGGGATAGTTCTAGAGAGGAAGAGGGATAGTTCTAGAGAGGAAGAGGGATAGTTCTAGAGAGGAAGAGGGATAGTTCTAGGGAGGAAGAGGGATAGTTATAGAGAGGAAGAGGGATAGTTCTAGAGAGAAAGAGGGATAGTTCTAGAGAGGAAGAGGGATAGTTATAGAGAGGAAGATGGATAGTTCTAGGGAGGAAGAGGGATAGTTCTAGAGAGGAAGAGGGATAGTTCTAGAGAGGAAGAGGGATAGTTCTAGAGAGGAAGAGGGATAGTTCTAGAGAGGAAGGGGGATAGTTCTAGAGAGGAAGAGGGATAGTTATAGAGAGGAAGATGGATAGTTCTAGGGAGGAAGAGAGATAGTTCTAGAGAGGAAGAGGGATAGTTCTAGAGAGGAAGGGGGATAGTTCTAGAGAGGAAGAGGGATAGTTCTAGAGAGGAAGAGGGATAGTTCTAGAGAGGAAGAGGGATAGTTCTAGAGAGGAAGGGGGATAGTTCTAGAGAGGAAGAGGGATAGTTCTAGAGAGGAAGAGGGATAGTTCTAGAGAGGAAGAGGGATAGTTCTAGAGAGGAAGAGGGATAGTTCTAGAGAGGAAGGGGGATAGTTCTAGAGAGGAAGGGGGATAGTTCTAGAGAGGAAGAGGGATAATTCTAGGGAGGAAGAGGGATAGTTCTAGAGAGGAAGAGGGATAGTTCTAGAGAGGAAGAGGGATAATTCTAGGGAGGAAGAGGGATAGTTCTAGAGAGGAAGAGGGATAGTTCTAGAGAGGAAGAGGGATAGTTCTAGAGAGGAAGAGGGATAGTTCTAGAGAGGAAGAGGGATAGTTCTAGAGAGGAAGAGGGATAATTCTAGGGAGGAAGAGGGATAGTTCTAGAGAGGAAGAGGGATAGTTCTAGAGAGGAAGGGGGATAGTTCTAGAGAGGAAGAGGGATAGTTCTAGAGAGGAAGGGGGATAGTTCTAGAGAGGAAGAGGGATAGTTCTATAGAGGAAGAGGGATAGTTCTAGAGAGGAAGACGGATAGTTCTAGAGAGGAAGACGGATAGTTCTGGAGAGGAAGGGGGATAGTTCTAGAGAGGAAGAGGGATAGTTCTAGAGAGGAAGAGGGATAGTTCTAGAGAGGAAGAGGGATAGTTCTAGAGAGGAAGAGGGATAGTTCTAGAGAGGAAGAGGGATAGTTCTAGAGAGAAAGAGGGATAGTTCTAGAGAGGAAGAGGGATAGTTCTAGAGAGAAAGAGGGATAATTCTAGGGAGGAAGAGGGATAGTTCTAGAGAGGAAGAGGGATAGTTCTAGAGAGGAAGGGGGATAGTTCTAGAGAGGAAGGGGGATAGTTCTAGAGAGGAAGAGGGATAGTTCTAGAGAGGAAGAGGGATAGTTCTAGAGAGGAAGAGGGATAGTTCTAGAGAGGAAGAGGGATAGTTCTAGAGAGGAAGAGGGATAGTTCTAGAGAGAAAGAGGGATAATTCTAGGGAGGAAGAGGGATAGTTCTAGAGAGGAAGAGGGATAGTTCTAGAGAGGAAGGGGGATAGTTCTAGAGAGGAAGGGGGATAGTTCTAGAGAGGAAGAGGGATAGTTCTAGAGAGGAAGAGGGATAGTTCTAGAGAGGAAGAGGGATAGTTCTAGAGAGGAAGAGGGATAGTTCTAGAGAGGAAGACGGATAGTTCTAGAGAGGAAGAGGGATAGTTCTAGAGAGGAAGAGGGATAGTTCTAGAGAGGAAGGGGGATAGTTCTAGAGAGGAAGAGGGATAGTTCTAGAGAGGAAGGGGGATAGTTCTAGAGAGGAAGAGGGATAGTTCTAGAGAGGAAGAGGGATAGTTCTAGAGAGGAAGAGGGATAGTTCTAGAGAGGAAGAGGGATAGTTCTAGAGAGGAAGGGGGATAGTTCTAGAGAGGAAAAGGGATAGTTCTAGAGAGGAAGAGGGATAGTTCTAGAGAGGAAGAGGGATAGTTCTAGAGAGGAAAAGGGATAGTTCTAGAGAGGAAGAGGGATAGTTCTAGAGAGGAAGAGGGATAGTTCTAGAGAGGAAGGGGGATAGTTCTAGAGAGGAAGAGGGATAGTTCTAGAGAGAAAGAGGGATAGTTCTAGAGAGGAAGAGGGATAGTTCTAGAGAGGAAGAGGGATAGTTCTAGAGAGGAAGAGGGATAGTTCTAGAGAGGAAGAGGGATAGTTCTAGAGAGGAAGAGGGATAGTTATAGAGAGGAAGAGGGATAGTTCTAGAGAGGAAGAGGGATAGTTCTAGAGAGGAAGGGGGGTAGTTCTAGAGAGGAAGGGAGGTAGTTCTAGAGAGGAAGGGAGGTAGTTCTAGAGAGGAAGATGGATAGTTCTAGAGAGGAAGGGGGATAGTTCTAGAGAGGAAGAGGGATAGTTCTAGAGAGGAAAAGGGATAGTTCTAGAGAGGAAGAGGGATAGTTCTAGAGAGGAAGAGGGATAGTTCTAGCGAGGAAGAGGGATAGTTCTAGAGAGGAAGAGGGATAGTTCTAGAGAGGAAGGGGGATAGTTCTAGAGAGGAAGAGGGATAGTTCTAGAGAGGAAGGGGGATAGTTCTAGCGAGGAAGAGGGATAGTTCTAGAGAGGAAGAGGGATAGTTCTAGAGAGGAAGAGGGATAGTTCTAGAGAGGAAGAGGGATAGTTCTAGAGAGGAAGAGGGATAGTTCTAGAGAGGAAGAGGGATAGTTCTAGAGAGGAAGAGGGATAGTTCTAGAGAGGAAGAGGGATAGTTCTAGAGAGGAAGGGGGATAGTTCTAGAGAGGAAGGGGGATAGTTCTAGAGAGGAAGAGGGATAGTTCTAGAGAGGAAGGGGGATAGTTCTAGAGAGGAAGAGGGATAGTTCTAGAGAGGAAGAGGGATAGTTCTAGAGAGGAAGAGGGATAGTTCTAGAGAGGAAGAGGGATAGTTCTAGAGAGGAAGAGGGATAGTTCTAGAGAGGAAGAGGGATAGTTCTAGAGAGAAAGAGGGATAGTTCTAGAGAGGAAGAGGGATAGTTCTAGAGAGGAAGGGGGATAGTTCTAGAGAGGAAGAGGGATAGTTCTAGAGAGGAAGAGGGATAGTTCTAGAGAGGAAGAGGGATAGTTCTAGAGAGGAAGAGGGATAGTTCTAGAGAGGAAGGGGGATAGTTCTAGAGAGGAAGGGGGATAGTTCTAGAGAGGAAGAGGGATAGTTCTAGAGAGGAAGGGGGATAGTTCTAGAGAGGAAGAGGGATAGTTCTAGAGAGGAAGAGGGATAGTGTTAGAGAGAGGGGTAATATAAGAGTGAGGGGTGTTACAGCAATGGGGAAGCGTCTAAACGTGTAAACAGAGCGACAAACACATTACTGTGTTAAAGTGACTAGGAACCTTATAGTGCTTGCCAAGACATACAATATATTTGATTAATGTTTACTTTTTATTCTCCGATCAGCCTCTTGCCAGCGGCGCTATACTTCCGAACACAGTACTGTGTTAAAGTGACTAGGAACCTTATTGTGCTTGCCAAGACATACAATATATTTGATTAATGTTTACTTTTTATTCTCCGATCAGCCTCTTGCCAGCGGCGCTATACTTCCGAACACAGTACTGTGTTAAAGTGACTAGGAACCTTATTGTGCTTGCCAAGACATAAATACATTTGATTAATGTTTACTTTTTATTCTCCGACCAGCCTCTTGCCAGCGGCGCTATACTTCCGAAAACAGTCAGAATCAATGCCAAGAGAAACAAATCCCCTTCCTTGCTTGTTAACTTGTTTAACAAGTATATAAATTTCTTTTTCATCAGGGCGAATTATTTGATTGTAGCAGGGCACCATCCGGTGTTTTCCGTCGGTCCCCATGGTAGCACAAAATGCTTGAGATCGAGGCTGGCGCCTCTCTTGCGCAAGTATAAAGTCTCGGCGTACCTTAGCGGCCACGACCACAATCTACAGGTAGCCCAAGCCCTCTAAATTATTTTATTTTATTAGCGGATTTTTCCTTTACCCACCCTGTAACGTTGTCGTAGGAGACTCTACAAGGCAAGAAAGAGAACTAAAGGTTTATGTTATTTCTGAGCTCCTTTTACTGTTTTAATCTGTGTGCTCCTACACCCCGAACTGCGGGTCCTCTTACAATATGATTGACTCAGCTTAATCACACAATTAATCACACAATCAATGGGAGTAGTATTACAATTAACGTCACCCCCCCCCCCCCCCCAAACCTATCCCTGCGGAGCGCATTATCCAAGATGGCGGCTGTGAACTGCGAACTCCGTATTTTCGGGGTTTTCGTGCCGAGAAAACTATCAAAGCCTACAGGTAGGCTATTAAACAAGTTTTCAACATCAATATGATGTGGCGAATAGTATTATCAGTTTTTGTTACTTCCCTTTTGTAGTATACACTTTCATCGGTGACGCATATCCAGTATTCGGGGGAGGCGCATATTCGATCAATTACGTATGATACGTATGCCATTACGTAACATTAATCACGTTTCGTTTCTAATAACAGCACATCAAGGCGACTGATTCCACCGTGCATTACTTTGTCTCTGGAAATGGCAATTTCTGCAGCTCACGGAAAACACACGTTCAAACTCTCCCAAGAAACTCCCTCAAGTATGTTCTATTTCTGAAGTTATACTAGACCCTGCGCGCAGGGTTGACTGGGATACCTGAGGGATTAAATAATAATAATAATAATAATAATAATAATAATAATAATAATAATAATAATAATAATAATAATAATAATAATATAATAATAATAATAATAATAATAATAATAATAATAATAATAATAATAATATCAGCATTTATATAGCGCCTCATCAATAATTGCCCTAGGCACTTTACAATTATATATCAATTAAATAAACATTACACAATTAAAAATTAAAAATCACCCTGACAATACATTGTGTCTAATAGGAAATGTTACATTTATAAAAATCGATATTATAATTAAAATATATATATATATATATATATATATATATATGTATGTAATGTATAATTAACAGTGATATTAAAAAAAAATTAAACTAATTATAAATTAAATGCTTCTTTAAAAAGGTGAGTCTTAAGGCATTGCTTGAAAGTATTAAGATTTTGTATTGTCCTTAAGTGAAATGGCAACTGATTCCATAGTTTAGGAGCCGCAATCGAAAAGGCGCGGTCACCATAGGTCTTCAAATTGCCCCGTTTGACCTGAAGGTATTGTTGAGAAGCAGACCGTAGTGATCGGGATCATGAGTTTGATACTTGCATAGATCTTTAATATATGGTGGAGCCATTTCATTGAGAGATTTAAAAACGGTCAGTAAAACTTTAAAAATTATCCGGTGCTTTAATGGTAACCAGTGGAGATCTTGCAGGATAGGTGTTACATGCTCAGTCTTTTTGTTAAGCTGATAATACGAGCAGCTGTGTTTTGAATAAATTGTAATTTATGAATTTGGTAGTCAGGTACTCCATAAAAAAGGGAATTGCAATAGTCTAGTTTTGAACTGATAAAGGCATGTATAAGTATTTCTGTGGAATTCTTGTCAAGGTACTTCCTAATTTTGCCAATATTTCTGAGGTGGAGTCTTGCAGATTTACATACCGTTTTGAGATGATCTTCAAAAGAAAGATACTTATCAAGAATTACTCCCAGATTCCATGCAGCGGAGGCAGGTTTGATGATTTCATCAACCACCTTTACATGTTCAAGACTTGGGGCAGGACAGAACTTGGAGGAAAAAAGAATAAGTTCTGATTTATCATGATTTAGTTTTAGCCCATTATGCACCATCCAGGCATTGATCTCATGAACACAACATTCAACTTTAGTTTTAGCCATCAAAAGTTCATCTTGTGAATTACCTCGAAAAGAAACGTAAAGTTGTGAATCATCCGCATAAAGGTGGTATAGAATGCCATGTCGTGCTATGATCTGAGCAATGGGCGAAGTATAGGCAAGATAGAGTAGCGGGCCTAGGACAGAGCTCTGAGGAACCCCTCGTTCCAGGCTACGCAAAGATGACTTGAAGTCCTCAACCCGTACATAAAGTTAGCGGGATGTAAGGTGTGAGCGGAACCAAGCGAGAACATTGCCAGTCAGGCCATAACTCAATGAGAGACGTGAAAGAAGAATGGAATGATCAACGGTATCAAATGCCGCCGACAGGTCAAGCAGTAGCATCAATACCGAGTTTCCACCATCAATGGCACATAAGATGTCATTCTGCACCTTAATAAGAGCTGTCTCCGTGGAATCGAATTTCTTATAAGAAGATTGGAGGGAAACATCCAAATTATTGCTAACTATATGCTTTGTCAATTGTTCACCGACAGCTTTTTCGATCACCTCAGAAACCATCGGTAGGTTAGAGATTGGACGAAAGTTAGGGTAAAGTAGGTGATTGGCATTGTGCTTTTTCAATGAAGGGTGAAGTTCAGCAACTGCAATTTGCAATTTGTTTGGGCCCCTGTGTTGTGACATATAACAAAGACTTTTCTGCCATAAAACACCACCTTTGAATAAGGTAAAAAAGTATGTATAAACTTGAGTTTTATTGTAAATGCCATATCACAACACTGATTCGGGGGGAGGGGGGGACTCCATGAAAATAGACAGGGTTATTGTCCTATTGTGTAAAATTCTACCAAATACCATCCCTTAGGTATGTAGAGGGCACACACCAGCTTACAGAGAGAGAAAGGAAATCCACAGCAGAGTTAGCACTGAAATGAAATTTAGGAAAGAAAATTGCTATATCTTAAAAAATGCTTTGACCACACAATGTGCTATCACTTAGGTTCACATTTGCTGTTACACCCATATAATTGTTTCCTTTGTTAATGACATTTATTATTTCATTTATATTTTTGCAAAGTAAACAACAATATCTATTTATGCTATCATATTGTTTAAACAAATTAATTCTGAAGTCGAATGAGAGTGCTATAGAATTTCCAGACATGATTAGTACGCTCTTTTTTATAAGAACCTTTTTTATAAGAACGTCAAGCATGGGATTTCACAAAATTTTAAGAACATGCTAAGAACATGAAAAATATTACTTTTTTAGTCCTGATGCGTTCTAAAATGCGTTCTAAAATTATGTTTTTATAAAGAATGTACATAAGCTTATATTTTTTTATACACTACAAAGACTACACAATTCTCTAGTTGTTTATTGAAATTGTTCCATAAAAATATAATGACATTCAATGAGGGATAAAGGTACTCAAGGATGAAAACAAAACTTATCTAAAGGAAGCATAAAACTCTAGCGAGGAAAAAGCTTATTCATAACACCATAGCGATTTAGTACAGTAGTTAGTTTCCATAATTGACTCAGATAACTTTAATAGATTAAGCAACTTAGTTAAATAACTTTAGGTTATTCTTTTGTATTCAGATCACATCAAGATTAGGTATTGAGGCTGTCTGTAAATGACTAAAGTAGTCAGCACATGTTTCTTCTTGAGCTACGGATCTAAACGCGTTGCAAATGTTAAAACATAACGAAATGTGGCGTAATCAATCCAAGTGAGCACGACTTTCCACAATATTTGATAGAAAGTAAAGCTATGGAGCAATAAAATCGCCAATTGGGCCTTGATTCTACACAAATACATAAATCGTAGATTTGTGAAATTCTAAATTCCAAGATGGCGACTACTTCAGCTTACCTTCTAATAAATTGCGATGACGTCACATAGAGCAATACGTAGGGTCTACTATCAATAGTTTTAGGAAGCGTTTTAATAATAATAAAAGTAAGTTAAATAAGCACCCTAGTTTACCGGTTAGTGAAAGAGTTAAGGATGACCTTATCTATCAACATTTTCATTGCGACAATCACTCAGGTCTTAATAATGTTATGGTACAACCACGGGAATTATGATACTTTTTCAGCGAATTCTTTATAAAATAAACGAAAAATTAATCCCCAATTTGTGTTGAATATTTAACTAAGCGATAAAATATTTCTAACCTTTATACGAAATGTCTCCTGCCTTCTGAGTTAGCGAAATGCTTTTTGGTCGCCTCTTGTTATATTTCTATTTCTCTTGTCTAAAAACCCTAGCGATCGTTGTTTTCAAGTATCAAAACATTTGAACGGTACTGTGTAACCATAGCCTCTTAGTGTTCGTGACAAGCCCGAGCGCTCTCCGAACCTAACTTCGTATTTAGGTTCTATATAAAATAAGAAGGGAGTGAAACAACGCTCGATTCCATTGTTCAAAAACCTGCCTAGTTACGGCCAATGTTGTGATGTTGGTATGAGACATGATTGTTTGACAGCTCACCCTCTCTTTGAACTTATCTCGCCGCCGACACACGCCCGGGCATGCGACAAGTGCTGGGATCGGGGCTAATTTTGTCTAGGCGGGAAAAAGCAATGTTTACCCGCTCAAATATCGAAAAATGTTATATAACTGCCACATGAATTTGATTTTTTACCCGGAACAACACTAAATTCTGCAAGTTATCGACAACGGGCAAAGTGTTTTTTTTAATGGAGAAGTGGAGAAGGGAGATAGAGCAAATCATCGGCTGCCATTTAACTTTTTGGATGAAGAAACGCAACGGTCCGTAGAAACATTTTAAAGTAAACCCCTATCCCAGCACTTGTTGCATGCCCGGGCGTGTGTCGGCGGCGAGATAAGTTCAAAAAGAGGGTGAGCTGTCAATCAATCAAGCTCGCGAACGAGGAGGCTACAATAAACAACTCAATTGGTAACATGATAAAGAACAATATGATGGTTTTCAAAAGGGAACAAGAGTAATTCCTCCTTCAAGAGGAGCAGCGAATGAGCAAAGCCCTGAACGAGGTCGGAAAGCTACAAGGAAGAGTCGGTTCCCTAGTAGAAGAAAAAACTAACCTCACAAAAAGAATAAAAAGCTTGGAAACCAGCAAAGCTGAACTAGAGAACCGGCTCTCGGTATTAGAAAAAGAACATGAGACGGTACAGAACCAACGCCAACAGCCAATACAAAGAGCCGCTCCGAAACAAGAACAACACCAACAAAACCCTTCAACACAAGTACAACAACAACAAGAACCAAAGGAGTATGATTTTGTCTATGTGCGACTCAAATAGAAGATATATCAATAGGGATGGACTATGCCAAGTGCACGGTACCAACAAGCACACCTGCAGTATCATTCCTTGCAACACTACTGAACGTGCCATGGAAATACTGAAAAAATCCAACGTTCAGAGTTCGCCATGGGGTGATCATCAACACTGGTGTAAATGACTCGGAATCCCAGACCTATTAGAGAAAATTAAATTAGCGGCGGACAGCAATCCGAAAGAATTCTGGAATCTAGTTAAGACAATCAGATCCGACTGCTCGGCTAGAGGTTTACACAGTGTTTCTCCGAATGCATGGTATAACTACTTCAAAGAATTAAATACGCCACAGAAATGCTTTTCAGACGACTCGGGGATAGAAGCACATATTGTAAAAAACCACCATGTTTGGGCTAAAAACCGGGATGAAATCCTAGATTCGCCTATCACCCTAGAAGAAGTGCAATCAACAGCAAAATTACTTAAAAACAAAAAAGCCAGCGCTGGTGACTCATTAAATAATGAAATTATAAAGGTATCTGTCGAATCCCAAGGCCGATACTTTGTAAAACTATTCAATACTGTGCTAACACAGGGGGTATTTCGTAAGAGCTGGTCAAAGGGTTATATTGTACCATTACACAAATCAGGCGATAAATGTGATCCGGGAAACTATAGAGGAATCGCTATAAGTAGCTGCCTTGGGAAGTTTTTCACACTGATCATAAACGGCCGCCTTACAAAATTTCTGAAAAAATATAAAATCTTAAATAGATATCAGATCGGTTTTAGAAAGGGCTTTCGCACGACCGACCATTTATTAAAAATAAAAACCCTAATTGCCTTTTATAAATCAAGCCACAAACCGCTTTTTACACGTGTTTCATCGACTTTAAAAAAGCATACGACAGTGTCTGGAGAGAGGGTTAACTTTGCAAACTAATAAAAATAGGGTGTAGCGGAAGATTTATCACCCTTTTACAAAGTATGTATTCAGATGTTAGATCATCAGTTAAGCTAGACCAGGGTATAACGCCTTCCTTTTCTTCTCAAGTTTCATTTCTCGGGAAATTTTAAAAGTGCCCTAAAAAGTCTATACAACAAAGCCACACGTGTATACCACTGTATTTTAAACCGTCTGTCAAATGTTGAAAATGTGTCAATACAAGTACTGTTGAAATTGTTTTCGTCACTTGTTGTACCAGTATTACTGTACGGTTGTGAAATTTGGGGTACATGCCTTTTAGGAAGGGCTTCATCGTATGAAATTTTTGAGACTAAATTTTTCAAAGTATCCAATGATTTCGAAAAACTACAACTGAAGTTTTTCAAGCGTATACTAGGAGTCCACTCAAAAACTACAAATTTAACTATATATGGAGAACTGGGAAAAGCCCCACTAATAGTACAAATTTCTTCCCTGGTGGCAAAATATTGGTGCAGAATAAAAAGTAGGATATATGAAAACACCTTAGTGGGGGAAACGGCGAAGATCAGCCTTTCTTCAATATCTAATGTCCCTGTAAGGTTTATCAATTCCCAATTTGCTTGGTGTGATTTAAAGACACAACAGGAAATAGATATTGAAGGCCAACAAATTCATACCCTAAGAAAATATATTAAGAAAGTACTATATAAAAGTTATGCAAAATTTTGGAGAACCCAGGCACAGTTAAATCAAAATAGTGGAAAGCTACGCACTTATTGCAAGATCAAGACAAATTTTAAACTAGAAAAATATTTATCAGAAGCTAATGTTAGACGCCGACAATCTATGACTAGATTGCGTGTCTCGGCACACAAACTAGCAATTGAAACAGGCCGCTATAAAAATTTACCTTATGAATTAAGGATTTGTGAAAAATGTGAAAAAATAAGGTTGGAGATGAGTACCATACCTTAATGTCAATGATATACGTCGAGTATTTTTTAATGATCTATTTGCAATCAACAACTCTTTCAAACTGTTAAGGCCAAAAGACCTTTTTTGTATATTATGAGCTTAACAGATGACGCCTAGTCCTCAAATTTTGTGATGATGTAATTTTAATTATATTTAAAAATATTATGAATAGAGGATAGGCATATAAGCCAACCTACTTTGTATATTATCCTAATATACCTGTATTGGTATTTATTGGAATAAAGTTATTATTATTATTATCAATCATATCTCATACCAACATCACAACATTGGCCGTAACTAGGCAGGTTTTTAGACAAGAGAAATAGGAATATAACAAGAGGCAACCAAAAAGGATTTCGCTAACTCTGAAGGCATGGGACATTTTGGATTATAAGGCTAGAAATATTTTATTCGCTGAGTTCAATATTCAACATAAATTGGGGATTTCTTTTTGTTTATTTTATAAAGAAATCGCTGACAAAGTCTCCTAATTACCGTGGTACAACTTATAGATAAGTGTAACTCTGAGGCTCAGCTTAAGGAAAGGGAAGGTCAGTGGGCTTTTCGGCTTAAGTCTATCTACCCGCGGGGTCCTAATAGTGATGACTTTTTTTGTAGTAGGAACCCACGTAGAAGTGTGTAAATTCTTTTTATCCATAGCGCGCGCTATTCTAGAAAATGCGCGTTTTTGTCAGTTGTAAAATTTTTGCGTCTGGCGCCACTATTTTGATGTGAATAAGCTTGTAACGATTCACCTTCTTCAGTCTGCCCTGAAAAAATCTTATTAAAGACGAAAATTCGGCAGAGTCGAATTCCAGTTTTTGGTGTATTCTAAAGGAAATATACACACAGTGGCGAATGGGCTTCCTGGGCATTGCAAAACATTGCAGATTTCTCAGGTATCCCAGAAAAAAGTGAAAGCCACAATGGTATATGGAAAAAACTGTGGTGTTCCACAAAATATCCGGTATGGGATCTTGATTCTAATTAAAAAAACGAAAAGTGGTCGAAATTCACCTGGCATAGTCGAGTCGAATGGACGTAGAGGCACTCTCACCTGCTAAAAAATTATATTTTCTTGTCGAAATCGTAAAGTATGTTTGTTTACATTGCGTAGTCATACTCTTCCTTCTCCGGTATTCCAGTTGGTTCGATCCTCAGAGAAATAATCTTGATTCTCCTTTTTGTTTAGGTGCATTTCCCCCTCGATGTGCTAAAATCTCGTTTTTGAATGCTCGCAAACTTTGCCAATTGTTTTCGCCCGATTTCCTAAGCATGCATCCAGCATTTTCATAATCTATGATTGGATCTAGAGCACTCTGGTTATGAAATTTATTATAAACTGTTGGCCTCGCAGCGACACAGACTTTGTACTGATCCAAATTAAATATTTGACCCCCATTTATTCCGTTTCTCGTTCCATTCCATTCCGTTCACTGCTGACGCAGCTCTTACCGTATAGCGTCCGTTTCATTGTTGTCTTTATTTGGTCATAGAGCCTTAATGTCTTTATAGCCATTCACATAACACATGCCAATGAACCGTTTCTCGTCTTAGGTCGTTTTATGGGTCGAGTGGAGGCTTCACCCTTTTTGAAGCTGCGACCTCAGCGATAACTGTCACTCAAGTAACAGACCGCGGCGAAAGAATACACACCGCTCACCTCCAGCCTCGATCTACAAGAACCCCTGTGTCCTAACAAACGAGAGGAGAATGGAGATAAGCATCGCCTTCAGTCCCCATATACTCTGAGTCCCTGTGACATTTTATATAGAGAGGAGAATGGAAACAAGTAAAGGACAAATCAGAGTTCAGCTTTAACCTCGATCTATTTGGATCCCTGTGCTTTAAAATAGAAAGAATTTGGGACATATATTTTCCATGAATTATTGTTCGCTTTTACCTCGATCAACAGGGATAACTGTGTCTTTATAAAAGTGATAACAAGTATTTGTATGTATGTGTAGCCGTGCTGGACAGCAATCTACTGTGTTTACTGTATATAACGAGATAAATATTAGGCAGCATCTGTGGAACATTTTTTATTAAGATTTTCCTTTTACAACAAATACACTTTGTAATATTAAGATTTTAGTTTCCTTTTACAACAAATACATGTCTTAATAATAAACTAGCGTGATATTTTTTAGTTTAGTGCATTAATCCCCATAGGGTCCGGGGGAGCCATTATCAGTAGGGACGTAGCTGTGCACCCCCACCCCCATCCCCTCAGTTTTATAAATGTCTCTGTATCCCACACTCCAAGTTATTAGAGGCCCTCTAAGGGCCTGATTTTATTTTATTTTTGAGGGGTAAAGGGTGATCAAGAAAAGTGATTTTCAACGAATCACCATCCTGACTCGCTGCAACAGTACGGCGAAGTAGTTGGGAACTGTTCCCCCTTCAAAATCAAAATCAGGATTCGAAGGGTTTGTCCGCGGAAGGCCAAGAGCCTTACACATGCTATTGCAGTGGTGATCTTTCAAGAATATATGGATTCCCATTGGACCAAAGTTTCCTTTTCCATACCGACTCGTAAGTGGGTTAGTATGGATCTGTAATAAAACGAGAATTTTTATTTAAAAAGTTATCTGTTCTTAATAAAATAAAATATCCAGGGACAAGTATTACTCATTCTTTTACTATCTTTAACGTGTTGGACATTTACCTGTGGGTCAGTGTAATCATTGTTTACCCCCTGGATATCGCATACGAGTTCCTGGCCGCCTGTGATGTCATACGTGAAGTGGCTGAAAGCCTATGAAGGAGTCGAATGTCAGACTACAGGGGCACTTCTGAGCCTCATGTTAACTCTAAAAGACGCACAGACGCCTTTTTCCCATACCTGTTTTTTAAGCAATAGATAAGGATGAACCTGCAGAATTGTTTTGGTCATTCCCCCCAAAACCACCACCACCACCTTCACCTTGAGAAGTATGCCCAGTCCTCAGGCCTCCTATCTGCCTGAGATAATATCCATGATGTTACCTCATCAGCCCCTCCCCACTCGGGAAATAGTGCCCAAGGTGGCTCATTACCAGGCCCTCCCATCTTGCCCTGGGAAAAAGCATGTTTTTGATCCCACTCCCTTTTGGCATCATTGAACCCTTCACTCCGCCTTGGAATAGTGTCAATACATGAGGTGTTACCCTGGGTGTCATGGAACCCTTCACCCCCCTTGGAATAGTGTCCATACCTTGAAGGTTACCCTAGGTGTTATGGAACTCTTCACTCCCTTTTGGAATAGTGTCCATACCTGGGGTGTTATCCTGGGTGTCATGGAACCCTTTACTCCCCCTTGGAATGGTGTCCATACCTGGGGTGTTACCCTGGGTGTCATGGAACCCTTCACTCCCCCATGGAATAGTGTCCATACCTGGGGTGTTACCCTGGGTGTCATGGAACCCTTCACTCCCCCCCCCTCCTTGGAATAGTGTCCATACCTGGGGTGTTACCCTGGGTGTCATGGAACCCTTTACTCCCCCTTGGAATGGTGTACATACCTGGGGTGTTACCCTGGGTGTCATGGAACCCTTTACTCCCCCTTGAAATAGTGTCCATACCTGGGGTGTTACCCTGGGTATCATGGAACCCTTCACTCACCCTTGGAATAGTGTCCATACCTGGGGTGTTACCCTGGGTGTCATGGAACCCTTCACTCCCCCTTGGAATAGTGTCCATACCTGGGGTGTTACCTTGGGTGTCATGGAACCCTTCACTCCGCCTTGGAATAGTGTCAATACATGGGGTGTTACCCTGGGTGTCATGGAACCCTTCACTCCCCCTTGGAATAGTGTCCATACCTGAGGTGTTACCCTGGGTATCATGGAACCCTTCACTCACCCTTGGAATAGTGTCCATACCTGGGGTGTTACCCTGGGTATCATGGAACCCTTCACTCACCCTTGGAATAGTGTCCATACCTGGGGTGTTACCCTGAGTGTCATGGAACCCTTCACCCCCTTGGAATAGTGTCCATACCTGGGGTGTTACCTTGGGTGTCATGGAACCCTTCACTCCCCCTTGGAATGTGTCCATACCTGGGGTGTTACCCTGGGTGTCATGGAACCCTTCACTCCCCCATGGAATAGTGTCCATACATGGGGTGTTACCCTGGGTGTCATGGAACCCTTCACTCCGCCTTGGAATAGTGTCAATACATGGGGTGTTACCCTGGGTGTCATGGAACCCTTCACCCCCCTTGGAATAGTGTCCATACCTGGGGCGTTACCTTGGGTGTCATGGAACCCTTCACTCCGCCTTGGAATAGTGTCAATACATGGGGTGTTACCCTGGGTGTCATGGAACCCTTCACCCCCCTTGGAATGGTGTCCATACCTGGGGTGTTACCCTGGGTGTCATAAAACCCTTCACTCCCCCTTGGAATAGTGCCCATACCTGGGGTGTTACCCTGGGTGTCATGAAACCCTCCCCCTCCCCCCCCCTTGGAATGTGTCCATACCTGGGGTGTTACCCTGGGTGTCATGGAACCCTTCACTCACCCTTGGAATAGTGTCCATACCTGGGGTGTTACCCTGGGTGTCATGGAACCCTTCACTCCCCCTTGGAATAGTGTCCATACCTGGGGTGTTACCTTGGGTGTCATGGAACCCTTCACTCCGCCTTGGAATAGTGTCAATACATGGGGTGTTACCCTGGGTGTCATGGAACCCTTCACTCCCCCTTGGAATGGTGTCCATACCTGGGGTGTTACCCTGGGTATCATGGAACCCTTCACTCACCCTTGGAATAGTGTCCATACCTGGGGTGTTACCCTGGGTATCATGGAACCCTTCACTCACCCTTGGAATAGTGTCCATACCTGGGGTGTTACCCTGGGTGTCATGGAACCCTTCACCCCCCTTGGAATAGTGTCCATACCTGGGGTGTTACCTTGGGTGTCATGGAACCCTTCACTCCCCCTTGGAATGTGTCTATACCTGGGGTGTTACCCTGGGTGTCATGGAACCCTTCACTCCCCCATGGAATAGTGTCCATACCTGGGGTGTTACCCTGGGTGTCATGCAACCCTTCACTCCCTTTTGGAATAGTGTCCATACCTTGGGTGTTACCTTGGGTGTCATGGAACCCTTTACTCCCCCTTGGAATGGTGTCCATACATGGGGTGTTACCCTGGGTGTCATGGAACCCTTCACTCCGCCTTGGAATAGTGTCAATACATGGGGTGTTACCCTGGGTGTCATGGAACCCTTCACCCCCCTTATAATAGTGTCCATACCTGGGGCGTTACCTTGGGTGTCATGGAACCTTTCACTCCGCCTTGGAATAGTGTCAATACATGGGGTGTTACCCTGGGTGTCATGGAACCCTTCACCCCCCTTGGAATGGTGTCCACACCTGGGGTGTTACCTTGGGTGTCATGGAACCCTTCACCCCCCTTGGAATAGTGTCCATACCTTGAAGGTTACCCTAGGTGTTATGGAACTCTTCACTCCCTTTTGGAACAGTGTCCATACCTGGGGTGTTATCCTGGGTGTCATGGAACCCTTTACTCCCCCTTGGAATGGTGTCCATACCTGGGGTGTTACCCTGGGTGTCATGGAACCCTTCACTCCCCCATGGAATAGTGTCCATACCTGGGGTGTTACCCTGGGTGTCATGGAACCCTTCACTCCCCCCCCCCCCTTGGAATAGTGTCCATACCTGGGGTGTTACCCTGGGTGTCATGGAACCCTTTACTCCCCCTTGGAATGGTGTCCATACCTGGGGTGTTACCCTGGGTGTCATGGAACCCTTTACTCCCCCTTGGAATAGTGTCCATACCTGGGGTGTTACCCTGGGTATCATGGAACCCTTCACTCACCCTTGGAATAGTGTCCATACCTGGAGTGTTACCCTGGGTGTCATGGAACCCTTCACTCCCCCTTGGAATAGTGTCCATACCTGGGGTGTTACCTTGGGTGTCATGGAACCCTTCACTCCGCCTTGGAATAGTGTCAATACATGGGGTGTTACCCTGGGTGTCATGGAACCCTTCACTCCCCCTTGGAATAGTGTCCATACCTGGGGTGTTACCCTGGGTATCATGGAACCCTTCACTCACCCTTGGAATAGTGTCCATACCTGGGGTGTTACCCTGGGTATCATGGAACCCTTCACTCACCCTTGGAATAGTGTCCATACCTGAGGTGTTACCCTGAGTGTCATGGAACCCTTCACCCCCTTGGAATAGTGTCCATACCTGGGGTGTTACCTTGGGTGTCATGGAACCCTTCACTCCCCCTTGGAATGTGTCCATACCTGGGGTGTTACCCTGGGTGTCATGGAACCCTTCACTCCCCCATGGAATAGTGTCCATACATGGGGTGTTACCCTGGGTGTCATGGAACCCTTCACTCCGCCTTGGAATAGTGTCAATACATGGGGTGTTACCCTGGGTGTCATGGAACCCTTCACCCCCCTTGGAATAGTGTCCATACCTGGGGCATTACCTTGGGTGTCATGGAACCCTTCACTCCGCCTTGAAATAGTGTCAATACATGGGGTGTTACCCTGGGTGTCATGGAACCCTTCACCCCCCTTGGAATGGTGTCCATACCTGGGGTGTTACCCTGGGTGTCATAAAACCCTTCACTCCCCCTTGGAATAGTGCCCATACCTGGGGTGTTACCCTGGGTGTCATGAAACCCTCCCCCTCCCCCCCCCTTGGAATGTGTCCATACCTGGGGTGTTACCCTGGGTATCATGGAACCCTTCACTCACCCTTGGAATAGTGTCCATACCTGGGGTGTTACCCTGGGTGTCATGGAACCCTTCACTCCCCCTTGGAATAGTGTCCATACCTGGGGTGTTACCTTGGGTGTCATGGAACCCTTCACTCCGCCTTGGAATAGTGTCAATACATGGGGTGTTACCCTGGGTGTCATGAAACCCTTCACTCCCCCTTGGAATAGTGTCCATATTGGGGTGTTACCCTGGGTATCATGGAACCCTTCACTCACCCTTGGAATAGTGTCCATACCTGGGGTGTTACCCTGGGTATCATGGAACCCTTCACTCACCCTTGGAATAGTGTCCATACCTGGGGTGTTACCCTGGGTGTCATGGAACCCTTCACCCCCCTTGGAATAGTGTCCATACCTGGGGTGTTACCTTGGGTGTCATGGAACCCTTCACTCCCCCTTGGAATGTGTCTATACCTGGGGTGTTACCCTGGGTGTCATTGAACCCTTCACTCCCCCATGGAATAGTGTCCATACCTGGGGTGTTACCCTGGGTGTCATGCAACCCTTCACTCCCTTTTGGAATAGTGTCCATACCTTGGGTGTTACCTTGGGTGTCATGGAACCCTTTACTCCCCCTTGGAATGGTGTCCATACATGGGGTGTTACCCTGGGTGTCATGGAACCCTTCACTCCGCCTTGGAAAAGTGTCAATACATGGGGTGATACCCTGGGTGTCATGGAACCCTTCACCCCCCTTATAATAGTGTCCATACCTGGGGCGTTACCTTGGGTGTCATGAAACCTTTCACTCCGCCTTGGAATAGTGTCAATACATGGGGTGTTACCCTGGGTGTCATGGAACCCTTCACCCCCCTTGGAATGGTGTCCACACCTGGGGTGTTACCTTGGGTGTCATGGAACCCTTCACTCCCCCTTGGAATAGTGTCCATACCTTGGGCGTTACCCTGGGTGTCATGGAACCTTTCACCCCCCCTTGGAATGTGTCCATACCTGGGGTGTTACCCTGGGTGTCATGGAACCCTTCACTCCCCCTTGGAATAGTGTCCATACCTGGTGTGTCACCCTGGGTGTCATGGAACCCTTCACTTCGCCTTGAAATAGTGTCAATACATGGGGTGTTACCCAGGGTGTCATGGAACCCTTCACTCCCCCTTGGAATAGTGTCAATACATGGGGTGTTACCTTGGGTGTCATGGAACCCTTCACTCCGCCTTGGAATAGTGTCCATACCTGGGGTGTTACCCTGGGTGTCATGAAACCCTTTACTCCCCATTGGAATGTGTCCATACCTGGGGTGTTACCCTGGGTGTCATGGAACCCTTGACTCCCCCTTGGAATGTGTCCATACCTGGGGTGTTACCCTGGGTGTCATGAAACCCTTCACTCACCCTTGGAATAGTGTCCATACCTGGGGTGTTACCTTGGGTGTCATGGAACCCTTCACTCCCTTTTGGAATGGTGTCCATACCTGGGGTGTTACCATGGGTGTCATGGAACCCTTCACTCCCCCTTGGAATAGTGTCCATACCTTGGGCGTTACCTTGGGTGTCATGGAACCCTTTACTCCCCCTTGGAATGGTGTCCATACCTGGGGTGTTACCCTGGGTGTCATGGAACCCTTCACTCCCCCTTGGAATAGTGTCCATACCTGGGGTGTTACCTTGGGTGTCATGGAACCCTTCACTACCCCTTGGAATAGTGTCCATACCTGGGGTGTTACCCTGGGTGTCATGGAACCCTTCACTCCCTTTTGGAATAGTGTCCATACCTGGGGTGTTACCCTGGGTGTCATGGAACCCTTCACTCCCCCTTGGAATAGTGTCCACACCTGGGGTGTTACCTTTGGTGTCATGGAACCCTTTACTCCCCCTTGGAATGGTGTCCATACCTGGGGTGTTACCCTGGGTGTCATGGAACCCTTCACTCCCCCTTGGAATAGTGTCCATACCTGGGGTGTTACCCTGGGTGTCATGGAACCCTTCACTTCGCCTTGGAATAGTGTCCATACCTGGGGTGTTACCCTGGGTGTCATGAATTCCTTCACTTCGCCTTGGAATAGTGTCAATACATGGGGTGTTACCCTGGGTGTCATGGAACCCTTCACTCCCCCTTGGAATAGTGTCCATACCTGGGGTGTTACCTTGGGTGTCATGGAACCCTTTACTCCCCCTTGAAATGGTGTCCATACCTGGGGTGTTACTCTGGGTGTCATGGAACCCTTCACTCCCCCTTGGAATAGTGTCCATACCTGGGGTGTTACCTTGGGTGTCATGGAACCCTTCACCCCCCTTGGAATAGTGTCCATACATGGGGTGTTACCCTGGGTGTCATGGAACCCTTCACTCCCCCTTGGAATAGTGTCCATACCTGGGGTGTTACCTTGGGTGTCATGGAACCCTTTACTCCCCCTTGGAATGGTGTCCATACCTGGGGTGTTACCCTGGGTGTCATGGAACCCTTCACTCCCCCTTGGAATAGTGTCCATACATGGGGTGTTACCCTGGGTGTCATGGAACCCTTCACCCCCCTTGGAATAGTGTCCATACCTTGAAGGTTACCCTAGGTGTTATGGAACTCTTCACTCCCTTTTGGAATAGTGTCCATACCTGGGGTGTTATCCTGGGTGTCATGGAACCCTTTACTCCCCCTTGGAATGGTGTCCATACCTGGGGTGTTACCCTGGGTGTCATGGAACCCTTCACTCCCCCATGGAATAGTGTCCATACCTGGGGTGTTACCCTGGGTGTCATGGAACCCTTCACTCCCCCCCCCTTGGAATAGTGTCCATACCTGGGGTGTTACCCTGGGTGTCATGGAACCCTTTACTCCCCCTTGGAATGGTGTCCATACCTGGGGTGTTACCCTGGGTGTCATGGAACCCTTCACTCCCCCTTGGAATAGTGTCCATACCTGGGGTGTTACCCTGGGTATTATGGAACCCTTCACTCACCCTTGGAATAGTGTCCATACCTGGGGTGTTACCCTGGGTGTCATGGAACCCTTCACTCCCCCTTGGAATAGTGTCCATACCTGGGGTGTTACCTTGGGTGTCATGGAACCCTTCACTCCGCCTTGGAATAGTGTCAATACATGGGGTGTTACCCTGGGTGTCATGGAACCCTTCACTCCCCCTTGGAATAGTGTCCATACCTGGGGTGTTACCCTGGGTATCATGGAACCCTTCACTCACCCTTGGAATAGTGTCCATACCTGGGGTGTTACCCTGGGTATAATGGAACCCTTCACTCACCCCTGGAATAGTGTCCATACTTGGGGTGTTACCCTGAGTGTCATGGAACCCTTCACCCCCTTGGAATAGTGTCCATACCTGGGGTGTTACCTTGGGTGTCATGGAACCCTTCACTCCCCCTTGGAATGTGTCCATACCTGGGGTGTTACCCTGGGTGTCATGGAACCCTTCACTCCCCCATGGAATAGTGTCCATACCTGGGGTGTTACCCTGGGTGTCATGCAACCCTTCACTCCCTTTTGGAATAGTGTCCATACCTTGGGTGTTACCTTGGGTGTCATGGAACCCTTTACTCCCCTTTGGAATGGTGTCCATACATGGGGTGTTACCTTGGGTGTCATGGAACCCTTCACTCCCCCTTGGAATAGTGTCAATACATGAGGTCTTACCCTGGGTGTCATGGAACCCTTCACCCCCCTTGGAATAGTGTCCATACCTGGGGCGTTACCTTGGGTGTCATGGAACCCTTCACTCCGCCTTGGAATAGTGTCAATACATGGGGTGTTACCCTGGGTGTCATGGAACCCTTCACCCCCCTTGGAATGGTGTCCATACCTGGGGTGTTACCCTGGGTGTCATAAAACCCTTCACTCCCCCTTGGAATAGTGTCCATACCTGGGGTGTTACCCTGGGTGTCATGAAACCCTCCCCCTCCCCCCCCCCCCTTGGAATGTGTCCATACCTGGGGTGTTACCCTGGGTATCATAGAACCCTTCACTCACCCTTGGAATAGTGTCCATACCTGGGGTGTTACCCTGGGTGTCATGGAACCCTTCACTCCCCCTTGGAATAGTGTCCATACCTGGGGTGCTACCTTGGGTGTCATGGAACCCTTCACTCCGCCTTGGAATAGTGTCAATACATGGGGTGTTACCCTGGGTATCATGGAACCCTTCACTCACCCTTGGAATAGTGTCCATACCTGGGGTGTTACCCTGGGTATCATGGAACCCTTCACTCACCCTTGGAATAGTGTCCATACCTGGGGTGTTACCCTGGGTGTCATGGAACCCTTCATCCCCCTTGGAATAGTGTCTATACCTGGGGTGTTACCTTGGGTGTCATGGAACCCTTCACTCCCCCTTGGAATGTGTCCATACCTGGGGTGTTACCCTGGGTGTCATGGAACCCTTCACTCCCCCATGGAATAGTGTCCATACCTGGGGTGTTACCCTGGGTATCATGGAACCCTTCACTCACCCCTGGAATAGTGTCCATACCTGGGGTGTTACCCTGAGTGTCATGGAACCCTTCACCCCCTTGGAATAGTGTCCATACCTGGGGTGTTACCTTGGGTGTCATGGAACCCTTCACTCCCCCTTGGAATGTGTCCATACCTGGGGTGTTACCCTGGGTGTCATGGAACCCTTCACTCCCCCATGGAATAGTGTCCATACCTGGGGTGTTACCCTGGGTGTCATGCAACCCTTCACTCCCTTTTGGAATAGTGTCCATACCTTGGGTGTTACCTTGGGTGTCATGGAACCCTTTACTCCCCTTTGGAATGGTGTCCATACATGGGGTGTTACCCTGGGTGTCATGGAACCCTTCACTCCGCCTTGGAATAGTGTCAATACATGAGGTCTTACCCTGGGTGTCATGGAACCATTCACCCCCCTTGGAATAGTGTCTATACCTGGGGCGTTACCTTGGGTGTCATGGAACCCTTCACTCCGCCTTGGAATAGTGTCAATACATGGGGTGTTACCCTGGGTGTCATGGAACCCTTCACCCCCCTTGGAATGGTGTCCATACCTGGGGTGTTACCCTGGGTGTCATAAAACCCTTCACTCCCCCTTGGAATAGTGTCCATACCTGGGGTGTTACCCTGGGTGTCATGAAACCCTCCCCCTCCCCCCCCCCCTTGGAATGTGTCCATACCTGGGGTGTTACCCTGGGTATCATAGAACCCTTCACTCACCCTTGGAATAGTGTCCATACCTGGGGTGTTACCTTGGGTGTCATGGAACCCTTCACTCCGCCTTGGAATAGTGTCAATACATGGGGTGTTACCCTGGGTGTCATGAATTCCTTCACTCCCCCTTGGAATAGTGTCCATACCTGGGGTGTTACCCTGGGTATCATGGAACCCTTCACTCACCCCTGGAATAGTGTCCATACCTGGGGTGTTACCCTGAGTGTCATGGAACCCTTCACCCCCTTGGAATAGTGTCCATACCTGGGGTGTTACCTTGGGTGTCATGGAACCCTTCACTCCCCCTTGGAATGTGTCCATACCTGGGGTGTTACCCTGGGTGTCATGGAACCCTTCACTCCCCCATGGAATAGTGTCCATACCTGGGGTGTTACCCTGGGTGTCATGCAACCCTTCACTCCCTTTTGGAATAGTGTCCATACCTTGGGTGTTACCTTGGGTGTCATGGAACCCTTTACTCCCCTTTGGAATGGTGTCCATACATGGGGTGTTACCCTGGGTGTCATGGAACCCTTCACTCCGCCTTGGAATAGTGTCAATACATGAGGTCTTACCCTGGGTGTCATGGAACCATTCACCCCCCTTGGAATAGTGTCTATACCTGGGGCGTTACCTTGGGTGTCATGGAACCCTTCACTCCGCCTTGGAATAGTGTCAATACATGGGGTGTTACCCTGGGTGTCATGGAACCCTTCACCCCCCTTGGAATGGTGTCCATACCTGGGGTGTTACCCTGGGTGTCATAAAACCCTTCACTCCCCCTTGGAATAGTGTCCATACCTGGGGTGTTACCCTGGGTGTCATGAAACCCTCCCCCTCCCCCCCCCTTGGAATGTGTCCATACCTGGGGTGTTACCCTGGGTATCATAGAACCCTTCACTCACCCTTGGAATAGTGTCCATACCTGGGGTGTTACCTTGGGTGTCATGGAACCCTTCACTCCGCCTTGGAATAGTGTCAATACATGGGGTGTTACCCTGGGTGTCATGGAATCCTTCACTCCCCCTTGGAATAGTGTCCATACCTGGGGTGTTACCCTGAGTATCATGGAACCCTTCACTCACCCTTGGAATAGTGTCCATACCTGGGGTGTTACCCTGGGTGTCATGGAACCCTTCACTCCCCCTTGGAATAGTGTCCATACCTGGGGTGTTACCTTGGGTGTCATGGAACCCTTCACTCCGCCTTGGAATAGTGTCAATACATGGGGTGTTACCCTGGGTGTCATGGAACCCTTCACCCCCCTTGGAATGGTGTCCATACCTGGGGTGTTACCCTGGGTGTCATAAAACCCTTCACTCCCCCTTGGAATAGTGTCCATACCTTGGGTGTTACCCTGGGTGTCATGAAACCCTCCCCCTCCCCCCCCCCCTTGGAATGTGTCCATACCTGGGGTGTTACCCTGGGTATCATAGAACCCTTCACTCACCCTTGGAATAGTGTCCATACCTGGGGTGTTACCTTGGGTGTCATGGAACCCTTCACTCCGCCTTGGAATAGTGTCAATACATGGGGTGTTACCCTGGGTGTCATGGAATCCTTCACTCCCCCTTGGAATAGTGTCCATACCTGGGGTGTTACCCTGAGTATCATGGAACCCTTCACTCACCCTTGGAATAGTGTCCATACCTGGGGTGTTACCCTGGGTGTCATGGAACCCTTCACTCCCCCTTGGAATAGTGTCCATACCTGGGGTGTTACCTTGTGTGTCATGGAACCCTTCACTCCGCCTTGGAATAGTGTCAATACATGGGGTGTTACCCTGGGTGTCATGGAACCCTTCACTCCCCCTTGGAATAGTGTCCATACCTGGGGTGTTACCCTGGGTATCATGGAACCCTTCACTCACCCTTGGAATAGTGTCCATACCTGGGGTGTTACCCTGGGTATCATGGAACCCTTCACTCACCCTTGGAATAGTGTCCATACCTGGGGTGTTACCCTGGGTGTCATGGAACCCTTCACCCCCCTTGGAATAGTGTCCATACCTGGGGTGTTATTTTGGGTGTCATGGAACCCTTCACTCCCCCTTGGAATGTGTCCATACCTGGGGTGTTACCCTGGGTGTCATGGAACCCTTCACTCCCCCATGGAATAGTGTCCATACCTGGGGTGTTACCCTGGGTGTTATGCAACCCTTCACTCCCTTTTGGAATAGTGTCCATACCTTGGGTGTTACCTTGGGTGTCATGGAACCCTTTACTCCCCCTTGGAATGGTGTCCATACATGGGGTGTTACCCTGGGTGTCATGAATTCCTTCACTTCGCCTTGGAATAGTGTCAATACATGGGGTGTTACCCTGGGTGTCATGGAACCCTTCACTCCCCCTTGGAATAGTGTCCATACCTGGGGTGTTACCTTGGGTGTCATGGAACCCTTTACTCCCCCTTGGAATGGTGTCCATACCTGGGGTGTTACTCTGGGTGTCATGGAACCCTTCACTCCCCCTTGGAATAGTGTCCATACCTGGGGTGTTACCTTGGGTGTCATGGAACCCTTCACTCCCCCTTGGAATAGTGTCGATACATGGGGTGTTACCCTGGGTGTCATGGAACCCTTCACTCCCCCTTGAAATAGTGTCCATACCTGGGGTGTTACCTTGGGTGTCATGGAACCCTTTACTCCCCCTTGGAATGGTGTCCATACCTGGGGTGTTACCCTGGGTGTCATGGAACCCTTCACTCCCCCTTGGAATAGTGTCCATACATGGGGTGTTACCCTGGGTGTCATAGAACCCTTCACCCCCCTTGGAATAGTGTCCATACCTTGAAGGTTACCCTAGGTGTTATGGAACTCTTCACTCCCTTTTGGAATAGTGTCCATACCTGGGGTGTTATCCTGGGTGTCATGGAACCCTTTACTCCCCCTTGGAATGGTGTCCATACCTGGGGTGTTACCCTGGGTGTCATGGAACCCTTCACTCCCCCATGGAATAGTGTCCATACCTGGGGTGTTACCCTGGGTGTCATGGAACCCTTCACTCCCCCCCCCTTGGAATAGTGTCCATACCTGGGGTGTTACCCTGGGTGTCATGGAACCCTTTACTCCCCCTTGGAATGGTGTCCATACCTGGGGTGTTACCCTGGGTGTCATGGAACCCTTCACTCCCCCTTGGAATAGTGTCCATACCTGGGGTGTTACCCTGGGTATCATGGAACCCTTCACTCACCCTTGGAATAGTGTCCATACCTGGGGTGTTACCCTGGGTGTCATGGAACCCTTCACTCCCCCTTGGAATAGTGTCCATACCTGGGGTGTTACCTTGG
Organism: Nematostella vectensis; assembly: GCF_932526225.1. Taxonomy (NCBI): domain Eukaryota; kingdom Metazoa; phylum Cnidaria; class Anthozoa; order Actiniaria; family Edwardsiidae; genus Nematostella; species Nematostella vectensis. Next base: position 2,371,094 of record NC_064046.1, read on the forward strand.
GTGTCATGGAACCCTTCACTCCGCCTTGGAATAGTGTCAATACATGGGGTGTTACCCTGGGTGTCATGGAATCCTTCACTCCCCCTTGGAATAGTGTCCATACCTGGGGTGTTACCCTGAGTATCATGGAACCCTTCACTCACCCTTGGAATAGTGTCCATACCTGGGGTGTTACCCTGGGTATCATGGAACCCTTCACTCACCCCTGGAATAGTGTCCATACCTGGGGTGTTACCCTGAGTGTCATGGAACCCTTCACCCCCTTGGAATAGTGTCCATACCTGGGGTGTTACCTTGGGTGTCATGGAACCCTTCACTCCCCCTTGGAATGTGTCCATACCTGGTTTGTTACCCTGGGTGTCATGGAACCCTTCACTCCCCCATGGAATAGTGTCCATACCTGGGGTGTTACCCTGGGTGTCATGCAACCCTTCACTCCCTTTTGGAATAGTGTCCATACCTTGGGTGTTACCTTGGGTGTCATGGAACCCTTCACTCCGCCTTGGAAAAGTGTCAATACATGAGGTCTTACCCTGGGTGTCATGGAACCCTTCACCCCCCTTGGAATAGTGTCCATACCTGGGGCGTTACCTTGGGTGTCATGGAACCCTTCACTCCGCCTTGGAATAGTGTCAATACATGGGGTGTTACCCTGGGTGTCATGGAACCCTTCACCCCCCTTGGAATGGTGTCCATACCTGGGGTGTTACCCTGGGTGTCATAAAACCCTTCACTCCCCCTTGGAATAGTGTCCATACCTGGGGTGTTACCCTGGGTGTCATGAAACCCTCCCCCTCCCCCCCCCCCTTGGAATGTGTCCATACCTGGGGTGTTACCCTGGGTATCATAGAACCCTTCACTCACATTTGGAATAGTGTCCATACCTGGGGTGTTACCCTGGGTGTCATGGAACCCTTCACTCCTCCTTGGAATAGTGTCCATACCTGGGGTGTTACCTTGGGTGTCATGGAACCCTTCACTCCGCCTTGGAATAGTGTCAATACATGGGGTGTTACCCTGGGTGTCATGGAACCCTTCACTCCCCCTTGAAATAGTGTCCATACCTGGGGTGTTACCCTGGGTATCATGGAACCCTTCACTCACCCTTGGAATAGTGTCCATACCTGGGGTGTTACCCTGGGTATCATGGAACCCTTCACTCACCCTTGGAATAGTGTCCATACCTGGGGTGTTACCCTGGGTGTCATGGAACCCTTCACCCCCCTTGGAATAGTGTCCATACCTGGGGTGTTACCTTGGGTGTCATGGAACCCTTCACTCCCCCTTGGAATGTGTCCATACCTGGGGTGTTACCCTGGGTGTCATGGAACCCTTCACTCCCCCATGGAATAGTGTCCATACCTTGGGTGTTACCCTGGGTATCATGGAACCCTTCACTCACCCCTGGAATAGTGTCCATACCTGGGGTGTTACCCTGAGTGTCATGGAACCCTTCACCCCCTTGGAATAGTGTCCATACCTGGGGTGTTACTTTGGGTGTCATGGAACCCTTCACTCCCCCTTGGAATGTGTCCATACCTGGGGTGTTACCCTGGGTGTCATGGAACCCTTCACTCCCCCATAGAATAGTGTCCATACCTGGGGTGTTACCCTGGGAGTCATGCAACCCTTCACTCCCTTTTGGAATAGTTTCCATACCTTGGGTGTTACCTTGGGTGTCATGGAACCCTTTACTCCCCTTTGGAATGGTGTCCATACATGGGGTGTTACCCTGGGTGTCATGGAACCCTTCACTCCGCCTTGGAATAGTGTCAATACATGAGGTCTTACCCTGGGTGTCATGGAACCCTTCACCCCCCTTGGAATAGTGTCCATACCTGGGGCGTTACCTTGGGTGTCATGGAACCCTTCACTCCGCCTTGGAATAGTGTCAATACATGGGGTGTTACCCTGGGTGTCATGGAACCCTTCACCCCCCTTGGAATGGTGTCCATACCTGGGGTGTTACCCTGGGTGTCATAAAACCCTTCACTCCCCCTTGGAATAGTGTCCATACCTGGGGTGTTACCCTGGGTGTCATGAAACCCTCCCCCTCCCCCCCCCCCTTGGAATGTGTCCATACCTGGGGTGTTACCCTGGGTATCATAGAACCCTTCACTCACCCTTGGAATAGTGTCCATACCTGGGGTGTTACCCTGGGTGTCATGGAACCCTTCACTCCCCCTTGGAATAGTGTCCATACCTGGGGTGTTACCTTGGGTGTCATGGAACCCTTCACTCCGCCTTGGAATAGTGTCAATACATGGGGTGTTACCCTGGGTGTCATGGAACCCTTCTGTTGTCGCCATTATCCGGGCTCCCTGTGTTAGAGGCCTGGTTCCGAGCTTTGCGCGGTCGCATAGCCTCGTGCAAAACGTTTTCAGTTCGTCGAGAATTTCCTGGAGTTTTTTATTGGAGTTTTTGACCTGAATCTAATGAATATTGTATGGATTTGTTTTTGGATGGATTCCGCACCCGTGTAAGTATCATGCGTTTGTATAATTAGCGGAAATTGCCATAATTTTCATCTTCAGTATTTGTTTATTTCAGCGAATCTCGTGGTAATTCGTGATAATTTTGAAGTTGAAACTCGTGTAGAACTTTACCCGTGAATATCGACAAGTGGAAACTAAAAGTTGTGTTCATATCCAGAAGCATCTCATCTATCTGACCTATCTGAATTCCAACATCATTCGACGGAAGAGTAAATGAACACTGAGGATTATTATCTTGGAAACATGAGTGAAAACGAAGCTAGTAGGGAAGTCGAACGAATAGAAAGCAAGAAAAGGTCCCTAGGAGGCTACCTAGGGCGCGTGAGTATTCACATGAAAGAGCTCAAAACTTGTCTTGATGATCCCTCTAGAGCCAATGAAATACAGACAGCCTTGAATGAATTACAGTCGGCTTTGAATAACTATGAGGACTGCTATCAGTCGTACATTTTGGAAGAATTGGCAACCGATGAATTCAACAGAGTGAAAGAGAAATTTGAAGAAACTCGTAATGAGTGTGAAACTACTACCAAATTGGCAAATGAACGTTTGAAGAAAGGAAAGTCAAACTCAACTAAGTCAAGGCTGTCTAGTAGGTCTAGGAAATTAAGAGAGAAAATAGAAATGAAAAAGCTTCTTTTGCAACAAGAAGAAGAGATAGCTCAGCATCGAATGGATCTGGAACGTAAGAAAATAGAATTGGAATATGAACAGAAAGCGAGAGCATGTAAGCTCAAGTTCCAGGTTCAAATCGCAGAAAAGGAAGCTGAGTTATTAGAAGAGAGAGGGAGTGAGTCTGATAGTTGTGTGTCAGAAGAGTATAAAGGGGATGTAGGGGTCATGCCACCCATGTCTCAAGAGGAAAAGCTAATGAAATGGACCGAGCAATGTGACCCCATTCCTGATAATCCTAGACCAGACACACCTAAGCTAATGGAGGGCCCTTCCCATCCTAAAGACCCCATTCCTGAGAGAAAACCCCAGATTAATGACCAAGAAGCCCCCCCTAGTAGTTATAGGAAAACCCTGTTTGGTTTTCTTCCCGTGAACAATACTGATATCATGTTAAAGCTGACCATGCTCCAAGCCATGCAACCTGTTAAGTTCTCTGGGAATCCAAGTGACTTTCCTAATTTTAGGAAGAGATTGAGAGATAATTTAGAAGATGAAATTTTAAGTGATTCACAAAAGGTTGAATTCCTACCGAAGTTCCTCTCGGGGGAGGCTTTTGAAGTTGTGGAAAGGGTTTCCGGTTGCAGCTATTCAGTGATAGTTGATATTTTGGAAGACCGATATGGGCAGCCAGCGACCGTCGCTGCTTCTTGTATTGACAATTTGACCAGAGGCCCAAGATTGAACAATCATGATTATAAGGGACTGAGGGATTTTGCAGAGCAACTTGAATCAGCCTCAAAGAAACTTGTTGGGGAATATGCTATTGAAGCCAGTACTATCTCAAACATGAAACAGATAGTTAGAAGGCTTCCCCAGTATTTAGTAAATAAATGGGGTGATGTATCCTACAAGATAAGAGAAAAGGGGGGTATCCCTAAGATTTCAGATTTGGCAGATTATGTGAAGAGGCAAGCAGCCATAAAGAATGACCCAGGTTTTGTTAACCTAAGCATGAGTGAGAACAAGGGTGGTGGTGATAAAAGACCCGAGCAGGGTGGGAAAGGCAAGAACTACCAGAAACAGACTTCTGTCTTTAAAACAGACATGGAAGGCTCACCCCTTGAAACTACTATGGGTAAACAAGCCCCAATTAAGACCTGTCCTTGCTGTCAAGGAGAACATAGGCTTTCAGACTGTGCAAATTTCAAGGGAAGGGACTTACCCGGCCGTTGGCGACTGGTAAAGGAGAAGAGATTGTGTCATATATGCCTTAGGCCAGGACATATGAGGGACAGATGCCATACAACCACTTTTTGTAACTGCAAAAGTGAGCGAAAACACCACACCTTGTTACATAACCCCCCTAGAGCTAAAGATGACCCTCCCAAAGAACTTAACTCGAGCGCAGGGGAGGGGACGACCGAGGGACCCCCTAGAAGAGACCATGCTCAGGGCACCCGGGGTGGGGAGCCACACAGGCAAACCGAGCAATACGCAACATTTTCTGAAAGAGCCACAAAAACGGTGTTACTACATGTTGTACCAGTTAAATTGATTGCCCCAAATGGGAACTCTCTGACAACGTATGGGCTACTGGATAATGGCTCAAGAGGAACTATGATAAGCTCGGAGGTTTCAGCGAAACTCGAACTTAAAGGTCATACTGAGGAAATATCCATCACCACCATGATGGGAAGTAGTAAGGAACAGATAGAGGTTGTGGAGTTTGAACTGCAACACGCAAGTGGTGAAGGGGATAGAATTCCCGTAACTGAGGGTTTGGTAACGAAGAAATTCAATGTCAACGAAAAGTGTCTTCCTAAAGATATTGACAGAGAGGCACACCCGCATCTGAGGGATATTGAGATTCCCTCGGTAGACATGCCTAAGGTTTCGGTTCTGATAGGAAAGGACGTTGGCTATGCGCATGAGGTGTTTGAAGTGCGTAGACCTGCGACGAAAGCCAGTGATTTGAAGGCTTTGAGAGGTCCTCTTGGATGGGTAATTACAGGAACCCTTCAAGGGGAGACCTCATGCAAGGAAGTAAACCTGAACTTTGCTGATTATAAGAAAGAACTTCAGCATCAGATTGAGCGGTTCTGGGATTTGGAGAGTTTCGGTACAAAGAGTGTTGGGACGGACAAGGGATCCCCAAGTTTTATATTGCACCATCTGTCCAGGGAAGACAGGAAGGCTATCGATAAGTTGGAGAAGACCATTACTAAGCGTGATGGTCACTATGAAACAGGCCTCCTGTGGCGGGATGATGATGTGACCCTACCTAATAACCGGAATGAAGCCGACAAAAGACTGAATAGTCTGAAGCGTAAGTTTTCACGAGAGCCTGGATTGGAGGAGAAGTATCGAGCAGCCATGGAGAAGTATATCACTAAAGGGCATGCACGCAAACTCAGCCCAGAAGAAGCACAAGAGACTGGACCGAGAACTTGGTACTTACCTCATTTTGCAGTGACGAATATCAACAAACCTGGTAAGCTGAGGATAATTTTTGATGCTGCATCAGAGTACCAAGGTACTTCGTTGAATAAGTACTTGTTACATGGACCTGATTGTACAAACAGCCTGACTGGGGTGCTCCTACGGTTCAGGGAGGACAATGTTGCAATGGTAGCTGATATAGAAGGGATGTTCCTTCAGGTCGGAGTTAGAGAAGAAGACCAAGATTCTCTGCGATTTCTTTGGTGGGACAAAAGCTCTGATGACCCTCCAGAAGAATATGCCATGAACGTGCATGTCTTTGGGGCAACCGACTCGCCTTGTGCAGCCAACTGGACACTCAAGAAAACTACAACTGACAATGCTGGTGACTTTGGAGATACCACCATCGAAACTGTCCTGCATAATTTTTATGTGGATGATGTACTAAAAAGCGTAGACACGAGTGCGAGTGCAGTCACGCTTGCGAACGAGTTAACCGAACTTTGTGGTAGAGGAGGGTTCAACCTCACAAAGTTTATGAGTAACAGTAGGGAGGTCCTTGCTGAAGTGCCTATCGAGAAGAGGGCAGCACCAACGCTTGATTTAGATCTTGATGAACTCCCAGTCGAGCGGGCACTTGGAGTTAGATGGAACGTGGAGACAGACACCTTCGGGTTCAAGGTGAGCAACACTGAGAAGGCTGATACTATGAGAGGAGTACTATCGACAATCAGCTCTGTCTTTGACCCTTTGAACTTTGCTGCACCAGTGATAATGCGTGGCAAGCAGATCATGCAAGCCCTATGGAGGCGGAAGGCACCATGGGACGAGCCGCTCAGTGGAGACATTCTGCGTCAGTGGCAGACATGGAAAAGGGAACTTGTACAGCTTGAAGATTTGTCTATCCCCCGATGCTACTTCAGCAGGCCAGACCATGAAGGTGTTGGACTACAACTCCATCACTTTAGTGATGCCTCGGAGGCAGGATACGGGTCAGTAAGCTACTTACGAATCGAGTACCCGGACGGAATGGTGGAGTGTGCTTTCGTCGCCGGAAAGTCAAGGAATGCACCTATTAAAGGCTCAACCATCCCAAGGCTGGAGCTACAAGGAGCCCTACTGGCAACACGGGTGGACCAAGCAGTTCGCCGAGAACTGGACCTGAAGCCTGACAGAGTCGTGTTTTGGACTGATTCGATGATAACACTTAACTATATCAATAATGAAACCCGCAGATTCCAGACGTATGTAGCCAACAGGGTTACAGAGATTCGCGAAGCGACTAATCCTGACCAATGGCGACACTGTCCGGGAAAACTAAATCCTTCCGACGAAGTAAGTCGAGGTCTAACCATAGATGAGTTTCTCCGGGATGAGCGATGGCTTAATGGTCCGAGTTTCTTGAGAGAGTCAGAAGATCAATGGCCAGATAATAAATTTGATGCCCTGTCTGAAGAAAGTCTGGAGATAAAGAAAGAAGTGTTCTTCACTGACCTGGAGCCAGGAGATGGCCTGGAAAAGCTTCTAACCGACACTTCTGATTGGATGAAGACCATTCGAAAGGTTGCGTGGGTAATGAAGTTTGTGGAGTGGTTGAAGACAAGAAAGCATGCAAAGCCTACTGAAAAGACACCTGGAGAGTCAGAGAACAAGCTAAGTCCAGACGACATAGAACGCGCCAAGCGACGAATAGCTGTACTAGTACAGCGGGAAAGTTTCCCTGAAGAAGTGAAGGCTCTGAAGGCAGGAAAGGAGGTGAATGTTGCTAGTGCTATCTTGAAGCTTAAGCCGGTCATGAAAGGCGATGAAGTTATGAGAGTTGGAGGAAGGATCTCGATGGCACCGATGAGTGATGATGCCAAGAATCCCATGATATTGCCGAAACAGAGTCATATCACTACTATCTTGATCCGCCACCTACACGAAAGCAACGGTCATTGTGGCGTGGAACAAGTACTATCCCTGCTGAGAGAGCAGTTTTGGATTGTGAAAGCGAGAGTGGCCATCAAGGCTGTTCTTGGAAGATGCATTCATTGTCGCAAGCAAAGAAGAACTACTTTGAAGCAAGAGATGGGAGATCTACCTAGAATTCGGATGATCCCTTACGAGCCACCCTTTACGTATACAGGTATTGACTATTTTGGACCGTTATATGTTAAGCGGGGAAGAGGAAGAGTGACTGAGAAGCGCTGGGGAGCTATCTTTGTTTGCATGAACTCCCGAGCAGTTCATCTCGAGTTAGCTAAGTCGCTAGAGACGGATGATTTCATACTCGCTCTGATGAGGTTCCTGAATCGCAGGGGCCATGTTGTGGAACTGTGGTCGGATAACGGGTCCAATTTTGTGGGAGCTGATCGGGAGATACGTGAACATCTGGAAGGAATGGATCATGACAAGATCGGACGTGAGTGTTCTGCGAAAGGATGCAAGTGGATCTTTAATCCACCTGGAGCCACCCACATGTCAGGCGTGTGGGAGAGGATGGTGAGAGTCGTCAAGCGAAGTCTGAAGGCGATCCTGGGGAAGAACCCCCTCAACGATGAAGTGCTGACCACCGTGTTTACTGAGGCAGAACGTATCGCGAATTCAAGACCGCTAACCCGGAATCCAGAGAATCCTGATGATGAGGATCCTCTTACGCCCAATCACTTTCTGAACGTGCGACCTACGATGAATCTTCCTACGGATACGGATGAACGGGCAGATAAGTACAGTCGGAAGCGGTGGAGACAAGCGCAATTACTTGCTAACCACTACTGGCGTCGCTGGTTGAAAGAGTACATTCCTTCCTTGCAAGTTCGAAGCAAGTGGAACAGGAAACAGCGAAACCTACACGTCGGAGATATAGTGCTCGTTGCGGACGACAACGTTGGACGAAACAACTGGCCTCTTGCGCGCGTGATTAATGTGTTTCCTGGCGTGGATGGATTGGTAAGGAGTGCAGAGGTGCGCGGTAAAGGGACGACCTACAAGCGCCCGGTAACCAAGTTGTGTCTGCTGGAAGCCGAGGATGAGGATGTCTAGATACGGATCCGATTGGAGACTCAAGGGACAGACGTAGATAGTGTAATATAGAACGGAAATTAGCGTTATGACAATACGTTTATAGTTATGAACCTCCTCCGCAGGAGTTCATGGGGGGCGGGATGTTGTCGCCATTATCCGGGCTCCCTGTGTTAGAGGCCTGGTTCCGAGCTTTGCGCGGTCGCATAGCCTCGTGCAAAACGTTTTCAGTTCGTCGAGAATTTCCTGGAGTTTTTTATTGGAGTTTTTGACCTGAATCTAATGAATATTGTATGGATTTGTTTTTGGATGGATTCCGCACCCGTGTAAGTATCATGCGTTTGTATAATTAGCGGAAATTGCCATAATTTTCATCTTCAGTATTTGTTTATTTCAGCGAATCTCGTGGTAATTCGTGATAATTTTGAAGTTGAAACTCGTGTAGAACTTTACCCGTGAATATCGACAAGTGGAAACTAAAAGTTGTGTTCATATCCAGAAGCATCTCATCTATCTGACCTATCTGAATTCCAACACCTTCACTCCCCCTTGGAATAGTGTCCATACCTGGGGTGTTACCCTGGGTATCATGGAACCCTTCACTCACCCTTGGAATAGTGTCCATACCTGGGGTGTTACCCTGGGTATCATGGAACCCTTCACTTACCCTTGGAATAGTGTCCATACCTGGGGTGTTACCCTGGGTGTCATGGAACCCTTCACCCCCCTTGGAATAGTGTCCATACCTGGGGTGTTACCTTGGGTGTCATGGAACCCTTCACTCCCCCTTGGAATGTGTCCATACCTGGGGTGTTACCCTGGGTGTCATGGAACCCTTCACTCCCCCATGGAATAGTGTCCATACCTGGGGTGTTACCCTGGGTGTTATGCAACCCTTCACTCCCTTTTGGAATAGTGTCCATACCTTGGGTGTTACCTTGGGTGTCATGGAACCCTTTACTCCCCCTTGGAATGGTGTCCATACATGGGGTGTTACCCTGGGTGTCATGGAACCCTTCACTCCGCCTTGGAATAGTGTCAATACATGGGGTGTTACCCTGGGTGTCATGGAACCCTTCACCCCCCTTGGAATAGTGTCCATACCTGGGGCGTTACCTTGGGTGTCATGGAACCTTTCACTCCGCCTTGGAATAGTGTCAATACATGGGGTGTTACCCTGGGTGTCATGGAACCCTTCACCCCCCTTGGAATGGTGTCCACACCTGGGGTGTTACCTTGGGTGTCATGGAACACTTCACTCCCCCTTGGAATAGTGTCCATACCTTGGGCGTTACCCTGGGTGTCATGGAACCTTTCACCCCCCCCTTGGAATGTGTCCATACCTGGGGTGTTACCCTGGGTGTCATGGAACCCTTCACTCCCCCTTGGAATAGTGTCCATACCTGGTGTGTCACCCTGGGTGTCATGGAACCCTTCACTTCGCCTTGAAATAGTGTCAATACATGGGGTGTTACCCAGGGTGTCATGGAACCCTTCACTCCCCCTTGGAATAGTGTCAATACATGGGGTGTTACCTTGGGTGTCATGGAACCCTTCACTCCGCCTTGGAATAGTGTCCATACCTGGGGTGTTACCCTGGGTGTCATGAAACCCTTTACTCCCCCTTGGAATGTGTCCATACCTGGGGTGTTACCCTGGGTGTCATGGAACCCTTGACTCCCCCTTGGAATGTGTCCATACCTGGGGTGTTACCCTGGGTGTCATGAAACCCTTCACTCACCCTTGGAATAGTGTCCATACCTGGGGTGTTAACTTGGGTGTCATGGAACCCTTCACTCCCTTTTGGAATGGTGTCCATACCTGGGGTGTTACCCTGGGTGTCATGGAACCCTTCACTCCCCATTTGAATAGTGTCCATACCTGGGGTGTTACCCTGAGTGTCATGGAACCCTTCACTCCCCCTTGGAATAGTGTCCATACCTGGGGTGTTACCCTGGGTGTCATGAAACCCTTCACTCCCCCTTGGAATAGTGTCCATACCTGGGGTGTTACCCTGGGTGTCATGGAACCCTTCACTCCCCCTTGGAATAGTGTCCATACCTTGGGCGTTACCTTGGGTGTCATGGAACCCTTTACTCCCCCTTGGAATGGTGTCCATACCTGGGGTGTTACCCTGGGTGTCATGGAACCCTTCACTCCCCCTTGGAATAGTGTCCATACCTGGGGTGTTACCTTGGGTGTCATGGAACCCTTCACTACCCCTTGGAATAGTGTCCATACCTGGGGTGTTACCCTGGGTGTCATGGAACCCTTCACTCCCTTTTGGAATAGTGTCCATACCTGGGGTGTTACCCTGGGTGTCATGGAACCCTTCACTCCCCCTTGGAATAGTGTCCATACCTGGGGTGTTACCTTGGGTTTCATGGAACCCTTTACTCCCCCTTGGAATGGTGTCCATACCTGGGGTGTTACCCTGGGTGTCATGGAACCCTTCACTCCCCCTTGGAATAGTGTCCATACCTGGGGTGTTGCCCTGGGTGTCATGGAACCCTTCACTTCGCCTTAGAATAGTGTCCATACCTGGGGTGTTACCCTGGGTGTCATGAATTCCTTCACTTCGCCTTGGAATAGTGTCAATACATGGGGTGTTACCCTGGGTGTCATGGAACCTTTCACTCCCCCTTGGAATAGTGTCCATACCTGGGGTGTTACCTTGGGTGTCATGGAACCCTTTACTCCCCCTTGGAATGGTGTCCATACCTGGGGTGTTACTCTGGGTGTCATGGAACCCTTCACTCCCCCTTGGAATAGTGTCCATACCTGGGGTGTTACCTTGGGTGTCATGGAACCCTTTACTCCCCCTTGGAATAGTGTCGATACATGGGGTGTTACCCTGGGTGTCATTGAACCCTTCACTCCCCCTTGGAATAGTGTCCATACCTGGGGTGTTACCTTGGGTGTCATGGAACCCTTTACTCCCCCTTGGAATGGTGTCCATACCTGGGGTGTTACCCTGGGTGTCATGGAACCCTTCACTCCCCCTTGGAATAGTGTCCATACATGGGGTGTTACCCTGGGTGTCATGGAACCCTTCACCCCCCTTGGAATAGTGTCCATACCTTGAAGGTTACCCTAGGTGTTATGGAACTCTTCACTCCCTTTTGGAATAGTGTCCATACCTGGGGTGTTACCCTGGGTGTCATGGAACCCTTTACTCCCCCTTGGAATGGTGTCCATACCTGGGGTGTTACCCTGGGTGTCATGGAACCCTTCACTCCCCCTTGGAATAGTGTCCATACCTGGGGTGTTACCCTGGGTATCATGGAACCCTTCACTCACCCTTGGAATAGTGTCCATACCTGGGGTGTTACCCTGGGTGTCATAAAACCCTTCACTCCCCCTTGGAATAGTGTCCATACCTGGGGTGTTACCCTGGGTGTCATGAAACCCTCCCCCTCCCCCCCCCTTGGAATGTGTCCATACCTGGGGTGTTACCCTGGGTATCATGGAACCCTTCACTCACCCTTGGAATAGTGTCCATACCTGGGGTGTTACCCTGGGTGTCATGGAACCCTTCACTCCCCCTTGGAATAGTGTCCATACCTGGGGTGTTACCTTGGGTGTCATGGAACCCTTCACTCCGCCTTGGAATAGTGTCAATACATGTGGTGTTACCCTGGGTGTCATGGAACCCTTCACTCCCCCTTGGAATAGTGTCCATACCTGGGGTGTTACCCTGGGTATCATGGAACCCTTCACTCACCCTTGGAATAGTGTCCATACCTGGGGTGTTACCCTGGGTATCATGGAACCCTTCACTCACCCTTGGAATAGTGTCCATACCTGGGGTGTTACCCTGGGTGTCATGGAACCCTTCACCCCCCTTGGAATAGTGTCCATACCTGGGGTGTTACCTTGGGTGTCATGGAACCCTTCACTCCCCCTTGGAAAGTGTCCATACCTGGGGTGTTACCCTGGGTGTCATGGAACCCTTCACTCCCCCATGGAATAGTGTCCATACTTCGGGTGTTACCCTGGGTGTCATGCAACCCTTCACTCCCTTTTGGAATAGTGTCCATACCTTGGGTGTTACCTTGGGTGTCATGGAACCCTTTACTCCCCCCTGGAATGGTGTCCATACATGGGGTGTTACCCTGGGTGTCATGGAACCCTTCACTCCGCCTTGGAATAGTGTCAATACATGGGGTGTTACCCTGGGTGTCATGGAACCCTTCACCCCCCTTGGAATAGTGTCCATACCTGGGGCGTTACCTTGGGTGTCATGGAACCTTTCACTCCGCCTTGGAATAGTGTCAATACATGGGGTGTTACCCTGGGTGTCATGGAACCCTTCACCCCCCTTGGAATGGTGTCCACACCTGGGGTGTTACCTTGGGTGTCATGGAACCCTTCACTCCCCCTTGGAATAGTGTCCATACCTTGGGCGTTACCCTGGGTGTCATGGAACCTTTCACCCCCCCTTGGAATGTGTCCATACCTGGGGTGTTACCCTGGGTGTCATGGAACCCTTCACTCCCCCTTGGAATAGTGTCCATACCTGGTGAGTCACCCTGGGTGTCATGGAACCCTTCACTTCGCCTTGAAATAGTGTCAATACATGGGGTGTTACCCAGGGTGTCATGGAACCCTTCACTCCCCCTTGGAATAGTGTCAATACATGGGGTGTTACCTTGGGTGTCATGGAACCCTTCACTCCGCCTTGGAATAGTGTCCATACCTGGGGTGTTACCCTGGGTGTCATGAAACCCTTTACTCCCCCTTGGAATGTGTCCATACCTGGGGTGTTACCCTGGGTGTCATGGAACCCTTGACTCCCCCTTGGAATGTGTCCATAACTGGGGTGTTACCCTGGGTGTCATGAAACCCTTCACTCACCCTTGGAATAGTGTCCATACCTGGGGTGTTAACTTGGGTGTCATGGAACCCTTCACTCCCTTTTGGAATGGTGTCCATACCTGGGATGTTACCCTGGGTGTCATGGAACCCTTCACTCCCCATTTGAATAGTGTCCATACCTGGGGTGTTACCCTGAGTGTCATGGAACCCTTCACTCCCCCTTGGAATAGTGTCCATACCTGGGGTGTTACCCTGGGTGTCATGGAACCCTTCACTCCCCCTTGGAATAGTGTCCATACCTGGGGTGTTACCCTGGGTGTCATGAAACCCTTCACTCCCCCTTGGAATAGTGTCCATACCTGGGGTGTTACCCTGGGTGTCATGGAACCCTTCACTCCCCCTTGGAATAGTGTCCATACCTTGGGCGTTACCTTGGGTGTCATGGAACCCTTTACTCCCCCTTGGAATGGTGTCCATACCTGGGGTGTTACCCTGGGTGTCATGGAACCCTTCACTCCCCCTTGGAATAGTGTCCATACCTGGGGTGTTACCTTGGGTGTCATGGAACCCTTCACTACCCCTTGGAATAGTGTCCATACCTGGGGTGTTACCCTGGGTGTCATGGAACCCTTCACTCCCTTTTGGAATAGTGTCCATACCTGGGGTGTTACCCTGGGTGTCATGGAACCCTTCACTCCCCCTTGGAATAGTGTCCATACCTGGGGTGTTACCTTGGGTTTCATGGAACCCTTTACTCCCCCTTGGAATGGTGTCCATACCTGGGGTGTTACCCTAAGTGTCATGGAACCCTTCACTCCCCCTTGGAATAGTGTCCATACCTGGGGTGTTACCCTGGGTGTCATGGAACCCTTCACTCCCCCCCCCCCCTTGGAATAGTGTCCATACCTGGGGTGTTACCCTGGGTGTCATGGAACCCTTTACTCCCCCTTGGAATGGTGTCCATACCTGGGGTGTTACCCTGGGTGTCATGGAACCCTTCACTCCCCCTTGGAATAGTGTCCATACCTGGGGTGTTACCCTGGGTATCATGGAACCCTTCACTCACCCTTGGAATAGTGTCCATACCTGGGGTGTTACCCTGGGTGTCATGGAACCCTTCACTCCCCCTTGGAATAGTGTCCATACCTGGGGTGTTACCTTGGGTGTCATGGAACCCTTCACTCCGCCTTGGAATAGTGTCAATACATGGGGTGTTACCCTGGGTGTCATGGAACCCTTCACTCCCCCTTGGAATAGTGTCCATACCTGGGGTGTTACCCTGGGTATCATGGAACCCTTCACTCACCCTTGGAATAGTGTCCATACCTGGGGTGTTACCCTGGGTATCATGGAACCCTTCACTCACCCCTGGAATAGTGTCCATACCTGGGGTGTTACCCTGAGTGTCATGGAACCCTTCACCCCCTTGGAATAGTGTCCATACCTGGGGTGTTACCTTGGGTGTCATGGAACCCTTCACTCCCCCTTGGAATGTGTCCATACCTGGGGTGTTACCCTGGGTGTCATGGAACCCTTCACTCCCCCATGGAATAGTGTCCATACCTGGGGTGTTACCCTGGGTGTCATGCAACCCTTCACTCCCTTTTGGAATAGTGTCCATACCTTGGGTGTTACCTTGGGTGTCATGGAACCCTTTACTCCCCCTTGGAATGGTGTCCATACATGGGGTGTTACCCTGGGTGTCATGGAACCCTTCACTCCGCCTTGGAATAGTGTCAATACATGGGGTGTTACCCTGGGTGTCATGGAACCCTTCACCCTCCTTGGAATAGTGTCCATACCTGGGGCGTTACCTTGGGTGTCATGGAACCCTTCACTCCGCCTTGGAATAGA
The DNA here is from genome assembly GCF_932526225.1 of Nematostella vectensis. Classification (NCBI taxonomy): domain Eukaryota; kingdom Metazoa; phylum Cnidaria; class Anthozoa; order Actiniaria; family Edwardsiidae; genus Nematostella; species Nematostella vectensis. Next base: position 2,386,318 of record NC_064046.1, read on the forward strand.
GTCAATACATGGGGTGTTACCCTGGGTGTCATGGAACCCTTCACCCCCCTTGGAATGGTGTCCATACCTGGGGTGTTACCCTGGGTGTCATAAAACCCTTCACTCCCCCTTGGAATAGTGTCCATACCTGGGGTGTTACCCTGGGTGTCATGAAACCCTCCCCCTTCCCCCCCCCCCTTGGAATGTGTCCATACCTGGGGTGTTACCCTGGGTATCATGGAACCCTTCACTCACCCTTGGAATAGTGTCCATACCTGGGGTGTTACCCTGGGTGTCATGGAACCCTTCACTCCCCCTTGAAATAGTGTCCATACCTGGGGTGTTACCTTGGGTGTCATGGAACCCTTCACTCCGCCTTGGAATAGTGTCAATACATGGGGTGTTACCCTGGGTGTCATGGAACCCTTCACTCCCCCTTGGAATAGTGTCCATTCCTGGGGTGTTACCCTGGGTATCATGGAACCCTTCACTCACCCTTGGAATAGTGTCCATACCTGGGGTGTTACCCTGGGCATCATGGAAGCCTTCACTCACCCTTGGAATAGTGTCCATACCTGGGGTGTTACCCTGGGTGTCATGGAACCCTTCACCCCCCTTGGAATAGTGTCCATACCTGGGGTGTTACCTTGGCTGTCATGGAACCCTTCACTCCCCCTTGGAATGTGTCCATACCTGGGGTGTTACCCTGGGTGTCATGGAACCCTTCACTCCCCCATGGAATAGTGTCCATACCTGGGGTGTTACCCTGGGTGTCATGCAACCCTTCACTCCCTTTTGGAATAGTGTCCATACCTTGGGTGTCATGGAACCCTTTACTCCCCCTTGGAATGGTGTCCATACATGGGGTGTTACCCTGGGTGTCATGGAACCCTTCACCCCCCTTGGAATAGTGTCCATACCTGGGGCGTTACCTTGGGTGTCATGGAACCTTTCACTCCGCCTTGGAATAGTGTCAATACATGGGGTGTTACCCTGGGTGTCATGGAACCCTTCACCCCCCTTGGAATGGTGTCCACACCTGGGGTGTTACCTTGGGTGTCATGGAACCCTTCACTCCCCCTTGGAATAGTGTCCATACCTTGGGCGTTACCCTGGGTGTCATGGAACCTTTCAACCCCCCCTTGGAATGTGTCCATACCTGGGGTGTTACCCTGGGTGTCATGGAACCCTTCACTCCCCCTTGGAATAGTGTCCATACCTGGTGTGTCACCCTGGGTGTCATGGAACCCTTCACTTCGCCTTGAAATAGTGTCAATACATGGGGTGTTACCCACGGTGTCATGGAACCCTTCACTCCCCCTTGGAATAGTGTCAATACATGGGGTGTTACCTTGGGTGTCATGGAACCCTTCACTCCGCCTTGGAATAGTGTCCATACCTGGGGTGTTACCCTGGTTGTCATGAAACCCTTTACTCCCCCTTGGAATGTGTCCATACCTGGGGTGTTACCCTGGGTGTCATGGAACCCTTGACTCCCCCTTGGAATGTGTCCATACCTGGGGTGTTACCCTGGGTGTCATGAAACCCTTCACTCACCCTTGGAATAGTGTCCATACCTGGGGTGTTAACTTGGGTGTCATGGAACCCTTCACTCCCTTTTGGAATGGTGTCCATACCTGGGGTGTTACCCTGGGTGTCATGGAACCCTTCACTCCCCATTTGAATAGTGTCCATACCTGGGGTGTTACCCTGAGTGTCATGGAACCCTTCACTCCCCCTTGGAATAGTGTCCATACCTGGGGTGTTACCCTGGGTGTCATGGAACCCTTCACTCCCCCTTGGAATAGTGTCCATACCTGGGGTGTTACCCTGGGTGTCATGGAACCCTTCACTCCCCCTTGGAATAGTGTCCATACCTGGGGTGTTACCCTGGGTGTCATGGAACCCTTCACTCCCCCCCCCCTCCTTGGAATAGTGTCCATACCTGGGGTGTTACCCTGGGTGTCATGGAACCCTTTACTCCCCCTTGGAATGGTGTACATACCTGGGGTGTTACCCTGGGTGTCATGGAACCCTTCACTCCCCCTTGGAATGGTGTCCATACCTGGGGTGTTACCCTGGGTGTCATGGAACCCTTCACTCCCCCATGGAATAGTGTCCATACCTGGGGTGTTACCCTGGGTGTCACGGAACCCTTCACTCCCCCCCCCCCTTGGAATAGTGTCCATACCTGGGGTGTTACCCTGGGTGTCATGGGGCGTCCTGCAGGGACGTTTCTGCTATGCTTCACATACGACCCCTCAAGAAAAGGCTCCATGACTGCAAACTCCCCGGCCCATGGCCCTCCATTGAACTTGATCAGAAATGCTTCAACAAATTTGATCTGTTGAACATGTCAAAAAAGGTATTATACATAAAACTTTTTGCAGCTTTGTATCTGGGCTGTGCCCCCTCCCAATATTTAAAAAAAATACACAAAAATGACATGTAGGGGCGTGGCTATGCCCCCAAATATTTTCTAAATGTTTCTGTATTGTGCCCCTCCAATATTTTGAGGCCTGCTACGGCACTGTGTATTGAATTATTTATATTCACATGCAGCAGTCCGAGCATTGAAGGTGGAAAAGGTAGTTCAAAAATGCAGTCAATAATCTCTGGTCTCAGTTTATGTTCAGTACAAAATATACTAAAAAAGTCAACTTGTCTCGGGTTCCTTTGAAACAGTACTTGAGCTTTAGCACTCTGGTCTGGCAGAAAAAATGAGAAGCACACAAGATGCAGCAACCAGCACTTTTGATAGCGGCTGGGTTCTGGTTAGCAAGGTCTAACTGTGCTACAAACCTGTTTGGTAGTGGCTGGGTTCTGGTTAGCAAGGTCTAACTGTGCTACAAACCTTTTTGGTAGCGGCTGGGTTCTGGTTAACAAGGTCTTACTGTGATACAACCTTTTCTGGTAGTGGCTGGGTTCTGGTTAACAAGGTCTTACTGTGATACAACCTTTTTTGGTAGTGGCTGGGTTCTGGTTAACAAGGTCTTACTGTGATACAACCTTTTTTGGTAGTGCCTGGGTTCTGGTTAGCAAGGTCTTACTGTGCTACAAACCTTTTTGGTATTAGCTGGATTCTGATATACAGGGTTTCTACTCATGTACTACAAACCTTTTTGGTATTAGCTGGATTCTGATATACAGGGCTTCTACTCATGTACTAGAAACCTTTTTGGTAGTGGCTATACAGGGCTTCTACTCATGTACTACAAACCTTTTTGGTAGTGGCTGGATTCTGATATACAGGGCTTCTACTCATGTACTACAAACCTTTTTGGTAGTGGCTGGATTCTGATATACAGGGCTTCTACTCATGTACTACAAACCTTTTTGGTAGTGGCTGGATTCTGATATACAGGGCTTCTACTCATGCACTACAAACCTTTTTGGTAGTGGCTGGATTCTTGTATGCAGGGCTTCTACTCATGTACTACAAACCTTTTTGGTAGTGGCTGGATTCTGATATACAGGGCTTCTACTCATGTACTACAAACCTTTTTGGTAGTGGCTGGATTCTGATATACAGGGCTTCTACTCATGTACTACAAACCTTTTTGGTAGTGGCTGGATTCTGATATACAGGGTTTCTACTCATGTACTACAAACCTTTTTGGTAGTGGCTGGATTCTGATATACAGGGTTTCTACTCATGTACTACAAACCTTTTTGGTAGTGGCTGGATTCTGGTTATATTGTGAAGCAAGATCCTGACACCTGTGCTGCATACGCACATCATTTTCTGCGTCTGTTCGGTTGTTGTCACCCTGAAGATCCCGCTTTATCACAACTTTCTGATGAAAAATGACCAACATAATCAACAACAGCATAAGAACACCATCAGCATCATCATCAGAATCACCAAAATAATCATGTAATTAAAAATGGTGTGGAAAATCATAATAATAATCAAACATCCTCATTTATCATCCCCGCCACCAGGCAATGATGATAATAATTATTATTATAATCATAATCAGTATTTCCATAATCATCATGATCATACTTATATCATTATCGTTATAATCAACAAAATGAAAATATCATCATAAGTATCATTATCATTGTAATCATCATTATCATCATAATCACTATCATCATCATTAGACCATCACCATCCTAATCATCAATAAAGTCTACTATCATCATCATCATCAACAACATAGACATCGTCATTACCATCATCATTATTGTCATCATCGTCATTATCATAATCATCAACATAGTTTATTGTCAACATCATCTTCAATAGTCTTTATCATCCTTATTATCAACAAGTATTACTTTTTACTATAATTATCACTATCATCATCATTATCATAATCATAATCACCAACAGAGTAATTAATTATCATAATCATCATTATCATCACCATCATCCTCATGACAGACCTGGAAGTCTGAGTGCCTGTATCCATGATGCGCCTGTCTCATGCCTCCATTTGCAAACGGACTCAACTCCACACTGATGATGCTATGACACGGTGTAAAGGTGTCAAGACTTTGGTTATACGAGTAGATCTCGACGGCCATGAACTTTCCACTAGACCCTGATGCCATGATCTCTATGATAGTCGAAAATAAACAGCTTTATTGTAAACCCACGGGTCCTAGGATAGTTTGAGTCCAACACTGATGTCTTATGTCTTGTTTGTGTTAAACCACGATGGTAGCGATGGGTACCTTAAAATTTCGCAAGTCTCGCAAAAATTTCGCAAGTCTCGCAAAATTTTCGCAAAGTCTCGAAACGTCGGCGTTTTTTACAGTCATTTGCATAAGCCACTGTCCGGCGTCCTCGATTCCATGCGACGCCATTTTCTGTCATTACGCGATGTTTTGCGAATTTTTATTACATTTATAACATTAGATAGTATGCTCGCCTGTTATACGTTTTAAACAAAAAAAAATCATGACAATAAAGTATAAGGGTCAACTTATCCCATGAAAGCAAATAAACTTCCTAAGAAGTCTTTAAGGAATAAGATTTTAGCGATATTTTGAAGAGAATGAATCACATGAGAAAAGTTCTAACTCACTAAATTTCACATTTTTGGTACATCCAGTCATAAGCAAAGTTAAAAGCCGAGCCTCAAAGCATAGCTAAAACTGTTATTTTTACTCAATCTGAGTGAACTCTGAGCACATATTTCCACCTGGTTTAAAATTATTAAACGATTACGAGCTTTCATGGTTTTACCGTCTCCAAGCCGCAAAGCACGCATGTAATTATTTCTAAATATCTCGAAAAGGCGTGGAAATCGCTGGAAAGTTTGTATTGGACGTTTGATAAGAATTCCTTTAGGAATTTGTCTGAGAGGTCTGATTCCCGTAGCACTCTTAATTAAGAGCAATAAGTCCTTCAATAGCAAAGACATGCAGCAACAGCCAATAATTATGCTTGCTTCTAAAAACATATGAATCTCCAACTAAGGAACTCTCGGTGTGTGAAAGATGGGCTCCAGATACTAACGCGTTACAAAATAGGAGGATAAATTCAAGAGTGTCGTTCAATCGGTCTCGGCTAAATCTTTGTTCTAGCCGTAGAAGTGTGCGTAAATAGAAAAAAGAATGAAATGAACAAGTGACTGTGCATTCCAGCATGACAACTGCGTTAAAAATAAACTTCCCTCTTTTTTCCCCCAAAATTGTGTTTATTTGGACTAAATAAAATTTTGTTATTATGCGTGAACATTACTCTTTAGGATGAGGCACAATTTAGAAAATGAAAACAAATAAAACGCTCAAAATATAATTTTATTCACGTCCTAGAGATTTTATGCTAATGAGTCGAGCATGATTGTTATTGTAAATTTCCTCTTCATATTAAATCATTGTGGTAAGACATCGAGGGAGCGGGTAGAAAAACAGCGAGAGATTGAAAAATCACTTTTGGTACTCCGCCTGAAGAAAAAAAAAGGCCATTTATGATAGTGTAGTCTGTTCCTTTTGTGAAAGTTGTTTTTTTACCAGCTTTAAAGCAAAGCGATTCAATCGAATCAAAATGTAAACATATGACTAATGATTAAAATTAACCGAAAAAAATACTTTGTAAATAGGTTCTCTATTGTGGTGTTCGGCAAGGAACAAAGCAAAAAGAAACAGACTCGTGGTCTTCCACATTTAATACAAGATGGCGGATCTCTGACATGTGTTCTACCATGGTGCATTGCGCACCTTAACAATCCATAATGCAACGCGGCGGACACTACATCTATGACAAGAGCCATATGACCCATAGTACCTAATTTTTCCGGTTAAAAAAGCAGTAAAAAAAAATCGAGATAGTGCCTTGGTTAAAAACTAATTTATACCACGCACGCAGTGCATGTTCATAGTGCTCCAAAATGGTTAGTGAGAAAAAAGATAGAAGACCCATTTTTAAATATGGTTGCAAATCAGACAGCCTTTGTTACATCAACTGTATGCTAGATCAAAGGTAAACCCCCGTGAGCCAACTAAGAGCTAATCAATGACAACTAATTTTGAATAGAAGCTTTAAACGACCAGAAAGGCGTAATGAGCCATTAAAATTGTCGTGTGTTGTTGTGAACAATATGCGATTTATTTAAGTGAAGGAAAGAACCAAATACGACCGATCTTCAAGATTTCTGAGAAATTTCTAAGATCATGTGGATGATTTACGAAGTTTGGCGATCAGCTTAGAAACTTTGAGTAAAACAGCCTTCTAACTCGAACCCCCAAATTCACTTTTCGGTCGCATTTCTGAAGCTCTTTTCAGAAAGCTCTCTTCCACCATATCAATATTTTTAGTGCGTTTCCTGAAAAAAAATCTAAAGAATTCGGCTAGAAAAGTTGTTCACGCTAAATTTTAAAATGTTACAAAGATGTGCTCAAGTACAGGCTTGGGTTTATTATCATTGAGCTAGGTAGAAGGCTTTATAAGTTATCTCATCCCTGTGAAACGATGACTTAAAATGGCGTCGCATGGAATCGAGGACGCCGGACAGTGGCTTATGCAAATGAGCATCTGTTCCGTAGACTGTTACGCAAGTCCGAAGTCTCGTTTTTTTCCCAAATTTAAGGGTCTCGGAGCCTTGGTTTTTTTTTACCACAGTCTCGGAGTCTCGGATTTTTAAACGCGATGTCAGGGTCTGGAATTTTTATGAAACGCGATCTGTTTTATGTTATCACCATGTTACGGATTTCCTCTTCTTTTTCGTAGTGTATCAAGAATATATTGTAACTTACTAAATCTTTTTTTAGCTGATGTTTATATGCTCGAAAAGAAAAACAAAGCTCGGGTTCAGTTGTTAACAGACCAGAATACAGAAAAGCTCGGGCTCGGATTCCGAAATATGACCAGATGACAAGAGTCTTCGGGCTCGGATTCTGACGCGTCTCGGTACCTCGGCAAGTCTCCGATTTATCCATCGTTACCCCTGCGATAGTTTTGTATTTTGATGGTTTTCTGGTCGTTAACGGGGCTGGCCTCTTACGAGAGCTTGCTCTCATAAGCGACCACTGGGCGTCAAAAACTTGAACAATAGGTGTTGGTCGCTTACGGGAGCTTAATTAAAATGCTGGAATCTAAAAGTTACCGTGATAATAACAACGCTGTAATATTTTGGTTTATTGCTTGATTAAAACTAAGTATTTGAGTTATCATGAGAGTGAGTTGTTTTATTTAATAGCAATTTATTCTACGCAAAGTAGCTCGTTATGCTCGTTTATATCGACGACTTAAGCTTTTCGTCATGAGAATATCTTTTGCGTCTACGACGATCGCATATATGGCGTCTTTTGTTAGCCGATTTCTAAAGCGTGCAACAAACAAGTGGATGGCTATTGTAACTGGAAAAAGGATAAATCGTGGAGCTGGCAATGGACTAGAGATTCCTTGCATTTATAAATTTTCTGGAGACAAAGAAATGTCAATCCCATGGTTGAAATTGGGGTTAAGAAAATTGTAATTATGAAATTCTTTACTGGTTGCCCACATGGTTGCCTACTACGCTTTATATGTAGTTTTAGCATGCATTGGATATGATGTATATCAGGTGTTGACTGATGTTGTAAAGCCAAAAATCGTTGTGGTCGCTTCCGAGAGCTTAAAAATAAAAGAAAATCTCAGTTGGTGGTTTGAAATTGTGTTCGTTAACGGAGCTGGTCGCACCGACAAGTTGGTCGCTTACGAGAGCTTAGAATTACAGAGTTTGTTTGACAATTCAATCGGTGATTCGTGATGGTGGTCGGTATCGGAGCTGGTCGCTTACGAGAGCGGTCGCTCAGAGTGCTTCAACTGTATATAAGATATCGCCCAAGAGCAAGGAGCTACAAAAATGCTTTTAGTTGCAAAATGCGCATAATTCAGGAATTGAATACCTTGTAAATACTTCTTTGTCCTTCTATATGCTTGGGATATGCTTCCTTCTTGAAAGACAATTTCTTTCTTCTATAAAGGCGAGAAAATGTTCGTGAATCTTCTACTCTGAATTGAACGGCAGCGCTGAAGAGCTGGTCGAGAGAGTTCCTGCGAGTAGAAGATGACTTCGCAGAAAGAAGGGGAACCTTTTGCTAATTACTAATGCTCGTTATAATCTAATTCCAGGAAAGTGGGGGCTTTTTTGCTCGCCAGGGGTCAAGAAGGGAACTTTCCCTTAGATAAAAACAAATACTCACAATCTAGAACAAAGATATTATCAGAAAAAAGATTAGATTTCCGAAAGAATAGGGACAGAAGGCTGAATATTCACAGTAACACGAAGGCGGAGAGTCGAGGACGGCGAACACGCGAGATTTCAGAACTAGCACAAGGGCGATAAACATGCGATCGACCGGAAATCAGTATCGGCCACGACAAGTTCCACATAGGAAGGTCATTTTATGACCTTTCGCCAAATAGTTCGGTTGGGTGTATTCTTGATAAATGTCAAAATTACACCTATTGACTCTCTCTCATTTCCCAGAAAAACCGGAAGAATTGACACTATGTTGATAAGCATATCATTTCAAGAAAACGTTTCAGGCTAAAACTTTGGCCGCAATTTCCAGCTTCCCCGGCCGCTTCAATATAAAAGTGTGTCACAACAAGATTTTCACATTACACAATTCGCATTTGTTGCAGCGGTCTGATCTGAGTTCTGTATACCCATAGGGTCCCTTCTATTATCCTCCATGTCTCAAAATTATCCTTTGCTGGTCATGGAAGACGGGAGGGTTAAGTATCAGGCTACCGGACATCACAAAACAACAGCACTACCATCATTTCGCCGATTTTATTGATAACAAAAGACGAACACTCGACTGATGTGATAGTTCTTTATGCACGCGGGCTCCCTTTTGCAGTAATTTTAGTTTTTATATGTCTAACTACTTTTTATATCTAATTACTATTTCTAGTCTTAATAATCACGACTGCTTCCACTTTTAATTATTTTCTTAATAATTCTCTCGCCCCATGACAGGTTCTCCAATAGGGTTCTGGATTCCGGATCCTAGTGTGTGGATTCCGGATTCCATGTGGGTTTTTTCTCGTGGATTCCGGATCCCAGCAGCATGGATTCCGGATTCCATATCTCATTTTTTCATGGATTCCGGATTCCATATCTCATTTTTTTCATGGATTCCGGATTCCATATCTCATTTTTTCATGGATTCCGGATCCCATATCTCATTTTTTCATGGATTCCGGATTCCGGATTACCTGTCATGGGGCGAATTCTCTATTAATCCATAGTTGTTGTGTAATTGTGTAATCTACACAATCAAAAAGTATTTTTAAGTGATTTTGTTTCTAGTCGTGGCGACTAAAATATACGACGCAGACCACTGGTCTGGCCAAAAACCTAAACCGGCGCAGACCACTGGTCTGGCCAAAAACCTAAACCGACGCAGACCACCCTAGGGGGGAGGGCAGATGCCCCGGACCCCCTCTTCTTAGTTCCACCACAGCAAATAATGTATTTTTCTTTTGAATTCCTCCAATTCTTTTCTAGTTCTACGATACCCAAAGAACAACTTCCGGTGTGGTTATAGTTGTCTCTCAATATCACCTCTTGTACTGTCTCTCCACTTCATCGACTAACTGCTTCACCCAGTCAGCACCTGCTCTATTGAGATGTGCAACCCCGATTGCCATAGCGTGCGCGAAGCCTTCAAGATCAGCGTACAAAAGGTGGACATTTTTGTGTGGACCGTCCCGATCCCCACAGTCAAATTTCCAGTTCACTATCTCCGCGTCATGTGACCCGCCACATGACAGTCGACCTTTCTCGCAAACGTACATGGTGTAGCCGTCAGCGGAGCAAACCCAGTCCAAGCACCTTTCACTGTTACAAAAAAAAATTTAATAAGATAGGTTGAGAAATGGGGGGGGGGGGGGGGGGGGGGTTGCTGTGAGTCCTAGATTTACTGCATATTTGACCCTCACACCAACTCCAAAGAATTTCAACTTGAAATGCCAAAGCCACACCCTTCCCCCCCCCCCCCCCCCCCTCTCACCCTCAAAGAATTTCCGGTCCATTTGAGGATACAAAGACATGTCTGGTGCAAATCAAAACAGTGACGTCCTAATAATGTGTAGGTTTTCGGTATCTCCAATATTCGAAAGTTCGATATGTTATTCAAACTTTTAAAGTAAAAGTATGACATAAATCCAGGGACAATGTCCAAAAGAAATCAGGATAGTTTGGTATTACTTCTTATAAAAGCTTATATAATTTTGGTCTATGTTTTTGTCCACCCAAAGTTTTGAAATTGAAAAAAAAAATCGTAGACAAACAAGAAGCCAAAAGCTCGTATTGAACACTCTGTAATTCAGTAACCGTACCTGTTTGGGCAGCCTTTGATGGGACAAGGCATTTTTAGCTGATACCAAGTCACGCTATTCCCCATTCTTGTAAATTCTTGTGAACTTTTAGCTGAACAGTGGATCGAATACTTCTCCGAGCGGCAAACGATAGTTTAATCTGCACTCCTGGTCAAAACGCCACTTCCAAGAATTGATTTCAACTTTGATTGACAGGAGTGTATTGAATGCCTAATAGATCGAACGCTGATTGGCGGTGCGAACAGGGAAATTTCCTCATTATTTTGCTCTTCGTTCGAAGGGAAAGTACCCGTTCTTTGCTTTTTTCAAGTCTTCATATCCCACGGAAAGATAATAGTATTTTGGATGCATTTTTCAAAAATCATCTTATGAAGCATACAACCGGTGTGAGCATTATTGAAACCATGACGCTCAGTCAAATTAATAATATTCTTGATTGTTCGACTCGCCGTCAAAAATAAGAAGAAACGACTTTCATGAACAACAAATTTTACTACATTCACAATTCGATTGATAAACTTTATAATGTCATAAGACTGAGAATAGAGTCTGGATGCTAAGGCTTGTATTGTCTTTCAACCTCCACCACTAGTTTCGTGACCCAAGCCGCCCCTGCTTCTGACAAATGCGCGACTCCAATGGCCATAGCGTGTGCAAACCCCTCGAAGTCCGCGTATAAATAGTGTTTGTTACGATGTGGCCCTATCCGGTCTCCGCAGTCGAACTTCCACTTCACAATTTGGTCCTCGTGAGGACTAAAACAGCGCGAGCATCTCAAACGACCTTGCTCGCAAACTTGCATTGTTGTCTTGTCTGTTGCACAGACCCAGTCAATCATCTTGGCGCTGTTAAATAAGGGTATTGAAGCATTTAAACCCTCGAAGCTTCGTTATAGGAAATTAGAAACTATTGAACTAAAGTTCTACTTACTTGTTTGGGCAGCCAGATATCGGGCAAGGAATCCTTAAAGTAAACCAAGTCATAGCTGAGAACTGAGAGTCAAACAAGGTAGTGCAGTTGTCTAATGAATGAATCAAAGAGCGTAAGCAAACAAGGGAAAATTCCCTTGACCTTTCGAATTGCCCTTACAATTTCCCGGAAATTCAGGATGTTTTAGCTTTAAAAAACTCAACCTAGACTAGTAGAGCTTTCTTGGCATTCCAAAGGCTAGATAAATTGATTTAGCAGTTATAATATATTTTGAGTGAGTGACTTTTCGGGGAAATGTTTTTCAAAATTACATTCACGTGCGTGACGTCACAGGGGAGCCCCTAGCCTCCGACCAATTGGCTGAGCTCTATTTTTACAACAAGACACAAATAGCGCGTCGTAGTCTCGCATTTGCACACATTCGTGAACCAAGACTGACACGGTAAGTTATAAGGAAATATTCTCTAGTTTATAGCCAAATTCGTTGTTGCGCGACCTCCCACAATCGAAAATCCCTTTCTTCGTCTGGGAATAGCGCGTAGTCAATCAAAGCAAACTATCAAAACCAGACAAACTTCCCCCAAAGCTTGTGTTTGACTACGCGCTATTCCCAAACGAGACAAGGATTTTGGATATTCCGAGGTCGCGCAACAACGAATTTGGCTATAATGCAGTTTTTCAGCCTAAGCATCGTCTGAAAAGTTTGTATATTGGCTTTTATTAGCGATACGCTTCAAAAGGCCCCAAAGCCGAGATATTTCTAAAAGTCTTATAATGAAACGCCCTCTGTCATATCGTAATGCGTAATGCTTGGCTTTATGTGTGGGTCAGTTTTGGGTTTTCTCAAAACAAGAGGAAAAAAAGGACAACATTTGCAATTGTATTAGAGAGCTTGGACGTAATATTTGCCGTTGTTGTTTTTTTTTTTTCTATTTTATTTCTTGGAATTATGAATTGATTCTAGAGTTTTTGTTTACTAATCCTTAATAATTTAATGATAACGTCCAGATAATTTTATCGAATAAAGCCAGAATGAATACACTCTCTTTTTTTATAAGAACGTCTAATTTTCAGTTGAGGCTGAGCCGTTCTTATTTTTGGGACATTTTAAGGCTGAATATTCTTAACGATGTTCTTAAATTTTAGTGTTTATAAGAATATAGTATCCAATGAATTTCTATGAAGATAATTACACTAATGATCAATAGCAATAATAAGGTTGTTACTATGAGCACGATTTGATTCTATTTTTGGAAGGCATCAGGACTAAAAAAGAAAAAAAAACATGCTATCTGATCCTCGGCATGTTTTTAGCATGTTCTTAGAAAAAAGTTTCTAATAAAAAAGGGTGTAAACGGTCATAACCTGAACATTTGTTCACTGTGGGGGGTGGGGGAGGGGGTGTCAAACCCTAGTGATGCTCTATTACAGATCACCCTTCACAGACCTGGGTACGGACAAGATCGACGCGCGCTACAAGGGGGAGTAGGTTAAGTGGGAGGGGGTATTTTATCGTATACACTTTTGTTGTCATTGCAAACTGCAAATGTTGCAATCTCGTTCCCAGGGCCCACGTTCCTTTGTGGCACAAAAATACGTGGGCTCTGGAAACGAGATTGCAAATGTTGAAGGGAAAATGGAAGTTTTACGACCGAAAGGTCTAATTTTGTTTCATGAAGGAGAATATGGACCATACAATAATAATCCACCCGAAAGGCTTAGATGTCTGGTTTTGACATCGCTGGAGTTAATTCATAACCTTCAAGTTTGCAAATAATTAGTACTTATAAATACTATTCGATCTTTTAATTTTTTTTCTTTAGCAAAGCTGGAACAAAGAGGAACATCTCTTTGTAAACATAACTGTGCGTACAGGCGTAGACTACTAGAAAATCTAACCAAAACTTGGTTTTGTACTAGAATGTCTAGCAACTACTCGCGCTCCTACTCACGGGAACACTATCCTCTAAGTCAGCGCTCAAGTCGCAAGTCATCATCAAATAAATATTTAAGAAGAGGAAGAATGGACGACCCAAGAGATAGAGGTAATGAGAGATCGACATTTGAATGTTTTTTTTAATTATTCAAACAATAAAAATACCTTTAACCCTTTCACTCCTTGGCACTTTTGAGCAAAATTGTAAGAAAAAAAAAGACTAAAAACAGAAACCTCCCCCCTATCTCAAGTCCAACACTATCTGTTGAGCCATAAGCTACCGCTGACCCAAGACGGTATGCCTTGAAGTTTCCAACAATGCACTGCGGTGCCTTTTCTTTCTAGCGACGGCACTGCTACAACCTGTTGCTTACAACAGTTTTGCTTGTAATTTGCTTAAAGATTACAGCTTTTTCACATCTGGAGAGTGCCTTAGGACACCATAAAGTCCATTTGGGCATTATAAATGCTGTGCTTATGGATGTTTGCACGCTGAGGTTGATTCAGTGGGATAATTCCTTGTTTGGGCTTCACCAAGTGAGAAAGGAATTTTCTAGTGAATGGCCTTATACTCTTCAATGTGGACCATCTTTGCTACCCAACCTTATTCAAAAATTGTTTTCTTATTCTGGGTTCCTTGAACCTGGAAATGTTTTGTTTGGCTTTGGGGCAAAGAGACTGTTATGATTCTGGGGGAGGAGTTTTCCCGCCTCTCTGTCAAGGTGTTTCCATGACTCCCATGATGCAGTGCAGGCATGCAATTTAGCCTAAAGATGGTTTTAGCATTGATTATTGTGGCTGATGGCTTTAAATTTGGACCTGACAGAGCGCAATAAAGGTATCTATTTGTGACTTGATCTGTGTTTCCGTTTGTATTTTTAGTTCGGAATTTTTTTTAATTTTTGGTAAGAAATGTTTCCAGGTTTGAGCATTTGTTTACGGATTGGTCAGAAATCAAGGTTGATATTTTGACAATAGAGTCAATTCTATTACATTGCTTGGATGCGCTTTTGAAGGTCGTTTATGCCTTTTAGGAATCCATGAGTATCCGGGTCTGGTGATGTTTGGTTTGCATTTCTGACGTTTTGGAGTTGGGCCTATATTTTACAGGCGCCTCAGGGCGTAATAGTAATGAAAGGGTTAACCATTGCAAACTCTTTCTGTAAAACGTCAAATTATTTCTTATTTTTGAAGAACCATCAACCTTCGACTGAAGTGCAGCTTTCATGCATTTCTTCTAATACATGTTTTTTTCTAAAGTTTTTGGACTGCTCTAATTTTTCTTTCGAGATTTTTCGTTACCGACCTAGTCAGATACCAAATGGTCGGTCCTTCACTTTTTACTACAGTATTTCTTTCTTTGTCTCAGGCGATGAACGGATGGATTATCAGCCCTCAGACTCTTCAGGGAGTTCCTCTTCGTCGAGATCACACCAATCGCCCACCTATCAGGGCAGCAATCCACCATGGGCCACCAACCAAGATCCTTATCATGGGGCACTGGAGGACGAACGTGCGGCCATGGAGAGAAGACGTTATGAGGACCAGAAGCGGCATCAAGCTCAAGAACAGAGATTCCGATCACAGCAAGGTACACAGAAACGGTCCCTGTTCTTTATCCCAGGGGCGGATCTAGCTTTTCGGTAAAGGGGGGGTTTGGACTCAGTGGGAAGGTGGTAATTTATTTTTGTTACATATGGCTTTCTAGCAGTCCAAAGGGGGGAGGGGTTTAAACCCCCCTAAACCCTCCCCCCCGATCCGCTACTGTATCCTAGTTGATTTCTCCCCTAAGCAACACAGCACAGCCACGTACCCTGGTTTATTTGTAGGGAGTGTACAGTCGTAATTAGTATCATAAGAAAAAAGGATAGTATTTGACAATTTTTCAATAAGAAATGACCAACTTTTTAGCGGCCAACAGGGGGTTGTGCGCGCATTCCACCCCTCCCCCCTCTATTCTTGCTTAACAAACCCTCGGAAAACTCTTATAAATCTACATCCTCTATATGACGGGTAGTAAAGAAAGCGCAGTGATTTCTAATCCGACTGTGAAAATCAATAAATAAAACCTACATTGAAAGAAAAGACTAATAATACACACGCAAACACAAGCGCAAATAAACAATCTCACAATTTTCAATGAAAAGCAAGCGCAAGAGAATGCAGTTGAGAGATTTGCACACGCTTTTGCTTGCATTTGTCTGATCCTTACTTGTACTGCGCTTCTCTTACTAAGGCCTCATGAGAAAGATCTTTTTTTAGCGAGCACGCAAATGTTGTACAATGTGTACGAGCACACAGTGGGGATGATCGAGGAGTTGGAAAAACACGATGAGGTGCCCACGGAGAACTCTGGTCTGATGAGCCATATCTTTCCACAGGGCTACAAAAAGCCCAAACATGATGTGAGTATATTCAAGAAGATTTGTTTTTTTATCAAAGACGCAATCAATTCTTGATCCAGAGAAATGCATCTGATTTACCAAAAACTGGAAGTTTACTGTGCAGAATAGTCGACAATTGTTGAGTCGCGTATAAGTTTCTCTGATTGGCTGAGTCGCACACGAGTCGTAATATGCGCGTTTGATTGACTGAGTCGCACACAAGTCGTAGTATGCGAATTCTGATTGTCTGAGTCGCACACGAGTCGTAATATGCGCGTTCTGATTGGCTGAGTCGCACACGAGTTGTAATATGCACGCGTTCTGATTGATGTAACTGATTGATGTAAAATCGCATGGTCGTCATATTCGCCCTCTGATCGGCACTACTTGACGGCTTGAGTGAGTCGCCATCTGCCCACGGGCACGGCCTTTTATACCGCAGGTGCAGCCCCTGCGCGCCCCCGCACAACATGGGTTTTTTATAACGCAAGTCCATCTTTAAAGACTGGTTGATTATCACATTTTGGGTGAATTCAGCGCTCTTAAATCTTATTGCTGTTTTTCATTAGCTAACAGCAGTTATCGAGGCCGAGCTCACTTGTCTGAGGGCCCAAATGAAGTTTGCACCCCCAGAGGTGATACAACAGACAAAAGATGAGCTGCTCAACAGAACTCTACGCTGGTCTGCCAAACGCGAAGGTCTGCCTATCGGTCTGGTGGACAAGTACGCGAAGAACGTCGCTCAGCTTCTTACTGAGGGTTCGATGACGCTTCCACCAAGAGAGAAGGGACCCAAAACTGAGTAGGAATCTATGGGATTGTTCAGTAAAATATAGGAGCTGGGACGGTAATTGGAGAGGGAGTGGATTGAAGGGGAGGGGAGGGCTAAGGCCTGTCACATATGGCCGTATTCGGTTTAATAGGAATGGTATTTAAATCGACTGGAATTTAATAGTATGGCTATATTTTTCCACACATCTATTTTCACTCTCTTGTTACGTGCGAAGAGGGCTGAAGCAATGTTAAGCAGTCAAAAACGAATCTTTACTGGTTCCGTTCTTTGTTTTTTATTTATCTATCTTGATTACTAAGACTCGTTCAAATTCGATGAAAATGAATTCCACTTCATTTCCACTTATTTCTATTTCTTGTAAAGACTGTCCGAGCGCGACGTTCAAGATGCGCTCTACAGATACGGCGCAGCAAGGCACGAGGGAGACCTTCAGGATAAGCAGTTTCATGATAACCCAAACAAGAAGGCTGCCTTGCGAGCTATGAGGCTTGGAAAGCACACCTATATCGGTAAGTGTCACGCACGCAATGCATGACAAATGAGCGTTGTGTGACAGGGAACCTGCCTTTATCACCTATATCTGTGAGTGTCACACACGCAAGGCATGACAAATGAGCGTTGTGTGACAGGGAACCTGCTTTTATCACCTATATCTGTGAGTGTCACGCACGCAATGCATGACAAATGAGCGTTGTTTGACAGGGAACCTGCCATATCAGCTATATCTGTGAGCGTCGTTGTGTGACAAGGAACCTGCCTGTATCACATTATCTGTGAGTGTTGTGTGACAAGTAATCTGAAGGAGTCGAAATAAGGGTTGTTGGGAGTTCAACTTTATTTTTCTTTAAAGAATTTTGCTTCAACCTAATGAAAAGTAGTAGACATATCTGCAAAAGGGGGGGGGTGGGGCACCCTTGGCACCCCCCTGTCTACGCGCCTGTCCCTTTTGACGCCTAACTACAAACTTTGTTTGTGATTTTCTACAGGTGCGCGTCGACTGCTTGAGGTGGATCGCAGCGACAGGGCATTCAAGGAGGCTCTGATGAAACATGGGTTTGACACCGAAAGCCTCAAGTAATACTGTTGTCATAGCAACACAGACATGACGTCATATTGATCTGCTATTAACACTAAGATGTCAGGTTACTATGGTTACTATGCTTTGCATATCGGCTAGTGATAGCACGTTTTGTTGTTGTTGTTGTCATTGTTGTTTGAACGTTTCTATGCACTAGAGCGTAGTTGAAAGACGTGATGATAAAACGAAACATAATTATTACATCAATTATAAATCATTGCATTATTTGATATTTGATAGTAGATATTTTTGCTCGGTAGGTGATGTTTTCTGTAGTGGGGAAAAAAATGATCAGTCTGTCCGATTTGCAATAAAAAGGAAAACAAGACGTGTGGCTTAGTTTGTAGGACTCTTTGCTTTGATGCATAGTTTGGATAAAAGAAGTGTAGAACTGTTCTCTTGATTTTTTTTTCCTGTTTGCAAGGAAGCATAACCCAGGCATATCCCATGATACTTTACCTCTTCTCGGTGCCCAAAGATTTTTAAAAATATTCCATAATCCTGCGCGCAACTTATATATACCCATCCTAAAACCCGTACGTGGCAAACATATTGTCTTACTCAACATTGCGCGTCATTTGCAGTTATTCAGAAAACATTTCGCGCACTTTACATGTGTCCATACCCCACCACGCCCCGCCAACCATGCACGGCAGACTAAAAGTGCTCTATATGTGCTCTTTTACCGCTTTGGCCAGCGGACCTGGACCCGGCGGCAGGCGTGTACACAGGGAGTTCTGTACAGGACCCGAAACAATCCCAGGACCTGAAACGATCCCCAGGAAACCCCTGAAAGTTCGTCAGAAGCTATCTTATTTGCTTTTTCCATGTGATACCCATGACTTCGCATCACTGCCCCCGCCCACCTCTCCCTATGCACGCATCAAGCGGGGCTAGCTTCCGAGCCATTTCACCACAACTGTGAGTTTTATGCTTCTGATTACTCTAAAATTATTATTCTTAATAGATCCGCTGAAAGTTTATCGATTCCAGCTCCTACCGATCGAAATGATTTTTTATGAAATGATTTTTTTCTATGAATTTCTTCTTATAAGCTTTTCTAGTTTTTTGTTGTTGTTGTTGTTTTCTTTTCTTTTCTCTTTCTTTGGCGCATTTCAACAGGGAAAATTCCCTTTTGACTGCCTTGTTGACCCTTTGCTAATAAAGGGCACTAAAAATGCGTTGTTTTCAAGTTTTAATCAAGATTAGGGAATTTTTCGGCCACAGCTCTGTCACACTAGAGACCCCTTGTGATATAAGAAGAATTTGCATAAGGAATGTTCCCGAGACACCACCCTGGGTAGTGTTCTAATAGCCGAGACGGGCGTGACAAAACAAGTGGAGCTCGAGACTCTGGTACCCATGGTAACCGAGACACAGACTTGTATGCCCTTCTCAAATAACAAGCTCTCGGTTTCCTGGAATTGCGCTGTTTACGAGCTTGTGCCACGATACAGGGAATTTCCCTTGCTTCTGATCCGAATTCCGCTAAATAGACTGCGCTATATCACATAAACACTGCTCCCTCGTGGTTGTCTTAAAGCACACGCAAAATTTTCAGGTGAGTGTTTCGCTGCTGGAAATCATTTTTCATCTCTTTGACTTAACAACTCTACTGTAGTGAGAAATAGGGGCCTAGAAATGGCCGTTAACTTAAAGTGAAAGCGCAAGAGATTTAAGCGTTCTCTTGCGCTTGCGTCTCAGTAACTAAGAAACTACCTCTCCAACCAAGGAATCCTGCTGAATCTTTTCCTAAGATAAGAACAATAAGAGATTCCATGGTATTCACTTCCGTCTTTTCCACGTTCACCCAAGACATATTGAAATCGCGATTACACAACCTATAAACAGAGTTTTTAGTGAGATCAGGGAAGAATTAAGAAGAAGGGGAACAAAACCACTTCGAGCTTATGAGCAGTATCCATGTGCATAGTTTCAAGTTGGCACTAACAAGTTGATCGGTAGGCGACTGAATGAAACGTTATAAAATAAATGCCACAAAGTATTAGAATATAACAAGGGTTATGGGGGGGGAGGGATATGTACATGTTTTGCTATAGCTCTTGAATTATTCACTTCCGGTGTTTCCACGAAATCTAAATCTTCAAAGTTTTTGGAAGATATTAAACTATCGCTCTATTTTTCCTTACTTTACAGACAAGATGGGGGATAGATGGTACAAGTTAAAGATGCCGTGCCCAGTTAGTTACTGCCCAAACAAGTATGTGTTACACTTCTGTTTTACACACGGATCCTGTCAGCTATGCCAAGCAGACTAGTTTAGCCCATTGACTCCTGGCTATTTTTGAGCTGAATTTACAAAAAACAGACTGAAAACAGATACCTCCCCCCTATTCTGAGTTTTATACAGCCCGTCAAAGCCAAACACAGCTGCACCTAGTCAGCGGTACCCAAGCTTTCCAACAGTGCTTTGCGGTCCCCACTTTTAATCCCTCGTCGTTGTGCTGAAGCCAGCACAAGTTGATGGTTGCTTGTATTTTTCATCAAAAATACAGCTATGAGCATATTAGGAGAGTGTCTCAGGACATCATGAAGTCTTTTGGGGCATAATTAAGTGCTTTGCTTATGGATATTTGCAAGCAAAGGTGGATTCATGATGATTTTTTTCTTGTTTGGCTTTGCCTGGATGAGAAAATAATTTTCTAATGAATCACCACAGCTCTCCTAAATGCTGTCTTTTCTGAAACCAAATTGATTGCAAAATTGTTTACACTGCTATTCTGGGTCTGTATGACCTGGAATTGATTTGTTTAGCTTCGGGGTGAAAAGAATTATAAAAAAAACATCTGACTTTGGGGAGAGGAGTGTTGACTGGCCCTCGCCTCGTGAATTTTTCCCTGGATCTGCCAGAATGCTTTTCAATCCGTAAAGGCATCTTCGTGGTTTTACAAGCCTTCAAGGAGTGGACATAGTGTTTTGAGGCCATGGAAATGAACCTGGAGGATCAGAATAAAGGTATCTATTTGTGTCTTGAGCTGTGTTTGCTGATCTCTCTCCCTTGTGTTGTATTTTGAGCGTTTTTATTGAGAGGGGTGATTCTGCTTTTCTTTCCTTGTTCGTTTTGAAATTTGTCAAAGAACCTGTGCTATTATTTGGCTTAAGAGTAGTTGCCAACACCTTGGTTGGATGCATATCTTCAAGACCATTTATCCCTTAGACTGATGCCTGAGTATCTTCATCTTGTTGTGTTTAGTTTGCATTTATGAATTTTTGGGGTTGTGGGTACTTCCCAAAGCCGGTACAGGCCGGTTGAGGGGTCAATGTGTTAAGGGAGTGTGCAATTATTATTATAAGGGGGGTCCGTAGGACTCCCCCTTCCTCCAACAGCGTCAAGTATCTCTGACTCCACTCCTGTTCTTTAAAAAATACATGTAGTCACTTGTTTCCTAATGTATTCTGCTTCGGCACGAGGATAACCATCAACACCGCTTAGCTTAGTTCCTCTAAACCGCCAAATTTCCGGGAAACAGTTTTTGAAAATTTATCTTGCCTATATACAATTAAGGACCAAAAGCCCAAAGCGTTTTACTGGAGAATCTGATAATTTTCTGGAAATGGTCCAAAGCAGAGTTGGAATTTTGTCTAATAAATAAAATGGATTGAGTAATTATAAATAGTTTAATACATGCCAGTTTTTTTTCATCTAAGAGATACCTCCCCTTAATGCTTAACAAATCTTCCCTTTGTCGTCTTGGTGTGGCCGCTAGAATATGGATGCTTACGGGAGTCCGCTTTCTGAGTTTGAGCTCATCCGACTGGGCAACATCAAGACAAACAACGAGCTCACGTTGCCGATCAGGGTTGAGTGATATATAGAGATGTTTAGAACATAGCGGTCCTTAGTGAGACTACTGCAAAGATGTTCTCAAAGTGTGCATCGATTTTGTGTTTAAAGGAAAAGATGACATCATTTTAACTATCTGCGCGCAAAGCGCGCCGAAAATTTGATAAATCTGAATACAAAACAAACATTTTGATGTCATTTTAAGTGAGCCCCCCTATCTTCGCGACATTTTAACTAAGTCGCCCCCTCTGGTTTTACAGCCCCCTTTCCTGATAATTATTGCACAGTCCCTAACTTGTACTCTTAACTTTGAAGAGAAAAGATGCAAGAGACCTGGGTTTGTTCTAAAGATGGCACTACCATGTACGTGTCACAAAAGGGGGTTCTAGAGTGTGCCAGAGGACTTGGGCTGCTACCACACAGTGGCAAGATCGTCAACTGGAAGTTTGACTGCGGTTATCGAGGGGCAAATTCCCCACATTCCTGTGACACACGGTTCCTTGCCCCCGACAAACAGGGCTTCGCCCACGCCATGTCGATTGCTGTGGCACAAATGGGTTGCGCGGGAGCAACCTGGGTGACTCAGCTTGTAAGAGAAATAACTGACCAAGGTGCCACGCTTGCAGATTAGTACAAAGTGCTTAACGTTGTTAATGTAATAAAGACACTCTAGAGCTTCAGAATAGGGGACTTGCGCTAATAGATCACGTGACTGTTTGGGTGGCAAACTAGCGCGCGCTCAGGCTTTGGCGAAAAAATAACAGCAACAAAACGCAACTTATTCAGCGCTTACGAAAAAAAGCCAGAATTTTTTTTTCAGAAAGGGTTTAATTTCATTGAAATATTTTATTTCTTTGTCGTTCACTGGTGTGACGGGCGCAGTCAATTCTTTTTTTTTGTTAGATTATTTTGTTTTGAATTTGCCACCAAGAAAGGTCACTTGATCTCTAAGCGCAAGTCCACTATTAGTACAGTACGGATAAAGTTTACAAAGCGAGTACCACGAGTAAGCGTCTAACCTCCCACACACACAAAAAAACCCTGAAAACACCAAAAACATATTTTTTTTGTTTTGTGGAATCGCGATATATTGTACTTTCCTCATATGATATCTATCGTGTGCACCCCACCCCCCACTGACAAATTTTGGCTACGCACCTGTTAACAATATGAAACTTTTGAGCTAGAAACCTTCCGAATGTACCATATTAACCGATACCATAGCCATACATAGCTTTAACCAGGGGAGGTTCGTATTTGGCAGGGGACCGTATTAACGAGGTGATATCCTTGTCCATTAGCTATATGGGAAAGGAAAGTGTTCGTATTTAGTAGGTGAACGTATTAAATAGGTGATATCCTTTTCCATTAGCTATATGGAAAAGGAAAGTGTTCGTATTTAGCAGGTGACCGTATTAACTAGGTGATCCTATCCGTATACAGCAGCTATATGGAAAAGGAAAGTGTTCGTATTTAATAGGTGACCGTATTAACTAGGTGATCCTATCCGTATACAGCAGCTATATGGAAAAGGAAAGTGTTCGTATTTAACAGGTGACCGTATTAACCAGGTGATATCCGTGTACAGCAGTTATATGGAAAAGGAATGTGTTCGTATTTAATAGGTGACCGTATTAACTAGGTGATCCTATCCGTATACAGCAGCTATATGGAAAAGGAAAGTGTTCGTATTTAACAGGTGACCGTATTAACCAGGTGATATCCGTGTACAGCAGCTATATGGAAAAGGATAGTGTTCGTATTTAATAGGTGACCGTATTAACCAGTTGATATCCGTGTACAGCAGCTATAGTGAAAAGGAAAGTATTCGTATTTAGCAGGTGACCGTATCAACCAGGTGATATCCGTGTACAGCAGCTATAGTGAAAAGGAAAGTGTTCGTATTTAGTAGGTGACCGTATTAACCAGGTGATATCCGTGTACAGCAGCTATATGGAAAAGGAAATAGTTCGTATTTAATAGGTGACCGTATTAACCAGGTGATATCCGTGTACAGCAGCTAAAGTGAAAAGGAAAGTGTTCGTATTTTATAGGTGACCGTATTAACCAGGTGATATCTGTGTACAGCTATAGGGAAAAGGAAAGTGTTCGTATTTTTAGGGAAAAGGAAAGCCAGGGATTATAGGCTGGTATATAAATTTGTCAGTTTGAGTTTGAAATAAAAATTGAAAAAAGTCCCAAGTAACCTCACAATGTGTGAGGGTATGTGCATGTGTGCCAAGCAAAGAATTTCGGGTGAACAAAAAGAAAGGTCATACCGCCAACCATAGCATCATTACAAAGCCCATGAAAGAGCATCATTTTCACCGCAATCAGTACTTCCACCACCCCCCACCGTCCAATCACCACCAACACCACCCCCACCACTACCATCGCAATCATCACCACCCCCCACAATACCATAACCACCAACACCACCCACCACCATTACCATCGCAATCATCACCACCCCCCACAATACCATAACCACCAACACCACCCACCACCATTACCATCGCTATCATCACCACCCCCCACAATACCATAACCACCAACACCACCCCACCATTACCATCGCCATCATCACCACTCCCCACAAAACCAACACCACCCCACCATTACCATTACCACCTAGCTGGTGTTAGTGGTAATGGTATTGTGGGGCATGGTGATGATAGCGATGGTAATAGTGGGGGGTGGTGATGATGGCGATGGTAATGGCGGGGAGTGGTGTTGTCTGTTAGTATGGTATTGTGGGGGTGGTGTTGGTGGTAATGGTGGGGGGTGGTGTTAGTGGTAATGGTATTGTGGGGCATGGTGATGATATTGATGGTAATAGTGGGGGGTGGTGATGATGGCGATGGTAATGGTGGGGAGTGGTGTTGTCTGTTAGTATGGTATTGTGGGGGTGGTGTTGGTGGTAATGGTGGGGGGTGGTGTTAGTGGTAATGGTATTGTGGGGCATGGTGATGATAGCGATGGTAATAGTGGGGGGTGGTGATGATGGCGATGGTAATGGTGGGGAGTGGTGTTGTCTGTTAGTATGGTATTGTGGGGGTGGTGTTGGTGGTAATGGTGGGGGGTGGTGTTAGTGGTAATGGTATTGTGGGGCATGGTGATGATAGCGATGGTAATAGTGGGGGGTGGTGATGATGGCGATGGTAATGGTGGGGAGTGGTGTTGTCTGTTAGTATGGTATTGTGGGGGTGGTGTTGGTGGTAATGGTGGGGGGTGGTGTTAGTGGTAATGGTATTGTGGGGCATGGTGATGATAGCGATGGTAATAGTGGGGGGTGGTGATGATGGCGATGGTAATGGTGGGGAGTGGTGTTGTCTGTTAGTATGGTATTGTGGGGGGTGGTGTTGGTGGTAATGGTGGGGGGTGGTGTTAGTGGTAATGGTATTGTGGGGCATGGTGATGATAGCGATGGTAATAGTGGGGGGTGGTGATGATGGCGATGGTAATGGTGGGGAGTGGTGTTGTCTGTTAGTATGGTATTGTGGGGGTGGTGTTGGTGGTAATGGTAATAGTGGGAGGTGGTGTTGGTGGTGATGGTATTGTGGGGGGTGGTGTTGGTGGCGATATACCCACCAACACCCCCCCCCCCCCCCACAATACCATCACCACCAACACCACCTCCCACCATTAACATCACCACCATCACCACCCCCCACAATACCATCAGTACCAACACCACCCCCCACAATACCCTTACTACCAACACCAACCCCCACACTACCATTACCACCAACACCACCCCCCACAATACCATCACCACCAACACCACCTCCCACCATTAACATCACCACCATCACCACCCCCCACAATACCATTACCACCAACACCACCCCCACCATTACCACCAACACCACCCCCCACAATACCATTACCACCAACACCACCCCCCACCATTACCACCAACACCAACAACATCCCCCACAATACCATACTAACCAACACCACCCCCACAATACCATCGCTATCATCACCACCTTCACAATACCATCACCACCAACACCACACCCCACAATACCATCACCACCAACACCACCTCCCACTATTACCATTACCACCAACACCACCCCCCACAATACCAACACCACCAACACCACCCCCCACAATACCATACTAGGGTGATTTAGATCTACGACGCGGGCAAGAAGACGCCGCCTCGCGCACGTTCGATTGTGCGCGCACGTTTTTTTTTGCCGGCGTCGCGTCCTGTTCAGGACGGCATTTCTTGCTTTTTCAGACGAGGCGCCGGCAAAAATTAGCGTACGCGCGCATTCGAACGTGCGCGAGGCTGCGTCCTCTTGCCGGCGTCGTGGATCTATATCACCCTACTAACCAACCCCACCCCCACTATTATCATCACCACCAACACCACCCCCCACAATACCATAACCACCAACACCACCCCCCACAATACCATAACCACCAACACCACCCCCCACAATTACCATCACCACCAATACTTTAACAAAATTCAATAGCAAATATTAAATGATCTCAGTTGTTTTGTTTAAAAAGCTATTTGTTTCAATTGGCGTGTTGAAGAGAATATACACAGTTTAACAAACATTTGAAGTAAAATATTTTCTCATTAAAATTCTTTATCATAAAAGTTGTCTTGCGTAGCTGTTGAGATGAATTTGATGAATTAGCTTGCTGAGATGAATTTCTCATTAGAATCTTATCAATGTCTTTGGTGGCTTGTTAAAAGAATAACCCAAACGAAGACAAAGATTCCAGTGTTTGTTTTGAGATATGACAAACTATTTACAAAGGATTGCTACATAGCTATTTTTTTCTATTTAGATAATTTTCTAAACGAGGTGTAATAATTGATTGGAAAGAAATAACAATTTGATTACATAAACACTAAAATGCTTTAAATTGTAAGTTTGAGACGCGTTTTGATTAAAAAAAGCTAAGAAACCGCGTAAAAAATCTTTATAAACTTCATCAAACAAATAATATTTTTGTGTGCTGTGAACGAAGATTTAAATGAGTTTGTATTATTATTGTTGTATTATTAAGGCGTGGGAGGTCTCTCCCTTTGAGTCTCCTTTTGACTCATAACAAAAGTCTCTTTTATTTTAATTTTCCTAATTAATCAAAAGTTTTAAGCACAGGAGGGAATAGGATCAAAAAAAGAAAATAGAGAGAAAAATGTATTCTACTACGATAGTTAATTTACTGTATATAACACCATGTATAATAACACCATGGTATGGGGTATTCTACCCTTCCGGAACCTCATCCATAAATGCTGCAGTTGTTTTCAAAATAATGTTTTTATTATCGGCGAAATGAACTGTAGAGTTTTTTTATTACATTTTTTTAGCAAAACTGGATACTTTCAGTGCATGAAAGCCTGCTTAAATTAGTAGTTTGAATTTAATTGCCCATTCATATCAACATGATGTCGTCAAAATGAAAAGGAATATGTTATCGAAATGGCGTGAATATATTGAATGGGTATTGCATTATTCATAAAAGATTGACCTTCATATGTTTGTTCTTTCGTCTGCATTTAACATGAGTCCTTTCCTATGTTTCTTTATCGTTGTTAACCTCTGCGAATTGTTTCAAGCAAGACTTGTAGACTCGACCTACGTTGGCATACTACTGGACCCGAAGTGGGACGAAAAGGAGTTGGATTTAAACTCCTTCACAGGGGAAATGAAGCCATTGCTACTCCCGACTAGCCGAAAAGGCTTTCGTCAACTTTTTGACGAAAACTGTAAAACACTTATCAGAGAAAAAGCGGTTGGACTTATCGGACCTGGAATAGGGACAATAGGAGGAATTGGATCTCAACTTGCCGAGTCTTTGTCAATTCCTTTTATCGGTTGTAGCGGTTCTTCCCTAACAGTGGTGAGTATATGAGAATTTTCATTAAGTTAAAATGTTGGGTACACAGTTATCTAGACTGTACAGGTGATCTGCGAGATGGGGTTAGCTGGACAAAGCAAGCATAATAATAATTTAGATAACAATTCTTGCGAAAAGTAATTTTGCGAAATGCGATATTTTTAAAGCTCTCCTACTTCAAGCCGCGAGAAATCATCTTTTCTCAATCCTATCCGACGATTAACTTGTACCGGATATAAAAAGGAATCTTTCCGTCAATATAAAATACTTTCACAACAATTTTTATTTTCCATTTCATTTTCCATTTATTGCATTTCAAAATAAAATAGCGTATTTTGCATGTCCCTTAGTACTTACTGATAAAGTCCCTTAGTGATAAAGCTGCTTGCCCTAAACAATTCCCTTCGAAATCAAAAGCAAACATGAATGATTTTAGTTTGTTGCCTAATAGTTCATAAATCACCTAGACTTTGGCCATTGTTTTTATCAAAATATTGAATAAAACAAAACGCAAAGAATGTTTTGAATTAATATCTCATTCTCATTGCGGCTACAGTATTTAATTTCATACATATTATGAATCATATTGTGTTTTATTTAAGTGTAAGAAAAATCGCAATTATTACAATTGCTTTTCTTAAGAATCATTGCCACTTGGCTTGCTTATATTATTGTAATGACCATCCATTCGATTTAAACCATGAGTCATTTTTTAACTAATTCAAACCATACATAGATAACCAAACCTGCATCATTTATTTCGATAATGGCTTTTTTAGTCATAAATTGCTTTCTTAACGACTTATTGCAAAATTTACTTTGACATCCAAGCAAAACACTCATTTTTTTGAGTAGCATTTTTAGAACGCCAAAACGGTTTCCAATGGAGGAAAGCGGTATCATTCACTGCAGCTGAGGCGTTAACGTATTCAAGAAATGATTTAAATTGCTCTTTTTAAGAGGCAAGATAGCTTTCTATGATTTGCCAGTACACTCTTAGTTCTAAAGAGGTGTTAACGCCATTAACAAGTATGATCAAGTCATCAAATCATTTTTTTCGATTAGCGCTTAAGAATATAGATTCAAATATTGTTGGTTTGACATTTTATCAGAGAGTATATAGTATAACAGATGGATTCGTTAAAACAGGCGTTTTCGCATTGTGCTCAGTGCTTTTTATTGGAGGTAATCGCAAAACATTATTGCTGATATTAATTAAGGCATCTCCTATCTCACTTCGCTAATGTTAGAGTGACCATACTGGTGTTCATACATAGCAGGTTATATTTACAGTGGAAATTGAATTGCATTATCCGTTAGTAAATGGAGATACCATAGAATTGACAAAATATTGTTTGCATATTGTGGTTGTCTTAAGGGTGATTTAGAAAGCTATGCCTCTCCAACTCAAATCGTAGAGTGGAAATCATCGTTCGTAGTGTGTGTAATTCAGGGCTAAAACATGTCGTAGTTATGTCGCATACGTCTAAATCGTGCTTTCTAAATCAGCCTTAAGGAATCATTGAAAAATATGACAATCTGCTAAAACAAAATTTGGTGTTCTACATGTGAGATACTGAGGATATTGGATACGCAAGCAAACTTATGATTCCTTTAATTTTTACTTTTAAACGCAGTAAGCTGTTAACAAGAATAATTATTGATGATTATGCGACACTTTGTGTGACCATATATTTTTCAACTCATTAGAACACTTGACATCAGTAAGTGGTAATTCAATTTTGGCATCACAGATCATTGGATTTTATAATGCTAAAAGATAAGAATAATAATGATTGGTTTATAAAGGCGAACTCCACTCATGAAACACACGCATGTATAGGACATTTCCCATTTTCCCTTTAATTTCTACTATTGAAAAATGTGCGAGATGAGTCGCGTGTGCAGTAGTGATCTTCCTACGCCTGTAGCTTAAAAAAAACATCCGAGAAATCAGCAGTATCTTGCTAATTTATAACGGATTTAAAATAGTTTAGTGACTCACAGCCACAGAACAAAGTCCACATGGTAATTTCTGTTTTCCGTGTGAGAATGATAAAACGCGCAGCCCTGTAATCAGCGGGAATTATTTCATTATTGGCAAAATCGAAATCTCATCTTAAATTGCGCTGGGAAGCAAAATCAAAAGGGAATTTCAATGTAACTTTAATGTTAAAAAAGACAGATTGTTTGTATCTAACAGGACTGATTTTTAGCTCGTTATTTTTTTCGTAGTTTCCTTTGGAATTTGGCTATACCATTAAGCCAAGTTTTGCTTGTTTAAATCCTTTTCTAGGTAATTTGGCTTGCTGAAAGCTTTTGAGGATTTCTTTTTTAGGATCTTTTGTTGGATATTATATGGGGTTTCTTAACGTCCTATATCTATTTATATATATATATTTTTTTTTCTAAAGAAGCCGACAATGTTGTTATTAGATTGATCGCAATACAACTTTTTGATGGTCAAAACAATTTTTTCTTAGAATCTTTTTGGCCGAGTGTTCTGGTGTATGTCCCATATAATATGAAAGAATTTCCAGCAAAGAATAGATTTGAAGTTGATCAAAGATCATATCATAATAACCTTCTGCTTCATGTAAGAACAAAGAAAGCAGCTTTGAACATAAACATGTTTTGGAGGTGCATTGCTATGGAAACAGAAACTACTTTCTGTGAGACTTACACAAACAAGCAGACTGTACGGCTACCCACCATAAAGGTTTTGTCTCGTTGTACACAGCCAATGTTTTATCCTTTTTAAAATACTTGCTTGTTGCTTTATATTAAGTATTGGAAACTGGGAGTAATTGTAGTATTGGAACTTTTGGAAAATAATTATTTACCCTGCACTTTTCAAGGGAATAGAATGAATTTTTAGAATGGCGCTGCCGTATTGACTTTTCAATGGTAAAACTGGATTTTAATTTTAGTATTTTAGTAAAGTACACCCTTTTTTATAAGAACGTCTGATTTTCAGGTGAGGCTGTAAGGCTGAATATTTTCTTAACCGTGTTCTTAAATTTTAGTGTAAAATAAGAATATAATACCCAATGAATTATTAGGAAGAGAATTACACTAATGATCAACAGCAATAATAAGGTTGATACTATGAGCACAATTTGATTCTGCATTTAAGAACGCATTAGAATTTTAAAAAAAAATTTCTGCTCTCTGAGCCTCGGCATGTTCTTAAAATTTGGTGAAATATCAGGCTGGACGTTCTTATAAAAAAGGGTGGATGGCTACGGAAATGTACATCTAAATTACTTTGCACTTTTAAGGCAGTAAAAGATCCGGTAACACAACAAAGTTCTCTTAAAAGAGAAATCATTGGCATTTGGCACACAAAAGAGCCTGGATTTTCAACACTGACTTTGACGTTACTTCCCACAGCAATCACACGGAATCAACATGCTGCCCCAGAGTGCAACGCGCGCCGAGGCTGTGGTCGGCCTCGCATCCGAAATGGGGCATCCGTGCATCGTGGCATTCAGCTCAAACAAAGCCTCCCTGGCCATCTCCTCCCTCAGAAAAAACGCTCAAGAGCGCGTCATATCCTTTAAGCTCTTCGATTTGGTCAGCGGACGTTCCCCTGAGTCCGAGATCTTCCAAATCTCCAAGGAGATTTTGTCAATCAATAAGAGCGGGTCTTGCGTTGTTGTACTCGATTGTGTGCTCTCTATGGCAAAGCTCATCTTTCAAGCTTCTTCTTCGTTCGGAATTCCGACTTCTACGTTTGTTTGGGTGTTGTTTCGAGAGGAATACATGACTAACGAAGCCTTGGACACAGCCCTCCCGGTCGGAGTTCTTGGGATCCGCAAAGCTTACAAGTGGCCGGACCTGGTCTATGACGCAATGATGCTTTTCAATCAAACCTTTGAGAGAGAATGGCTGAGAGTAGGCGGAGCATCTGGCAGAACGTGTGAGCAGCCCGGGTCGCCGTGGATCGACCGCAAAAGCTTTCACACGTAAATGCACATTACAAGTCCTTGTCTCTAGTGATCTTTACCTTGTAAAAGTCATTCCACCAACACCTCGCCTTAGTCTTCACTTCACCTCACCTCACCTCATCCGCCTCACCTTGCCTCATCACCACACCTCACCTCACCCTACTCCACCTCACCTCACCTCACCTCACCCTACCCTACTCCACCTCACCTCACCTCACCCTACTCCACCTCACCTCGCCTTGCCTCACCTCACCTCGCCCCACTCCACCTCACCTCACCTCACCTCGATATATAACTCCCCTGTTGACTCATTAAAGCCGCTCACTTGTTATTAACTTGTTATTAATTTGTTGGTGTTTCAGGAAAATGATTCAGGAAAACGTCACTGGGAAAACAGGTCCAGTGCGTTTCAACATTAACGGCGAAAGAACAAGCACTATTTACGAAATTGTGAAAACTGTGCGAAACTCAAGTGGACTCATTGAATGGGAGCGGGTGGGAAAAGCGATGAATACAGAAGTTCGTCTGGACAGCAAGTTTTGGACAAAGACTTTTGACACCTCGAACACTTCAAACTTCATCCGGATGGTGACTACTCCCAAGGACCCGCTTGTGATTGTTAGCAAGGATAACGTGGCGGAGAATGAAGAATGCGTGCTGTCACATCTGTGCGTTCGCTACAAAAGGACCAAAGACCCTGTTAAGAACACCACAAAAGTGAAGGTCGTACGAAGTTGCTGTATTGGATACGTAATTGACGTATTGACTCTCTTAGAAATGGATCTGGGGGTGACGGCTGAGTTGTACTTTGTTGAAGACGGTATTTACGGAGCTTTTGACCCGGAGACGAAAACATGGAATGGAATGATTAATGAGCTTGTACAGGGAAAAGCGGATATGGCTTTGACAACTTTGACGATTCTGGAAGCTAGACAACGCGTTGTTGACTTTTCCAATGCGTTTTTATACGGAGAGACCAAACTTATGCTCCATTACTCCAAGGATAAACAAATGGACGAC
Source organism: Nematostella vectensis (assembly GCF_932526225.1). NCBI lineage: Eukaryota > Metazoa > Cnidaria > Anthozoa > Actiniaria > Edwardsiidae > Nematostella > Nematostella vectensis. The sequence continues at coordinate 2,418,862 of NC_064046.1, forward strand.
ATTGAGTTCGGGTGTCTAAATCCATTTGATACAAACCTTTGGCTTGTTTTGCTTGCAACCGTGAACGTCATTCTTCTCATTGTGTGGTCGTTAGATCATTATAGTTTGTATGGTCACTATAAGACAGGCTATGCCCGGTTGAGGTTCTTGTTTGACGTGCCTGCCTGTATGTCCTATATATACAGCACCGTCTTTAAGCTCCAGTTAGACAATGTCACACCGAGAAACAACAGTGCACGCGCGGTGTCTGCTGTTTTTTCGTTCGGTACGCTCATCTTAGCGTCGACTTACACGGCTAATCTCGCTGCTTCATTGGTTAATACAGACGAGTTCCTTGCTGTCAAAAGTATACACGATAAAAAGGTAAGGAAAATATATGCGTTTTTTACCATAAATGCGAATGCCTTATAATTGGAGCGTAGCGGCTTGCCATATTTCACCCCTAATCGAGGTCAACACAGGTAGCACGAGTACGTGTTGACACACCAGATGTAAAGCAACACTTTCCGCCAGCAAGCAGTGTGCTGGTGATGGTGATGGTGATGGTGATGGTGATGGTGATGGTGATGGTGATGGTGATGGTGATGGTGATGGTGATGGTGATGGTGATGGTGATGGTGATGGTGATGGTGATGGTGATGGTGATGGTGATGGTGGTGGTGGTGGTGGTGGTGGTGGTGGTGGTGGTGGTGGTGGTGGTGGTGGTGGTGGTGGTGGTGGTGGTGGTGGTGGTGGTGGTGGTGGTGGTGGTGGTGGTGGTGGTGGTGGTGGTGGTGGTGGTGGTGGTGGTGGTGGTGGTGGTGGTGGTGGTGGTGGTGGTGGTGGTGGTGGTGGTGGTGGTGGTGGTGGTGGTGGTGGTGGTGGTGGTGGTGGTGGTGGTGGTGGTGGTGGTGGTGGTGGTGGTGGTGGTGGTGGTGGTGGTGGTGGTGGTGGTGGTGGTGGTGGTGGTGGTGGTGGTGGTGGTGGTGGTGGTGGTGGTGGTGGTGGTGGTGGTGGTGGTGGTGGTGGTGGTGGTGGTGGTGGTGGTGGTGGTGGTGGTGGTGGTGATGGTGATGGTGATGGTGATGGTGATGGTGATGGTGATGGTGATGGTGATGATGATGATGATGATGATGATGATGATCGTTTCCCAAATTTTTGTTCCTCTGCCTTTCGTCTCACTGGCAGATTTTAACGGTCAGTCGCACTTGAGATTTTTAGCACTCTAAATGTTCGTAAGGCATTGCTCTTTCGATTCGCATCCAAAAACTAAACTCAAAAGGATATTTTCATTAAAATGAACCGATAATTGTGAACGCGTGTCTCAAAAAATGAGGACCTGTACGTATCGGAACACCGCCTATTTAGCCAAATAGGAGAAAAACACTTTTCCTTGTCAGAAATAAAACCAATTTGAATGAATGCAGTACAGTATGGCAGTGGTAAACAAATAGTAACGAATGACAAGCATCAACCGAAGCAGAAAAAAAACACCCCACTTCGGTCCATTGTGGCCCTTTTGTTGTTCCTTTTCGAAAAGAAACGGCACCATTTAGGCCAAATCGGTCCAACTGTTCCTATACTTTTAACCAAAGGCGGAACAGGCGTTCCCTTTTAAGTCTATTAACCGTAGCAAAAGGAACTTTTGTTCTTTTTGAGTGGTGGTCCTCAATTGGGAACGCGTCAAAAAAGGAACTGTTGTTCCTAATTGCATCAATTAGGACCAACAGTTCCTTTGTGGACTTCGAAAAGGGAACATTTTGTTCTTCATTGTACAAACAAGTCCTTTTGTTCCGAAGCGTGCCATTAGCGTTCCGATTCTTCACCTCTAAACGGAACAACCGTATTCAGTTCCTTTCGCGGATATAGGAACACAACGAAAAACACGCGGAACTGTTTTCGAATTTTAAAACGTCTCGTGTGTAGCTCAATCAAAATAAACCTCAAACGCGAATAGAGCAAACCCTCATAAACTACCTCAAGCAGTATCACGGTAACTTTGGCGTTCTATCGTTGCGCATAGCGAAATTAAATGCAGAATAATCAAATTAGGGAAACGTATATGATGATGATGATGGTGGTGATGGCAATAACATACAACATGACAAACTATTTATACCCTTTTCTCAGTTCACAGATCCAAACACCAACTTCAAGTTCGCCACGTTGCTAAGCAGTAGTACAGAAATGCTTTTTTCAAGAAGTACAGACCCAGCCTTCAAGAGGGTCTACGAAAACATGAAGAAACATCAGGTTAAGAGTTTCCCCGAAGCAGTACGAAAACTACGTAACGGGCTATAGCCTTGTTCATGCCATATACGCAAACTACGTAACGTGTTAGTAGCATTATTCAAGCTATATACGCAAGCTACGTAACGGGCTAGTAGCCTTATTCACGCTATATACGCAAGCTACGTAACGGGCTAGTAGCCTTATTGACGCTATATACGCAAACTACATAACGTGTTAGTAGCCTTATTGACGCTATATACGCAAACTGCGTAACGGGCTAGTAGCCTAATTCACGCTTTATGCTCAAACTCCGTAACGGGCTAGTAGCCTTATTCACGCTATATGCGCAAACTACGTAACGGGCTAGTAGCCTTATTCACGGTATATACGCAAACTACGTAACAGACTAGTAGCCTTATTCACGAAATATGCGCAAACTACGTAACGGGCTAGTAGCCTTATGGACGCTATATACGCAAGCTACGTAACGTGTTAGTAGCATTATTCACGCTATATACGCAAACTACGTAACGTGTTAGTAGCATTATTCACGCTATATACGCAAGCTACGTAACGGGCTAGTAGCCTTATGGACGCTATATATACGCAAGCTACGTAACATGTTAGTAGCATTATTAACGCTATATACGCAAACTACGTAACGTGTTAGTAGCATTATTCACGATATATACGCCAGCTACGTAACGTGTTAGTAGCATTATTCACGCTATATACGCAAACTACGTAACGTGTTAGTAGCATTATTCACTCTCTATACGCAAACTACGTAACGTGTTAGTAGCATTATTCACGCTATACACGCAAACTACGTAACGTGTTAGTAGCATTATTCAGGCTATATACGCAGACTACGTAACGTGTTAGTTGCATTATCCACGCTATATACGCAAGCTACGTAACGTGTTAGTAGCATTATTCACGCTTTATACGCAAACTACGTAACGTGTTAGTAGCATTATTCACTCTATATACGCAAACTACTTAACGTGTTAGTAGCATTATTCACTCTATATACGCAAACTACGTAACGTGTTAGTAGCATTATTCACGCTATATACGCAAACTACGTAACGTGTTAGTAGCATTATCCACGCTATATACGCAAACTACGTAACGTGTTAATAGCATTAATCACGCTATATACGCAGACTACGTAACGTGTTAGTAGCCTTATTCACGCTTTATACGCAAACTACGTAACGTGTTAGTAGCATTATTCACGCTATATACGCAAGCTACGTAACGGGCTAGTAGCCTTATGGACGCTATATACGCAAGCTACGTAACGTGTTAGTAGCGTTATTCACGCTATATACACAAGCTACGTAACGGGCTAGTAGCCTTATTCACGCTATATACACAAGCTACGTAACGGGCTAGTAGCCTTATTGACGCTATATACACAAGCTACGTAACGGACTAGTAGCCTTATTGACGCTATATGCGCAAACTACGTAACGGGCTAGTAGTATTCACGCTATATACGCAAACTTCGTAACGTGTTAGTAGCCTTATTCACGCTATATACGCAAACTACGTAACGTGTTAGTAGCATTATTCACGCTATATACGCAAGCTACGTAACGGGCTAGTAGCCTTATGGACGCTATATACGCAAGCTACGTAACGTGTTAGTAGCATTATTCACGCTATATACGAACAGTTCTCTCGGCTTTCAACCCCAGAGGAGTTCTGGGTGTTCGTTGGGGGTCAAGTTTATCGCTGACTGACATCGTATACGTATATATACTATATATATATAAAGTACGAAGCCGCGTGGCTATGGTGCGGACTGTTAGACATGTCTAATATAGCATAGCACGAGTTATGCTCACGCATCATGGGTGATGTTGACGTTGACATTGACGATACCTTGCCGGGTGCGTCCGCCGATCGCGGAGCGGGGGACGACTAGACGACGCCCCTTATCCCGTTTGACCCTGACGATGGGGAGTCGATCCCAATGACGAGCATGTCATCGCGTATGCATGCTGCGCATAGCATGGCTACGCGAAGCGCAACGCAAACGACCGCTGAAACCTCGTTCACCACAGAGGGTGCAGCGACAAGACTCGGTCTCCAGTCCCTCAGGGAGAAATACCCAGACCTTAACGAGAATCTGATACGGTTCCAGTCAGACCAGAGGGGGAAGACGCTAATACGGGTTCGTAACCTCGGCAAAGGGGGTTGGACTGAACCAGGACAGCTGTTCAATGAGAACGGGGGCGTTCGACAGGACGTTGCAAAGCTGAAAGGCTTCAAGCTGGCGATGGGGTCCCTGGCAGAGGTAGACGCGGTCATCCAGGAAAACACGGAACGAGTCCAAGAGCTGCAAGGGGTGGTAGCCGCAGACAGGGAGACCATCGACGACCCTAACACGTCAGAGAGTCGCCGCTAAGAGGACCGTGAGCGCAGCGAGGAGAGGCTGTCCGAGATTGACGAACTAGAACGCGAAAACCGAGAGCTCGAGAACCAAAAGCCGCTAAGAGAGCGCATCAAAGCCATCTTCAAAAAGTACGGCTTTACCGTCACCGCTATCGGGTTGGCCGTAGCGACGACGATCGCGGCCATTGTGACGTCGCTCGGCAAGTCGCTCTCCTCCGTGGCCAGAGGGGTCGGTAACGGGCTTAAGGCCATCGGGAAAATGCTAGGCGAGCTTCTCTCTGGGCTAGTAGGCAGCATCGCGAACTTCGTGTTTAAGGCTGCAGGGGAAGCGGTGAAATTCCTTGGCGAAAATGTGTGGCTGCTCATTCTAGCCGTAGCCGCGTTCTTGGTTCGTCGAATGCAAAGCAGTCATCGGAACAAGTAATACGCCGCGGCCACCGCGAGTGCCGACAACCCCGCCTTGAGGGCGGTGTGGTCACTCTTTTCGCCCGCTCCGGCGGCAGTCATGCTATGCGCAGCGTGCGTACGTGGAGAGGGGGCAGGGGCCGCGCCCTCTGCGTGCATCTTCGCAGGGGCGGAATCCTTGCTTTGCCGCCGGGACGGCACGCGGCCGATCCCAGGGTCAGTCACGTGTTGCACCCTAGGATGCCCACCTGCCATGTTATGAGCACCGACTGGCTTTGTTTCGGTGTTGATCGCGTTTGCGCCGAGCGTCATGGAGTCCGTTGCTTTCTGCAGCTTATTGTTGTAGCCCACGACGCTTTGCGTGTTTATCACCAGATCGCTCGGCATCAGCCACACTCCTGGTGCTACCGCAAGACTCAGTCTCACCTTGGCCTCCTGCACGGCTAACTGGTACCTTTGCACGCTTTGAGCGATGTCGTTTTCTATAATCGCGTCTTCAAGCAGCTTGGTGAACTCCGCCTGCGCCTCCATGGCCGGCCCACCGGCCCCCGCGATAGAGAAACGGACGTTTACCTGAGCGCCAAGCACTGTGTAGACGAACGCCTCGACCGAGCGATCGAGTCTTCCTAGCCCTGCTTTTGTCAGCCCCTCACCTTTGGGAGGCGCAAACCAGCTATATTGCACGCCCCCGTGGTCGTCGTTGCGTATGTAACCCACCTGCTTCCCACTATTGTACGTCCCACCTTCGTCGCTAAACAGATTGAGGTGGCTCGGGTACTCGTCCGCCGCCGTGTCGTAGCCACGGATCACGTGCACGTTGCGATACCCCTCCCCCGGGTAGAACACAAACACATCGCCTAGCCCGTGGTTCCGCCCGCCTTTCCATCGGAAGTCCGGCTTACGCGGCAAACCGAACTCTATACATAGACGCTCGAAAGCGGCCTTCTTGTAGGGGTTACCTTTTTGCGTGAACGGGCTGTCGCCAGGCAGGGGGGCGCCGAGCTCGTAGAGTATCCTCCGGGTGGTAAAGTAGACGTGAAACCTTTGAAATCCCCTGATGACAGAGGGGAGCGTGGCGAAAGCGGGGTCGACTAGGGACACCCCACATCCGGCGGTTGCGCACCAGACCGCAAAGTTGAGTTGCTGTGGCCAGTACCCACAGGAAGGCTCCGATAGCCACCGGCGAGACTCCTTGGCGGACTTGTGCGTGACTACTGTCTCTTTGAATATGTCTCGGACCCTAGTCGTGAATGATTTGTCCTCAGCCACGTGTATCTCTAGCTGCGTGAGTAGTGGGGTGATGTCTGAGGCCGTGCTCTCCACGGGGGTCGTTGGCACGGCGTAGAGCAGCTTTTGCGCGAGGGTCAGAAACCTAAGGAAACCGGTTTTTGCGAGTTTGAATTGTTCGGCTATAGAGGCTCCCGCCGCAACTGCCGCTTCGTCTCCTCCTCCTCCCTTCGGGGAATCGCCTCCTCGTTCAGCATCCGCCAGCCTTCCCAATCCATGCTCAGCCCTATTAAACACGAAGGCGGGCTATGTTCAACACAATGGTGGTCCTACATGCTGTGTTCACCGGAGGCGAACTGACGCTCTTCTTCGAGCAGCCGATAAGGCGCCCACGCTTCGTGGCGCTCCGGCAGTGCTCGCTGTTTAACAGCTGGTATAATCTCGAGCGGGAGCATCAGATAACGACTATAGCCTCCCTCCCGCCCATCGCTACTCTGCCAGCCGGGCACCACACGGCCGAGTCCATCGTGGAAACGATCAACCGCGCTGAAAGCAAGATTCTGACCGCGAAGCTGGATCCCCTCACCAGGAAGACCGCGCTCGTGTCCAAAGGCGTTGCGTTCCTGAATGCCGAGCTTTGCGCACTATTTGGCCTAGAGGCTAAAGACGATCAGTTGTGGGGGCGGGGCCTAGCACTGCCCGTGGGGGGGCCCCCACATAAGGTGGCTTTGCCGAAAATAGAGGCCCTCTACATCTTCTGCGATATCGTAGACCGCTCGCAATGCCTCGCCTTAGACGAGCCTTCAAACGTTCTCGCTTGCCTAGAAACCCGCGGGAGGCCGCACGAGAAAGTAGTCTATGGACCCGACATCCCCGTTTGTGTCGCAGCATCTTCCTCTGAGTTTGTCTCGAGTATCCAAATATGGATCAGGGATGACCGCGGTAGACGGGTGGACTTTAAGGGCAAGCCTGTTCGCCTCGTATTAGAGATAACCTAGGTCCGACATAACAAGCATGGCAAACAGCGACGTTAGCAGCGGTGCCATATACCCCTCGCTTCCCAGCGACGGCGACGTGCAAAGCTTCCGACTCCAGAAAATATGTGACACTCGGTTCTAGACAACGAGATAACGCATCATCGACAGGTGCGGAAGAAGTATAAGCGCGCCTTTGCCGTTACCCATGCTGTGTCTGTGGCGTCCGGCATCGCTGCAGGGGCGCTTTCCAGTGCCGGGGTGGGGGTCTCTTTGAGTGGGATAGGGGTTCTGATCGGCGGTCCGCTGGCAGGGGTCGCTGGGCTGGTCGGTGTCGTGGGCGCGGGCGCGGGGGTAGTCTCTAGGGGTCTTACGAGCAAGGTGGCTAAACACGAAGACACGATGGTTTGAGCTGATCAGCGAGCTGGTCTCTAAGGCTCTGCAAGACGGGCATATCTCAGACGAAGAGTTTCGGCTAATACTTCAGGAACAAGAGGGATACTACGCGCTCAAGGCCGCTATCAGAGCTCGACACGGCCTCGCATCGCGTGAGAAAAAAGCAAGAAAGGGCCCTCCCTGGAAACGCGCGAAAAGATGAAAAAGAGGCTGCGAGAAATTCGCGAGGAGTTCGGGAGCGAGGTGTTCGAGTAAAGCTCAGGTTTAAACGCCACGCCAGCGGCTTTGAATTTACGGCCGAAAAACGGTTATTCCGCGCTCCGTAGGTTGGCGGCCCTCCTTGTTTTCGCGGCCCTCCCCGACACCATCGCTATTTACCCCAAAAAGTCGTGTACGCGAACCGCGCCCGGCCTACATGAGCGATTGCCCCAAAAAGTCATGTACGCGAACCGCGCCCGGCCTACATGAGCAATTGCCCTAACTATTTATGTACGTGAAACATTATATGCTTGATATATAGAAGGAGGGTAGGCCGCGCCTCCCAAGCCTAAGATGGGGTTGGGGGGCCCGGGGTCCGCCGCAGCCCCCAGGGGTTTTCACTCAAACCACCCAGTGATTGGATCACCCCATCAATCACCCCCATGATTGGATCTAGAGCACTCTGGTTATGAAATTTATTATAAACTGTTGGCCTCGCAGCGACACAGACTTTGTACTGATCCAAATTTAATATTTGACCCCTATTTATTCCGTTTCTCGTTCCATTCCATTCCGTTCACTGCTGACGCAGCTCCGTATAGCGTCCGTTTTATTGTTGTCTTTATTTGGTCATAAGAGCCTTAATGTCTTTATAGTCATTCACATAACACATGACAATGAACCGTTTCTCGTCTTAGGTCGTTTTATGGGTCGAGTGGAGGCTTCACCCTTTTTGAAGCTGCGACCTCAGCGATAACTGTCACTCAAGTAACAGACCGCGGCAAAAGAATACACACCGCTCACCTCCAGCCTCGATCTACAAGAACTCCTGTGTCCTAACAAACGAGAGGAGAATGGAGATAAGCATCGCCTTCAGTCCCCATATACTCTGAGTCCCTGTGACATTTTATATAGAGAGGAGAATGGAAACAAGCTAGTAAAGGACAAATCAGAGTTCAGCTTTAACCTCGATCTATTTGGATCCCTGTGCTTTAAAATAGAAAGAATTTGGGACATATATTTTCCATGAATTATCGCTTTTACCTCGATCAACAGGGATAACTGTGTCTTTATAAAAGTGATAACAAGTATTTGTATGTATGTGTAGCCGTGCTGGACAGCGATCTACTGTGTTTACTGTATATAACGAGAGAAATATTAGGCAGCATCTGTGGAACATTTCTTATTAAGATTTTCCTTTTACAACAAATACACTTTGTAATATTAAGATTTTAGTTTCCTTTTACAACAAATACATGTCTTAATAATAAACTAGCGTGATATTTTTTAGTTTAGTGCATTAATCCCCATAGGGTCCGGGGGAGCCATTATCAGTAGGGACGTAGCTGTGCACCCCCACCCCCATCCCCTCAGTTTTATAAATGTCTCTGTATCCCACACTCCAAGTTATTAGAGGTCCTCTAAGGGCCTGATTTTATTTTATTTTTGAGGGGTAAAGGGTGATCAAGAAAAGTGATTTTCAATAAATCACCATCCTGACTCGCTGCAACAGTACGGCGAAGTAGTTGGGAACTGTCCCTCCTTCAAAATCAAAATCAGGATTCGAAGGGTTTGTCCGCGGAAGGCCAAGAGCCTTACACATGCTATTGCAGTGGTGATCTTTCAAGAATATATGGATTCCCATTGGACCAAAGTTTCCTTTTCCATACCGACTCGTAAGTGGGTTAGTATGGATCTGTAATAAAACGAGAATTTTTATTTAAAAAGTTATCTGTTCTTAATAAAATAAAATATCCAGGGACAAGTATTACTCATTCTTTTACTATCTTTAACGTGTTGGACATTTACCTGTGGGTCAGTGTAATCATTGTTTACCCCCTGGATATCGCATACGAGTTCCTGGCCGCCTGTGATGTGATACGTGAAGTGGCTGAAAGCCTAAAAAGGAGCCGAGTGTCAGACTACATGGCTAATAAAGGGGCACTTCTGAGCCTCGTGTTAACTCTAAAAGACGCACAGACGCCTTTTTCCCATACCTGTTTTTTAAGCAATAGATAAGGATGAACCTGCAGAATTGTTTTGGTCATTCCCCCCAAAACCACCACCACCACCTTCACCTTGAGAAGTATGCCCAGTCCTCAGGCCTCCTATCTGCCTGAGATAATATCCATGATGTTACCTCATCAGCCCCTCCCCACTCGGGAAATAGTGCCCAAGGTGGCACATTACCAGGCCCTCCCATCTTGCCCTGGGAAAAAGCATGTTTTTGATCCCACTCCCTTTTGGCTTCATGGAACCCTTCACCCGCCTTGGAATAGTGTCAATACATGGGGTGTTACCCTGGGTGTCATGGAACCCTTCACCCCCCTTGGAATAGTGTCCATACCTTGAAGGTTACCCTGGGTGTTATGGAACTCTTAACTCCCTTTTGGAATAGTGTCCATACCTGGGGTGTTACCTTGGGTGTCATGGAACCCTTTACTCCCCCTTGGAATGGTGTCCATACCTGGGGTGTTACCCTGGGTGTCATGGAACCCTTCACTCCCCCTTGGAATAGTGTCCATACCTGGGGTGTTACCCTGGGTATCATGGAACCCTTCACTCACCCTTGGAATAGTGTCCATACCTGGGGTGTTACCTTGGGTGTCATGGAACCCTTCACTCCGCCTTGGAATAGTGTCCATACCTGGGGTGTTACCCTGGGTGTCATGGAACCCTTCACTCCCTTTTGGAATAGTGTCCATACCTGGGGTGTTACTTTGGGTGTCATGGAACCCTTTACTCCCCCTTGGAATGGTGTCCATACCTGGGGTGTTACCCTGGGTGTCATGGAACCCTTCACCCCCCCTTGGAATGTGTCCATACCTGGGGTGTTACCCTGGGTGTCATGGAACCCTTCACCCCCCCTTTGAATAGTGTCCATACCTGGGGTGTTACCCTGGGTGTCATGGAACCCTTCACTCCCCCATGGAGTAGTGTCCATACCTGGGGTGTTACCCTGGGTGTCATGGAACCCTTCACTCCGCCTTGGAATAGTGTCAATACCTGGGGTGGTACCCTGGGTGTCATTGAACCCTTCACTCCCTCCCCCCTTTGAATAGTGTCCATACCTGGGGTGTTACCTTGTGTGTCACCGAACCCTTCATTCCCCTCCCCCCCCCCCCGTTTGAATAGTGTCATCGAACCCTTCACTCATCCCTTGGAATAGTGTCCGTACCTGGGGTGTTACCCTGGGTGTCATGGAACCCTTCACTCCCCCTTGGAATGGTGTCCATACCTGGGGTGTTACCCTGGGTGTCATGGAACCCTTCACTCCCCCTTGGAATAGTGTCCATACCTGGGGTGTTACCCTGGGTGTCATGGAACCCTTCACTCCCCCTTGGTATAGTGTCCATACCTGGGGTGTTACCTTGGGTGTCATGGAACCCTTCAATCCCCCTTGGAATAGTGTCCATACCTGGGGTGTTACCCTGGGTGTCATAGAACCCTTCACTATCCCTTGGAATAGTGTCCATACCTGAGGTGTTACCCTGGGTGTCATGGAACCCTTCACTCCCCCTTGGAATAGTGTCCATACCTGGGGTGTTACCCTGGGTGTCATGGAACCCTTTACTCCCCCCTTGGAATAGTGTCCATACCTGGGGTGTTACCCTGGGTGTCATGGAACCCTTGACTCCCCCTTGGAATGTGTCCATACCTGGGGTGTTACCCTGGGTGTCATGGAACCCTTTACTCCCCCTTGGAATGGTGTCCATACCTGGGGTGTTACCCTGGGTGTCATGGAACCCTTCACTCCCCCTTGGAATAGTGTCCATACCTGGGGTGTTACCCTGGGTGTCATGGAACCCTTCACTCCCCCATGGAATAGTGTCCATACCTGGGGTGTTACCCTGGGTGTCATGGAAACCTTCACTCCCCCTTGGAATAGTGTCCATACCTGGGGTGTTACCCTGGGTGTCATGGAACCCTTCACTCCCCCTTGGAATAGTGTCCATACCTGGGGTGTTACCCTGGGTGTCATCGAACCCTTCACTCAGCCTTGGAATAGTGTCCATACCTGGGGTGTTACCCTGGGTGTCATGGAACCCTTCACCCCCCCCTTGGAATAGTGTCAATACCTGGGGTGTTACCCTGGGTGCCATGGAACCCTTTACTCCCCCTTGGAATGGTGTCCATACCTGGGGTGTTACCCTGGGTGTCATCGAACCCTTCACTCAGCCTTGGAATAGTGTCAATACCTGGGGTGTAACCCTGGGTGTCATGGAACCCTTTACTCCCCCTTGGAATGGTGTCCATACCTGGGGTGTTACCCTGGGTGTCATCGAACCCTTCACTCAGCCTTGGAATAGTGTCCATACCTGGGGTGTTACCCTGGGTGTCATGGAACCCTTCACCCCCCCTTGGAATAGTGTCAATACCTGGGGTGTTACCCTGGGTGTCATGGAACCCTTCACTCCCCCTTGGAATGGTGTCCATACCTGGGGTGTTACCCTGGGTGTCATGGAACCCTTGACTCCCCCTTGGAATAGTGTCAATACATGGGGTGTTACCCTGGGTGTTATGGAACCCTTCACTCCCCCATGGAATAGTGTCCATACCTGGGGTGTTACCCTGGGTGTCATGAAACCCTTCACTCCCCCTTGGAATAGTGTCCATACCTGGGGTGTTACCTTGGGTGTCATGGAACCCTTCACTCCCTCTTGGAATGGTGTCCATACCTGGGGTGTTACCCTGGGTGTCATGGATCCCTTCACTCCCCCATGGAATAGTGTCCATACCTGGGGTGTTACCCTGGGTGTCAGGGAACCCTTCACGCCCCCTTGGAATGTGTCCATACCTGGAGTGTTACCCTGGGTGTCATGGAACCCTTCACTACCCCTTGGTATAGTGTCCATACCTGGGGTGTTACCCTGGGTGTCATGGAACCCTTCACCCCCCCTTGCAATGTGTCCATACCTGGGGTGTTACCCTGGGTGTCATGGAACCCTTCACTCCCCCTTGGAATAGTGTCCATACCTGGGGTGTTACCCTGGGTGTCATGGGGCGTCCTGCAGGGACGTTTCTGCTATGCTTCACATACGACCCCTCAAGAAAAGGCTCCATGACTGCAAACTCCCCGGCCCATGGCCCTCCATTGAACTCGATCAGAAATGCTTCAACAAATTTGATCTGTTGAACATGTCAAAAAAGGTATTATACATAAAACTTTTTGCAGCTTTGTATCTGGGCTGTGCCCCCTCCCAATATTTAAAAAAATATACGAAAATGACATGTAGGGGCGTGGCTATGCCCCCAAATATTTTCTAAATGTTTCTGTATTGTGCCCCTCCAATATTTTGAGGCCTGCTACGGCACTGTGTATTGAATTATTTATATTCACATGCAGCAGTCCGAGCATTGAAGGTGGAAAAGGTAGTTCAAAAATGCAGTCAATAATCTCTGGTCTCAGTTTATGTTCAGTACAAAATATACTAAAAAAGTCAACTTGTCTCGGGTTCCTTTGAAACAGTACTTGAGCTTTAGCACTCTGGTCTGGCAGAAAAAATGAGAAGCACACAAGATGCAGCAACCAGCACTTTTGATAGCGGCTGGGTTCTGGTTAGCAAGGTCTAACTGTGCTACAAACCTGTTTGGTAGTGGCTGGGTTCTGGTTAGCAAGGTCTAACTGTGCTACAAACCTTTTTGGTAGCGGCTGGGTTCTGGTTAACAAGGTCTTACTGTGATACAACCTTTTTTGGTAGTGGCTGGGTTCTGGTTAACAAGGTCTTACTGTGATACAACCTTTTTTGGTAGTGGCTGGGTTCTGGTTAACAAGGTCTTACTGTGATACAACCTTTTTTGGTAGTGGCTGGGTTCTGGTAAGCAAGGTCTTACTGTGCTACAAACCTTTTTGGTATTAGCTGGATTCTGATATACAGGGCTTCTACTCATGTACTACAAACCTTTTTGGTATTAGCTGGATTCTGATATACAGGGCTTCTACTCATGTACTACAAACCTTTTTGGTAGTGGCTGGATTCTGATATACAGGGCTTCTACTCATGTACTACAAACCTTTTTGGTAGTGGCTGGATTCTGATATACAGGGCTTCTACTCATGTACTACAAACCTTTTTGGTAGTGGCTGGATTCTGATATACAGGGCTTCTACTCATGTACTACAAACCTTTTTGGTATTAGCTGGGTTCTGGTATACAGGGCTTCTACTCATGTACTACAAACCTTTTTGGTAGTGGCTGGATTCTTATATACAGGGCTTCTACTCATGTACTACAAACCTTTTTGGTAGTGGCTGGATTCTGATATACAGGGCTTCTACTCATGTACTACAAACCTTTTTGGTAGTGGCTGGATTCTGATATACAGGGCTTCTACTCATGTACTACAAACCGTTTTGGTAGTGGCTGGATTCTGATATACAGGGTTTCTACTCATGTACTACAAACCTTTTTGGTAGTGGCTGGATTCTGGTATACAGGGCTTCTACTCATGTACTACAAACCTTTTTGGTAGTGGCTGGATTCTGGTATACAGGGCTTCTACTCATGTACTACAAACCTATTTGGTAGTGGCTGGATTCTGATATACAGGGCTTCTACTCATGTACTACAAACCTTTTTGGTAGTGGCTGGATTCTGATATACAGGGCTTCTACTCATGTACTACAAACCTTTTTGGTAGTGGCTGGATTCTTATATACAGGGCTTCTACTCATGTACTACAAACCTTTTTGGTAGTGGCTGGATTCTGATATACAGGGCTTCTACTCATGTACTACAAACCTTTTTGGTAGTGGCTGGATTCTGATATACAGGGCTTCTACTCATGTACTACAAACCTTTTTGGTAGTGGCTGGATTCTGGTATACAGGGTTTCTACTCATGTACTACAAACCTTTTTGGTAGTGGCTGGATTCTGGTATACAGGGTTTCTACTCATGTACTACAAACCTTTTTGGTAGTGGCTGGATTCTGATATACAGGGCTTCTACTCATGTGCTACAAACCTTTTTGGTAGTGGCTGGATTCTGATATACAGGGTTTCTACTCATGTACTACAAACCTTTTTGGTAGTGGCTGGATTCTGGTTATATTGTGAAGCAAGATCCTGACACCTGTGCTGCATACGCACATCATTTTCTGCGTCTGTTCGGTTGTTGTCACCCTGAAGATCCCGCTTTATCACAACTTTCTGATGAAAAATGACCAACGTAATCAACAACAGCATGAGAACACCATCAGCATCATCATCAGAATCACCAAAATAATCATGTTATTGAAAATGGTGTGGAAAATCATAATAATAATCAAACATCCTCATTTATCATCACCACCACCAGGCAATGATGACAATAATTATTATTATAATCATAATCAGTATTTCCATAATCATCATGATCATACTTATATCATTATCGTTATAATCAACAAAATGAAAATATCATCATAAGTATCATTACCATTGTAATCATCATTATCATCATAATCACTATCATCATCATTAGATCATCACCATCCTAATCATCAATAAAGTCTACTATCATCATCATCAACAACAACATAGACATCATCATTACCATCATCATTATTGTCATCATCGTCATTATCATAATCATCAACATAGTTTATTGTCAACATCATCTTCAATAGTCTTTATCATCATCATCATCATCCTTATTATCAACAAGTATTACTTTTTACTATAATTATCACTATCATCATCATTATCATAATCATAATCACCAACAGAGTAATTAATTATCATAATCATCATTATCATCATCACTATCATCACCATCATCCTCATGACAGACCTGGAAGTCTGAGTGCCTGTATCCATGATGCGCCTGTCTCATGCCTCCATTTGCAAACGGACTCAACTCCACAGTGATGATGCTATGACACGGTGTAAATGTGTCAAGACTTTGGTTATACGAGTAGATCTCGACGGCCATTAACTTCCCACTAGACCCTGATGCCATGATCTCTGTGATAGTCGAAAATAAACAGCTTTATTGTAAAACCACGGGTCCTAGGATAGTTTGAGTCCAACACTGATGTCTGTCTTGTTTGTGTTAAACCACGATGGTAGCGATGGGTACCTTAAAATTTCGCAAGTCTCGCAAAAATTTCGCAAAGTCTCGAAATGTCGGCGTTTTTATTCAATAATTTAAATTATGCAGTACATCAAAGTTAACAAACACAATTCCTGGTGTGGATATGGCTGTCAAAGTTGTCAAGAGTCTAATGGTAAATTCTTATGTCCCATCATAGAAGTTCCATTATGAATATCTTTTTTTTTTAATAAGAACAATACTCCCACAAGCTTTGTCATGGATGTAACAGCATTCCAAAGATTCAAAATATATTTAGACTGTTTAGATGCAATACTGTGATTTTTATGTATTGATTTAGTGGCGATTCTCTCCTTCATTGGACCGAATATTCAGAAAAATGTCTGGAAATTAAAATCCAAAAATATATCTCCTTTCATGAATTACATATTGGTGCACCCCACTTTACCATATAGTGGCCTTGTTGTTGGTGGCCTACTCCCAAATGAATGCAATGAAGAAAAAACAGATTGAAAATGCTAACTTCTAATTTCAAACCAAACCCTTTCATTGATCTATGTTTGGGGTAGAGAGGAATCAAAGAATATCAATTGACTAAAAAATAATCGACGGGAGAGGAGATATAAAGTGAATTGACTCAACTTGAAAGGTTTGGTGAAAAAAATATAACAGTAATGAAAATAATTTGATTGAGCATTTCTTGACATTTCCCCTTTCCCATTATCTTAACCCTTTCACCACAACAGGCCTCTAAAGAGGCCATGTCTATGCTATCCAAGCTATGTGAACACAATTCTATTATTGAAAATCTTGCCCTAAAAAACCCTTCCCCTTAATAAAAGTTCCATTAATGTACATTTGTAAAGCTACATTCTGACACGCTTTGTTTTTGCGAAGAACAATGGATGAAACAGGATTTCAAAGATGGAATATAGTGTCAGACACAATTTTAGATAAGATGCAATGCTGAAGATTTAATGTACCATTTTAAGTGGTGATTTTCCATCCCCATGGGAACTAATATCTACAAATATACATCCAGTAATGCATTATATTTTGGTGTTTTGAGAAACCCTGGATCTAACTATTCCAATGAAATAAATCTAAACATCTAAAATAAATGTAATGGGCAAGAGACTTGGAAAGAAAATCCTAAAGAGAAAATATAAGTGAAAGTAATAAATGAAAATTTCTAATTTAAAAATCAAATCTGTTCATTAATTTATTTTTGGCGTAGAGGGGAAATAGCAAAGAGCATCAATTGCATAAAAATAGTCAACAGGGAGAAGAAAAAGGAAGAAATATGACTCTTCCTTAAATGTTTGAAAAGAAAATATAATAACAATAATGTGATAATTATATTCAGTACTTTTCTAAAATATCCCCTTTCCCATTATCTTTAGGTTGATAGAAAACTGTTTTCTTTACAGATTTATTATTTAAAAAGCAAAAGTTTGTTTTTAGTTTTATATTATATAAGTATCTTGTTCTAAAAAAACCTATGAGTGTGTACTGCTGAATCACATAGTAATGAACTAGTCATTTACGCCCCCTCCCTTATGGTCCCGCAGAAGTCAGGGGTTAATGTGGGGTTTTAGACCACTTTTTAACCAGAATATGTCAAGAGGGGTGGTGGTATTGACTGTTTTTGACTCTTAACTTGGAAACAGGCTTTTATTAAAGTTTAATCCCCCACCCTTCTCTGGGACCATGGGTGTGGGGGTATCAAATGACTAGTGAATAAGAACATCCTACTGTTCTCTTCAAGACATGATTTTTAATTCTCATGTCTTCCAGTCTTTAGCATTCATATTGGCCCTCAGGTAGTTCCTGTTTCATAAGAGAGTGAAAACAATTATTTATTATTTCTTTCAAAACAATCTTTTTATCAAGCCATTTATAATCTAACTAATTTTCCACAACTATTTGAAAAAAAAATAAACACATGAGATGCAAGATGCAGACAATAACAACAATACATATTGACAATAGGTTTTTTTTATCCTCGGTAAGGAAAATTTCTCTTGTAAGTTGAAAAAGCTGCTGTATCTTCTAAGGATATGTATCTTCTTAGGACTAAGAGCACAGGATATAAAGACAAGAAAGGTCTTCTTTAGCAATATTTGACAAATGCAACACGATATTGGTTAGCCTTTATGAAATATCTCAACACAATCAATCTGCCCTGAAGAAGTCTTATTAAAGACGAATTCCAGTTTTTGTTGTATTGTATTTTATTCAACACAATCAAGAATATAGATAAAACGAAGAATGTCAAAACAAAACCTGTTATGCTCAAATAATTTGATTACTAAGTTAGGTACTCGCATTCTCAAAGCATACAAAAAGGACAACAAAAAGCCTAATAACTGTCATATCCTCAATAGACAATACAAATCGTCGTCCGAAACTCACCTTGCGTTGTTTTTTTTTTTGTTTTGTTTTTTTGGTCGCTTTCTTGTGGTTCTGTTCGCTTTTTAATGTGAACTGTTACTTGCTTAAATTTACTAGCTAAAACCAGATAAATCTTGGCGTGAATGAATGTTAGTAGATCTCCTCTAGTTGACTTTATCCTTAGGTCACAAAATTTGAGGCAAAATAAATAATCATCGCATAATCGACAAGAACTTTTTTCCTTGCTCCGTGCTTGTATTTAGCCGCCATTTCGGGGCCGAGTGGGGCCTGGGAGTCGCGTGCTGGCTGGCTGGCGAGTGACACAACAGGGTACCCGCGCGATGACCACAAAAACCAAGTCGCATACCTATACCCTATTTCTATGCCTATGGGGCTACGCGCGCGGCCTGCGGCCGCGCTTGGCTCCGCTAAAATTTTGTTATTATCCGTGAACATTACTCTTTAAGATGAGGCACAATTTAGAAAATGAAAACAAATAAAACGCTCAAAATATAATTTTATTCACGTCCTAGAGATTTTATGCTAATGAGTGAGCATGATTTTTATTGTAAATTTCCTCTCATAAATCATTGTGGTAAAACACCGAGGGAGCGGGTAGAAAAACAGCGAGAGATACCTCTTAAGGTTCTTTGAAGCTTGAAAAATCACTTTTGGTACTCCGCCTGAAGAAAGAAAATGCCATTTATGATAGTGTAGTCTGTTCCTTTTGTGAAAGTTGTTTTTTACCAGCTTTAAAGCAAAGCGATTCAATCAAATCAAAATGTAAACATATGACTAATGATTAAAATTAACCGAAAAAAATACTTTGTAAATAGGTTCTCTATGACAAGAGCCATATGACCCATAGTACCTTTTCCGGTTAAAAAAGCGGTTAAAAATCGAGATAGGGCCTTGGTTAAAAACTAATTTATACCCCGCACGCAGTGCATGTTCAGTGCTCCAAAATGGTTAGTGAGAAAAAAGATAGAAGACCCATTTTTAAATATGGTTGCAAATCAGACAGCCTTGGTTACACTGTATGCTAGATCAAAGGTAAACCCCCGTGATCCAACTGAGAGGTAATCAATGACAACTAATTTTGAATAGAAGCTTTAAACGACCAGAAAGGCGTAATGAGCCATTAAAATTGTCGTGTGTTGTTGTGAACAATATGCGATTTATTTAAGTGAAGGAAAGAACCAAATACGACCGATCTTCAAGATTTCTGAGAAATTTCTAAGATCATGTGGATGATTTACGAAGTTTGGCGATCAGCTTAGAAACTTTGAGTAAAACAGCCTTCTAACTCGAACCCCCAAATTCACTTTTCGGTCGCATTTTTTGAAGCTCTTTTCAGAAGCTCTCTTCCACCATATCAATATTTTTAGTGCGTTTCCTGAAAAAAAAAATCTAAAGAATTCGGCTAGAAAAGTTGTTCACGCTAAATTTTAAAATGTTACAAAGATGTGCTCAAGTACAGGCTTGGGTTTATTATCATTGAGCTAAGTAGAAGGCTTTATAAGTTATCTCATCCCTGTGAAACGATGACTTAAAATGGCGTCGCATGGAATCGAGGACGCCGGACAGTGGCTTATGCAAATGAGCATCTGTTCCGTAGACTGTTACGCAAGTCCGAAGTCTCGTTTTTTCCCAAATTTAAGGGTCTCGGAGCCTCGCTTTTTTTTTACCACAGTCTCGGAGTCTCGGATTTTTAAACGCGATGTCAGGGTCTCGAATTTTTATGAAACGCGATCTGTTTTATGTTATCACCATGTTACGGATTTCCTCTTCTTTTTCGTAGTGTATCAAGAATATATTGTAACTTACTAAATCTTTTTTCAGCTAATGTTTATATGCTCGAAAAGAAAAACAAAGCTCGGGCTCGGTTGTTAACAGACCAGAATACAGAAAAGCTCGGGCTCGGATTCCGAAATATGACATGAGGTATGAGTCTTCGGGCTCGGATTCTGACGGGTCTCGGCACCTCGGCAAGTCTCCGATTTACCCATCGTTACCCCTGAGTATAGTTTTGTATTTTGATGGTTTTCTGGTCGTTAACGGAGCTGGTCTCTTACGAGAGCTTGCTCTCATAAGCGACCACTGGGCGTCAAAAACTTGAACAATAGGTGTTGATCGCTTACGGGAGCTTATTTAAAATGCTGGAATCTAAAAGTTACCGTGATAATAACAACGCTGTAATATTTTGGTTTATTGCTTGATTTTAAAACTAGGTATTTGACTTATCATGAGAGTGAGTTGTTTTATTTAATAGCAATTTATTCTACGCAAAGTAGCTCGTTATGCTCGTTTATATCGACGACTTAAGCTTTTCTTCATGAGAATATCTTCTGCTTCTACGACGATCGCATGGCGTCTTTTGTTAGCCGATTTCTAAAGCGTGCAACAAACAAGTGGATGGCTATTGTAACTAGAAAAAGGATAAATCATGGAGCTGCTGGCAATGGACTAGAGATTCCTTGCATTTATAAATTTTCTGGAGACAAAGAAATGTCAATCCCATGGTTGAAATTGGGGTTAAGAAAATTGTAATTATGAAATTCTTTACTGGTTGCCCACATGGTTGCCTACTACGCTTTATATGTAATTTTAGCATGCATTGGATATGATGTATATCAGGTGTTGACTGATGTTGTAAAGCCAAAAATCATTGTGGTCGCTTACGAGAGCTTAAAAATAAAAGAAAATCTCAGTTGGTGGTTTGAAATTGTGGTCGTTAACGGAGCTGGTCGCACCGACAAGTTGGTCGCTTACGAGAGCTTAGAATTACAGAGTTTGTTTGACAATTCAATCGGTGATTCGTGA
The DNA here is from genome assembly GCF_932526225.1 of Nematostella vectensis. NCBI lineage: Eukaryota > Metazoa > Cnidaria > Anthozoa > Actiniaria > Edwardsiidae > Nematostella > Nematostella vectensis. Next base: position 2,439,931 of record NC_064046.1, read on the forward strand.
TGGTGGTCGGTATCGGAGCTGGTCGCTTACGAGAGCGGTCGCTCAGAGTGCTTCAACTGTATATAAGATATCGCCCAAGAGCAAGGAGCTACAAAAATGCTTTTAGTTGCAAAATGCGCATAATTCAGGCATTGAATACCTTGTAAATACTTCTTTGTCCTTCTATATGCTTGGGATATGCTTCCTTCTTGAAAGACAATTTCTTTCTTCTATAAAGGCGAGAAAATGTTCGTGAATCTTCTACTCTGAATTGAACGGCAGCGCTGAAGAGCTGGTCGAGAGAGTTCCTGCGAGTAGAAGATGACTTCGCAGAAAGAAGGGGAACCTTTTGCTAATTACTAATGCTCGTTATAATCTAATTCCAGGAAAGTGGGGGCTTTTTTGCTCGCCAGGGGTCAAGAAGGGAACTTTCCCTTAGATAAAAACAAATACTCACAATCTAGAACAAAGATATTATCAGAAAAAAAATTAGATTTCCGAAAGAATAGGGACAGAAGACTGAATATTCACAGTAGCACGAAGGCGGAGAGTCGAGGACGGCGAACACGCGAGATTTCTAGCACAAGGGCGATAAACATGCGATCGACCGGAAATCAGTATCGGCCACGACAAGTGACACATAGGAAGGTCATTTTATGACCTTTCGCCAAATAGTTCGGTTGGGTGTATTCTTGATAAATGTCAAAATTACACCTATCGACTCTCTCTCATTTCCCAGAAAAACCGGAAGAATTGACACTATGTTGATAAGCATATCATTTCAAGAAAACGTTTCAGGCTAAAACTTTGGCCGCAATTTCCAGCTTCCCAGGCCGCTTCAATAAAAAAGTGTGTCACAACAAGATTTTCACATCACACAATTAGCATTTGTTGTAGCGGTCTGATCTGAGTTCTGTATACCCATAGGGTCCCTTCTATTATCCTCCATGTCTCAAAATTATCCTTTGCTGGTCATGGAAGACGGGAGGGTTAAGTATCAGGCTACCGGACATCACAAAACAACAGCACTACCATCATTTCGCCGATTTTATTGATAACAAAAGATGAACACTCGACTGATGTGATAGTTCTTTATGCACGCGGGCTCCCTTTTGCAGTAATTTTAGTTTTTATATGTCTAACTACTTTTTATATCTAATTACTATTTCTAGTCTTAATAATCACGACTGCTTCCACTTTTAATTATTTTCTTAATAATTCTCTATTAATCCATAGTTGTTGTGTAATTGTGTAATCTACACAATCAAAAAGTATTTTTAAGTGATTTTGTTTCTAGTCGTGGCGACTAAAATATACGACGCAGACCACTGGTCTGGCCAAAAACCTAAACCGGCGCAGACCACTGGTCTGGCCAAAAACCTAAACCGACGCAGACCACCCTAGGGGGGCCACCGGGGGGAGTTATAGTTGTCTCTCGGTATCACCTCTTGTACTGTCTCTCCACTTCATCGACTAACTGCTTCACCCAGTCAGCACCTGCTCTATTGAGATGTGCAACCCCGATTGCCATAGCGTGCGCGAAGCCTTCAAGATCAGCGTACAAAAAGTGGACATTTTTGTGTGGACCGTCCCGATCCCCACAGTCAAATTTCCAGTTCACTATCTCCGCGTCATGTGACCCGCCACATGACAGTCGACCTTTCTCGCAAACGTACATGGTGTAGCCGTCAGCGGAGCAAACCCAGTCCAAGCACCTTTCACTGTTACAAAAAAAAAAATTAATAAGATAGGTTGAGAAATGGGGGGGGGGGGGGGGGGGGTGCTGTGAGTCCTAGATTTACTGCATATTTGACTTTTACACCAACTCCAAAGAATTTCAACTTGAAATGCCAAAGCCACCCCCCCCCCCCCTCTCACCCTCAAAGAATTTCCGGTCCATTTGAGGATACAAAGAAATGTCTGGTGCAAATCAAAACAATGACGTCCTAATAATGTGTAGGTTTTCGGTATCTCCAATATTCGAAAGTTCGATATGTTATTCAAACTTTTAAAGTAAAAGTATGACATAAATCCAGGGACAATGTCCAAAAGAAATCAGGATAGTTTGGTATTACTTCTTATAAAAGCTTATATAATTTTGGTCTATGTTTTTGTCCACCCAAAGTTTTGAAATTGAAAAAAAAAATCGTAGACAAACAAGAAGCCAAAAGCTCGTATTGAACACTCTGTAATTCATTAACCGTACCTGTTTGGGCAGCCTTTGATGGGACAAGGCATTTTTAGCTGATACCAAGTCACGCTATTCCCCATTCTTGTAAATTCTTGTGAACTTTTAGCTGAACAGTGGATCGAATACTTCTCCGAGCGGCAAACGATAGTTTAATCTGCACTCCTGGTCAAAACGCCACTTCCAAGAATTGATTTCAACTTTGATTGACAGGAGTGTATTGTACTATTGAATGTCTAATAGATCGAACGCTGATTGGCGGTGCGAACAGGGAAATTTCCTCATTATTTTGCTCTTCGTGCGAAGGGAAAGTACCTGTTCTTTGCTTTTTTCAAGTCTTCATATCTCACGGAAAGATAATAGTATTTTGGATGCATTTTTCAAAAATCATCTTATGAAGCATACAACCGGTGTGAGCATTATTGAAACCTAACGCTCAGTCAAATTAATAATATTCTTGATTGTTCGACTCGCCGTCAAAAATAAGAAGAAACGACTTTCATGAACAACACATTTTACTACATTCACAATCCGATTGATAAACTTTATAATGTCATAAGACTGAGAATAGAGTCTGGATGCTAAGGCTTGTATTGTCTTTCAACCTCCACCACCAGTTTCGTGACCCAAGCCGCCCCTGCTTCTGACAAATGCGCGACTCCAATGGCCATAGCGTGTGCAAAGCCCTCGAAGTCCGCGTATAAATAGTGTTCGTTACGATGTGGCCCTATACGGTCTCCGCAGTCGAACTTCCACTTCACAATTTGGTCCTCGTGAGGACTAAAACAGCGCGAGCACCTCAAACGACCTTGCTCGCAAACTTGCATTGTTGTCTTGTCAGTTGCACAGACCCAGTTAATCATCTTGGCGCTGTTAAATAAGGGTAATGAAGCATTTAAGCCCTCGAAGCTTCGTTATAGGAAATTAGAAACTATTGAACTAAAGTTCTACTTACTTGTTTGGGCAGTCAGATATCGGGCAAGGAATCCTTAAAGTAAACCAAGTCATAGCTGAGAACTGAGAGTCAAACAAGGTAGTGCAGTTGGCTAATGAATGAATCAAAGAGTTACATATAACACAATCAAATAAAATGCAAAATATGCAAATTTGAGCGTAAACAAACAAGGGAAAATTCCCTTGACCTTTCGAATTGCCCTTCCAATTTCCCGGAAATTCAGGATGGTTTAGCTTTAAAAAACTCAACCTAGACTAGTAGAGCTTTCTTGGCATTCCAAAGGCTAGATAAATTGATTTAGCAGTTTATAATATATATATAGTGAATAATATATTTTGAGTGAGTGACTTTTCGGGGAAATGTTTTTCAAAATTACATTCACGTGCGTGACGTCACAGGGAGTCCCCTAGCCTCCGACCAATAGGCTGAGCTCTATTTTTATAACAAGACAGAAAGAGCGCGTCGTAGTCTCGCATTTGCACACATTCGTGAACCAAGACTGACACGGTAAGTTATAAGGAAATATTCTCTAGTTTATAGCCAAACTCGTTGTTGCGCGACCTCCCACAATCGAAAATTCCTTTCTTTGTCTGGGAATAGCGCGTAGACTAGTCAATCAAAGGAAACTATCAAAACCAGACAAACTTCCCCCAAAGCTTGTGTTTGACTACGCGCTATTCCCAAACGAGACAAGGATTTTGGATATTCCGAGGTCGCGCAACAACGAATTTGGCTATAATGCAGTTTTTCAGCCTAAGCATCGTCTGAAAAGTTTGTATATTGGCTTTTATTAGTGACACGCTTCAAAAGGCCCCAAAGCCGAGATATTTCTAAAAGTCTTATAATGAAACGCCCTCTGTCATATCGTAATGCGTAAAATTTACAAAACTTGGCTTTATGTGTGGGTCAGTTTTGGGTTTTTCCAAAACAAGAGGAAAAAAAGGACAACATTTGCAATTGTATTAGAGAGCTTGGACGTAATATTTGCCGTTGTTGTTGTTTTTTTTTTCTATTTTATTTCTTGGAATTATGAATTGATTCTAGAGTTTTTGTTTACTAATCCTTAATAATTTAATGATAACGTCCAGATAATTTTATCGAATAAAGCCAGAATGAATACACTCTCTTTTTTTATAAGAACGTCTAATTTTCAGTTGAGGCTGAGCCGTTCTTATTTTTGGGACATTTTAAGGTTGAATATTCTTAACGATGTTCTTAAATTTTAGTGTTTATAAGAATATAGTATCCAATGAATTTCTATGAAGATAATTACACTAATGATCAATATCAATAATAAGGTTGTTACTATGAGCACGATTTGATTCTATTTTTGGAAGGCATCAGGACTAAAAAAGAAAAAAAAACTGCTATCTGATCCTCGGCATGTTTTTAGCATGTTCTTAGAAAAAAGGTTCTAATAAAAAAGGGTGTAAACAGTCATAACCTGAACATTTGTTCACTTTGGGGGGTGGGGGAGGGGGTGTCAAACCCTAGTGATGCTCCATTACAGATCACCCTTCACAGACATGGGTACGGACAAGATCGACGCGCGCTACAAGAGGGGAGTAGGAGTGGGAGGGGGTATTTTATCGTATACACTTTTGTTGTCATTGCAAACTGCAAATGTTGCAATCTCCTTCCCAGGGCCCACGTTCCTTTGTGGCACAAAAATATGTGGGCTCTGGAAACGAGATTGCAAGTGTTGAAGGGAAAATGGAAGTTCTACGACCGAAAGGTCTAATTTTGTTTCATGAAGGAAAATATGGACCATACAATAATAATCCACCCGAAAGGCTTAGATGTCTGGTTTTGACATCGCTGGAGTTAATTCATAACCTTCAAGTTTGCAAATAATTAGTACTTATAAACACTATTCGATCTTTTAATTTTTTTTCTTTAGCAAAGCTGGAACAAAGAGGAACATCTCTTTGTAAACATAACTGTGCGTACAGGCGTAGACTACTAGAAAATCTAACCAAAACTTGGTTTTGTACCAGAATGTCTAGGAACTACTCGCGCTCCCACTCACGGGAACACTATCCTCCAAGTCAGCACTCAAGTCACAAGTCATCATCAAATAAACATTCAAGAAGAGGAAGAATGGACGACCCAAGAGATAGAGGTAATGAGAGATCGACATTTGGATGTTTTTTTAAATTATTCAAACAATAAAAATACGTTTAACCCTTTCACTCCTTGGCACTTTTGAGCAAAATTGTAAGAAAAACAGACTAAAAACAGAAACCTCCCCCCTATCTCAAGTCCAACGCTATCTGTTGAGCCATAAGCTACCGCTGACCCAAGACGGTATGCCTTGAAGTTTCCAACAATGCACTGCGGTGCCTTTTCTTTCTAGCGACAGCACTGCTACAACCTGTTGCTTACAACAGTTTTGCTTGTAATTTGCTTAAAGATTACAGCTTTTTCACATCTGGAGAGTGCCTTAGGACACCATAAAGTCCATTTGGGCATTATAAATGCTGTGCTTATGGATGTTTGCACGCTGAGGTTGATTCAATGGGATAATTCCTTGTTTGGGCTTCACCAAGTGAGAAAGGAATTTTCTAGTGAATGGCCTTTTACTCTTCAATGTGGACCATCTTTGCTACCCAACCTTATTCAAAAATTTTTTTTTTATTCTGGGTTCCTTGGACCTGGAAATGTTTTGTCTGGCTTTGGGGCAAAGAGACTGTTATGATTCTGGGGGAGGAGTTTTCCCGCCTCTCTGTCAAGGTGTTTCCATGACTCCCATGATGCAGTGCAGGTATGCAATTTAGCTTAAAGATGGTGACTCGCTTCTAATGGAGGTTTTAGCATTGATTATTGTGGCTGATGGCTTTAAATTTGGACCTGACAGAGCGCAATAAAGGTATCTATTTGTGACTTGATCTGAAGGCAAACTGTACCGATCGGGACAAGACGGATGGGCTATCGACAGGGCGTTTACAGACGAGACTGGATATGATCCTCAATGGCTCCCTGATGACCACCCAGCCTACCAAGAGTACACCGAAGCTACGCACTCGATGGGCGGTGCAGTAGGGTATCGCTTCAAGAAGTGGACCCAAAGAGAGAACATCAGGCCAACGCCTCTTAAATACAGGGACGTCTGGCGAGCGGCGCAGGTTGAGTCCAAAGTGTGGAATAGCAAGGAAAACTTAGGGGCGCAGCCTCATGCGCACATCGACATGCGTGCGGCGTACCTAGGATGCGAGGACAGCGTCTTCGGCGGCGCCTCGGACGCCATTGATTTGGTACGAAAATACGGCTTCCCTACGAACGTGTATCGAATCGCGGATGTTGCGGGACGGCCATTGAGCGAGGTTCTTCAACTGACCGGGGCCATTCAGCTGACCGAGTGGGGGTTCTCTGAGGCCTGCCACCCCTACACTTCCGGAAGGGTAGGGCAGCACTTGGAACAAAACGAGGGCTGGATCACCACGCCAGAGCTCAAGGACCATGGCAAGTGCGCTCGCCATGGCGACGAGTCCTCGATCGTAGTCCGCGACCGTGAAGACGCCGCGTATCTGACAAACCTCCTTGCGGACACAGACCACTTAATTAACTTCGAGCATGCCGACTGGGCTCATCTGATCCAATACAAAGACGGTGTCCGGCGCTCACAATAGTACCATATCAGGGCCTTCGTCTTGGCGTACACAAACATAGCGTTGCGACGCATGTTGAGGCGGATCCCTCGCGAAGACGTCCTCCGAGTGTGCACAGATGCCATATACGCAAAGGCGGTGCCCAGTGGTGTTAAGCTCGAGGAGCGCAATCCGAGGTATGGAGAGTGGCGCCACAAGAAGCCTGGGTACGAGTGGCGACCCGAGGCGGCTTGGGGTCCGAAGAGGTCGGGGTGCTTGGCTAGGGAGCCAAGCACTGCGCCGAGTCTGCCGTGCGATCTAGTGGCCGCAACCTCTGCAAGGATGTATCTAGCCGGCCAGGGAGGATCGGGGAAGACCAAGTGGGCGGTGAGCATGTTCCGCGGCCGCAAAGTTGCGGTGCTCACCCCCGAGAACGACCTCGCCCACGACCATCGCAACAACCCCTCCTCCAGGCTCCACGACATAAAGGGCCGGATTTGGTGTCAGCCAGATTCCCAACAGCTTGAGGTGTTTCGAGAGGAGTGGGGTGGTGTGGCGTTCGACGCGGCGATCGAGCAGGCCCACCCAAGCGATATGTGGGTGTGCTCGACCAACAAGATGGGGGCCCTTGTTCAGCAGTGATTGGTAGAGCACCACAGGAAAAACTACTCCCGATTGCCAGCAACCATCCGCTTTGACCCGGACCCTAGCGTCGCGCATCGTTATCGCAAGCAAGGGCGGCCGGTGCCCGTGCCAGGCAAAAGGGGTGAAAAGGTCGACGCGTACAAAGGCACTGTGGTCGAGGTCTCTCTCGGCGTGGTCCTTAACGGGCTTTCCCTCGAGTGGAAATACGCGGGCTGGGGGACAGTCCACCGGGTTCAGGGCAAGACTATCCAGACTCCAAGGCGTCTGTTTATCATAGACTACAGCTTAGAGGGCTGGATCACGAATGCTGTATACACCGGCACCCGCAAGCGGCTCGCCGACCAGATAGTCCGCGTGATCCCCCCCCCCCCCGATGACACCCCCGGTGCCTTGGTTCCCACACGACTGCAGGCTACACCCAGTGAAGAGCTCATTATATCGCGAATCAAGCGATACGCTATAGACGACAGGCAAAAGGGTCGCACAAAGTACACGGGACCGCACCACGTTCTGACGGTAGACCACGTACTCGGCATGATTGCTGACGCGGAAAAGAAGTGCACGCTCTGTGGCACTCAGCTTCTGCTTCAGGGGTACACCAAGAGTCACCCCCAATACTCCAGTATCGACCGGCGGGACGACAGTCAGGGTCACTACAAGTGGAATGTCAGACTCACGTGCAAAGCTGCAATAGAAGGCACAAGCGCTGATCACGCTAGCGTGACGCTAGGGTGACGCTAGCGCGACCAGCAGATTTTTTAGATCGCGCTAGCGTCACGCTACGCAACTGCGAACGCGTGAAGCCGTGCTTAGAGTACGCCGTGTAATACAACACTGGCTGTCCGGGCTCCATGACCCTCTTTAGTATTGGGTACGCCTTGCTTGTTCACCACGGGTCCGTCGCTCGCCGTCGGCCCTTGTCCTGATGTACACCCCCGTTCCGACCTCTAAGGGGACCTCTAAGGGAGGCTTTTCGGCTTCGAGAGGCACGCGCCTCAGTTTTATGGCGTCCTTAGGCGCAAAGCCAGTCATGCGAGTCTTCGTTGCGTTTTTGTCCGAGATGACGATTGGCAAAGCAGTAACCCACTCGCGGTTTGTCTTGCCGGATGCAAGCTCCTTCGAGTACTGTGCACGAAATAGGCGCTGTGCCAGCCAGCGATGGAAAGACTCGGCGAAAGCTTGGCTCCTGTGGTGCCCTGGTTCAGCCCGTCGGACCTCCACCCCGTGGTCTGTTAGGAGCTTTGTAGTAGCACCCTTGAATTCCGTGCCGTCATCAACCATGAGGACTTTAGGCCATGTGAGAGGTCCCTCTGCATAGATGCCAACGAGTTCGCGGGAGACGACGGCCGCGCTCTTAGTCCTCAGTGGGCGGGCGGCTTTATATCGTGGAGCAACGTCAACGACAGTCAGGGCATACTTGTACCCGCGGTCGGTTGGCAAGAATAGCAGGTCCGACTGATGGATACGGTTTGGTATCTGCTCCGAGAAGTGGGCGTAGGTAGTCGGAGGAGAGGGTGTCTGTGTGTAACCTCCGACGGGCTGCAAGCTTACCCACTTGCGCACTCGATCTATGGAGGCTGAGCCCTTGGGAAGTTTGGCATGCAGAGCGATCACTCACTGGAAGCCACCTCTGGTGTAGTATATAGGACGAAGGAACGCATCGAGTTCTTCGTCGGACATGCGCTTGCCGTTCCGGCGTGTATCGCGATGCATCGCAATGCGTTGCAACGCATGTATCAGTCCCCAACAGGCGTTTGCCGCATCGACTCCAGGGATTGTTTCGGCCGGGTCTGGTTGTAGAGTTTGAGCGCTTAGTCGGTGTCGGTGAAGTTCTGCTTTGCGAGGGACCCTCTCTCGCTACTTTGAGCTTGCCAATCGAGGATTTTTTGTCGCCGCTGTTGGTAGCGTCCATAGTCTTGTTGGTATTTCTCTAGGGCCTTGTTGTGCCTCTCCTTCTCGGCTAAGGCGGGGCTCTCATCGTTCGACAGGAACTTTGCGAGGTAGTTGCCGCCAACGAACGCAGTCGCGTTTAGGACGGCGCCGCCAACCAAAATCGCGATAGAGGCCATGTTTGTGCGAAGCACACTTCACGTGCTGTGTGTATGTATACGTGTACGTATACGCATGTGCAAAGCACGCACGAGTCTAATACGCGGCCTACGCACGCCACAGTACACTACTACATGGGCTGGTCTTTCTGGTCCTCAAGGTAACCCTTCAAAGCGACAGCACCTGCAACGGCGGCAGTCATTTTTGCGTAGTTCATGGCGTTCGCGGAGGGGTCTTTGGTGAAGTCCTCGCGTAAGACCTTGCGCCCAACCCAGCCGATACCGGCGACGAGGCCGGTTATGACTGCGGCGTCGGTGATGGTCTTTGTAATCTTGCTCTGCTGCGTCGTCGACATTACACGCGTATATGCACGGACGTGCGGATATAGGTGGGGCCCTCGTGTCTAAATGTCTGCTTACTCCATGGATAACAGCCGAGATTTGCATTGTCCGGGAGCGCGAAGCGCTGTAGCCGGAACGCGATCCTTGGTCTGCTGTGCAGCCGCCAGCGGCGGCCTTGCGGGCGGAGTCACGTCGTCGGTACCTTCGGTAGCATGCGGATCGGTAGCTCGCTGGTTAACAGCTGGTGTGCGAGTGAACTCGGCAGCTAGCTCCCGCCTACGTGTGTAGAGGCCGAACAATGACACTAGAAGACCAGCGACACCGATAACCGAGCTAGCCGACCAAGCAGAGTTGGTTTCCGGGGCTGTGTGTGCCGAAGGCGTGCCGAAGGCATAGTCGGCGCGCAAGCCCTCGCGTCCCTGCGGCTCGCTCGGCCCCGGGGCCACCGGCTACTGCACGACACGAAGTGTCTCTTTCTCCACTCTGTTAATTCGGTTCCACATTGCCAAGAGCCTTCCGGCTTCAACTCGCCCAGGATGTTTAGGTCGGGTCGCGGGTGGTTCGGGGCTCGTGATTCTCTCCGCCAACGCCGAAGGCGTACGTGCAGCAGGTTCACGAGCAGCTTGTTCCGCAGCTTGTTTGTCAGGTTCCGTTGACGTTCCGGCAGGCTTGGCACTAGTACTTCCTTGAGGTTCCTCCATTTGTGTTGACACGCGGTGTCAACTACTTGGTACCAAGTGGTAGAAGAAGTGGCAAACTTTCAAATGAACGTCTGCTCTGGAGTGGCAGACTCGCCACTGTGCGTTTGCCGTTCCGGCAGGCAAACCACTGGTGAGTCCGCGGCTGCTACCTCGTGTTGACACCGCGTGTCAGCGCTTGCCGTTCCGGCGGTGTTCACATGACGTGCTATGTGTAACGCCCCGGCGGCTAAGGCCATCAAACGACCGCAGCGTAGAGACAGGCTTCCGCACAATGTGCGGAGGTCGTTGTTGATGATGTAGTCGGACACTAGGTCATTGTGAAGATCGACAACACTGTCTATCGGCAGCGCCATGCCTACTAGTTTGGTCGTAAGCTTCAGAAAGCTGTCTGCCAGGGCGTCTGTAGTCCGGCTGGCTAGAGCGGTCTCGTATCGCCTCTCGTACCTCCTCACCTCCTCGGCGCTCATGCGCTTGACGTCGTCGTGAGTCAGGGCCTTGCCTACCATTTCTCTCGGCTTCCCCGAGGCTACGAGAATCGCGAGTTTCTCCCTCGAGTCTGCTATCTCAGTTTGCTCACCTCCGGTTGCCGTTCCGGCAGGATGCGTCGAGCAGTCCAACGACTCGACGGCCGGGAGGCCAAGGGCGCCCCCCCTCCAGAAGACTCTCAAAGTATTCGTCGCTCATCATGCCCTAGGGCGGTGGTTACCGTTCAACTAGGGCGATGGTATAAGGGTGACGCAAGCAAAACTCTAACTTCGAGAACTTTTTCGTCTTGAGGGCCTTCATGCACTCTTTCATCTTCTCTTCTGAGAGCTCCGCGCCGTAGTCATGCAGGATAGCTTTCATGTCCGCCTTGCTCGGGGTATAGAAGACCACCAGGGCCGCGATGTTCTCGCGGAACGGCTTCGTGATGCTGGTGAGCTGCTGCGTGATCACCCACAGTTGACGAGCTAGTCAGAGCGCCTCTTTACGTCTTTCGAGGCCGCACAGTCGTCGAGTATGATTAGCGTATTAGTGCCTTCGAAGAGAGCGGAGACAAACCTCAGCAGCATGTCGATCTGACCCGCCTCAGGTGCGATGACAAACAGACGATTGTCGCCCTCGCCGAAGCCGTCGTATGTTTTGTTGTAGACAAAGATAGGGCACACGAGTACGACGTAGTCAAACTTGCCCCGGAAAGGGCCGCACAGCCGGTCCACTACGAATTGGGTCTTCCCGCATGACGTCGGGCCCACGATAAGAGCGTTTAATGGGATGTTTTTCGGGTCCATACTGCTTCGCGCAGAAACACGCTCCGGCGTATGTGCTCAGTATTGTATGGACTCTAGCTGTCCGTTCATAAGGTTCATCTGGGCGTCGGCCACCACAAACACGTGACAGTTTACGGTACCCGTGCCGCTCGCCGTGCGTTTTATCTCGAGGTGCACACCGTCGCGGGTATTGACCAATCGGAGACCACCCCCATGGATAGCACTGTCGTCCGTCGTTCGAAAGCGATCCACAGAGCAAACTTGTTATCGCCATGGAACGGCCCGGGGCCGATTGCCGGGGCGGCGGGCGCTGCGCTGTGCACCCCCGGGGAGGGGTGGACGAACCGCCTTTTCTCCTCCCTCCAGAAATCCGCAGCCCCTGGCTGAAGACCTTGTTTGGCATGCCGTCGATTGTAACGCGAACGCTCTTGATGTCAGGGTACACGAACTTCTCAGAGTCGCGAGCCCCTGCCGTGTATGGCTCCACAAACAGGAGCAACAGACCACTCATAGACCTTCGCGGCAGGTTGACACTCTCGTTGATTATGCTGTCCGTCCCTTTGCTAATATGGAAGGTCTTGTGAAGGTTCACTTGCTCGTAGAAGAACGTTGTGCCGTTTTGGCAGGCGGCGAGGTTGTCGTCCCTCAGGCTTTCGTACTCCAGCTCTAGATTTTTGACGCCATAGGATAATTTGGTAGCATCGCTTCCGACTACTACCTGGTCAACCGCCGCGAACGTGATCTCGAAGAGCAGCGCCTCGGAGAGCGCCCTTGGGTACAGCACGCCGTGGTCCGTCAGCAGAGAATGGTCTAGCGGGATGGTGTACCTCGCCCCGTGGGCGTCGTTTAGAGCGTTCTCCTTGGCGTTACTGGTCGCTTTATCGCCAGTTTTGGATCGAAGCTTGCGCATGTTTTCTGACTGTATGCCCTGCTGCAGGCGGTCCTCTCTCTCGACCTAGGACAGGTAGAGCTCCTCATACGTCTTGAAGACGTCGTAGCGGTTGGTGTCCTGGAGCGTTTCTCCTGCAAACGAGATTTTCAGGCGGCTCACGAGATTTCGGCCGACGTTGTTCACGACGGTATTATTTGCATGGCCTGAGATGGAGAGATCGAGACCGACCCTCAAGGAGCCAGGCACGCGCGTGACGCCTTCCGATAGCTTTGGGACCGCCACGTATAGCGTCTCGCCTGGGAAGGCCGTCGACGGGTTGAGAGTGACCCGGTGAACAGTTCTCTCGGCTTTCAACTCCAGAGGAGTTCTGGGTGTTCGTTGGGGGTCACGTTTATCGCTGACTGACATCGTATACGTATATCATATGTGTATACACATAAAGTACGAAGTCGCGTGGCTATGGTGCGGACTGTTAGACATGTCTAACATAGCATAGCACGAGTTATGCGCACGCATCATGGGTGATGTTGACGTTGACATTGACGATACCTTGCCGGGTGCGTCCGCCGATCGCGGGGCGGGGGACGACGAGACGACGCCCCTTATCCCGTTTGACCCCGACGATGGGGAGTCGATCCCAATGACGAGCACGTCGTCGCGTACACATGCTGCGCATGGCATGGCTACACGAAGCGCAACGCAAACCGCCGGAACGGCAAGCGCTGAAACCTCGTTTATCACAGAGGGTGCAGCGACAAGACTCGGTCTCCAGTCCCTCAGGGAGGAATACCCAGACCTTAACGAGAATCTGATACGGTTCCAGTCAGACCGGAGGGGAAAGACGCTAATACAGCTTCGCAACCTCGGCAAAGGAGGTTGGACTAAACCAAGACAGCTGTTCAATGAGAACGGGGGCGTTCGACAGGACGTTTGTAAAGCTGAAAGGCTTCAAGACGGCGATGGGGTCCGTGGCAGAGATAGACGCGGTCATACAGGAGAACACAGAACGAGTCCAAGAGCTGCAAGGGGTGGTAGCCGCAGACAGGGAGACCATCGACGACCCTAACACGTCAGAGAGTCGCCGCCAAGAGGCCCGTGAGCGCGACGAGGAGAGGCTATCCGAGATTGACGAACTAGAACGCGAAAACCGAGAGCTCGAGAACCAAAAGCCGCTAAGAGAGCGCATCAAAGCCATCTTCAAAAAGTACGGCTTTACCGTCACCGCTATCGGGTTGGCCGTACGACGATCGCGGCCATTGTGACGTCGCTCGGCAGGTCGCTCTCCTCCGTGGCCAGAGGGGTCGGTAACGGGCTTAAGGCCATCGGGAAAAAGCTAGGCGAGCTTCTCCCCGGGCTAGTAGGCAGCATCGCGAACTTCGTGTTTAAGGCTGCAGGAGAAGCGGTGAAATTCCTTGGCGAAAATGCGTGGCTGCTCGTTCTAGCCATAGCCGCGTTCTTGGTTCGTCGAATGCAAAGCAGTCATCGGAACAAGTAATACGCCGCGGCCACCGCGAGTGCCGACAACCCCGCCTTGAGAGCGGTGTGGTCACTTTTTTTGCCCGCTCCGGCGGCAGTCATGCTATGCGCATCGTGCGTACGTGGAGAGGGGGCAGGGGCCGCGCCCTCTGCGTGTACTTTCTGAATCCTTGCTTTGCCGCCGGGACGGAACGCGGTCGATCCCAGGGTCAGTCACGTGTTGCACCCTAGGATGCCCACCGGCCATGTTATGAGCACCGACTGGCTTTGTCTCGGTGTTGATCGCGTTTGCGCCGAGCGTCATGGAGTCCGTGGCTTTCTGCAGCTTATTGTTGTAGCCCACGACGCTTTGCGTGCATCAGCCACACTCCTGGTGCTACCTCAAGACTCAGTCTCACCTTGGCCTCCTGCACGGCTGGTACCTTTGCACGCTTTGAGCGATGTCGTTTTCTATGATCGCGTCTTCGAGCAGCTTCGTGAACTCCGCCTGCGCCTCCATGGCCGGCCCACCGGTCCCCGCGATAGAGGAACGGACGTTTACCTGCGCGCCAAGCACTGTGTAGAAGAACGCCTCGACCGAGCGATCGAGTCTTCCTAGCCCTGCTTTTGTCAGCCCCTCACCTTTGGGAGGCGCAAACCAGCTATATTGCACGCCCCCGTGGTCGTCGTTGCGTATGTAACCCACCTGCTTCCCACTATTGTACGTCCCACCTTCGTCGCTAAACAGATTGAGGTGGCTCGGGTACTCGTCCGCCGCCGTGTCGTAGCCACGGATCACGTGCACGTTGCGATACCCCTCCCCCGGGTAGAACACAAACACATCGCCTAGCCCGTGGTTCCGCCCGCCTTTCCATCGGAAGTCCGGCTTACGCGGCAAACCGAACTCTATACATAGACGCTCGAAAGCGGCCTTCTTGAAGGGCTGCGTAATACGTCGCGGCCACCGCGAGTGCCGACAACCCCGCCTTGAGGGCGGTGTGGTCACTTTTTTTGCCCGCTCCGGCGGCAGTCATGCTATGCGCATCGTGCGTACGTGGAGAGGGGGCAGGGGCCGCGCCCTCTGCGTGCACTTTCTGAATCCTTGCTTTGCCGCCGGGACGGAACGCGGCCGATCCCAGGGTCAGTCACGTGTTGCACCCTAGGATGCCCACCGGCCATGTTATGAGCACCGACTGGCTTTGTCTCGGTGTTGATCGCGTTTGCGCCGAGCGTCATGGAGTCCGTGGCTTTCTGCAGCTTATTGTTGTAGCCCACGACGCTTTGCGTGTTTATCACCAGATCGCTCGGCATCAGCCACACTCCTGGTGCTACCTCAAGACTCAGTCTCACCTTGGCCTCCTGCACGGCTGGTACCTTTGCACGCTTTGAGCGATGTCGTTTTCTATGATCGCGTCTTCGAGCAGCTTCGTGAACTCCGCCTGCGCCTCCATGGCCGGCCCACCGGTCCCCGCGATAGAGGAACGGACGTTTACCTGCGCGCCAAGCACTGTGTAGACGAACGCCTCGACCGAGCGATCGAGTCTTCCTAGCCCTGCTTTTGTCAGCCCCTCACCTTTGGGAGGCGCAAACCAGCTATATTGCACGCCCCCGTGGTCGTCGTTGCGTATGTAACCCACCTGCTTCCCACTATTGTACGTCCCACCTTCGTCGCTAAACAGATTGAGGTGGCTCGGGTACTCGTCCGCCGCCGTGTCGTAGCCACGGATCACGTGCACGTTGCGATACCCCTCCCCCGGGTAGAACACAAACACATCGCCTAGCCCGTGGTTCCGCCCGCCTTTCCATCGGAAGTCCGGCTTACGCGGCAAACCGAACTCTATACATAGACGCTCGAAAGCGGCCTTCTTGAAGGGGTTACCTTTTTGTGTGAACGGGCTGTCGCCAGGCAGGGGGGCGCCGAGCTCGTAGAGTATCCTCCGGGTGGTTAAGTAGACGTGAAACCTTAGAAATCCCCTGATGACAGAGGGGAGCGTGGCGAAAGCGGGGTCGACTAGGGACACCCCACATCCGGCGGTTGCGCACCAGACCGCAAAGTTGAGTTGCTGTGGCCAGTACACATAGGAAGGCTCCGATAGCCACCGGCGAGACTATTTGGCGGACTTGTGCGTGACTACTGTCTCTTTGAATATGTCTCGGACCCTAGTCATGAATGATTTGTCCTCAGCCACGTGTATCTCCAGCTGCGTGAGTAGTGGGGTGATGTCTGAGGCCGTGCTCTCCACGGGGGTCGCGGGCAAGGCGTAGAGCAGCTTTTGCGCGAGGGTCAGAGACCTAGTGAAACCGGTTTTTGTTCGGCTATAGCGTGTTTGATATGTTCGGCTATAGAGGCTCCCGCCGCAACCGGAGCCGAACTAACGCTCTTCTTCGAGCAGCCGATAAGGCGCCCACGCTTCGTGGCGCTCCGGCAGTGCTCGCTGTTTAACAGCTGGTATAATCTCGAGCGGGAGCATCGGATAACGACTATAGCCTCCCGCCCATCGCTACTATGCCAGCCGGGCACCACACGGCCGAGTCCATCGTGGAAACGATCAGCCGTGCTGAAAGCAAGATTCTGAGGGCGAAGCTGGATCCCCTCACCGGGAAGATCGTGCTCGTGTCCAAAGGCGTTGCGTTCCTGAATGCCGAGCTTTGCGCACTATTTGGCCTAGAGGCTAAAGACGATCAGTTGGGGGGGGGGGGGGCGGGGCCTCGTACTGCCCGTGGGGGAGCCCCCACTTAAGGTGACTTTGCCGAAAATAGAGGCCCTCTACATCTTCTGCGACATCGTAGACCGCACGCAATGCCTCGCCTTAGACGAGCCTTCAAACGTTCTCGCTTGCCTAGAAACCCGCGGGAGGTCGCACGAGAAAGCCGTCTATGGGCACGACATCCCCGTTTGTGCCGCAGCATCTTCCTCTGAGTTTGTCTCGAGCATCCGAATATGGATCAAGGATGACCGCGGTAGACGGGTGGACTTTAAGGGCAAGCCTGATCGCCTCGTATTAGAGCTAACCTAGGTCCGACATAACAAGCATGGCAAACAGCGACGTTAGCAGCGGTGCCATAAACCCCTCGCTTCCCAGCGTCTGCCCGCAAACGCACATGACGCCTACCGCTCCGGCAAGCATCGGCGGCGACGTGCAAAGCTTCCGACTCCAGAAATTATGTGACACTCAGGCGGTTCTAGACAACGAGATAACGCATCATCGACAGGTGCGGAAGAAGTATAAGCGCGCCTTTGCCGTTACCCATGCTGTGTCTGTGGCATCCGACATCGCTGCAGGGGCGCTTTCCAGTGCCGGGGTGGGGGTCTCTTTGAGTGGTATAGGGGTTCTGATCGGCGGTCCGCTGGCAGGGGTCGCTGGGCTGGTCGGTGTCGTTGGCGCGGGCGCGGGGGTAGTCTCTAGGGGTCTTACGAGCAAGGTGGCTAAACACGAAGATACGATGGTTTTAGCGGAGAGTAAGAAAAACTCGATCAGCGAGCTGGTCTCTAAGGCTCTGCAAGACGGGCATATCCCAGACGGAGAGTTTCGGCTAATACTTCAGGAACAAGAGAGATACTACGCGCTCAAGACCGCTATCAGAGCTCGACACGGCCTCGCACCGCGTGATAAAAAAAGCGGGAAAGGGCCCTCCCTGGAGGCACGCGAAAAGATGAAAAAGAGGCTGCGATAAATTCGCGAGGAGTTCGGGAGCGAGGTGTTCGAGTAGAACTCAGGTTTAAACGCCACGTCAGCGGCTTTGAATTTACGGCCGTTATTTCGCGCTCCGTAGGTTTTGCGTAGATTTATCCATGCGCTTTTTCGCCCCGACCTTATGTACGCGGAACGGCCCCGGCCTACATTAGTAATTGCCAAAAGCTTATGTACGTGAAATCGATTTGGCCTACATTAGCAATTGCCAAAAGCGTATGTACGTGAAATTGATTTGGCCTACATTAGCAATTGCCAAAAGCTTATGTACATGAAATCGATTTGGCCTACATTAGCTTTTGCCGATTGTTTATGTACGTGAAACATTATCTGCCCGATATATAGAGACGGGGCTGGGAGGCCCGGAGGGGCGATTCGCGCCTCCCACTAATTTCTCTGAAACCCCCCAGTCCCCCCCCCGACCTAGTCAGCGGTATCCAAGCTTTCCAACAGTGCTTTGCGGTCCCCACTTTTAATCCCTCGTCGTTGTGCTGAAGCCAGCACAAGTTGGTGGTTGCTTGTATTTTTCATCAAACATACAGCTATGAGCACATTAGGAGAGTGTCTCAGGACATCATGAAGTCTTTTGGGGCATAATTAAGTGCTTTGCTTATGGAAATTTGCAAGCAAAGGTGGATTCATGATGATTTTTTTCTTGTTTGGCTTTGCCTGGATGAGAAAATAATTTTCTAATGAATCGCCACAGCTCTCCTAAATGCTGTCTTCCAAATTGATTGCAAAATTGTTTACACTGCTATTCTGGGTCTGTATGACCTGGAATTGATTTGTTTGGATTCGGGGTGAAAAGACTTATAAAAAAACATCTGACTTTGGGGAGAGGAGTGTTGACTGGCCCTCGCCTCGTGAATGTTTCCCTGGATCTCCCAGAATGCTTTTCAATCCGTAAAGGCATCTTCGTGGTTTTACAAGCCTTCAAGGAGTGGACATAGTGTTTTGAGGCCATGGAAATGAACCTGGAGGATCAGAATAAAGGTATCTATTTGTGCCTTGAGCTGTGTTTGCTGATCTCTCTCCCTTGTGTTAAATTTTGAGCGTTTTTATTGAGAGGGGTGATTCTGCTTTTCTTTCCTTGTTCGATGTGAAATTTGTCAAAGAACCTGTGCTATTATTTGGCTTAAGAGTAGTTGCCAACACCATTGTTGGATGCATATCTTCAAGACCATTTATCCCTTAGACTGATGCCTGAGTATCTTCATCTTGTTATGTTTAGTTTGCATTTATGAATTTTTTGGGTTGTGGGTACTTCTCAAAGCCGGTACAGGCCGGTTGAGAGGTCAATGTGTTAAGGGAGTGTGCAATTATTATTATGAGGGGGGTCCGTAGGACTCCCCCTTCCTCCAACAGCGTCAAGTATCTCTGACTCCACTCCCGTTCTTTAAAAAATACATGTAGTCACTTGTTTCCTAATGTATTCTGCTTCGGCACGAGGATAACCATCAACACCGCTTAGCTTAGTTCCTCTAAACCGCCAAATTTCCGGGAAAATTTGAAAATTATATCTTGCCTATATACAATTAAGGACCAAAAAGCCCAAAGCGTTTCATTGGAGAATCTGATAATTTTCTGGAAATGGTCCAAAGCAGAGTTGGAATTTCTGTCTAATAAATAACATGGATTGAGTAATTATATATAGTTTAACACATGCCAGTTTTTTCCATCTAAGAGATACCTCCCCTTGATGCTAAAGAAATCTTCCCTTTGTCGTCTTGGTGTGGCCGCTAGAATATGGATGCTTACGGGAGTCCGCTTTCTGAGTTTGAGCTCATTCGACTGGGCAACATCAAGACAAACAACGAGCTCACGTTGCCGATCAGAGATATATAGAGATGTATAGAACATAGCGGTCCTTAGTGAGACTACTGCAAAGATGTTCTCAAAGTGTGCATCGATTTTGTGTTTAAAGGAAAAGATGACATCATTTTAACTATCTGCGCGCAAAGCGCGCCGAATCTTTGATAAATCTGAATACAAAACAAACATTTTGATGTCATTTTAAGTGAGCCCCCCTATCTTCGCGACATTTTAACTAAGTCCCCCCCCTCTGGTTTTACAGCCCCCTTTCCTGATAATTATTGCACAGTCCCTAACTTGTACTCTTAACTTTGAAGAGAAAAGATGCAAGAGACCTGGGTTTGTTCCAAAGATGGCACTACCATGTACGTGTCACAAAAGGGGGTTCTAGAGTGTGCAAGAGGACTTGGACTGCTACCACACAGTGGCAAGATTGTCAACTGGAAGTTTGACTGTGGTTATCGAGGGGAAAATTCCCCACATTCCTGTGACACACGGTTCCTTGCCCCCGACAAACAGGGCTTCGCCCACGCCATGTCGATTGCTGTGGCACAAATGGGCTGCGCGGGAGCTACCTGGGTGACTCAGCTTGTAAGAGAAATAACTGACCAAGGTGCCACGCTTGCAGATTAGTACAAAGTGCTTAACGTTGTTAATGTAATAAAGACACTCTAGAGCTTCAGAATAGGGGACTTGAGCTAAAAGATCACGTGACTGTTTTGGCGGCAAACTAGCGCGCGCTCAGGCTTTTAGCGAAAAAATAACAGCAACAAAAAGCAACTTATTCAGCGCTTACGAAAAAAGCTAGAATTTTTTTTTCAGAAAGGGTTTAATTTCATTGAAATATTTTATTTCTTCGTCGTTCTCTGGTGTGACGGGCGCAGTCAATTCTGATTTTTTGTTAGATTATTTTGTTTTGAATTTGCCACCCAGAAAGGTCACGTGATCTCTAAGCGCAAGTCTATTATTAGTACAGCACGGATAAAGTTTACAAAGCGAATACCACGAGTAAGCGTCTAACCTCCCACACACACAAACAAAAAACTGAAAACACCAAAAACATATTTTTTGTTTTGTGGAATCGCGATATATTGTACTTTCCTCATATGACATCTATCGTGTGCACCCCACCCCCTCTGACAAATTTTGGTTACGCACCTGTTAACAATATGAAACTTTTGAGCTAGAAACCTCCAGAATGTACCCTATTAACCGATACCATAGCCATACATAGCTTTAACCAGGGAAGGTTCGTATTTGGCAGGGGACCGTATTAACGAGGTGATATCCTTGTCCATTAGCTATATAGGAAAGGAAAGTGTTCGTATTTAGCAGGGGACCGTATTGACCAGGTTATATCTGTGTACAGCAGCTATAGGTAAAAGGAAAATGTTCGTATTTAGCAGGTGACCGTATTAACCAGCTGATATACGTGTACAGCAGCTATAGGGAAAAGGAAAGTGTTCGTATTTAATAGGTGACCGTATTAACCAGGTGATATCCGTGAACACGACATGGTCGCCACCTATTAACCCACTCACATCTTCACCTGTAACCCATACTATCACCTAATTCTTGGCCATATATTCCTTCCTTCCTTTTGTTTTTGTTTCCGCTCTGCTTGTACCAGCTTGTATTCTTGTCGTATCCTTGTTGTATCCTTGTCGTGTCTCTATATTTGTGTTTTTCTCGTACATTCTTGCTTATGCACACAGCCTCCAGATCTCCAAACCAGGATTTTCCCCTAACATTTAAGTGCACCCTAGCCCGTTTAGCTCTCAAGCTATCCTAGGGTGCCCGCACCGAAGTATTGTCCCCCCTTAGTATGCAACTCTAGGTTTTTTTTTCTCCTCTCCCTCTCAATAAATATATGAATAAAAAAAGAAAAAAAGAAAAAAAAGAATAGTAATATTATATCTCAAATGAAAACAAGAAAAAACAACCTATGTAACACTTAATTTTGTGTGCAAATAAAAAAAGATGTTTGTTGTGAACAGCAGCTATAGGGAAAAGGAAAGTGTTCTTATTTAGCAGGGGACCGTATTAACCAGGTGATATCCGTGTACAGCAGCTATATGGAAAAAAAAATGTGCTCGTATTTAGCAGGTGACCGTATAAACCAGGTGATATCTGTGTACAGCAGCTATATGGAAAAGGAAAGTAATAGGTCACCGTATTAACTAGGTGATCCTATCCGTATACAGCAGCTATATGGAAAAGGAAAGTGTTTGTATTTAGCAGATGACCGTATTAACTAGGTGATCCTATCCGTATACCGCAGCTATATGGAAAAGGAAAGTGTTCGTATTTAACAGGTGACCGTATTAACCAGGTGATATCCGTGTACAGGAGTTATATGGAAAAGGAAAGTGTTCGTATTTAGCAGGTGACCGTATTAACCAGGTGATATCCGTGTACAGCAGCTATATGAAAAAGGAAATAGTTCGTATTTAATAGGTGACCGTATTAACCAGGTGATATCCGTGAGTTTGAAATAAAAATTGAAAAAAGTCCCAAGTAACCTCACAATGTGTGAGGGTATGTGCATGTGTGCCACGCAAAGAATTTCGGGTGAACAAAAAGAAAGGTCATACCGCCAACAATAGCATCATTACAAAGCCCATGAATGAGCATCATTTTCACCACAATCAGCACTTCCACCACCCCCCACCGTCACAATCACCACCAGCACCACCCCCACCATTACCATCGCCATCATCACCACCCCCCACAATACCATTACCACCAACACCACCCCCCACCATTACCATTACCACCCCCCACCATTACCATTACCACCAACACCACCCCCCACTATTACCATTACCACCATCACCACCCCCCACCATTACCATTACCACCAACACCACCCCCCACCATTACCATTACCACCATCACCACCCCCCACCATTACCATTACCACCATCACCACCCCCCACCATTACGATCACCACCAACACCACCCCCCACAATACCATCACCACCAACACCACCTCCCACTATTACCATTACCACCAACATCACCCCCCACAATACCATCACCACCAACACCACCTCCCACTATTACCATTACCACCATCACCATCCCCCACAATACCATTACCACCAACACCACCCCCCCTATTACAATCACCACCCCCCACCATTACCATCACCACCAACACCACCCTCCACAATACCAACACCACCTCCCACTCTTACCATTACCACCAACACCAACCCCCACAATACCATCACCACCAACACCACCTCCCACTATTACCATTACCACCAACACCACCCCCCACAATACCATCACCACCAACACCACCCCCCACAATACCATCACCACCAACACCACCCCCCACTATTACCATTACCACCCCCCGTCATTACCATCACCACCAACACCACCCCCCACAATACCATCACCACCAACACCACCCCCCACTATTACCATTACCACCAACACCACCCCGCACAATACCATCACCACCAACACCACCCCCCACAATACCATACTAGGGTTATTTAGATCCACGACGCGGGCAAGAAGACGCCGCCTCGCGCGCAATCAAACGTGCGCGAGGCTGTGTCCTCTTGCCGGCGTCGTGGATCTAACTCACCCTACTAACCAGCCCCACCCCCCACTATTACCATAACCACCAACACCACCCCCCACAATACCATAACCACCAACACCACCCCCCACAATTACCATCACCACCAATACTTTAACAAAATTCAATAGCAAATATTAAATGATCTCAGTTGTTTTGTTTAAAAAGCTATTTGTTTCAATTGGCGTGTTGAAGAGAATATACACAGTTTAACAAACATTTGAAGTAAAATATTTTCTCATTAAAATTCTTTATCATAAAAGTTGTCTTGCGTAGCTTGTTAAGATGAATTTGATGAATTAGCTTGCTGAGATGAATTTCTCATTAGAACCTTATCAATGTCTTTGGTGGCTTGTTAAAAGAATAACCCAAACGAAGACAAAGATTCCAGTGTTTGTTTTGAGATATGACAAACTATTTACAAAGGATTGCTACATAGCTATTTTTTTCTATTTAGATAATTTTCTAAACGAGGTGTAATAATTGATTGAAAAGAAATAACAATTCGATTACATAAACACTAAAATGCTTTAAATTGTAAGTTTGAGACGCGTTTTGATTAAAAAAAAGCTAAGAAACCGCGTAAAAAATCTTTATAAACTTCATCAAACAAATAATAATTTTTGAATAAGTGTGCTGTGAACGAAGAGTTTAATGAGTTTGTATTATCAGGCGTGGGAGGTCTCTCTCTTTGAGTCTCCTTTTTGACTCTCAACAAAAGTCTCTTTTATTTTTATTTTCCTAATTAACCAAAAGTTTTAAGCACGGTAGGGAATAGGATCAAAAAAAGAAAATAGAGAGAAAAATGTATTCTACTGCGATAGTTAATTTACTGTATATAACACCATGTATAATAACACCATGGTATGGGGTATTCTACCCTTCCGGAACCTCAACCACAAAATCCTGCAGTTGTTTTCAAAATAATGTTTATATTATCGGCGAAATGAGCTGTAGAGTTTTTTTATTACATTTTTTTAAGCAAAACTGGATACATTCAGTGCATGAAAGCCTGCTTAAATTAGTAGTTTGAATTTAATTTCCCATTCATATCAGCATGATGTCGTCAAAATGAAAAGGAATATATTATCAAAATAGCGTGAATATATTGAATCGGTATTGCATTATTCATAAAAGATTGACCTTCATATGTTTGTTCTTTCGTCTGCATTTAACATGAGTTCTTTCCTATGTTTCTTCATGGTTGTTAACCTCTGCGAATTGTTTCAAGCAAGACTTGTAGACTCGACCTACGTTGGCATACTACTGGACCCGAAGTGGGACGAAAAGGAGTTGGATTTAAACTCCTTCACAGGGGAAATGAAGCCATTGGTACTACCGACTAGCCGAAAAGGCTTTCGTCAACTTTTTGACGAAAACTGTAAAACACTTATCAGAGAAAAAGCGGTTGGACTTATCGGACCTGGAATAGGGACAATAGGAGGAATTGGATCTCAACTTGCCGAGTCTTTGTCAATTCCTTTTATCGGTTGTAGCGGTTCTTCGCTAACAGTGGTGAGTATATGAGAATTTTCATTAAGTTAAAATGTTGGGTACACAGTTATCTAGACTGTACAGGTGATCTGCGAGATGGGGTTAGCTGGACAAAGCAAGCATAATAATAATTTAGATAACAATTCTTGTAATTTTGCGAAATGCGATATTTTTAAAGCTCTCCTACTTCAAGCCGCGAGAAATCATCTTTTCTCAATCCTATCCGACGATTAACTTGTACCGGATATAAAAAGGAATCTTTCCGTCAATATAAAATACTTTCACAACAATTTTTATTTTCCATTTCATTTTCCATTTATTGCATTTCAAAATAAAATAGCGTATTTTGCATGTCCCTTAGTACTTAGTGATAAAGTCCCTTAGTGATAAAGCTGCTTACCCTAAACAATTCCCTTCGAAATCAAAAGCAAACATGAATGATTTTAGTTTGTTGCCTAATAGTTCATAAATCACCTAGACTTTGGCCATTGTTTTTATCAAAATATTGAATAAAACAAAACGCAAAGAATGTTTTGAATTAATATCTCATTCTCATTGCGGCTACAGTATTTAATTTCATACATATTGTGAATCATTTTGTGTTTTATTTAAGTGTAAGAAAAATCGCAATTATTACAATTGCTTTTCTTAAGAATCATTGCCACTTGGCTTGCTTATATTATTGTAATGACCATCCATTCGATTTAAACCATGAGTCATTTTTTAACTAATTCAAACCATACATAGATAACCAAACCTGCATCATTTATTTCGATAATGGCTTTTTTAGTCATAAATTGCTTTCTTAACGACTTATTGCAAAATTTACTTTGACATCCAAGCAAAACACTCATTTTTTTGAGTAGCATTTTTAGAACGCCAAAACGGTTTCCAATGGAGGAAAGCGGTATCATTCACTGCAGCTGAGGCGTTAACGTATTCAAGAAATGATTTAAATTGCTCTTTTTAAGAGGCAAGATAGCTTTCTATGATTTGCCAGTACACTCTTAGTTCTAAAGAGGTGTTAACGCCATTAACAAGTATGATCAAGTCATCAAATCATTTTTTTCGATTAGCGCTTAAGAATATAGATTCAAATATTGTTGGTTTGACATTTTATCAGAGAGTATATAGTATAACAGATGGATTCGTTAAAACAGGCGTTTTCGCATTGTGCTCAGTGCTTTTTATTGGAGGTAATCGCAAAACATTATTGCTGATATTAATTAAGGCATCTCCTATCTCACTTCGCTAATGTTAGAGTGACCATACTGGTGTTCATACATAGCAGGTTATATTTACAGTGGAAATTGAATTGCATTATCCGTTAGTAAATGGAGATAACATAGAATTGACAAAATATTGTTTGCATATTGTGGTTGTCGTAAGGGTGATTTAGAAAGCTATGCCTCTCCAACTCAAATCGTAGAGTGGAAATCATCGTTCGTAGTGTGTGTAATTCAGGGCTAAAACATGTCGTAGGTATGTCGCATACGTCTAAATCGTGCTTTCTAAATCAGCCTTAAGGAATCATTGAAAAATATGACAATCTGCTAAAACAAAATTTGGTGCTCTACATGTGAGATACTGAGGATATTGGATACGCAAGCAAACTTGTGAATTCCTTTAATTTTTACTTTTAAACGCAGTAAGCAGTTAACAAGAATCATTATTGATGATTATGCGACACTTTGTGTGACCATATATTTTTCAACTCATTAGAACACTTTACATCAGCAAGTGGTAATTCAATTTTGGCATCACAGATAATTGGATTTTATAATGCTAAAAGATAAGAAGAAGAATGATTGGTTTATAAAGGCGAACTCCACTCATGAAACACACGCATGTATAGGACATTTCCCATTTTTCCTTTAATTTCTACTATTGAAAAATGTGCGAGATGAGTCGCGTGTGCAGTAGTGATCTTCCTACGCCTGTAGCTTAAAAAAAACATCCGAGAAATCAGCAGTATCTTGCTAATTTATAACGAATTTAAAATAGTTTAGTGACTCACAGCCACAGAACAAAGTCCACATGGTAATTTCTGTTTTCCGTGTGAGAATGATAAAACGCGCAGCCCTGTAATCAGCGGGAATCATTTCATTATTGGCAAAATCGTAATCTCATCTAAAATTGCGCAGGGAAGCAAAATCAAAAGGGAATTTCAATGTAACTTTAATGTTAAAAAAAGACCGATTGTTTGTATCTAACAGGACTGATTTTTAGCTCGTTATTTTTTTTCGTAGTTTCCTTTGGAATTTGGCTATACCATTAAGCCAAGTTTTGCTTGTTTAAATCCTTTTCTAGGTAATTTGGCTTGCTGAAAGCTTTTGAGGATTTCTTTTTTAGGATCTTTTGTTGGATATTATATGGGGTTTCTTAACGTCCTATATCTATTTATATATATATATATATATATATATATATATATATATATATTTTCTAAAGAAGCCGACAATGTTGTTATTAGATTGATTGCAATACAACTTTTTGATTGGCCGAGTGTTCTGGTGTATGTCCCATATAATATAAAAGAATTTCCAGCAAAGAATAGATTTGAAGTTGATCAAAGATCGTATCATAATAACCTTCTGCTTCATGTAAGAACAAAGAAAGCAGCTTTGAACATAAACATGTTTTGGAGGTGCATTGCTATGGAAACAGAAACTACTTTCTGTGAGACTTACACAAACAAGCAAACTGTACGGCTACCCACCATAAAGGTTTTGTCTCGGTGTACACAGCCAATGTTTTATCCTTTAATAAAATACTTGCTTGTTGCTTTATATTAAGTATTGGAAACTGGGAGTAATTGTAGTATTGGAACTTTTGGAAAATAATTATTTACCCTGCACTTTTCAAGGGAATAGAATGAATTTTTAGAATGGCGCTGCCGTATTTACTTTTCAATGGTAAAACTGGATTTTAATTTTAGTATTTTAGTAAAGTACACCCTTTTTTATAAGAACGTCTGATTTTCAGGTGAGGCTGTAAGGCTGAATATTTTCTTAACCGTGTTCTTAAATTTTAGTGTAAAATAAGAATATAATACCCAATGAATTATTAGGAAGAGAATTACACTAATGATCAACAGCAATAATAAGGTTGATACTATGAGCACAATTTGATTCTGCATTTAAGAACGCATTAGAATTTAAAAAAAAATATTTCTGCTCTCTGAGCCTCGGCATGTTCTTAAAATTTGGTGAAATATCAGGCTGGACGTTCTTTTAAAAAAGGGTGGATGGCTACGGAAATGTACATCTAAATTACTTTGCACTTTTAAGGCAGTAAAAGATCCCGTAACACAACAAAGTTCTCTTAAAAGAGAAATCATTGGCATTTGGCACACAAAAGAGCCTGGATTTTCAACACTGACTTTGACGTTACTTCCCACAGCAATCACACGGAATCAACATGCTGCCCCAAAGTGCAACGCGTGCCGAGGCTGTGGTCGGCCTCGCATCCGAAATGGGGCATCCGTGCATCGTGGCATTC
The DNA here is from genome assembly GCF_932526225.1 of Nematostella vectensis. Lineage (NCBI taxonomy): Eukaryota > Metazoa > Cnidaria > Anthozoa > Actiniaria > Edwardsiidae > Nematostella > Nematostella vectensis. Next base: position 2,468,071 of record NC_064046.1, read on the forward strand.
AGCTCAAACAAAGCCTCCCTGGCCATATCCTCCCTCAGAAAAAACGCTCAAGAGCGCGTCATATCCTTTAAGCTCTTTGATTTGGTCAGCGGACGTTCACCTGAGTCCGAGATCTTCCAAATCTCCAAGGAGATTTTGTCAATCAATAAGAGCGGGTCTTGCGTTGTTGTACTCGATTGTGTGCTCTCTATGGCAAAGCTCATCTTTCAAGCTTCTTCTTCGTTCGGAATTCCGACTTCTACGTTTGTTTGGGTGTTGTTTCGAGAGGAATACATGACTAACGAAGCCTTGGACACAGCCTTCCCGGTCGGAGTTCTTGGGATCCGCAAAGCTTACAAGTGGCCGGACCTGGTCTATGACGCAATAATGCTTTTCAATCAAACCTTTGAGAGAGAATGGCTGAGAGTAGGCGGGGCATCTGGTAGAACGTGTGAGCAGCCCGGGTCGCCGTGGATCGACCGCAAAAGCTTTCACACGTAAATGCACATTACAAGTCCTTGTCTCTAGTGATCTTTACCTTGTAAAAGTCATTCCACCAACACCTCGCCTTAGTCTTCACTTCACCTCACCTAACCTCGCCTCACCTCACCTCGCCTCACCTTGCCTCATCACCACACCACACCTCACCTCACCCTACTCCACCTCACCTCACCTCACCTCACCCTACCCTACTCCACCTCACCTCACCTCACCCTACTCCACCTCACCTCGCCTCGCCTCACCTCACCCTTCTCCGCCTCGCCTCGCCTAGCCTCGCCTCGCCTCGCCCCACTCCACCTCACCTCACCTCACCTCGATATATAACTCCCCTGTTGACTCATTAAAGTCGCTCACTTGTTATTAATTTGTTGGTGTTTCAGGAAAATGATTCAGGAAAACGTCACTGGGAAAACAGGTCCAGTGCGTTTCAACATTAACGGCGAAAGAACAAGCACTATTTACGAAATTGTGAAAACTGTGCGAAACTCAAGTGGACTCATTGAATGGGAGCGGGTGGGAAAAGCGATGAATACAGAAGTTCGTCTGGACAGCAAGTTTTGGACAAAGACTTTTGACACCTCGAACACTTCAAACTTCATCCGGATGGTGACTACTCCCGAGGACCCGCTTGTGATTGTTAGCAAGGATAACGTGGCGGAGAATGAAGAGTGCGTGTTGTCACATCTGTGCGTTCGCTACAAAAGGACCAAAGACCCTGTTAAGAACACCACAAAAGTGGAGGTCGTACGAAGTTGCTGTATTGGATACGTAATTGACGTATTGACTCTCTTAGAAATGGATCTGGGGGTGACGGCCGAGTTGTACTTTGTTGAAGACGGTCTTTACGGAGCTTTTGACCCGGAGACGAAAACATGGAATGGAATGATTAATGAGCTTGTACAGGGAAAAGCGGATATGGCTTTGACAACTTTGACGATTCTGGAAGCTAGACAACGCGTTGTTGACTTTTCCAATGCGTTTTTATACGGAGAGACCAAACTTATGCTCCATTACTCCAAGGATAAACAAATGGACGACATTGAGTTCGGGTTTCTAAATCCATTTGATACAAACCTTTGGCTTGTTTTGCTTGCAACCGTGAACGTCATTCTTCTCATTGTGTGGTCGTTAGATCATTATAGTCCGTATGGTCACTATAAGACAGGCTATGCCCGGTTGAGGTTCTTGTTTGACGTGCCTGCCTGTATGTCCTATATATACAGCACCGTGTTTAAGCTCCAGTTAGACAATGTCACACCGAGAAGCAACAGTGCACGCGCGGTGTCTGCTGTTTTTTCGTTCGGTACGCTCATCTTAGCGTCGACTTACACGGCTAATCTCGCTGCTTCATTGGTTAATACAGACGAGTTCCTTGCTGTCAAAAGTATACACGATAAAAAGGTAAGGAAAATATATGCGTTTTTTACCATAAATGCGAATGCCTTATAATTGGAGCGTAGCGGCTCGCCATATTTCACCCCTAATCGAGGTCAACACAGGTAGCACGAGTATGTTTTGACACACCAGATGTAAAGCAACATTTTCCGCGGTGGTGGTGGTGATGGTGGTGGTGATGGTGATGGTGATGGTGATGGTGATGGTGATGGTGATGGTGATGGTGATGGTGATGGTGATGGTGATGATGGTGATGGTGATGGTGATGGTGATGGTGATGGTGATGGTGATGGTGATGGTGATGGTGATGGTGATGGTGATGGTGATGGTGATGGTGATGGTGATGGTGATGGTGATGGTGATGGTGAAGGTGGTGGTGATGGTGATGGTGATGGTGATGGTGATGATGATGATGATGATGACAATTATGATCGTTTCCCAAATTTTTGTTCCTCTGCCTTTCGTCTCGCTGGCAGATTTTAACGGTCAGTCGCACTTGGGATTTTTAGCACTCTAAATGTTCGTGAGGCATTGCTCTTTCGATTTGCATCCAAAAACTAAACTCAACAGGATTTTTACATTAAAATGAACAGATAATTGTGAACGCGTGTCTCAAAAAATGAGGAACTGTACGTATCGGAACACCGCCTATTTAGTCAAATAGGAGAAAAACACTTTTCCTTGTCAGAAATCAAACCAATTTGAATGAATGCAGTACAGTATGGCAGTGGTAAACAAATAGTAACGAATGACAAGCATCAACCGAAGCAGAAAAAGGGAACACTCCATTGTGGCCCTTTTGTTGTTCTTTTTCGCAAATAAACGGCACCATTTAGGCCAAATCGGTCCCACTGTTCCTATACTTTTAACCACTTAGGAACAGGCGTCCCATTTTAAGTCTATTAACCGTAGCAAACAGGAACTTTTGTTCTTTTTGAGTGGTGGTCCTCAATTGGGAACGCGTCAAAAAAGGAACTGTTGTTCCTAATTGCATCAATTAGGACCAACAGTTCCTTTGTGGACTTCGAAAAAGGAACATTTTGTTCTTCATTGTACAAACAAGTCCTTTTGTTCCGAAGCGTGCCATTAGCGTTCCGATTCTTTACCTCTAAACGGAACAACCGTTCCGTTAAGTAATAGTTTATTCAGTTCCTTTCGCGGATATAGGAACACAACAAAAAACACGCGGAACTGTTTTCGAATTTTAAAACGTCTCGTGTGTAGCTCAATCAAAATAAACCTCAAACGCGGATAGAGCAAACCCTCATAAACTACCTCAAGCAGTATCACGGTAACTTTGGCGTCTATCGTTGCGCATAGCGAAATTAAATGCAGAATAACCAAATTAGGGAAACGCATATGATTATGATGGTGGTGGTGATGGCAATAACTTACAACATGACACACTATTTATACCCTTTTCTCAGTTCACAGATCCAAACACAAACTTCAAGTTCGCCACGCTGCTAAGCAGTAGTACAGAAATGCTTTTTTCAAGAAGTACAGACCCAGCCTTCAAGAGGGTCTACGAAAACATGAAGAAACATCAGGTTAAGAGTTTCCCCGAAGCAGTACGAAAACTACGTAACGGGTTAGTAGCCTTGTTCATGCCATATACACAAACTACGTAACGTGTTAGTAGCATTATTCAAGCTATTACGCAAGCTACGTAACGGGCTAGTAGCCTTATTCACGCTATATACGCAAGCTACGTAACGGGCTAGTAGCCTTATTCACTCTATATACGCAGACTACGTAACGTGTTAGTAGCCTTATTCACGCTATATACGCAAACTACGTGACGGGATAGTAGTATTCACGCTATATACGCAAGCTACGTAACGGGCTAGTAGCCTTATTGGCGCTATATACGCAAACTACGTAACGGGCTAGTAGCCTTATTCACGCTATATACGCAAGCTACGTAACGGGCTAGTAGCCTTATTGACGCTATATACGCAAGCTACGTAACGTGTTAGTAGCATTATTCACGCTATATACGCAAACTACGTAACGTGTTAGTAGCATTATTCACGCTATATACGCAAGCTACGTAACGGGCTAGTAGCCTTATGGACGCTATATACGCAAGCTACGTAACGTGTTAGTAGCATTATTCACGCTATATACGCAAACTACGTAACGTGTTAGTAGCATTATTCACGCTATATACGCAAGCTACGTAACGGGCTAGTAGCCTTATGGACGCTATATACGCAAGCTACGTAACGTGTTAGTAGCATTATTCCCGCTATATACGAAATCTACGTAACGTGTTAGTAGCATTATTCACGCTAAATACGCAAGCTACGTAACGTGTTAGTAGCCTTATTCACGCTATATACGCAAGCTACGTAACGTGTTAGTAGCATTATTCACGCTATATACGCAAGCTACGTAACGGGCTAGTAGCCTTATTCACGCTATATACGCAAACTACGTAACGTGTTAGTAGCATTATTCCCGCTATATACGAAATCTACGTAACGTGTTAGTAGCATTATTCACGCTAAATACGCAAGCTACGTAACGTGTTAGTAGCCTTATTCACGCTATATACGCAAGCTACGTAACGTGTTAGTAGCATTATTCCCGCTATATACGAAATCTACGTAACGTGTTAGTAGCATTATTCACGCTAAATACGCAAGCTACGTAACGGGCTAGTAGCCTTATTCACGCTATATACGCAAACTACGTAACGTGTTAGTAGCCTTATGGACGCTATATACGCAAACTACGTAACGTGTTAGTAACCTTTATTAACGCTATATACGCAAACTACGTGACGTGATAGTAGTATTCACGCTATATTCGCAAGCTACGTAACGGGCTAGTAGCCTTATTCACGCTATATACGCAAACTACGTAACGGGCTAGTGGCCTTATTTACGCTATATGCGCAAACTACGTAACGGGCTAGTAGCCTTATGGACGCTATATACGCAAGCTACGTAACGAGTTAGTAGCATTATTCACGCTATATACGCAAACTACGTAACGTGTTAGTAGCATTATTCACGCTATATACGCAAGCTACGTAACGGGCTAGTAGCCTTATGTACGCTATATACGCAAGCTACGTAACGTGTTAGTAGCATTATTCACGCTATATACGAAATCTACGTAACGTGTTAGTAGCATTATTTACGCTAAATACGCAAGCTACGTAACGTGTTAGTAGCATTATTCACGCTATATATGCAAGCTACGTAACGGGCTAGTAGCCTTATGGACGCTATATACGCAAGCTACGTAACGTGTTAGTAGCATTAATCACGCTATATACGCAAACTACGTCACGTGTTAGTAGCTTTATTCACGCTATATACGCAAGCTACGTAACGAGTTAGTAGCATTATTCACGCTATATACGCAAACTACGTAACGTGTTAGTAGCATTATTCACGCTATATACGCAAGCTACGTAACGGGCTAGTAGCCTTATTTACGCTACATACGCAAGCTACGTAACGTGTTAGTAGCATTATTCACGCTATATACGAAATCTACGTAACGTGTTAGTAGCATTATTCACGCTAAATACGCAAGCTACGTAACGTGTTAGTAGCATTATTCACGCTATATATGCAAGCTACGTAACGGGCTAGTAGCCTTATGGACGCTATATACGCAAGCTACGTAACGTGGTAGTAGTATTCACGCTATATACGCAAACTAGGTAACGGGCTAGTAGCCTTATTCACGCAATATACGCAAGCTACATAACGGGCTAGTAGCCTTATTCATGCTATATACGCAAACTAGGGAACGGGCTAGTAGCCTTATTTACGCTATATACCAAACTACGTAATGGGCTAGTAGTATTCACGCTATATACGCAAACTACATAACGGGCTAGTAGCCTTATTCACGCTATATGCGCAAGCTACTTAACGGGCTAGTAGCCTTATGGACGCTATATATGCACGCTACGTGACGGGTTAGTAGCCTTATTGAAGCTATATGCGCAAACTACGTAACCGGCTTGTAGTATTCACGCTATATGCGCAAGCTACATAACGGGTTAGTAGCCTTTTCGCTATATACGCAAACTACGTAACAGGTTAGTAGCCTTAGAAGATTAATGGGTTGAGTTGGAGACTGCGGAATACACTCTTTCAGATAAGCTCCATTTAAAAACACAGTGGGTTATTAGATGACGTCTACTTTCTTATAATCCATTGATGACGTCACAGAGTGTCACGAACAACAGTCACGCATCGGCGCGTCTGGTTAAGCGCTTTTTACTCGTGACATGTTGTGACGTCATCTATGGATTATAACCTTCTTACTCTTTATTTCCGCGACATCAAAATTAGCGAGTTTGAAATGCCGATATTAGCGACACTTGATTTACGCCATTTCGCTATTTTCGTGGAATCCATGTCACTTCTTCTTGTGATTTTTTCGATCATCAAATATAAAGCAAAGGAGTCATGAGTCTACTTATTGAATACAAAAAAACCATTAAATACGTATATAATGTATATCCATAAAACAAACTTTTAGACCATTAGTATTTTATCCAAAGTCTTTGTGTGTACTATTTAAGCGCATCCAAATTTTCGCGACGCTTTATTTCCGCCTCTTCTTGTTAGCTAGGCTCCATTTCCAGCCGGGCTTTGCGGCCGTACGTACTGCGGGCTCACAGAATTAGCTTGTACTTATAAGGCGTGTCACGCACATTGCGTGACACTAAGAGCGGCTTCTAATCAAAATGGAAGACAGACAGAAAAATTTACTTTTTAATTTAAGCCCCATGTGCGGAACCAGTAATTACGGTATTTGTATCTAACTTTCAGCGAACTGGATGTGTTCATCGACGACTCCCCCTTCCTCGACTTGACAGCGAGCAAACAGCCGGACTGTTCTTTCCGCATAGTTGGACGACCGATCAGCATGCAAGGATATGGCGTAGCCTTCCAAAAGGGGTCTCGCTGGACCCAGCCCATCTCGCAACTGATGCTCAAATACGACCGGCGAGACTTCTTCCGAAAGATAACACAGAAATGGTTCGCAGGCGTTTGTAAGGAGTCTCAGACAAGCGCCGCAAAGGCAGAAGCGATGGATATTAAACAGTTCACGGGGCTATTCTATTTCTGTCTAGGGGCGTCGTTGATTTGCGCGATACTTCTTGTGGTAGAATTTATTCTTCATAAGTTCCGTCGAAGAAAGTTAGTGAAATACAGAATTGACAAGGTCCATACTGCGATGGGTTTTCCGACTAGAGAATCCTTTGTGCTAAAGAATGGACATTTGACGCTTTCAAATTTAGCCAGAGTGCAGTTTACTGACGAGAACTCTATACATAGTCAAGAAACACAGGAGACTGCTAGCCTGTAACGAGCAGGTTTTTTTTTATAAAATAATGATTATTCATTCATTTTCCTTTTAAAAAGGGGATATTTTATATAACAAAATTCTATAACAAAAAGTAAGAATTTAATTTTCTTATCAAATGCGGTTTCTGCAATATGCTAATATTTTATTATGGAGCCCAACGTTTTTAAGTTAAAACCCAAAATATCACAGAATACTTTAAAAAGATCTCCATAAAACATCGCACAGAAATACCCTTTCTTGTACTTACACTCATGGGGGGACTGGTGTATGAAGTAATTCTTATCCACACACAACAATATTCATAATGTAAGACGTAAATAAAGGTTAAGATGTGAATGATTTAACGAAGTTCCTCATTATCCTTAGATTTGGGGAAAAAACATTTTTTTTCGATTACGGGCTTCCTGTGGCGTGTTCAAGAAAGATTGGGGGCCTGGGTTCGGCAACTCGCCACAGCAACCCCAATTCATAAAAATAATAAAAAATTACAAAAACACTCGAGATACCTGCGGAGGTGTCTCGCTCATCATATATACATTTATCTCGTCTAACGTTATCTCCTCCGCTATCATACGTATATTATGCTCCAACTTTGTAGGGCCAGGGGGGTGGCCAAGGCGCCCCCCTTTTAGCAGCCAAATATACAGTAAATGTATGGCCCCCTCCTGTTAAAAATCCTAGCTACGCCGTTGAGGGCATTGTTTGGAAGAATACATCCTCCGTTAGGTAGAGATCGTAGTATCGGACACCACTGGGACCAAATGTGTTCGCTATAAAGGCCCACGTTTGTTTTTATACATCGATATATATCTAAGTTTGACTTTTAAAGGAATCGGGAATTTGCGAATTCCGGACAGTACAACCCATGTAATGGTTTGTTATTGTTCCCCAATTATTTTCCCAGTGCAGACAACAACATTGTTCATCGAACTAGCTTGGTTCATTCTCATCTTGTTACAAGAGGACAACATTGTTCATCGACCTAGCTTGTGCCATTCTCCATTTCCCTTTTGTCAATTTTAATATGAGTTAAAAGTGTGTACTTTGAATGAATTATTTTCCGGCTTGCTCCACTGCTTGAAGTAAATGGCTCACATGTACATGGATCTGCCTGCCCCGAGTCTCAAAGCACGTTTACCGATTACAGCAGGCAGGTTGAATTCACGTTACGATGGCCGACAGCCCCCTGGGACCGCGTGGTACGGATTAAAACCGGTAACGGGGAGCGGGGAACAGGGAACGAGTGATCACAGATAGCCCAGGCAATGGTTTCGAAGCTTGTTCGTAGCTTGGAATCGGCTGTTATTCTTAGAGGTAAAACGAGTGGATTGAAATCGCGATTTTTTGTGAAACAATGCCAATAAAATCGCCTTACAACTTAGAACATGCCTTGTTGTTGTCATATTTGTGTGTAATATACGATTTTGGGGAGTTTTCGTAACGGAATACATGACTTCTCTCCCCCTACTAAGGAAAGAAACAAGGTTGGAGGCGCCATTTTCGGTAGCACTCAAATACCGTCGAAATTCGCGAGGAAAATACAACAAACGAAATATTTTTATCTCGCAGACCTATGCCAGGGTACACTTACATTCGATATGTGGCAAAACATCCGAGCTAAATCATTTTCCCTGGCCGCTAGCCATTTTTTAAAACGAGTAAGCAGCGATTTGAATCCTTGACCTGCGCCGCTGGACAATTAGGTCCGCTCGGCTGTACGTAAGTAAGTACATAAGTCCATGGCTACAACACAAGGTTAGCTTCAAAGAAGAGTTCTTATCTTCCGAAAGTTAGGACTAATTATGGGATATTCGTTTTCAAGGTCCCAAAACATGGAATGCTTTAGAATTCTTTTTTGTCTGTTTTCAAAAGGAAACTAAAACTAATTTTCTTGGAGCACTATTGATGCTTATTAAATCTCATTCATAATTCTGTTTTGAAACAGACCACTGTTATGTTTATCGTTTTGTTTCTATTTGTGTGTGTGTTGGGGGGGGGGGGGGGGTGGGCGTGTATGTGGACGTGTGTGTGTGGGCGTGGGTGTGTGTTGAGGGGGGGGGGATGGGCGTGGACGTGGACGTGTGTGTGTGGGCGTGGGTGTTGAGGGGGGGGGATGGGCGTGGACGTGGACGTGTGTGTGTGGACGTGTGTATGTGGACGTGTGTGTGTGGGCGTGGGTGTGTGTGTGTTGAGGGGGGGGGATGGGCGTGTATGTGGACGTGTGTGTGTGGGCGTGGGTGTGTGTGTGTGTGTGTGTGTCGGGGGGGGGGATGGGCGTGTATGTGGACGTGTGTGTGTGGGCGTGGGTGTGTGTGTGTGTCGGGGGGGGATGGGCGTGTATGTGGACGTGTGTGTGTGGGCGTGGGTGTGTGTCCTGACCTACTGCACATTGTACCTATTTTTCTGGCATCTGTCCTTGTTAGGCCTTAAGTTATTTCATATGCCAGGGGCCGGTTCCTAGAAAGCAGGTTAGCGCTAACCCAGGGAAACATTCCCATTTTAAATCAAGTGTCATGATAGCCGTATTTATCCCTGGGTTAGCGCTAACCTGCTTTCTAGGAAACGGCTTCAGTACCTCTCAAATATTTATTCTGTATCTTAAAAAGAGAATGTATGTAAGCTTAGGGGTAAAGAAAAAAAGGTTGTTGTCAGGGGCGTAGCCAGGGGGGCCCAGGGGGCCCGGCCCCCCCCCCTTCTAGCCGCCAAAAATACAGTAAATGTATGAGACATTATCTAAAATACAGGAGAAAATGGCCTTTTGGGCCCCCTCCTGTTAAAAATCCTGGCTACGCTGCTGGTTGTAGGTTGTTGTTTTTATGTACATGGCTAACAATTAAGACTAGTCCCGAGACACGTTTTGAAACTGGGTTGAACTCACGTTTTGTTACTGAAAACCCCCTTGGGCCCTGGACGAGGTCGTTATAAGCTAAGCATACAGAAAGGTGACAACGTAAGCCAGGATTATTGAAGGAACGGGTCCAAAAAGCCTTTTAATGGCATTTCGGCTACTGGAAGGAAGAGGCCTCTTCCTTATTTGATTTTGCAAATAAATCTCCCAAAATAGCGATCAAATGCAAGTGGTGCGTACGTGACTCTTTATATCAACCTTGCGGTCAGAAATAAAAATTATTTCATCCCGATTTCAGATCCTGTCGAAACTGACATGCTAACTCGGCAAAGGCATCGCAGATCGCGAAAAGTACCCCACCCCCTCCCTCCCCCATTACCAACCACTTACTAGAGCCAGTCATAAAGTATTCGCATAGATAACTTATTGCGAGAATAGAATATAAAGATTGCCCGTAAAATTACAGTAAAGAAACCAATACTTGATCGCTGCATTACTCAAAATATTAAATTTTAATAAGTTTTAAGTTTTAATGTATAATTACTATTTCAGTTTTAATGTATAATTACTATTTAAATATTAAAAACATTCATATCAGCACAGTTATCAAGGTTACTGAATTCCTGTCAGATCTCAGGTTCTTTGCGCACGAAAGCTTATGACGTCATACAAAAGCGCGAGAGGCCCGCCGAGTAACACGTGACCGTGCTCGTTTCAGTGACCGTTTGGCCGGGTTACACAGGTTGATGCTGATAGGAGAAGGGTGACCGCGTTCGTTATAGTTACACAGGTTGAGGATGATAGGAGAAGGGTGACCGTGCTTATCTCAGTGACCATCTGGTCAGGTTACACAGGTGGGATATGTGATATATGTGTGAGCTTAACTAAGGCTAAGTTCAAACGGTGTATTATCCATGAGCCGTATTCAATGCAAATGCGTGCAAATGAAGATGAAACAATCGACTTGATTCTTTTGCAAGCATTGAACGGAATACGGCTCATGGATAATACGACGTTTGAACATATCCTGAGGAGGCGTTTGACATTACACACGACGCTGAAAGATATCAACATCAAGTAAAAAGCAAATGCATTTTATTCCGTAATTCAAAGCTATAATACAAAGCTAGTAACACGACTTGGAACGGCATAACGCGATATGGCACAGCACGGCAAGACTCGGGGGGAGGGGGGTGGTGCGGTTGTATGGCGTGGTACGGCAGGACTTCTATACGCACGTTGGCACGAAAAGACTCGGATGGGGGGAGGGGGTGGTGCGGTTGTTTGGCGGGGTACGACACGACTTCTCTACGCACGTTGGCACGAAAAGACTCGGATAGGGGGAGGGGTGGTGCGGTTGTTTGGCGTGGTATACGGCACACTACGCACGTTGGCACGAAAAGACTCGGATGGGGGGAGGGGTGGTGCGGTTGTTTGGCGTGGTATACGGCACGAAAAGATACAAAATCTCGGCAACTCCTCCTCTCTTTTCTCTTCTACTCGTTTTGTGCAATAGAGTTTTGAATGGTGCTTTAGTTCGCTGGCTTAAGAAAGGTTGGTATTGTCAGTCCTCGTCCGCTTCTCGCATCTTGTAACCAATCCAATGTCCAGATTATGTCTAGAAAAACTTGAGCCATCTTTTGAGAATCGTTCCGTCCTGACCAGTCCACCGTTCAAGTTCGTTTTTGATGATGGAGTCTCGTAGCTCCATAGATATACTAATCCTGGAAGATATCGGTGAAAAATCCGGACAATCCTCGAAACCGATCCTCAGCTTCACATTTGCGCTGTCAGCAGGCCTCGATTCGGGTTTTCTTGGAAAAGATGCGTAGGATTTAAAAGCTAAAGGAGTTCGCTCTCCGAAGGTAGTGCAAGATGTCTGGGCCATCGTAGCTAAAGTGGCAATGAAAGTGACTAGTAGTGAATAGAAGTATAATAGTAAAACCTATTGCTTTCTCTTTTATACAGATGTAGCGCTATTTAAGCAAATGGACCACTAATAAGTTGAATCTGCAAGTAGAAATTAACGACCTTTGTCATTTCCTCTAGATGGAAAGAATAAAAAAGAAAGGTTGTTATCATCTTTGTCAGGATTTGCCGCAAGGGAGCTGCATAACACGCACGCGGAACCTTGTCTTCCTGTGGGCGATAGATGTGTGTGTTTGGTCTCTCATCTAAAAAGGCGGACGACTTTTAAATTTTCTCGTCGATAAGCAGGTTGGCTCACAAACATCTATTTCTATCTTAACTGCATTTAGCTTGACATATGTCAAGGGATAATTATAATATTTATTATTATTCTACCCTAGCGTCGTGCCCTTGGCTAAATGAACTTGAACACGCTCGTGCAGAATTGCAGATGTTTCGTAAGTTCGTTTGTTTCGTAAGTTTTTGTGGTAGGTGGTTTATTATATAAGATGTTCTGCACTAAGGTGGGCTTATATAAGCGGTACATAGTACACCTATTTGAAAAAAACGTTGTCAGTGCAAATGGCGATTGTCAAATGGCAGTTCTACGACCGAATGGACTCATGGATCCCAAGTGTTTGTTTCAAATTCAGAAAAATATAAATAAAACATACGCCTATCCATTAAATGTAATTAATATATAGTTCTGACATCGCTTGAGTTTATTTACCACCTTTATTTTTACAAATAATTACTACCCCTAAACACCTTTTGGTCGTAGAACTGCCATATGGCAATTGCCATTCGCCGTTTGGGCGGACGACGTTTATTGAAATAGGTGTATCAGGCCCGGACCCAGGATTTTTCTTGGGGGGGGGGGGGGGGGGGGGGGGTTCAAAATCCGAAAAAGTAGACCTAATTTTTTCGGGATTACCCGCGCATTAATGGGGAGGCAATAACCAGGATCCCAGGCCCCTGTGTACGGGCCGACATCGCATTCTTGAAAGGAACTCTCTGCCTTCAGCAGAATACAGATGAGGTTTATTTGATATATCTGATTGAGGTAGGCATATTAGCGGAACTAAAAATTCCACAGAGTCAGAGGTATCTAAAGAAACTGCATCTAAATGTATTCTCCATATCGGCAATTTTGGAAAATGCCAACAATTTTCATGACATCAAGAGCATAGTCTTAAACTGCGCATGAATAAAATACAGAGTGCGCTAAACGTCGCAAAAGAAGCACTGCGCATCGGCACATAGAAAAAGCCTTTATGTTACGTGTACCGGGATTCCTGTGGCAGAATATGTAAGTAGTTTATTCGCTGTTCCTCGAATTCAGAACAGAAAAAGAGAACATGAAACACTACATTCGATAAACAAAACCTAGAGAACGGATGGTCACGCACACGCAAAACAATGACACGGAAAACGATACATTAATAATCAAATCAACAAAGTTCACAAATGATAGAGTAAAAAAAAACAAAGCCAACGGCAGAGGATCGAACTCGAGAGTAGATTTAAAGAGAAAAAGTAAACCATACTTCCAGACATGGGCTAAAACGTCGTATGGAAGCTAAAGCTTTACGGCTAGGCTGGAGATTTCGGCCCCAGCACCGCTATCTAGTGAACTGTACAACACAAAGGTACCTAAGGAACCAGCGCATTAACGGGGAGGCAATAACCAGGATCCCAGGCCTGTCTTATACGGTTACGCCACGCACAGTTAGCTGAGTTCTAGGGTGGGATTATATGCAATGTGTGCTGTGTGTGGCACGTGTCTTTATATTGCTGGTTATATGGGAGGGGATGGTGGGGGAAAGGAGTAGATACAACGTGTGCTGCGCGTGGCACGTGTCATCATATTGTTGGTTATATGGGAGGGGGTGGTGGGGGAAAGGATTAGATGCAATGCGTACTGCACGTGGTAAGTGTCATCGTATTGTTGGTTATATGGGAGGGGGTGGTGGAGGAAAGGATTAGATGCAATGCGTACTGCGCGTGGCACGTGTCATCATATTGTTGGTTAAATGGGAGGGGATGGTGGGGGAAAGTAGTAGATACAATGCGTGCTGTGCGTAGCACGTGTAATCATATTGCTGGTTATATGGGAGGGGGTGGTGGGGTAAAGGATTATATGCAATGTGTGCTGTGTGTGGCACGTGTCATCATATTGCTGGTTATATGGTAGGGGATGGTGGGGGAAAGGAGTAGATACAATGTGTGCTGCGTGTGGCACGTGTCATCATATTGCTGGTTATATGGGAGGGGATGGTGGGGGAAAGGAGTAGATGCAATGCGTACTGCGCGTAGCACGTATCATCATATTGCTGGTTATATGGGAGGGGATGGTGGGGGAAAGTAGTAGATACAATGCGTGCTGTGCGTAGCACGTGTAATCATATTGCTGGTTATATGGGAGGGGATGGTGGGGGAAAGGAGTAGATACAATGTGTGCTGTGTGTGGCACGTGTCATCATATTGCTGGTTATATGGGAGGGGATGGTGGGGGAAAGGATTAGATGCAATGTGTGCTGCGCGTTGCACGTGTCATTAGATTGATGGTTATTTTGGAGGGGGTGGTGGAGAAAAGGAGTTGACTTTTCAGCTGGATTCACGCATGCGTTATCGTATTGATATGGGAGGGGTGGGTGGGGCGTAAGGGGGTTCCGAATAAGAAGTAGACACATGAGTGCCGTAGCTAACCAATGTTTAATCTCATCCTTGTGTTCAGGGATGTAGATTGGAGCTTGCCTACCAACCATTTCTAAACGGATAGAAAGCACCTGCTAAACGGGCCTGAATGGCCGTTTGGTCAGGTTACACAGGCTGATAGGATATATGCGTGAACTGATAGGAGACGGGTGACCGTGCTCGTTTTACTGACAGTCTGGTCAATTTACACAGGTTAAGGCTGATAGGATATATGCGCGTGAACTGATAGGAGAAGGTTGACCGTGCTTGTTTTACTGACAGTCTGGTCAATTTACACAGGTTGGGCGTTTACATGATGGTAAAAGGGGGCTTTAGATTATGATAGTGGACTTTGACATTGGACTGATGGTGCCGAAGTAGGGAGAATTTCAAATAGCGCTGAGGGATACAAAGCCAGCACATGAAAAACTAAAAGGATTTTATTCCATAATTCAAAAATTCTCTACAACATACAAATAAACAAACTTCAACAATGAATACTATAATTACACATGTATTCGATGGACCAATTCTACCCAATGTTCCTATAGGGCCGCCTTTGTAAAACTCGCTGAGAAAATGGCCTGACACGGCATAGCGTGGTATGGTACGATTCGGCACGGCAGTCACACGTTTCTACGCAATACGCACGGTGGTACGGCACGAAAAGATACATAATCTCGGCAGCTTCTCATCTTTTCCCACTCTATCCGTTTTAGAGTTTTGCATGGTGCTTCAGTTCGTTGACTCGAAAAGGACATGAAATCTCAGTATCCTCCGTTTGTCGCATCTTGTAGCCAATCCAATCTCTAGATAAGGCCTAGAAAAACTTGAGCCATCTTTTGAGAATCGTTCCGTCCTGACCAGTCCATCGTTCAAGTTCGTTTTTGATGATGGAGTCTCGTAGCTCCATAGATATACTAATCCTGGAAGATATCGGTGAAAAATCAGGACAACCCTCGAAACCGATCCTCAGCTTCACATTTGCTTTATCAAAATACCTCGATTCGGGTTTTCTTGGAAAAGAAGATGCGTAGGATTTAAAAGCTAAAGGAGTTCGCTCTCCGAAGGTAGTGCAAGATGTCTGGGCCATCGTAGCTAAAGTGGCAATGAAAGTGACTAGTAGTGAATAGAAGTATAATAGTAAAACCTATTGCTTTCTCTTTTATACAGATGTAGCGCTATTTAAGCAAATGGACCACTAATAAGTTGAATCTGCAAGTAGAAATTAACGACCTTTGTCATTTCCTCTAGATGGAAAGAATAAAAAAGAAAGGTTGTTATCATCTTTGTCAGGATTTGCCGCAGGGGAGCTGCATAACACGCACGCGGAACCTTGTCTTCCTGTAGGCGATAGATGTGTGTGTTTGGTCTCTCATCTAAAAAGGCGGACGACTTTTGAATTTTCTCGTCGATAAGCAGGTTGGCTCACAAACATCTATTTCTATCTTAACTGCATTTAGCTTGACATATGTCAAGGGATAATTATAATATTTATTATTATTCTACCCTAGCGTCGTGCCCTTGGCTAAATGAACTTGAACACGCTCGTGCAGAATTACAGATGTTTCGTAAGTTCGTTTGTTTCGTAAGTTTTTGTGGTAGGTGGTTTATTATATAAGATGTTCTGCACTAAGGTGGGCTTATATAAGCGGTACATAGTACACCTATTTGAAAAAAACGTTGTCAGTGCAAATGGCGATTGTCAAATGGCAGTTCTACGACCGAATGGACTCATGGATCCCAAGTGTTTGTTTCAAATTCAGAAAAATATAAATAAAACATACGCCTATCCATTAAATGTAATTAATATATAGTTCTGACATCGCTTGAGTTTATTTACCACCTTTATTTGTACAAATAATTACTACCCCTAAACACCTTTCGGTCGTAGAACTGCCATATGGCAATTGCCATTCGCCGTTTGGGCGGACGACGTTTATTGAAATAGGTGTATCAGGCCCGGACCCAGGATTTTTCTTGGGGGGGGGGGGGCAAAATCCGAAAAAGTAGACCTTTTTTTTTCGGGGTTACCCGCGCATTAATGGGGAGGCAATAACCAGGATCCCAGGCCCCTGTGTACGGGCCGACATCGCATTCTTGAAAGGAACTCTCTGCCTTCAGCAGAATACAGATAAGGTTTATTTGATATATCTGATTGAGGTAGGCATATTAGCGGAACTAAAAATTCCACAGAGTCAGAGGTATCTAAATAAAGAAACTGCACAACTTGAAAATGCTCTCGCGAAATTTATGGTTCGCGTTTTCTCGCTTTAAATTAAACTTGCACTAAATGTATTCTCCATATCGGCAATTTTGGAAAATGGCAACAATTTTCATGACATCAAGAGCATAGTCTTAAACTGCGCATGAATAAAATACAGAGTGCGCTAAACGTCGCAAAAGAAGCACTGCGCATCGGCACATCGAAAAAGCCTTTATGTTACGTGTACCGGGATTCCTGTGGCAGAATATGTAAGTAGTTTATTCGCTGTTCCTCGAATTCAGAACAGAAAAAGAGAACATGAAACACTACATTCGATAAACAAAACCTAGAGAACGGATGGTCACGCACACGCAAAACAATGACACGGAAAACGATACATTAATAATCAAATCAACAAAGTTCACAAATGATAGAGTGAAAAAAAAAACGAAGCCAACGGCAGAGGATCGAACTCGAGAGTAGATTTGAAGAGAAAAGTTAAACCATACTTCCAGACATGGGCTAAAACGTCGTATGGAAGCTAAAGCTTTGCGGCTAGGCTGGAGATTTCGGCCCCAGCACCGCTATCTAGTGAACTGTACAACACAAAGGTACCTAAGGAACCAGCGCATTAATGGGGAGGCAATAACCAGGATTCCAGGCCTGTCTTATACGGTTACGCCACGCACAGTTAGCTGAGTTCTAGGGTGGGATTATATGCAATGTGTGCTGTGTGTGGCACGTGTCTTTATATTGCTGGTTATATGGGAGGGGATGGTGGGGGAAAGGAGTAGATACAACGTGTGCTGCGCGTGGCACGTGTCATCATATTGTTGGTTATATGGGAGGGGGTGGTGGGGGAAAGGATTAGATGCAATGCGTAAAGCGCATGGCAAGTGTCATCATATTGTTGGTTATATGGGATGGGGTGGTGGGGGAAAGGATTAGATGCAATGCGTACTGCACGTGGTAAGTGTCATCGTATTGTTGGTTATATGGGAGGGGGTGGTGGAGGAAAGGATTAGATGCAATGCGTACTGCGCGTGGCAAGTGTCATCATATTGTTGGTTAAATGGGAGGGGGTGGTGGGGTAAAGGATTATATGCAATGTGTGCTGTGTGTGGCACGTGTCATCATATTGCTGGTTATATGGTAGGGGATGGTGGGGGAAAGGAGTAGATACAATGTGTGCTGCGTGTGGCACGTGTCATCATATTGCTGGTTATATGGGAGGGGATGGTGGGGGAAAGGAGTAGGTGCAATGCGTACTGCGCGTAGCACGTATCATCATATTGCTGGTTATATGGGAGGGGATGGTGGGGGAAAGGAGTAGATACAATGCGTGCTGTGCGTAGCACGTGTAATCATATTGCTGGTTATATGGGAGGGGATGGTGGGGGAAAGGAGTAGATACAATGTGTGCTGTGTGTGGCACGTGTCATCATATTGCTGGTTATATGGTAGGGGATGGTGGGGGAAAGGATTAGATGCAATGTGTGCTGCGCGTTGCACGTGTCATTAGATTGATGGTTATTTTGGAGGGGGTGGTGGGGAAAAGGAGTTGACTTTTCAGCTGGATTCACGCATGCGTTATCGTATTGATATGGGAGGGGTGGGTGGGGCGTAAGGGGGTTCCGAATAAGAAGTAGACACATGAGTGCCGTAGCTAACCAATGTTTAATCTCATCCTTGTGTTCAGGGATGTAGATTGGAGCTTGCCTACCAACCATTTCTGAACAGATAGAAAGCACCTGCTAAACGGGCCTGAATGGCCGTTTGGTCAGGTTACACAGGCTGATAGGATATATGCGTGAACTGATAGGAGACGGGTGACCGTGCTCGTTTTACTGACAGTCTGGTCAATTTACACAGGTTAAGGCTGATAGGATATATGCGCGTGAACTGATAGGAGAAGGGTGACCGTGCTTGTTTTACTGACAGTCTGGTCAATTTACACAGGTTGGGCGTTTACATGATGGTAAAAGGGGGCTTTAGATTATGATAGTGGACTTTGACATTGGACTGATGGTGCCGAAGTAGGGAGAATTTCAAATAGCGCTGAGGGATACAAATCCAGCACATGAAAAACTAAAAGGATTTTATTCCATAATTCAAACATTCTCTACAACATACAAATAAACAAACTTCAACAATGGATACTATAATTACACATGTATTCGATGGACCAATTCCACCCAATGTTCCTATAGGGCCGCCTTTGTAAAACTCGCTGAGAAAATGGCCTGACACGGCATAACGTGGTATGGTACGGTTCGGCACGGCAGTCAGGGGGGAGGGGGGTGGTGCGGTTATGGTACGGCGACACACACGTTTCTACGCCATACGCACGGTGGTACGGCACGAAAAGATACATAATCTCGGCAGCTTCTCATCTTTTCCCACTCTATTCGTTTTAGAGTTTTGCATGGTGCTTCAGTTCGTTGACTCGAAAAGGACATGAAATCTCAGTATCCTCCGTTTGTCGCATCTTGTAGCCAATCCAATCTCTAGATAAGGCCTAGAAAAACTTGAGCCATCTTTTGAGAATCGTTCCGTCCTGACCAGTCCATCGTTCAAGTTCGTTTTTGATGATGGAGTCTCGTAGCTCCATAGATATACTAATCCTGGAAGATATCGGTGAAAAATCCGGACAATCCTCGAAACCGATCCTCAGCTTCACATTTGCTTTATCAAAATACCTCGATTCGGGTTTTCTTGGACAAGAAGTTGCGTATGATTTGAAAGCTAAAGGAGTTCGCTCTGCGAAGGTAGCGCAAGATGTCTGGGCCATCTTAGCTCAAGTGGCTGGCAATGTGAATAGAAAGATAGATTGATTTCTCTTTTATACAGTTTTTATACAGCCTTGTTAAGCAAATGTACCGCTATATGACAATCGGTGAGTAGATCATTAACAGCCTGTTATTTCCTTTAGATGAAATGGATGACGTTTTATTTTTTTCCGCCAGGATTTGCCGCTGGTAGTTAAGGATCCTTTCGCTTCACGTGAAGTTTCCTGAAAAGCTGCCCGTTAAGCGTGTAGCACGCAAAAAACCTTTATATAGGGGTATTCTCATTCATGATCTAACTTCCATTGAGTGTACTACTGGCTTGTTTCAATGATTTTCTTTTTAAATGTAAGAATCGTGGGCTTGGATGTTTTGTTGGTATTACATAAGATATTTTTTTCCTGCCGTGTTATTATATAAGCAGGTATGACAGCTATCTTGTTGTTTTGGTGGGATTTGTTATTGTTATATAGCGGTGAAAGGGTTATTAAAAGTCTCTAATCTCTTTTCAGCCACTCCTATCTCAAGAGCAAAAATATCCTATCAATAAAAACGAGCGCGATATATACTTTTGGCAGGAGCTACAACTACTGTCCTGCCGAAATATTGTTCTAAAAAACAACAATCTGCGTCGTTGTCGACTTTTTCTTTTAAATTTATTATTTATAGTTAACTGTCGACGCAGACCACAAGGTCCCTCCCCCTCCAATAGGCCCGGGGGAAGCCAAAATATTACTGATCCCTGCTTGAAAAAGTAAGAGAACAACGAATGTCATTGTTAATTATGCTTTCAGCACCTGCGTGCGACTTTATAGTGCGAAAATATCCATGAAAATATGTCAAAAAATGTTCTACCTGCCCCTTTCCTATCACCGCTAAGCACCCTTAGTAGACATGACGGAAAAACCCTAAACATGCGCACTTCGAAGAAATGGAGAAAGAAGATACAAGTTCTTACAATGGCCATCCGTTCCTTGTATTTAGGACTGATTTTCCCTTTTACAAACACAAAAATCGTGAGGCTGAAATGCACATACCCAGATTTTGGCCTTTAGAGATAATTTTTTCCTTTATCATCATTGCGCTATGTATGTGCTCAAAGACGAAAAGCTCAAATTTCAATAAAAAATCGCATTAATTTTTAAAAAGTCGCATTTGACATTTTGTTTGATATTACTCAATAAGTACTTAGGGGAATTTTCCGCCTTATTTGATGTGAAATGAGCTTATTGGGAACATCAAGTCATGTTTTTCCGTCATGTCCCCTTAATAAAAATAATAAAACGCGCTAGCCTCCGGGACTTTTACGGGCTTTTGCGGTGAGTCATAGGCGGCTTTTGCGTGTATTTGGCTGTATTTTGCTTTTGGTGCAGATGACTCTCACAAACTTAGACCAAACAACCACTATTTCTTAAATTTTCGTTTAACATTCACTGCATTTCCCTTTGACTATTCGATCCCACTAGACGGATGTGATACTAGTTTTATTTCAAGTGTCTTTTTCTTCCTTTTTTCTATATATGTTTTAAGCTGATACATCGAAGCTTCTGAGGAGAGTAGAAACTTACTGCAGTAATCTATTTTGCATTCGATCTTTTTTTTTTTATTATACTTCCGTGGAAGGTATCAGGATTGGCTGAGAGTGGTGCGCAGTCATAGATATAATATGGAAAAAGCCTAGTATTTATAAGGTTCATTAATACATCATGGTCTCTTGTTTACCCTCTAGTCTATCTTTATTACCTCCAATAGTGCGGATACGCCCTTATCATTTATGTTGCTAAAAAAACAGATATGGGAGACACAACCCACGTGGCAGGGGGAGTGTGGGAAAAAAGCCTAATGTACTTTATCATCTGAAAATAAAAAAATGTCAAAACTATTGCTTTCTCGTTTAATAGTCACGTTTTAGATAGTTCGTTTTAGAACTTACATACAGTGACTTATTGCTTCGATGTAAGTCATCTCAACATAATTTTATATTGTGGTCCTTCAAATAACAATTTTCCAAAGTGCGGATGATAACTAAGAATATAAAATATTAAGCAGAAAAATTTGAAAAAATGACCCGTACTTGGCATATAGCCCAACCAAGACTGTAGGAAATTTATACAGCCCAATTCGTTGTTGCGCGACCACGGCGAATCCAAAATCCATGTCTCGTTTGGGAATAGCGCGTAGTCAGATATAAGCTTTGGGGCTGTTTGTCTGGTTTTGATTGTTTGGTTTGATTGACCACACGCTATTTCCAAACGAAGAAAGGAATTTTGATTCTGGCAGGTCGCGCTACAACGAATTTCGCCATAAGGTAGGATAATCGAACGTTTTTCGAAAACCTACTAAGTATCTGAAAATTATGTTCTAAGCGTTTTCCGTTACCTTGTGCGTCACAGCGAATTCTCCCATGTGACTTACACACAGCCGCGTGAAATTAACAGAAAGTGTTTTCTGCTCATATTTATATCCCCCTGCGTCTCCCAAGTTATCAGGAAACCCTAAGCTACTCTAAAACGTGAATGATCTATACCAGACAAGAGACCATGGTCTCTAGAACGAGAGTACTAGGTTATAAGAAAACTCGAGAAATTAGAATAAGCCATTAATTTGGGTAAAATTATTAATGCTATGTTTATTTTTTTCGAGACCCCAAGTTTTGGTCGCCATATTGGAAAATAGAAATAGGAATCTAGTTTGTTTATTTTCTAGAAATGGTTTGTACTTGTAGGTGTTGAAGTTTTTTTATTCGGTGAGGGAGAGTTCATTAAATACATCGAGGGGGGGGGGGGGGGGGGGAGGAAAGATATTGAGGGGGAGAGGCTCCGAAAATTTTTAACCACCAAAAGGGGGGGCTCCGAAAAAAGGTCCTCTTAAGGGGGCTCTGAATTTTTTAGGAGCCGTACTTTTCAGCTTTAATATTTTTCTTGATAAGATCTAGTTTGTAGCATAAATCCAGATTGAATATTAAGCCAAATAAACCATAATATAGATACTTCCAGCTTTCAGTATGTTACAGTTGATTTACCGATACTGTTTATTATCAGTTAAACAAATTGAAAGTGGTGGACAAGGTTTGAATCAACACAAGTTTGAAAAGGTATGTTAAACGCCTCTGTGAAACAAAGTGGTTGTGCTGACGTTTCGAGCGGTAGCCGTCCGTCGGAGCAAAAGAAACTGAATAGGATGGGGGAGTAGTAAAGTGGTGGAGCATGCAAACCCACAAAAAGATATTCTTACAATGTTTTACACGTTGTCAAGAGACCATTATGGTCTCTTGACGTTGGACATTATATCCCTTTTTATACAGAAAAATATCCTTAACAAAAACAAATATATACAAATTTTAACTCCTTTACAGGCGTCCTTAGTGGTGGATCTCTCTCTTTTTTTTTTTGGGGGGGGGGAGGTGGTGGTTTGGAAATAAAAGTTCCTCCAAGCAACTGATTGAGGTAAAAAAAGAGATCGCAACCCAGCCCTGCACCATTTTACACAGTTATACATGCAAAAAGAAATTATGAAGCCAGAAACCGAAAATTGTGAAGAAGAGATGTCAGATTCTGAAATTATAAAAATAATAAACCAAATAAAAAACTCCAAAGCCTATAAATAGGCTAACTGAAACTTTTATCCCATTACATTTGCCTCTCAAAAACAGTCTAACGAAGAGTCTTAAAAAATATTGTTTATCGAAAAAATAAAAAGGGACCATGGATTAAAAATAAATAGGCCCCTTAAATACAACCCACACCAACCAATCAATGGGAGAGATGGTCATTTTGTTGAACATGTCGCTTTAATGTAAAGTTGTTATACAATAAGTAAAGCCTAGGAGAGTTGGTAAATACAAAAATATAATAGGCTAACAGTTCTTATTCTGTGCTTAGTTGGTATAAACGGGGATTTTCTTATAATCATATTGTTATACCTGTTGCATCTATTTAAAATCTGCATTTACTTTTTGTATATTACAAGTATAAGGAAGTCATAGCATGCTACTATATACACCACAGGTAGTCCAGACAAACTGCTATATCTTCCACAGGGCATGTCACTTCTCTGGCTCATCCACTCCAGCCTGGTTCATCAACTCGCCAATGTTTTTCTCAAGGTCATCAATTCGGTTGCTCATTTCATCAAGTGATTTCATTAAGGAATATTGATCAATGACTAGTAAATTATGCAAGTTAATAATCTTATTCTGATTGAAGTAATGCCATGGTAACAGCAATAATGTTTTTTTGGAGGTAGGGCATCCTTTTACCATTTTTCCCCAGCTCTGCATCACCCTAGGTTCCAGGGGATGGTGAAACATCAAAAGCAAGCAAGCTCTGCTAGCATTGTAGAGGGGTGCTAGTATGGTAGAGAGAGTGAGGGCTAACCCCCCCCCCCCTTCCACAAAAGCTGATTGAGCTGTTAGCCCCACACAAATTCCACCAGCACTGTTAGCATGGCCTTCCTCAGTTTATGACAAGACAGAGGAAATGTTTTTGACTTACTTTGCAGCACATCCAAACATGGTATTCAAAGAGTTTCAACCATGCTGGGCCAGCATTGGTAGCATTGTCTGCACAATGCTTTGGGCTACACAAGATACTGTCCAGAAAGGTTGAAACCAGGGTGACCAACCCTTTAGTTGAGAAAGATCTTGAAAAACTCTGATTTCAAAAGTGAGTTAGTTGCACTTGGTGGTTGCAATTGTGCATGTAAAAATCAAGAGCTTTGATATTTTCCTGCTAGCTGTGTCCAAATGGTATAGAAATTCTATCCAAGGAAAGTTTATATTAGGAGCTTTAAAAACAGGGGACCTGGGATTTCAGAATAAGTCTAACATACAGCATTAATTATATCCAAGTCCTATTTTTGATGGATCATGATGTATATGTGGTATCTCAAACTAAAATATGTTCTTTGGGCTATAGACAACAGATATTATTTTTATGTGATTTGCATATCTCTCATTCAAGAGAGATACCCTTTTAAAAAATAGATAAAATAATTCATAACCATAAAAGCTGCACAACTAATGTACAGAAATTTACAGGATAACCTAAAACCGAGCTATATCATAATTATTTAAAAAGAGGTTTTTAAATAACTGGTAGCCAATTTAAAATCGTTTTTACAAAGACAAAATAAAAACATACTACATTCTTTATATGAAAGGGAGATTATTATATAAAGAAGCTGTGAAAAGTAATCAAGTATATTGAGCCGTCAAAAGCTCGCTAAAGGCAAACATTCAGTAAGTAAGTTAAGTATTCGTTAGCAACTCGTTAATTTATCGGCGTCGCTTGTCGAGTTTAAAACAAACAAACAAGTTCTAGGGACGCCAACGGCTTGGGGATCAGTTTGAATAAAAAAAACTATCTAAATCCTTTTCTTAAGCTGCGTAGTAAAATAGGATTAAAACTGAGAAATACTCTATGCAAAAGGATATTTCTTGTTATGATCTGGTCCGACATGTTTTGGAATTTATCTTGCTGTAAATGAAACAAAGTTAAAATTCAATGAAGTGTTGTTATTTTACCCATTCGGTAGAATAGGTTATTTCAATGATAACTGTATAAATACGAAGGACTAAGCACGAGCTGTAACTAACCATCTGTGTCAGCAAAGTTTGGACCTAATAATGAGTACCACGGGTTAAGGAAAACAGAATTCAGTTGAGGATTCGAAGCTAAAGTGTCAAAACAAGAATGCTTTTCTTCCGGTTTTGACTGCTAAAACTTTTCATACCGAAAAATTACCAAAGCAGCAATAAAGAAAGCTTTCATAGCAACTGGGATGAAAACTAGATATTAGAGGTAAGTTCAGATGAAAAGGATACAAATCCAGTGAGATCTTGTAGGTTCTCGGGGTTTTCTACATCTCCAGACTTGATTTTAGTGTCAGCCATTTTAGATATTCGAAGCGACTGCTAGCAACTCGACCCAGTCCAAGAGCATAGAGCATCGTACATTTTTTTTTTAACACAGGGTGACCAAACACAATGTACATTTGTTGATGTTCGAAAATTATAACAAATCATTTTTCGAAGTTTGCGATAACTATTTACTTAAAGATCTTGATTATAATGTGACCATTTGGTTGGGAAAAATAGGGTTAATAGCCCCACTCGTTCTCTTACTCGTCCCAGGCAACCTCAGCAAAATAGCAACAAAATGGCGGCAAAACAAGAACGTACTGACAGATATGCGACGACTTTGACAGTCCAGAACTTCTAGCTGCAAGAGTATATGAGAATATGGCGAGCAAGCAAAGACATCAGAAGCATTTGTCCACTTATCTCAAGTCAAAAAAAGAAAGCCCGGATAAAAGGTATTTCGGTAGTTTATAAAACAAGGAAGTTCAACAATTTACTTAACTCAGAAATGCAGTACACCAGAGATGGGCTGGTTCCATCAGAATATCGTGCAGTTTGTATCAATAGGTGTAAAGAATTAGGCATCTCTTTGCACACCAAAGCGCTGCTACTTTTTATTTTATTAGAATCAATCTCCAAATTCCATATTTTTACACGACCTTCTACAACCTCTAAATTCCTCTGTTCCCCCTTTCTATTTGAGGACCCAAACAAATTGGGTATTCTTATCTCAGGACCAAGTCAACACCATCTAAATCACAAAAGAACCCGCAAGCTACTTTTCGATCCAACCAGAGATCCACTCTCAGCAAGGCCAAGGGTGGTCAAGATTGCATGTTTGAAAGGTAAAAAATGTAGGAAGGAGACTTGGAAGATTTCAAATTGTTCATATCTGAGCTGGAAAATCACTGTCTAGGGTTTAGAAAAAGACAGATTTTATTAGAGTGCCGTGAACAAAGATGTACATAGGCCATTATTCCCCAACATTTACAAGTGTGATTGTGCAAATTTAAGTCATAAATGTATTGAGCTACAATGCTGTGGTGTTTTTTTTTTTTTTTGGAGTTATTAAATCTATAAAGTTTGGGAAATGTCTATGTAGTTGTTTAGTATTTCTTATTTTTTTTCTTTTTTTTTTGGAAATTGAGCATTTAACTAGAAAGTGTTATTCGTTCTCCATAGTCTGGTAGCAGTTTAGCTATACCCCCCCCCTTCTGTCCCCCTTTCCTCCCCTAAATGACAGACCAGTGAGTAGACTAGTTGTTAGACTAGTTATAATTAAAAAAAACACTATTATTTTAAACTGCGCTGTTTTTTTTTTAGTAAGGGTGTCAATGTTGTTTTGTTGCCTTTGATGTTTTGTTTGGATGTGTTCACAGGCTTCCGGATGAGCTCCTTTTAGGCATTTTCAAGTTTCTCAGTCCCTCAGAATTGCTGAAATGTGCTCAAGTCTGTCGGCATTGGTCACAGTTAACTACAGAAAGGTGACTTTAAACATTTCAATAAAGTTTCACTATCGTATTAGTGCCATGGGTAAAGCCTCGCCCCCTGATCCCCCCCCCCCCAAAAAAAAATATGTGATGACTCATGTGAAAACATACCTTAGGGTTTTCCGCGAGTTTTGCCAAACTCGCGGCCGTTTCGCGGAACGCTCGCGCCCTTCCCGCGGAATGCTCACGCTTTTCTCGCAGAATGCTCGCGCCTTATTAACAGAAAGCTCGCACCCATCTCGCGAAACGCTCGCGCCTAAAAAACGGAAAGCTTATGCCTATCTCGCGGAACGCTCGCGCCTTGACAACGGGAAGCTTCACGACTTGCTAAACACAACTCGCGGGTTGTATCTTATAAACGACACGGAATAGCGACCAGCAAGTTGATCCTTAGTCAGCTACGATTTTTCGAAAGGAGGATTTTTTTTTACACAGCACAGAGCGACGGTTTTGTCTATAATTTGTGTCGTTACGGCTTTTTTAGAAGAGTACCCAAGCACCTTGAAAAACTTTCACAGATCGTACTCGCTCTCGAATCGCACAGAAATAAATACGAAATAGTTAGTCTGGTAATTTGTAAGTTACTAGAGATTAGTAGCGTATTAGATAGAGCCGAACGCAAACCAAGGGAGCGTTGCTGTCCGAGTGTCTTTGTCTTTGTTGGCGGCGAATAAATCATGCCGCTCAAAAACTCGCGTATTAAACAGACCCCCCAAAAAAGATTGTCGCAATCGCTACATTGCTCCAGCCGAACGCACCTTAAGAAGCATCGTTGTTTGAGTGTATATGTAGAAAAATAACTTTACTACAACTAGATTTAATAAAATTTTATTTACGATTCTATATATTTAAACCATGGTTAGTATGTTTAAACATTGTTTTCTTAACCAAGTACATGGCTTCTAGCGAACCAACCAAGGAATTCGACCGAACCAACCAAGGCTTTGAGCGAAACATCTTCTGACCGATGTCAAACTGTCAAAGTCGCTATCAAGCTATCCCTTAAGAGGCGATTGGTAATAGCGCTATTGCCTTGATGTAGCATCGTAGCGACTTTGCCGTTCGATTCCCTTGCTAGCACTCGAGATCTCAATGAAACCAAACTCAAATACTTGCTTTATTGTGTCGAATACTATTCAGATGTTTACTACTTCTATCCTAAGAGACGCTTCTTCTAACGTATAGACATCAGTAGATGTCTATCGCGTTTCACCGACTTTGGAAATTCAAAGATTCATCACTTTTGCCAATTGTTACGTTATGTGCTTGCGACTCAACAATGAAATGCTCGTGCCCGTTTTGCAAAAGCTCGCGAAACACTCGCTCCTATCTCCCGGAATGCTCCCGCCCGTTTCACGGAACGCTCGCGCCGGTTTCGCGGGTTAATTCGCGGAATTGAGAAGCTCTAAGGTACGTTTTCGCATGAGTTGTCACATATGCTATGGGCATAAATACAAACATGGTAAATTAGGGACTCTGTAGAAATGTGCCTTATTATACTGAATCTGACACCTCTCATTATAGCTGTCTATGGGAGAACATCTTTCTTAAAGTCCCACTAGGTGTGCGGCAGTTGTTCAGCTTTGAAGAGACAAAGGAAGAGGGGTTTAACTGGAAAAAGGAAGTGATCAAAAGGTTTGTCATGGAAAAAAACATTTCTTTAGTGGATACCTCAATTTAACTCAGACTATTTACATTCTTTGTTATGTTTCTATAGGTGTATAACAGCCAGGAACAACATGGTATTGAAACCCAGAAAAGAGCAGCGACCAAGGGTGTATCAGGGAAAACCTGGACTGCAGGGTCATTTAGCGTATGTACAGGTTTTAGTAGTTTAGTCACTGCCTTGCCTGGCTTGCATAGCATGGCTATAGCTTGCATGTGGAGGGTGAATTTTACAGAGGACAAGGCACCTACCTCCACCCCCCATAAATACAAGGAATGTGTGATGCTTGCCCCCCCCATATATAGCCAGTGATTACAACTTTTCAATCAATCAATCTTTAATTTATTACTGTCTCTTGCAGCAAGTCTGAATTTCAGGCGGTGTCAGCAACACAATTTAAACTTTCTAGTTGTTAAATAAAAATGTTCCATAGATCTCATAAAAATGTCCCATACAGATATCATGGTAGCTTTCCATCTGTACCCCTAATTTATTCATTCATGCTTAAGCTTAAATTTTTTCAGGTTTCTGTCAGTCAAATGGAAGCTCTGTTTCATGGACACTAATGGAAATGACCACTGGGTGTCAGTTGGGCGAATGTTGTATCACCGTCACTCTGTCTCTGTACACTGGGGATCAGTTACCCTTCCTCCGCTACAAAGACTGAAAAACTTAAGGGTGTATGCCTTTGTGCCGGTGTTTTATAACAAGGAGTGGGTTCCTCACAAAAATAGGTACAGTGCAGCTGTCAATACTTCTGTTTTTACCTTATTATTAGTATTTATACAGGTCTATAGCAGGGTGTGGTGCACCAGGGTCATGTGCCCCCCAATATTTTCAAAAATTATAAGAAAATAACCAGAAGGGGGTGGCTGCGTCCCCTAATATTTTCTCTCTCAATATTTCTGTGTTGTGCCCCCCCTCTCCCCCAATCTTACCCTGGTTATGATTATATATACCTGTATATACCTGTGCCCCTTTTTTTCCTATTTTCGGAAAAGTTTATTTTTTTATTTTATTTTTGTAGTGCAACCACAAGATCCTTAATTCTTCAATATGACATGAAGTTAAAAGGTAGTTGTAAGCTATGATATTTAAAAAAAATTTGTTGAATGAATTTCTCACCTATAAAAATTATTTCTTGTCCCAATTTTTATCCATAAATATTTTTAACATTTTTTTAAGCATAAAAGAAATCATTACTGTTAGTTAGAAAGTGTATTAGCCATATTAGTATTAGGCCACTGACTTTTGTACTTACATTTACTGTAAAATAAGTTTTGAACATTTCATTTTCATGAGACCCTCTCAGGGAAAGCACCCTCTCAGAGAAAGCAGGATTGGAAGGGTCTTCTAACAACCCCTTTGGGATACATATAGTAGAATTTGATACCCTTAAAGATTGATAATTCCTGTGTAACTTTATGGAGATCCTCCCCTTGAATTGCATATTTAAGTTATTTGTTTGCAGGTGCAAAAAAGTACATATTTCAGGGCTTCTGGAATTACGCGGACAAATACTCAAAATTAAGCGTGATTCTTTGCTAAATTACGCGGAAAATCAATAATTTCGCTCTAGATTACGCAGGATTTTGCAATACATTTTTCTTGAAAAATCAAAATTTTGCAGGATTCTTTACTGAATTACGCGCTAAATTACACGGAATATCAACTGTTACGCCCAAACTACATTTTGTACCAAAGGAAAGCACGAAATAACTCGAAAAGGGTTTATTATTTTGCGCAAAAATATATAAGGCGAGTTTTCATTGGCTCCTAGCCACTAGTCCTAGGCCTTCGCGGTTTAGCAAAGAACGCCTAGTCATTTTATTTGTTTTCGAAATTCAGTTCGAAATATCGCACTCTTACAAAGAATATCTTCTCTTTTTTACGAGAAATAGAGGTAAGAACCCTAAAAGAACACATCAGCTGTGCACTTAAATGTTTTGTCTTTCAAAATTTAGCTAAATTACACGGGATTATGTGGAAATTTGTGGATTACCCGGATTACGCGAAAAAAGCCAAATTACGCGCTTCCGCACAAGCGCGTAATTCCAGGAGCCCTGATATTTGCTCTTTTATGTTAAATGCATGATCTTAAACTTTTTCTATAAAAAATATTTTTATATTAAATGATAATATTATTCTATTTTAATTTACACCACTGATTACCCAATTTTCTATTTAGAAAACATTGTTGAGCAAAAAAGTGCCCTTACAGATGATGATTTGGTTACCTTGCACAACCTCCCCAATGGGACAACCATAGGGTGCTGGAAGGCATCATGGAAAGTATGACTGATTATTATGGAGATCCATGATCATATTACAGCTTATCTTGAAAATCATCCTGGAAGGCTACAGGCCTGATTTGACTTGATCACAAACATGTAAACCTTTCTTAATTACTTAACAGGGCGGTGGTGAAATTGCATTTGTTACTGTGAATTTACCACACCATAAGCTGGCTCGCAGGATTCTCCTTGGTTCATCCTCTCAGTAAGTCATCCTTTACTCCATCAACTGCCATGCTATCAGGAGGAAATTTCTGTGTGTGTTAGAACAAGATTCAATGGCGGGTAGCTAGGGGTCTGGTGGCAAATGTGTACCCCTCCTTGGTCCCAACAATATCTAAAAGTCTCCTTTTCTTGAAATGGCTAAATTCTATCCTTTTTCAATAATGATATAATGACCGCAAAACCCTATTCAGCAAAATCCTTATTGCTGTGCTCGTGATGTGAAGTTCCAGAAAAGATCCAACCCCCCCAAGAGGTTTTTTTTCTCCTTCTCCACCACAAGACAGAGTGTACAAACTATGTTTTTTTCATAAAAAAATTCCAATGCTGTTTATGGGGGAGGTAGTTATTTTGTTTTGAAATTGTGCAATATTGAGACTGGTTCAACTTTTGACTTGCAGAGTCTGCCGAATAGCGCCCCATGTACCTGTCCTAGATGATATTGATCCAAGATACGGTAATGAGGATGATAACACCTTTGTGAAACTGTTGTGTTTTTAGTAGTGTCTTAAAACTAAAGATTTCTGCTGTTTTTCCAGGTCTCCATGGTTACACGGCCGAGCTCATGCTAAGGACTGAAAATATGACCTTTTTGGAGCACCACTTTCGTGATTTAAGAGATGGTAAGTGATAATAATTCTGAACATTTCTGGTGAAAAGATTGTCACTGTGTTTTTCAGGGTTTTGATGGTGATGGAGACATGATGATTGCGATGTCATGATGATGAAGATGATAAGATACTGAAGATGATAAGGAAGCTTTTGATGATGATTATTGGTAGTAATTACCCACTTTTTAGTGTCCAATAGTGTATACCCTTCACAGCCCCTGGTGGTGGTGATTATGGAAGCCTGCTAGCCAGCCCAAAGTGATGATTGTTTTATTTGTGACGTTGGAAATAATGCACTGTAAGTTGTTGATTTTATAAGGATAGGTGCCTTATGATAACCTGTGTTTTTAGGGTATGTCACTGGAGATGAGGTGATTTTCACAAGTTTTAATAATGAGGTGTGCAGACTTCATGGTGAGACACTTTGGTTGCCATGGAAAACTGAGCTCTTTAAGGGGACTTTAAAGGTAGATATGTCTTTCAATAAGGCATGTTGCAAGTCTTATTTTATACTCAAACCATTGTCCATTGTAGGACTCTTGCATATTGGATTTAGTCTTCAAGGACGAACACAAGAAAAACATGTGGTCTGTCAGGTATTACAGCAGCCTCATGTCACTTCTGGTGAGATGGGGTGTACTCCCTGAGGGGTGAGGGGGTACTTCTTGAGGGGTGAGAGGGTACTTCTGGAGGGATGGGGGGAGTATGTCTAGAGGGGTAAGGAAAAGGCTACGTCTGGAGGGGTGAGGGGGACACTTCTGGAGTGGTGAAGGAAGTATCTGGAGGGGTGAGGAGGGGTGACAGGAGTTATTGGAGTACTTGGAGGGGAGAATAGGATACATCTGGAGGGATGAGGAGGGGTGACAGGAGTTATTGGAGTACTTGGAGGGGAGAATAGGATACATCTGGAGGGATGAGGAGGGGTGACAGGAGTTATTGGAGTACTTGGAGGGGAGAATAGGATACATCTGGAGGGATGAGGAGGGGTGACAGGAGTTATTGGAGTACTTGGAGGGGAGAATAGGATACATCTGGAGGGATGAGGAGGGGTGACAGGAGTTATTGGAGTACTTGGAGGGGAGAATAGGATACATCTGGAGGGGTGAGGAGGGGTGACAGGAGTTATTGGAGTACTTGGAGGGGAGAATAGGATACATCTGGAGGGGTGAGGAGGGGTGACAGGAGTTATTGGAGTACTTGGAGGGGAGAATAGGATACATCTGGAGGGGTGAGGAGGGGTGACAGGAGTTATTGGAGTACTTGGAGGGGAGAATAGGATACATCTGGAGGGGTGACAGGAGTTATTGGAGTACTTGGAGGGGAGAATAGGATACATCTGGAGGGGTGAGGAGGGGTGACAGGAGTTATTGGAGTACTTGGAGGGGAGAATAGGATACATCTGGAGGGATGAGGAGGGGTGACAGGAGTTATTGGAGTACTTGGAGGGGAGAATAGGATACATCTGGAGGGGTGAGGAGGGGTGACAGGAGTTATTGGAGTACTTGGAGGGGAGAATAGGATACATCTGGAGGGGTGACAGGAGTTATTGGAGTACTTGGAGGGGAGAATAGGATACATCTGGAGGGGTGAGGAGGGGTGACAGGAGTTATTGGAGTACTTGGAGGGGAGAATAGGATACATCTGGAGGGATGAGGAGGGGTGACAGGAGTTATTGGAGTACTTGGAGGGGAGAATAGGATACATCTGGAGGGATGAGGAGGGGTGACAGGAGTTATTGGAGTACTTGGAGGGGAGAATAGGATACATCTGGAGGGATGAGGAGGGGTGACAGGAGTTATTGGAGTACTTGGAGGGGAGAATAGGATACATCTGGAGGGATGAGGAGGGGTGACAGGAGTTATTGGAGTACTTGGAGGGGAGAATAGGATACATCTGGAGGGGTGAGGAGGGGTGACAGGAGTTATTGGAGTACTTGGAGGGGAGAATAGGACACATCTGGAGGGGTGAGGAGGGGTGACAGGAGTTATTGGAGTACTTGGAGGGGAGAATAGGATACATCTGGAGGGATGAGGAGGGGTGACAGGAGTTATTGGAGTACTTGGGGGGGAGAATAGGATACATCTGGAGGGATGAGGAGGGGTGACAGGAGTTATTGGAGTACTTGGGGGGGGGAATAGGATACATCTGGAAGGATGAGGAGAGGTGACAGGAGTTATTGGAGTACTTGGAGGGGAGAATAGGATACATCTGGAAGGATGAGGAGAGGTGACAGGAGTTATTGGAGTACTTGGAGGGGAGAATAGGATACATCTGGAGGGGTGAGGAGGGGTGACAGGAGTTATTGGAGTACTTGGGGGGGGGAATAGGATACATCTGGAAGGATGAGGAGAGGTGACAGGAGTTATTGGAGTACTTGGAGGGGAGAATAGGATACATCTGGAGGGGTGAGGAGGGGTGACAGGAGTTATTGGAGTACTTGGAGGGGAGAATAGGATACATCTGGAGGGATGAGGAGGGGTGACAGGAGTTATTGGAGTACTTGGAGGGGAGAATAGGATACATCTGGAGGGGTGAGGAGGGGTGACAGGAGTTATTGGAGTACTTGGGGGGGGGAATAGGATACATCTGGAAGGATGAGGAGAGGTGACAGGAGTTATTGGAGTACTTGGAGGGGAGAATAGGATACATCTGGAGGGGTGAGGAGGGGTGACAGGAGTTATTGGAGTACTTGGAGGGGAGAATAGGATACATCTGGAGGGATGAGGAGGGGTGACAGGAGTTATTGGAGTACTTGGGGGGGAGAATAGGATACATCTGGAAGGATGAGGAGAGGTGACAGGAGTTATTGGAGTACTTGGAGGGGAGAATAGGATACATCTGGAGGGATGAGGAGGGGTGACAGGAGTTATTGGAGTACTTGGAGGGGAGAATAGGATACATCTGGAGGGGTGAGGAGGGGTGACAGGAGTTATTGGAGTACTTGGAGGGGAGAATAGGATACATCTGGAGGGGTGAGGAGGGGTGACAGGAGTTATTGGAGTACTTGGAGGGGAGAATAGGATACATCTGGAGGGATGAGGAGGGGTGACAGGAGTTATTGGAGTACTTGGGGGGGGGAATAGGATACATCTGGAAGGATGAGGAGAGGTGACAGGAGTTATTGGAGTACTTGGAGGGGAGAATAGGATACATCTGGAGGGATGAGGAGGGGTGACAGGAGTTATTGGAGTACTTGGAGGGGAGAATAGGATACATCTGGAGGGATGAGGAGGGGTGACAGGAGTTATTGGAGTACTTGGAGGGGAGAATAGGATACATCTGGAGGGGTGAGGAGGGGTGACAGGAGTTATTGGAGTACTTGGGGGGGAGAATAGGATACATCTGGAGGGGTGAGGAGGGGTGACAGGAGTTATTGGAGTACTTGGGGGGGAATAGGATACATCTGGACGGGTGAGGAGGGGTGACAGGAGTTATTGGAGTACTTGGAGGGGGGAATAGGATACATCTGGAGGGGTGAGGAGGGGTGACAGGAGTTATTGGAGTACTTGGAGGGGAGAATAGGATACATCTGGAGGGATGAGGAGGGGTGACAGGAGTTATTGGAGTACTTGGAGGGGAGAATAGGATACATCTGGAGGGGTGAGGAGGGGTGACAGGAGTTATTGGAGTACTTGGAGGGGGGAATAGGATACATCTGGAGGGATGAGGAGGGGTGACAGGAGTTATTGGAGTACTTGGAGGGGGGAATAGGATACATCTGGACGGGTGAGGAGGGGTGACAGGAGTTATTGGAGTACTTGGGGGGGGGAATAGGATACATCTGGAGGGGTGAGGAGGGGTGACAGGAGTTATTGGAGTACTTGGGGGGGGGAATAGGATACATCTGGAGGGATGAGGAGGGGTGACAGGAGTTATTGGAGTACTTGGAGGGGAGAATAGGATACATCTGGAGGGGTGAGGAGGGGTGACAGGAGTTATTGGAGTACTTGGGGGGGGAATAGGATACATCTGGACGGGTGAGGAGGGGTGACAGGAGTTATTGGAGTACTTGGAGGGGGGAATAGGATACATCTGGAGGGGTGAGGAGGGGTGACAGGAGTTATTGGAGTACTTGGGGGGGAGAATAGGATACATCTGGAGGGATGAGGAGGGGTGACAGGAGTTATTGGAGTACTTGGGGGGGGAATAGGATACATCTGGACGGGTGAGGAGGGGTGACAGGAGTTATTGGAGTACTTGGAGGGGGGAATAGGATACATCTGGAGGGATGAGGAGAGGTGACAGGAGTTATTGGAGTACTTGGAGGGGAGAATAGGATACATCTGGAGGGATGAGGAGGGGTGACAGGAGTTATTGGAGTACTTGGGGGGGGGAATAGGATACATCTGGAGGGGTGAGGAGGGGTGACAGGAGTTATTGGAGTACTTGGGGGGGGGAATAGGATACATCTGGAGGGATGAGGAGGGGTGACAGGAGTTATTGGAGTACTTGGAGGGGAGAATAGGATACATCTGGAGGGATGAGGAGGGGTGACAGGAGTTATTGGAGTACTTGGAGGGGAGAATAGGATACATCTGGAGGGGTGAGGAGGGGTGACAGGAGTTATTGGATTACTTGGAGGGGAGAATAGGATACATCTGGAGGGATGAGGAGGGGTGACAGGAGTTATTGGAGTACTTGGAGGGGAGAATAGGATACATCTGGAGGGGTGAGGAGGGGTGACAGGAGTTATTGGAGTACTTGGGGGGGGAATAGGATACATCTGGAGGGATGAGGAGGGGTGACAGGAGTTATTGGAGTACTTGGGGGGGAGAATAGGATACATCTGGAGGGGTGAGGAGGGGTGACAGGAGTTATTGGAGTACTTGGAGGGGGGAATAGGATACATCTGGAGGGATGAGGAGAGGTGACAGGAGTTATTGGAGTACTTGGAGGGGAGAATAGGATACATCTGGAGGGGTGAGGAGGGGTGACAGGAGTTATTGGAGTACTTGGAGGGGGGAATAGGATACATCTGGACGGGTGAGGAGGGGTGACAGGAGTTATTGGAGTACTTGGAGGGGGGAATAGGATACATCTGGAGGGATGAGGAGAGGTGACAGGAGTTATTGGAGTACTTGGAGGGGAGAATAGGATACATCTGGACGGGTGAGGAGGGGTGACAGGAGTTATTGGAGTACTTGGAGGGGGGAATAGGATACATCTGGAGGGATGAGGAGAGGTGACAGGAGTTATTGGAGTACTTGGAGGGGGGAATAGGATACATCTGGAGGGATGAGGAGGGGTGACAGGAGTTATTGGAGTACTTGGAGGGGAGAATAGGATACATCTGGAGGGGTGAGGAGGGGTGACAGGAGTTATTGGAGTACTTGGAGGGGAGAATAGGATACATCTGGAGGGGTGAGGAGGGGTGACAGGAGTTATTGGAGTACTTGGGGGGGGGAATAGGATACATCTGGAGGGATGAGGAGGGGTGACAGGAGTTATTGGAGTACTTGGAGGGGAGAATAGGATACATCTGGAGGGGTGAGGAGGGGTGACAGGAGTTATTGGAGTACTTGGGGGGGGAATAGGATACATCTGGAGGGGTGAGGAGGGGTGACAGGAGTTATTGGAGTACTTGGAGGGGAGAATAGGATACATCTGGAGGGATGAGGAGGGGTGACAGGAGTTATTGGAGTACTTGGGGGGGGGAATAGGATACATCTGGAGGGATGAGGCGAAGGCTTCTCTTTCCCCAAGAGATAATACTTCTGGTGGAGTGAGAGGAGTATTTCCAGATGGGTGAAGGGAGTACTTCCTGAGGGGTAAGGGAGATTTTAGATACTCCTAGAGGTATGAGGGGTTAGTTATGGAGGGTTGTATGGATACTTCCTCAATTCCCTATGCTAAAAAGATCTGGATTGGTGTGCCTATTCACTTCAAATAAAATACATGTTGCAGTTCTCTTGTTTGTGCCAAAAAGAATTCACAGCCAGACGGTAAGAGATTGATTAATTTCAATTTAGCAGCTGGTCACACATCCTAATCATTTCCATGTATATTTTGTTATAAACAGTTGATTACTCAAGGGAGGGTGAGAAATACATAGTCGAATACAGGGATGATCATGGAGCCGTCTTCATATATTATACTTGGGTAAGACCATTTTCTTACTTTCCCCCAGGGACAAACCTGGGGATTGGTCAGGCTGGTTGTACACAAAAATTCAAATTTAAGGTCTTGGTAAAGGTAAATTTGACACTACTGTTTGTTTTTGTGGTTTTTGCAAAACCTGTATCAAAAGTTCTTAAACTTCATTTTTGCAAAAAAATGTTTCTCCATAAATCGCATTCTTAGACGGCTAAAATGGGCCTTTGCTGTTTAGCATGACCTGTTGACTGTGAATTTACGCCAGATCTTTTACTTTTCTAGCGTATTTTTTTAAGGCAAGAACTCAAGTTTGTCGGGGGTAACCTCGCAACGGGTTTTAAGATCACAGTGCCTACTTGCACGGCTTCCAGTAAAGGAGGAAAAAAATCTAGCTGCACGGCTGTCTCCCATTTTCTCGATTTTTAGTCTAAACCATATAACAGCCGTGCACGGAGAAAAAAAAATTAGATGCACTGCCCTTTTTTCTTTTCGCCATTTTAAGCCAAAATTAAAAGTCCTGACTTTAAAAACCTCCAACTGTTATTTAGAACCGTCAAGCGATGGCTTCGAGCTTAAAAATTTTTGGCAAAAGCTGACATGCGAATGCTCGGCACATAATAAACGAAGCGTGGAATTCGACACTTAGCCGAAAATGCCCTTTCTGTTAAAAATCCTGGCTAAGCCGCTGCATACCGCTCCTGGCATAAAGCTCCTCTGCTCCATAGTTCTTCACCTAAGGGTTCCTTAGGTTCCCTAAGCACCAACTGCTGATTAATTTCTCCATGTTAAGAGACAGCTGAGCATATTTTCTCACTTATGACAAATTCCTTTAGGAACAGCCCTCCTGCCATATCACCAGCACACTAACAACAGAGTCCCTTCTTTATTGTACAGTATGCCACATCTAGCATCCCCTTCCACTAAGCCTCCCCCTTCCACTACAACAACCTACACAACACCAGAATTGACACCATTATATTTCCATCCTAACTTGTACATAAACCATCACTTAGGGGCGGAGAATTCCAGAAGTATTGAGCCATTTTTCATACAAGTTTTCACAAGGGGGGCCATCAACCCTCCTCTTTTCAGATCAGTGCATGGTATCGAAACAGGTAAATATATGTATAAGAAAGCTATTTTCCCTAACATTCCATCAATTTTTACCATTTTAGAAGTCTAGAAAAGTCACCCAGTCCTGTAATTGTCTCTGAATTTGCCTTGAGCCCCCACTTTCTTAGGCCAGCTCCGCCTGCCAGCTCCCGGGTTGAGAGGTGTAGAAGTCTGCTCGTAAGGCCTAACAGGATTGACTGGATTACCTCATTGTTCTATTGTATTCATGTTCTATTGTTTTGTCTGTGGTGCCTCAAACCAATCAGGTGAAATCTTCTGATAGCTTCTACATGACCCCCCTGGTAAGGTGTAGGATAGCAGAGTGGGTGTGGTCAACAGAAATTTGAACCCCTTAGAGACAGCAAATCAGGGTCTAGTCACAGGGTTTTTCTTAAAATTTTCTAGACCTAGTTGTTCTTTATTTCACATAGTTTATTATTATTATTAAATGTCCAAATGATATTCAGTTAGCAAACCAATTTATTTCTTGTCCACAAACAGTATAAAACATGCAAGAGTATGTAGACCTATGAAAAGGTCTTAAAGTATAGGGATAGGGCAAGCATTATCATTATTATTATTATTATTACCATTTTTATTATTATTATTCATTTATATTTTCACAAATGAAATAGAGAGTCCCAAAGAAATGCTGCTTGCAAACAACTAATGATAATAGTAATAATGATAATAATAATGATA
Source organism: Nematostella vectensis (assembly GCF_932526225.1). Taxonomy (NCBI): domain Eukaryota; kingdom Metazoa; phylum Cnidaria; class Anthozoa; order Actiniaria; family Edwardsiidae; genus Nematostella; species Nematostella vectensis. The sequence goes on from NC_064046.1 coordinate 2,507,788, forward strand.
ATAATAATGATATTGATAATAAAAGCTGGTTTGTGATTGACAGTAATTTCGTGTAACAATGTTTGATCATATGGAAACCACTTTGCATTATTGGGATTGGTTGTGGTCGCACAGTAAAATAAGCTGCAATCGTGGACAATCAAGGGAGATCATATGGGGAACAAACAAACAAGCAAAATAGATAAAAAACAAAGTAAACCTAATTAGAGAGAAATGCAATATCATATTATGGGTATAAATATGTAAATAAAACAAATTTGATTAAGTAAATAAATCAGGGCCGCAGCAGGGGGTGGGGCACAAGGAAATGACCAGTAGGGGTGTGGCTATGTCCCCCTAATATTATCTTAATGTTTCTGTATTGTCCCCACCCCCCCCCTCCCCCCCCCCCCCGCCAACATTTTGAGGCGTGCTACAGCCATGTAGATTATTTAATAAACGGAAGAATAAGAATAAAAAAATGGTATAGATTCTGGCTAAAAAAGTAAGAAATACCCTTTTCAATGCAATTCGTCAACCTCCCCTCCCCCAAAGCTTTGCTCAACTTGTTTTGTTGTTATGTTCTATTATGTTTTGTTGGGCCTTAGAAATTTATTGCTGTGTTTATATTTTTACTGATCCTTTAGAAACGATTCTTCACAATTTAGATGTTCAATATTTTGATTTTAGATTGAGTTTTTTTAAGCGAACCGGATATTTATGTGACAGCCGTGCATCTAGCGTTTCCAAGAGCTTATGGAGCTCTTGCACGGCCTCTTTTGGATTGGCGGGATTTTTGATTTATAGAGTGGTAGTGATGGCTATCGTCCAGAAATTGGTGGATAAAAAAGTCTTAGTAATCCATAACCAAAGATTAGCGCCAGAAAATATTTCAACTTAGTTCTTACCTGTGTAGCTTGGAGGTTTTTAAAGTCAGGACTTTTCATTTTGGCTTAAAATGGCGAAAAGAAAAAAGGGAAGTGCATCTAGTTTTTCTCTCTCCGTGCACGGCTGTAATATGGCGAAAACGACTGTGTCGAACTCCACGCTTCGTTCATACCGTGCCGAGCATTTGCGGGCCGCTCGTTTCATAGCTTTTCAGGCTTAAAATCATCGCTTGCCTGTTCTAAATAATCCTGGAAGTCTTTCAAAGCCAGAAAATTGTTATTTAGGCTAAAAATCGAGAAAATGGGAGACAGCCGTGCAGCTAGTTCCCCCCCCCCCCCCCTGCTTTACCGGAAGCCGTGCAAGTAGACACTGCGTTTAAGATATCGCCTTCAAATTTACGGTATCTGATAGATAATTATGCCATGTCATAAAGTGTGTGAGGAATTTTCGACTGAAGATCGCTTTTATAGCACTTTTCGTGTCCAAATTTCGCCAAAATGAGAGTTCCAACTTTGATTCGTAATATTTTGTTGACAGTGTCAAATGACAAAAAGTCCTCACACACTTTGGTAGATCATCTATCTGTCATTGAGATGCAATTACGTGCAAGGTGTATTACGCTCTAGAGTAAACTCCGTACTTTTAAGTTTGAGGCCTCAAAACCTAAACACGGAATTAGCTATTGCAAAAATAAAACTTGCAGGAGATAATTCAATCTTTTATCTTTCATTTGATATATAGTTTGTACATGTAGTGAAAATTGCGGCGCGACAATATTTTTTTTTCCGCGGACACGTCGCTTACCTTTACCGAGACCTTTTAAGGTCTCGGTAAAGGTAAGCGATCCTTAAAAGGATCATGCAGTTGGTCTCAGGAGAAATTAGAACATCACTAGAAAATTATATATGCGTATCTACTGCTTATGACCAATTTCTTATTTATGCATTCTTTTAAAAAGCTGAAAGAACTCATTGCCATAAGCAGATCTAGGGGGAGGTTTTAGGGCATTTGAACCCCCCTTTGGGCTGCTAGAAAGGCATTTGTAACAACAAAAAAATTACCCCCTCCCCCCTTTGTCACTGAGCCAAACCCTTCCCCTACCTTGTATTTAGTGCCTTGATCTCTTTGGGACGGTGTATCGCCGCTTGGTGCATGGTTGTCACTTTGTCTGTCTCGCAAAGTTAGCTAACAAACCTAAAATTTGGGGGAACACATTGGGGTGTAGTTGTATTGGGGGACTAAAAGGCTAGTGCATGAACTCAACTTGGGTTTAATCTAAATGAATACAGGGCTGATCAAATTGTAACAGGTCTCGTGTCTTCCAGTTCTTGCTCGTGTCTATCTGTTCTGTCACGTGATGTGTCACATGCCCACTACAGGGGGAGGGGGGGGGGGTGGGGTTGGGCTTCATCCCTTTCCCCATATTCTCCACAAATATCATAACAGCTGCCCTGATTGATTTTGCCCACTACAGGGGGAGGGGGGTGGGGTGGGCTTCATCCCTTTCCCCATCTTCTCCACAAATATCATAACAGCTGCCCTGATTGATTTTGGCTCCCTGCGTACAGGATGACGATCGCCATTGTATCATGGTGGACAGGACTCAGATTCACATCAACAAGGCGTTCCTCAACATGTGGTTTGGAACTTCATACTGATTTATAGGAAGATATTTGCTGTATTGACTGATTGCGCTTCCTGTTAGCATTATCACGATCCTCAGCATATCTCTAACGGAATCGGCTTCGCCCAACAGGGGGATTTCTCATAGAAGGTCAACCGCTCAGTGTAGATAGTTATATTGGAATTATTCAAGAAAAGATTTGGAGTGGCATGAAGGATCTATAGTGTGTTCAACGATCAAATAGTGGACTTGCGCTAAGAAATCACGTGTCCTTTTGGGTGGCATATTCAAAACAAAATAAACACAGAAATTACTGCGTCTGTCACGTCAGTGAACGAAATAAAAAAGGCCTTAAATAAAATTTGCCTTTCTGGGGAAAAAAACTTTCTGGCTTTATTCGAAAGAGCTAATGTTGCTTTTGTTGCTGTTATTTCGCCGCTGAAAGTTTGAGTTCGTGCTTGTATTCGCCACCCAAAAAGTCATGTCAATCTCTTAGCGCAAGTCTCCTATTCAATGTATAACCAAACGTTACACAACACAAACTATTGTTATAATATCACGCGTTACCACACATTTGAAACTACTGAAAAAAATTGTGTTTTATTGTTGAAGATTATAAGCAGACAGCGGAAATTCCATTGTTAGTCTAGTTAAAGTTTGATTAAAAGAAAACACCCTCACTCCCTTAGTTAGCTTGGTTAAATTGGTGATCATTATTTTGTACTCTTTTGTTTTCTTCATCTTCATCGCCTTCCACTTCCGTCCGGCCTAAAAATAGAACCCAGGCTGAATAGAATCAATAAAATCAGAATAACTTATGTATTTGTCTATTGTTTTTATTCAAAACATCGCTCTGATAAGAGCAATCAAAGCTCGAACTCTCTCTTATTTCACAAGAACTTGAATTGAGTGTTCCCGTAATAGCCTGCATGCACTAGGCTATAAGATAAAAGATTAAACGTATTTTAGTTTTAAATCTGGTCATAGCCCACTCAACGATAATACTGCTAATTATCAAGAGACCATGATGTATATCATGCTTCAAATAACAATTTGGCGCTAAAACGGACGCATCTGATTGGACAGTATATCATGGTCTCTTGTAATTATACAAGACACGCGAATTATTTTATGGAAATTCACGCGAATGATGCAATAAAAGGCTTCGTGACGAAGCATGCCGTGGCCTCGTGCTGCTTCGAATAACAATTTGGCGCTAAAACGGACGTATCTGATTGGACAGTTTGGAGAGAATTACATTTGGACCAATCAGAGGAGGGGACTTGAGTCATGTTTGATTGGCTTCGCGGGAACCGGCTTCATTCACGTAATGTTTTGGTTCTAAAAGTCGTGTGTTCTTTCGATACGGTTTTAGCATTCATTCAAACCCCGGTCACATTTCTCGTGTACAACTTGGTAGTTATCCATTTTACGATCAACTATTCTTTCAATGGATTCCAATGAAGACGTTCTTGGTAACGGTTTTCCAGAGGAGAAGAAAATGATTCCCGATGACGAGGGATCATCTTCGAGCTCCGGTTCTACCGACTCGGAAAGAGGAAAAATCACCCTGAAAAAGAACATTACTATGGTCAATGGTATTGGAATCATAGCCGGCACAGTTATCGGTTCGGGGATCTTCATTTCCCCAACTGGAATCCAAAAAGAAGCCGGTTCAATCGGCCTGGCTTTGCTCATTTGGCTGGGTTGTGGGATATTGGCGATGTTGGGATGTCTTTGTTACGCCGAGCTTGGCGCTTTAGTCACTAAATCTGGGGCCGAATACGCTTATCTTATGGAGGCATTTGGCAGAATTCCTGCATATCTATTCGCCTGGACGTCCATTCTCATTATCCGCCCGGCCTCTGGGGCTATAATCGCGCTTATTTTCGGCGAATATGTGGCCAAACCTTTCTTCCCCGATTGCCCACCGCCTCCCGAAGTTGTGAAAATTCTAGCGTGTGTTTGTCTCGGTGAGTCAAAACTGAACTGTACTTTAAATGGCATAAAAAAACCTTACAAGAAACTAAAATATTCCTTCCTTAACTACTTAAATTGGTTTCTATTTATCATATCAAAGTTTTTCTATAATGTTTTTATTTTTGTTCTCAATCGTATACAAATAGACCTGTTTGTGTGAAAGACGTTGTGTTGAAAACGTGGCACGATTTTATTTATTTCTCTTACTAAGACCCGCTTGATTTCGCCGTCAAAAAACCCACCATCCGATTAAAAATTCAATTTCGTCATGCTTTGTTACTACGTGATTAATTTACTACAGTTTTTGTGTTTTATTGTAGTGATCTAGTCTCAAGAGAGATATATCTGGAACGTGTCTATAAAAAGCACGTGTTAAAAAAAGTTGTGATGAAAAAAATCAAGCGTGCTTCAATTTTTGTGCGAGTCTCCAAAAATCTTGGATATTTGATACCTGAGGGCTTCAATGTGACCTGAAAAAGATCTAAGCGGGGGAAATAATTGAAACAAATCGGTGTGTGTTATAGTGTGTTGTTTAATCAAGCAAGACACACTTTGGCGCGTTTAGTTCTTCTTGCATCATCTTTCGACCACAACCTAATTTAAAATTCAAATCGCTGATATAAATTATTTTTTCAATTTACTTATGCGTGGGAATCAGGAATTAGAGTTCTAATGGCTACATTTTATGGTGGTTTTGTTTGGCTACTATTCTATAACAAACACTATGAATAGTGTTTTGTGCGTGCCAGTATATTATTTGACATATACTTGAGCTAAAACTGCGTTACCATAGTGAAACTGCCTTTCATCGAGGCTTTATTTGCGTAATAGCTTTCCTGCTTGTTCTACTAGGTCAAGAAGTTTAAGTAAGATAGCTTTAAATCCCCATGGTTGGTTTCCTAAGTAAAGTGTGATGATTGGTGGTTCTGATATGTACTGTGCAGGGATTGCTTAACTATTAGAGTAGGTGGTGGACATTGATAAGTAGGAGGTGGAAGTTATTTTATCTTTTTAGTTCAATACTTTAAAAAAAGTAGCCGGCACTCTGTGGAAAATAGCTGGCTCTTTTCCGCCGGCCGCCGGGGCCTAATGAAACCCCTGCTGTATATATAGAAGGTTTTGAGGGGGGGGGGGGAGTTAACTCTGAAACAGGTGTTTCAATAAGCATTTTAGTCTTTTGGAATTAGCTCAAGATAGCTCTGAATTAGGGCCAATTTTTGTGCACAGCCCTCAAAATGTGAAGAAAATATCAAAATTATTGTGTTTGAGAAAAAACATTTTTATTCTGACTCCATGCAAACACTAGGTCGATCCGTTCAAATTTTTCAATCTTTTGGTATATGGTTGAGTCTTTAGTGAATCGGCTGAATTAAAAAATCCCTGCATATCTGTTTTTAATCTGTTTTTAGTTGTTGTTACTGGCGTCAACTGCTGGAGTGTCAAGTGGGCCACACGTGTACAGGATGTTTTTACCTATGCCAAGCTGCTTTGTATCGCCATGCTGACAATCACTGGCATCGTGGAGCTATGTCGTGGTAGGTAACACCCTTAAAGAGCCCTTTGTTATTGTTTCATCTTATACTGATACAAATTATCAGAAGAAATTAACCATAGAAAATACAATCTTATATAGGCTTATTTACAAAATTCAACTGGAAATATCTCAACAGATTTCTTGAATCATTGAAATAAAAAAAAAACTTATGTGCTCGACGTCAAGAGAATAAGAGATAACAAAAAGGGTGTGGTTAACATAAACTTTGACCCTCAAGGGATAGCTAAAGGAAGTGGTCTCTAGACTTTAACCACCTTCGATGTTTTTTCCCTAGGTAAGACAGAACACTTTCAAAATGGGTTCAGTGGCTCAACAACTAATATTGGACAAATCGGCCTTGCTTTCTACATTGGTCTCTGGGCTTTTGATGGATGGTGAGTTGATGAGTTACATGACTTCAACAAGGCCCTGCTTTATTCATTTTTTTAGTTATCCTATTATAGATATCCTATTTTAAAATAAATAAGAGAAAGAAACCAATGGTTAGGAAGGTTGCTGGTCTTATTTGCCAGCTTAGAAAGCAAAGTTTCTTTACAGCTACAGTGAAACTCGTGTTTATATGAGCAATTCTTTACAGGAACAATCTCAACTACTGCACTGAGGAAATGAAACACCCTGAAAGGTAGGTTGTATACATTTTTTTTTCATTATGCATTTTTGCCATTGGTATTCCAAATCATTGATAGACCCACTGTCATATGATGGAACACTAACATTGACTCTTGAAACAGTTCAAGTTGAAGTTACCCAAGTTAACTGTCTATACTGTGAACATGGCTAACCAAATTTCTGCCTGTCTATTTCAGGGATATGCCTCGTGCTATTATCATTGGTATCTCCCTCATAACTGTTTGCTATCTGTTGATTAATGTTGCATACATCACTGTGCTTGGAGCGTCTGGTATCTTGGAGTCTGAGGCTGTTGCCGTGGTAAGTCCATGCCCCCTATGTTGGGGACATACATAAGCCGCTGGGGACACTGGCCTGCTAACAATCTCATTATTGTAGGTTGCGTCATATCTACTGCATGTACACACTGATGTGTAAATTCAGTTGCATCTAAAGTGCATTAAAGTGCTTGTGTGGCAGTGTTAATTATCATTACCCAAACGCTCAACACTATTTCATTTTATGTATTTCGTAATAATGATATAACCTTAATTTAAAATGAGTGTAACCAAAATAACTATAGCTTAATTTGTAGCCCTAAAATACACACATACTATATATATATATGCTATGGAAAATAAAATAAAATGAGAGACACTGATTGGCCATCGTTTCAAGAGGCTCCAAAAGATGGGTTTTGGAAACAGTAAAAGTTTACCGGTTCACTTTTTGCTGTTGATGTTTTCAGAGTGTGGGTAACATGTATCTGGGACCAGTCAAGTGGATTGTCCCTCTGTTCGTAGCTGCATCTACCTTTGGCGCGGTAAACGGCATGGTCTTGACTAATGGAAGGTACGCAGTTATTACAGGTTCATACTAGACTGAAAAGTAACATGCATTTAAACATGCCTGCACGAGAAATTTGTTTCTCAATGGTCAGAACATCAAGACAGATTTTAAGAGTAAGTACGCAGCTGCTTTGTCTCCTATTATCTTTGTTCCTCAAAGAAGTTCTTTTTTTTTTCTCTATTCTTCTCGTTCTTTGTGTCGAGGTGCGGATATTGTTCATTTGCCCAATCAAATAAGAGCTGTGTACTGGCCCCTCTTGTTTTAAATCATTTTGTATTTTTGGTTGTTTTGTAGGTTGTTGTATGTTGCGGCACGCGACAACCTCATGCCTTCGCTGCTAGCCATGATCCACGTCAAACGGTTTACGCCACTTCCATCACTTCTCTTCACTGTAAGTTTGTTTCCTTTGCTTATACTTTGTCTTTTTCATTCCACTTAAAATAACATGAAAAGCCCTAGATGCAAAATCTGTTCTCATGGAAAATGTTGGGTGTATACCACCAGTAGTTCTTTATAAGAACCACTCCTTAATTAAATGCTCTGCAGGCTGCTGCTGAGGGCTTTCATTAACTTTCAGAGTAGGTGGTGGGGATTGATAAGTAGGGGGTGGAAGCTATTTTAAATTTTTACGTCAAATAAAACTTAAGTTGACATTTTTAAAAAGAAGCCAGCACTCGGTGGAAAAAAGCAGGCGCTTCCGCCGGCATGAAACCCTTGCTGCTGTTAATACCATATTTAAAATCTGTAGCCAGGATTTTTAATAGATTGGGGGGCCAAAAGGCTCTTTAAAGGCATTTCTTGTGTATTTTAGTTAAGGTCTCACAGGTTTACTGTATTTTTGGCTGCTAGAAGGGGGGGGGGGGGGGAGAGGGCCGGGCCCCCTGGGCCACCCCCTGGCTATGCTCATGCACTTGTATCATCTAATGATGACCTTTTAGTCACCTTTGCCAACCTCTTTTTCACAGACTCTTGTCTCAGTCATCATGTTGATCCCAGAAACAAGCAGTTTTACAACTCTTGTGGACTTCTTCAGCTTCGCTGCATGGCTTTTCTATGGTGGGACTTTCCTGTCTCTTCTTTGGCTGCGGTATAAGCGTCCAAATCAACACAGACCTTACAGGGTGAGTTAGTACTTATGGAAACTGATACATAGCAAAAATGCCTAAGGCACATTTTGCTAGGACCAGATAAGTGTTTTAATGTTTCTAACTCTGCTATTAGAAGCCCATCTTTGAAAAGGATACTTAGTGCATTAACTAGTTTTTGCCAAATATTATTTTCTATTTTCTCCACTTTGTCAGTTATTCAATGAAATTTCAAGAAACATCCCTGCAAACTTTTTAGAAGATGTAGAGGATATCTATCCTTAGGAGGAGTGCTATGTATTCATCCTGAGGGTGGGTGGGAGGGGGCTGATATGGGAAGCAGTTTTTGAGTTTGGGGGGGGGGGGGACAAGGTAAGACATAAGAGATATAATTTAGACATTTTCCTCACACCCCTTTCCCCTCCAGTCTCCTTCTTTGGTTAGGACCCTTTAGATGTTTTATCATTTCTTGCTTTGTTCACAGGTGTGGGTTGTGGTGCCCATCATTATGTCTATCTCTTCCATCTACCTAATCGTCGCCCCTATCACTGGAGACCCATTTGGCTCCCTCATAGCTCTGGCTGTCATCGCTGCTGGACTACCCTTCTATTTCTTGTTTGTGTACAGCAATCTTACCCCAAAATGGTTCCTCCGCATGGTTGGTAAGTCAAGCTTGAACACAGTGCATTGGGTTCCTACTTCTGTTGGCCAACCTCCAGGGGTTTCAGCATGTTTGCTGATCCAACATGCGCAAGGACTGCCTGGCCCCAAGCATGTGGGCTGGTGATCTCCACTCATATAATGGACATCTTTAGGACTAAAAATGGGTTTTATTGAGCTGTCCATCTAATGGAGTTTTTACTAAATTGAAGAATCAGAAATCAGTACTTTTAAAAGTGTTTGTTATCTAGAGGGATTGTCTCCTAAATTTAGGTCCGTTATGTATGGAGGTTCTACTTAAAGAGTAAATTGAAGAATCAGAAATCAGGACTTTGAAAGTGTTATCTAGAGGGATCTGTCGTTATGTATGGAGGTTTCACTGTACTGTTCATGTATTGTGTATTTTATTACCATTCCATAGATAAGAAATATAACTGATTCATCCCTTAGGGTATCCTCATAAAAAGCAACAATGTGTCTGACATTTTAAGTCTCTTATTATTTATATAATTGGTTTTAAATACTGATATCTGCTTATGATCATGTTTATCCCCCTGTAGAGATGTATGTAGGGTTGGCAGATCTCTAGTAAGTAAACAGTTCTCTGGCAAAACCTCATTAACCTGACCATTCTATTCCAGATTCCTTCACTGAATGGAACATGAAGGTTATGGACCTTGCTATGACGGACCCTGAAGAGGTACCTGTACCCTTCTAAATAAGCAGACCTTTCATCTTGGTAAACATGGCCAAAGAGAATATGGAGGAATAGTGGTTTCTGTATACTGTGAGAGGATTAAGCAATAATATTTTCATAATGTCATATGATATCAGACATTAGGAAATAGTTTTGCAGTGAACAGTATAGTCTATGAACAGGACTGTAAACGTGGATATTTTCATGCGACATATTTGTGCTTGATTTTTATAGAGCTAAAATTGAACATAAAACAATAAGAAGATAAAATAAATAATGTGCAATACATTAAATATTATATCAACATTTACAGTAGTACCTAAACTGAAGTATTATAGCCGTATTGCCACCAGTTTACTTCCGGTAAACTTTCGATTACGTAACAATCTCTGATGGTTTTTTAACAGAAAACGCGAAAAATATTTCAAAATTGTGAACGCAGTGTGTCTATTCGAAGTTTCTTTGAGGATGTGATTGATAATTTAGAGCGGATGGCCTGTTAAACACCACGGATTCTAATAGATTCTATTGTCTTTTAACGGTTGAGGTTTCCGTTGGACCTCTGGAAGTAGACTGGTGACAATGCGGCTTTAAGATGTTCAGGTTTAGCTACAGCTTAGAGCAAACTATAGTACACATCTATAGTACTTGGTGATGTGAAAGTGAGGTGTTTAATCCCTTCGTTTTTTCGTTTACCGCGAAGCCGAGACCAAATTGTTTTTACATTTTCTTATAAAAAGTATACAATATTATTTATCTTAAGTATGTAACTTATGTAATCAATTTTATTTACAGGGTAGAATAGGAAGTATATTTGCAAAACTAAGTTCAACACACCTAATTCTTTTTTTTTTTTTTTCGATTGAAGATTTTGCGATCTAGAATAACCAACTTAAGTATATTTTGAAAGGATGTTTCCATCTAGATCGCGAAATAACGAAAAAAGCTAAAAGCTAAAATGTGTAGTTCCGGAAAATACCCATACCCCCCTTCTCCCCCCCCCCCCCACCCCCACCCCCCCCATGGAGGGGATTAAAACTTGCGGGGAGGGAGGGGGGTTCAGACGCCCAGAAATTTTAACAGTTGCTAGATTTATTTATTTTTTTCCAGGGGTTTGGAAATTCCAGAGGGGTGAGAGGTCATACCTCCAACCGCCTCCAGGGGGAGGGGGGGGGGGAGGGTATGTATATTTTCTTGAACTACACAATTAGAATATAAGTTAAAATATCGGTTACTATTCAGCTTTAGTCGTAATAATAAAGATTTTTGAAGTTGCGTAGACATGAATTTCTTCTGTTTCTTCGCTATTACCTTCATGGCTGAATACCATACCCATATACCCCCATATATCCCCATATATCCCCATATACCCCCATATATCCCCATATACCCCCATATATCCCCATATACCCCCATATACCCCCATATATTTGCCAAGCACATGGTCTTTTCTTCAGACCCATAGCTAGGGTGTGGACGCTGCATCCTCTCACTTCTACTTTTCTTGGCCAACAATGCGTTGTTTCTCTTTAATGAAGAATCGAAAAATATCGCAGTCCGTACACAGCCTTTGAAATTTAAGCCCTTATTGCATAGTATAAGGCTTTACAGACATAAGGGCTATTGAAGGCTTTACAGACATAAGGGCGATTGAAAGATTTACAGACATAAGGGTGATTGAGGGCTTTACAGACATAAGGGCGATTGAGGGCTTTACAGACATAAGGGCGATTGAGGGCTTTACATGCATAAGGGCGATTGAAGGCTTTACAGACATGAGGGCGATTGAGGGCTTTACAGACATAAGGGCGATTGAGGGCTTTACAGGCATAAGTGCGATTGAGGGCTGTACAGGCATAAGGGCGATTGAAGGCTTTACAGACATAAGGGCGATTGAGAGCTTTACAGACATAAGGGCGATTGAAGGCTTTAAAGGCATAAGGGCGATTGAGGGCTTTACAGACATAAGGGCGATTGAGGGCTTTACAGGCATAAGGGCGATTGAGGGCTTTACAGGCATAAGGGCGATTGAGGGCTTTACATGCATAAGGGCGATTGAGGGCTTTACAGACATAAGGGCGATTGAGAGCTTTACAGACATAAGGGCGATTGAGAGCTTTAAAGACATAAGGGCGATTGAGGGCTTTACAGACATAAGGGCGATTGAGGGCTTTACAGGCATAAGGGCGATTGAGGGCTTTACAGACATAAGGGCGATTGAGGGCTTTACAAGCATAAGGGCGATTGAAGGCTTTACAGACATAAAGGCGATTGAGAGCTTTACAGACATAAGGGCGATTGAGGGCTTTACAGACATAAGGGCGATTGAGGGCTTTACAGGCATAAGGGCGATTGAGGGCTTTACAGACATAAGGGCGATTGAGGGCTTTACAGACATAAGGGCGATTGAGGGCTTTACAGACATAAGGGCGATTGAGGGCTTTACAGGCATAAGGGCGATTGAGGGCTTTACAGACATAAGGGCGATTGAGGGCTTTACAAGCATAAGGGCGATTGAAGGCTTTACAGACATAAGGGCGATTGAGGGCTTTACAAGCATAAGGGCGATTGAAGGCTTTACAGACATAAGGGCGATTGAGGGCTTTACAGACATAAGGGCGATTGAGGGCTTTACAGACATAAGGGCGATTGAGGGCTTTACAGACATAAGGGCGATTGAAGGCTTTACAGACATAAGGGTGATTGAGGGCTTTACAAGCATAAGGGCGATTGAAGGCTTTACAGGCATAAGGGCGATTGAGGGCTTTACAGACATAAGGGCGATTGAGGGCTGTACAGGCATAAGGGCGATTGAAGGCTTTACAGACATAAGGGCGATTGAGGGCTTTACAGACATAAGGGCGATTGAGAGCTTTACAGGCATAAGGGCGATTGAAGGCTTTACAGACATAAGGGCGATTGAGGGCTTTACAGACATAAGGGCGATTGAGGGCTTTACAGACATAAGGGCGATTGAAGGCATTACAGGCATAAGGGCGATTGAAGGCTTTACAGGCATAAGGGCGATTGAGGGCTTTACAGACATAAGGGCGATTGAGGGCTGTACAGGCATAAGGGCGATTGAGGGCTTTACAGGCATAAGGGCGATTGAGGGCTTTACAGACATAAGGGCGATTGAGGGCTGTACAGGCATAAGGGCGATTGAGGGCTTTACAGGCATAAGGGCGATTGAGGGCTTTACAGACATAAGGGCGATTGAGGGCTTTACAGACATAAGGGCGATTGAGGGCTTTACAGACATAAGGGCGATTGAAGGCTTTACAGGCATAAGGGCGATTGAGGGCTTTACAGACATAAGGGCGATTGAGAGCTTTACAGGCATAAGGGCGATTGAAGGCTTTACAGACATAAGGGTGATTGAGGGCTTTACAAGCATAAGGGCGATTGAAGGCTTTACAGGCATAAGGGCGATTGAGGGCTGTACAGGCATAAGGGCGATTGAGGGCTTTACAGGCATAAGGGCGATTGAGGGCTTTACAGACATAAGGGCGATTGAGGGCTTTACAGACATAAGGGCGATTGAGGGCTGTACAGGCATAAGGGCGATTGAGGGCTTTACAGGCATAAGGGCGATTGAGGGCTTTACAGACATAAGGGCGATTGAGGGCTTTACAGACATAAGGGCGATTGAGGGCTTTACAGACATAAGGGCGATTGAAGGCTTTACAGGCATAAGGGCGATTGAGGGCTTTACAGACATAAGGGCGATTGAGAGCTTTACAGGCATAAGGGCGATTGAAGGCTTTACAGACATAAGGGTGATTGAGGGCTTTACAAGCATAAGGGCGATTGAAGGCTTTACAGGCATAAGGGCGATTGAGGGCTTTACAGACATAAGGGCGATTGAGGGCTGTACAGGCATAAGGGCGATTGAGGGCTGTACAGGCATAAGGGCGATTGAGGGCTTTACAGACATAAGGGCGATTGAGGGCTTTACAGACATAAGGGCGATTGAGAGCTTTACAGGCATAAGGGCGATTGAAGGCTTTACAGGCATTAGGGTGATCAAGGGCTTTACAGGCATAAGGGCGGTTGAGGGCTTTACAGACATAAGGGCGATTGAGGGCTTTACAGACATAAGGGCGATTGAAGGCATTACAGGCATAAGGGCGATTGAGAACTTTACAGGCATAAGGGCGATTGAGGGCTTTACAGGCATAAGGGCGATTGAGGGCATTACAGGCATAAGGGCGATTGAGGGCTTTACAAGCATAAGGGCGATTGAAGGCTTTACAGACATAAGGGCGATTGAGAGCTTTACAGACATAAGGGCGATTGAGGGCTTTACAGGCATAAGGGTGATTGAGGGCTTTACAGGCATAAGGGCGATTGAGGGCTTTACAGGCATAAGGGCGATTGAAGGCTTTACAGACATAAGGGCGATTGAGAGCTTTACAGACATAAGGGCGATTGAGGGCTTTACAGGCATAAGGGTGATTGAGGGCTTTACAGGCATAAGGGCGATTGAAGGCTTTACAGACATAAGGGCGATTGAGGGCTTTACAGACATAAGGGCGATTGAGAGCTTTACAGGCATAAGGGCGATTGAAGGCTTTACAGGCATTAGGGTGATCAAGGGCTTTACAGGCATAAGGGCGGTTGAGGGCTTTACAGACATAAGGGCGATTGAGGGCTTTACAGACATAAGGGCGATTGAAGGCATTACAGGCATAAGGGCGATTGAACACTTTACAGGCATAAGGGCGATTGAGGGCTTTACAGGCATAAGGGCGATTGAGGGCATTACAGGCATAAGGGCGATTGAAGGCTTTACAGACATAAGGGCGATTTAGGGCTTTACAGAAATAAGGGCGATTGAGGGCATTATAGCCTCCGCGTCTCTAAACGTTAGAAACTGAGACTGAATCCCTAAGACTCGCGGGTTTCCTGTGGTCGACAGGGCCTGTGTTTCTTTTCTGCTGCCTTCTGGGCAAAGTGATTCCTGCGGAGGAGGCTAGGCTTTATAGGCACAAGGAAAGAGATAAGTAAATGACTGGGTATAAACTACCAAATAAACAACTTTTGAAAGGAGCTTTCTTCATAAAAGAGGGTTTATTATTGCAAATCCGAATCGTATTTCTACGGTATCTTCTAAGTAAAACATTACTAAAGATATTATCTTTTGGTGCCTAGCTATAGGCCTAATGATATATCTTGCTAATAGTTGTATATATATAGTTCTAAGTAAAACATTACTAAAGATATCTTTTGATGTCTAGCTATAGGCCTAATGATATATCTTGCTAATATAGTTGTATATATATAGTTCTAAGTAAAACATTTCTAAAGATATTATCTTTTGATGTCTAGCTATAGGCCTAATGATATATTTATCTAATAATTGTATATACATAGTTCTAAGTAAAACCTAACTAAAGATATTATCTTTTGATGTCTAGCTATAGGCCTAATGATATATCTTGCTTATATAGTTGTTAATATTTGCGAAAAAATTTAATTGTGAGGCTTACATAATTAAATTAAGAATATCTCAAAATATTTCTACAATCATTTTCAATTCTGGCAACTATTTTGCAATATGTGCAATATTAATTCGCATTACATGCGTAAAAGTTAAAGATGAAGATAAAAAACAATATTATTTTCAATAAAAACTACAATAGAATTTAAAGTCACTTAATTTGCCAACTTTGGTTTGGCTTGGTGTCTGTATGGGCCGCGCTTGGTTAAGGCGAATTGGGAATAATTTCTACCTGGAGAGTGAGAAGGTCGGTCTGGTGTTGGTACTGGATCCACAAGACCACAGGACAAAGGAAATGTGGGCAAAAAGTACTTCACACCAAATCCCAGGTGTACAAACAGTGCAAGCATTGCTGGGAGCATCAATGCTGGCGCCGTTCGCACGGAGCTGGGAGCATCAATGCTGGCGCCGTTCGCACGGAGCTGGGAGCATCAATGCTGGCGCCGTTCGCACGGAGCTGGGAGCATTAATGCTGGCGCCGTTCGCACGGAGCTGGAAGCATTAATGTTGGCGCTGTTCGCACGGAGCTGGAAGCACTAATGCTGGCGCCGCTCGCACGGAACTTCATGATCGTTGCAACGCAACGTTGGTTGGATTCCGTTTTAGTTCAGGTTAGTGTCGTTGCGAGCGTTGTTATTATTGCCACAATCCATCTGCGAATCCCTCATCCCATCTTCTATTTCTGGTCTTTTTGTGATCGCAGGACGAGGGGGGTAAAGCTCACTGAGATCGGGGTGAGACCCCAGCAGGTCATCGACCACGCCCCACCAATCCGGGTCTGGCCAGTCGCACCCCTCCTCCCACGGTTTGGGTCGCCCGAAGATGTGCAGAATGTAGGGTTCATGAGGTAGAATCCAGTGTGCCCTCCACGGGACGACAGCATAGCGGTGGTGAATATGAGTCCAGGATACACCCTTGCGTGCGTAGAAAAGGCTGATAGCCACCTCGTCCGCGCCAGACGCTGTCCGAAGACCCTCACCGAAAACTGCTTGCTCATGAATAAATTCACAAAGAGATTTGTACTCATTCTTGTCTGGGCGGAGAAGGACCAGTCCTCCAAAAGCGAGGAAGTTATTGGTTTCCTTGGCTCTTTTAAAGACCTCTATTGGATTCATGAGTGCCCCCTGTTCTGGTGGGATCGTGATTTCTGTGTCCGGCTTCAAGTAGGGGTTATAGTAGCAAGGAGCATTCTGTGTCGGAAAGACAGACGCTGGAGCGGGTAACTCAAATAGATCATCACTGTTCACCTTGACGACCATGTCTGCGTCTATAAACATCACTCGCTCGTACTGCACCAGGTTGAGGCAGTTCCACTTGGTGAACGAGAACTCGATCCAGTCGTCGTACATCCGGGACTGCTTCTCAGACCAGAGCTTCCGACACCGATGTTGAATGTACGGCACCTCGATCACGTGATCGTACATGACGCACAGGTGTCGACGGGTAGGATGTGTGACGTCAGGTGTTACCATGCAGACGAGGTCATACTTGGTTTGCACCATTATCAGCGAGTGTGCGACGGCCAGAGCGCCCGCAGCGTACCCGTCACCAAGCATCACAAGCGTTACCCACGCGCAGCGTGACGCGGGTGAGTCCCGAGGGTTACGGGACGAGGTTGAGTCTCGAGGGTCACGGGACGAGGGTGAGTCCCGAGGGTTACGGGACGAGGGTGAGTCCCGAGGGTTACGGGACGCGGGTGAGTCCCGAGGGTTACGGGACGAGGGTGAGTCCCGGACGTTACAGGACGTGGGTGACTCCCGAAGGTTGCTGGAAGCGGGTGAGTCCCGAGGGTTACGGGACGCGGGTGAGTCCCGAGGGTTATGGGACACACGAGGCTCTCGAGGGTTACGGGACGCATGTTTGTCATGATGCGGGGTTCGAATTTTTTTATAAGTCCGTGACATAGGGGCACTCCATGTGTTTGACTTGCGAGATGCAGGTGAATTGCGAGAATCTCGAGGGTTTCGGGAAGACATATAGTTACTAGACGGATGGCTGCTTGGTATGGAAATAAATCCGGACGATGGCATCCCCCTGGTGTTGTGGGAAGCGGACTGACTCTCTCTGTTCGGAATACGGGTGCTGACCTCGGCATAAGTGAGGGTTTGTTGGCAGCATTCGACCTCCAGTAGGACCCCATTGAAATGGTGGGGTCTATTAGACATGAATGTCTTCACAGCTACAAAAAAAAAAAAAAACAAGAAAAAAAATATCCTAGAAAATAAAGAGCAGGTCCTTTTTTAGAAAAAAAAATATCATATTATAGTGATGCAACTGCAAAGCTATACAAGAATCCTATTTGTTAAAGTAGGGATCTTCCATTTAGATAAGAACCTTTTCAGGCGAGCCCCCCGAAAATGAAGGTTCTTACTGTTTTTTTTTCCTGTACTGTGACACCTCATAATGGTAGCTAGCCCATCGGATGTAGTGATCAATACTAAAGATCTCCAAATCCTTGATGTTTAATCCATAAAATATTATGATGATATCTTGTGTGAAAGCAGGCCCTTATCTAATCTCCTGGGTAGCCGTCCTGTACAGGACCAGAAATGATCCCAGGGCCCGAAACGATCCCAGGACCCGAAACGATCCCCAAAAGTACCCCAACTGATCCTCGGGCCCGAACCGATACCGAGGAGTCCCCGAAATCAACCCCAAGGAATTGCGGTAATGGACAAAGGGAAAGCAGAAGAAATACTTGCAATTCTTGAAGCATAATAAAGGGTTAACAGCGACTCGATTTCTAAACAACGTGACTTAAAAATATTAAATTTCAACACAATACTTCTATTTACATTACATTGCCTGGCGTTAAAACCATTAACAGAGTCTAAAACAAATACTCTTCTGCTTTCCCTTTGTCCATTACCGCAATTCCTTGGGGTTGATTTCGGGGACTCCTCGGTATCGTTTCGGGTCCGAGGATCAGTTGGGGTACTTTTGGGGATCATTTCGGGTCCTGGGATCATGTGGGGTCCTGTACAGTCCTTAGATCAGTCTCGAATCCCTCTCCCTTATTATTATTTTTTTTTATTCATCAAAACTTGTCATGTAATTCTAAGACTATTTGAAATTCTGAAAAATAAAACGATTTTGAACGCTTAACAGTGGTTTGCCATTGAGAGTGAAAATGCTGCCAAAATAACCTGCTCACTGTTCCGTCACCAAAGGGTTCTTGGCTCCAATAATAGGTTTTTGGATGCTTAATAAAGGTTCATTGAATAACACACTGGAAAATGTGGCCTTCCACGAGGGTGCCACCTTGTTACCCCCCCCCCCCCCTCCCTTGTAGTCTTCATCCGGGCTCTGTCACACAATGCGCTTGAGCAGCCAGTCACGAATAACGTGACGTCAAAAGTAAAGACTCAGTCAAAAGTGGAAGTATAATATGGAGTTCGCAGATAAATACATAACTTATTTCAAGTTAGAGGCATAACGTCAATTTGTTTTGATCTGATACGACTCTTTTTTAAGGTTTCAAAATAGATCTAATATTTTCCTTAGACAGTTAGAGTGTAAGCTTATATATTACTTATCGATCAAACTAAAGTCACGCTGACAATAATATGTTAATGAAAACACATTGTTTCGAATATAAAGGCTTCGAATTTTATCTACAGCCGGATCATATCATTATCACGCTTTGGTAGGTGTAAAGAGACACATCTAAGAAGCTCACCTTCTGAATTCTCAAAGGTAACGAGCGTGCAGCCATCTTGAGTCTTATCGAGTCGCTTGACCGCCCCTCCGCCGATCTCTGAATCTTGAAAATAGCTTACAATTGAATTCTCTGGTACTTCACTGGGTAATCCTTTAATCTTGATGAGAGCAGGGTCGCTTTTGGCCATTTAGCCGCGTCCATAAAAGCTAAATAGAAGTAAAGGTTCGAGTGATGCTAAAATATCGCCTGGCACCACAGGCAACCCAATTAAGAAAATAATGAACCTCAACGTTACACGTCATATAACTAACAAAACGTGTGCATGTCATGGCCAAATGACAGATATGAATTTATCTTATAACACTTAAAAGTACGTTTCAGCAAAGGAAAATACAGGACTTGTATTTATCTTTCGTATATTCGGAAGAATCTTGAAGAATCTCGTTGTAGCTTCAGCTCATTGCGTGACTGGGGGGACTCGTGCAAGGGCAGGAGGATAAGTTATTTTAGGCTAAATTTTGATCATAATAAATCGAAATCCTCTTTATCTTGGCTAAAATGTGCCTTGTTTTGCGACGCGCTCTCTGTTTATTGAGAAAACTCAAACCTCTAGAACTGCTTGCCCGTCGCTAGGTATATGTAGATTGTGCTCAGCAATTTTTGAGCAACTTTTGGCGTTTTGAACAACTTCTCGAAAGACCAGCAGCCTAGGACAACTTTTACCTTCCTTGGCAACTTTTGAGACAAAAACTGGTATAAAATTGATCCTGTTGCATTTTATTACTGGTATCCCAGTAATAATTTTGTCAAAGAAATTTTGTCAGAAAGAAAACAGCTCCCAGATGTTCCTTAACAGTCCTCAATCGTTTTACGTGTGCCTTCGAAATCTTGACTGCGGCTATATATATATCGGGGTAGGAACTTCACATATGATACCAGGCCCGTAGCCAGGGGGGTTCCAGGGGTTCGAAAGAACCACCCCACACCACTTGAAGGTCCACCCTGATGAAGGAAAATCGAGAACCACTGCAAGCAAGGACGAGCTACCTAATAGAAAATGGTCCGCTAAATGGGTAAACGAATCCAACGTTAAAAATCCT
The DNA here is from genome assembly GCF_932526225.1 of Nematostella vectensis. Taxonomy (NCBI): domain Eukaryota; kingdom Metazoa; phylum Cnidaria; class Anthozoa; order Actiniaria; family Edwardsiidae; genus Nematostella; species Nematostella vectensis. Next base: position 2,527,978 of record NC_064046.1, read on the forward strand.
GGCTACGGGCCTGGATACGAGAAGGGTACCGAAACTCTTCATTTAACATATTTAAAGGATTGGAAAAATACATAATAAAATGTTGAAATGAAAACAAACAAACAATTAAATTAAAAGTTTTAAGCATTTATTTAGAACAAACGACTCTAGAGAGCTAGCAACTTTTTGTTCATATATAAGCAACTTTCGAGCAACTTTTGGCAATATTTTCAAGCAACTTTCCCCAAATTTACAAGCACAATCTACATCCGGGAGCAAATGTCACAAGATAAGATCCCGTGGGAATTTCGTGATTAAAGCAAGCCACTAGGCTAGTTGTGTTCAGGGGACCTCAAATAAAAAGGAAAACGATGTTGCCAAGTATGCAACCTGTCAGGTGCCGTTTAATGGGGTTTTTAAGGAATGATGTTTCTCCTCCCACATGGAAACGAGGCTCTATAATGAAAACAAGAGTATCTTTGACGTTTGTTGATCAAATCATTTCAAACTTGCAGGATATGTTGGGAATCACATATAAGACAATCTAAAAGTCATGTGACTAGCACAGTATGGAAGCGAGGCTGTCTGGATTATTTAAAAAAATATATTTTAACAATAAATAATTAATTATAGCTAAAGCTTCGTTTTAAGCACTGTTTAAGATGGAAAAGCTTGATTGGAGTACTAGTAATGCTATATTGCTGCTTTTGTAAGAAAAAGGTGCTAGGACGGGCATTTATTAATTATTTTGTCTGAAAAACCACAGGGATCCCAACTCAAAGAAATTGTGAAAAACACGGTTTTAATCACTTTTTTTGCACTTTCTTTTGAGCCACATCTTAGTAATAATGATTTAATCACAAATAGATAACATATTTTAAGTTTTCATTGCAAAATCGACTGGCGAAATATCAATATGCAATAGATGCACTAGAGGTCTGGGCACAATAAGTATGTTTTCAGTCCAACTGGTCAGCGGTAATTATCATCAAAACTGGGGTCCGCCATGTTTTCTCTATGGCATATGTAAGTCCTTAAAATATGCCCTCTTTTACTTTGATATGAAAAGCTATTTTTCAAAACAAGATCTGGACACATCACTTTGTATTATATGCCAAAAAGTAGCGGAAGAAGGCTTAATTGAGAATCCTATTTCACATGAAAAGGTACTTGATTTTCTAAGCGAGTGGAACAGTTATGAGGATTCACGATTTCCAGAAGCCTGGTTGCTTTTGGAGAAGTACACTGCTGAGCAGTTGTTGGCTGAGCATGCATCGTGGCACAGGAAGTGCTGTCAAGATGCTACGCATGTTGGTAAGATAAAGAGAGCGAAAGAAAGGTTTAACAGAGAGCAGGACGATTGTACAGTCAAGAGAAAATCGAGACCAACGCCCAAGAGGTTTACAAGATCGCAGACGGTGCCACTAGACAGGGAAACATGTTTTTTCTGCGAGCAGAGTCCTACTTACCGCGAAAACCTCCACTCTGTAAGCACAACAGAAGCAGGTCAAGCAATTCGTAAAGCTACCGAGATCAGTGGGGATGAGAAGTTAATAGTAAAGCTGTCTACAGCTATCGATACAAGCGATGCGCACGCTATTGATATCAAGTACCACAATAAATGCTATACAATGAACGTGACTAATGTACTGAGACGGAGACCAAGTACGTCTGTAGAGCAAAAAGGAACTGTCATCGCAGCGCAGATTGAGTTCTTGTACATAGCAGAGAGAAGTTTGAAAGAAGGAAATGTGACCGCTTGAACTATGCAAGGATGGTTGCCCAGACAGAACTGCAAATGCTAGAGGCTACAGACCCGGCAATATATCAAGAGTTCATGGAGGGCAATTGGATTGTCAACAAGAATCCTAATGTGTCGTTTTGTGCTTTAGGAGCGGACAATGCCCTAGAGCAAATAAACCGCTCTATGAAGGTCTCAGGAGGGCTGGTTGGAATCACATTGAATCCGACTGCACGTGCAAAGTTTTTTTCTTATTGCACCAGAGCTTGTACGTCTATCTGAAGAGGCTAAAGAGATGGCTGGAACAACATCAGCGCATGAAGGTACCCACCACCACACACTAACAGCATCTGTTCTTTCTCGAGAAAAGGGAAACATCCAGAAGTTGTTGACAACAATGGAGGCCTTCACCAATCCCTTCGATACAGATAGCACTGACCTGTTTAACCTTGTTACAAAGGTCGTTGTGCCAGCAGTAGTGAGAGCAGACCTTTTAGATATTTTTTTATGACATTGGACAAGAAATGATCCAATCGTTTGTGGAGGACCGCATCAAGTCACAAAAGATGCATGTTTGGTCGCCAATGAAAAAAAGAAATCTGAAAACATGGCGAACAGCTTCAAAGAAGGTCAAGGTTAAAATTGGTAAAGAGACTGTAGAACTGAGAGAGGACAGGAGCCTTTTTGCCCGAATGATGGTTGTGCGTAAAAGTCGACCTGAGGTGGACATCGAAGAGGCTGTTGGCACTTACGAATTTTCTGTGGTTCCTCGTGCGACGTTCGCGGCCGATGGATGGATGCTCCGCTGTCAAGCAAAGAGTGCCCTGATGCCCCTGCTAGGGAAACTACCAACGCACAACATGGAAACAACAAGTCCACCCGTGGTGGAAGAACGACAACGACTGAGAGTTGCCATTATTGATGGAATGGCCGAAGTCCAATCCTTGGATAGGCCTGAATGGATCCGAAACTGCTCACAGCTCGCAGATCACTTCAACAGTCGCTTAATGGAGAAGTACGACCATGGAAATGATGAGATCCGAGTTATCTTCGACCGATACGATCTACCGTCATCTCTAAAAGAGACAAGGGAGTGAAGTCCCTATTCACTATCGCATCACACCATCAACTCTCATCGCAAAGCTTACAATGAAGAAACTTCTTGCACATGCAGATACAAAGAAGGAGTTAGCGGAGTTATTTGCTCAGAAAACCATCAAACATGCCGCACAGAATGGGAAGAGGGTTGTCGTGTCATGGGGTTGCCAATGTAGGGGAACAGAGAATGACATGTCACACCTCAACAGCAATCATGAAGAAGCTGATAGATCATGCTGCACGCACTCGACGCCACAGCCTGTGGAGCCACTGAGATACGGATCCACTCTCCTGATACAGATGTGTTCATTCTTGCCCTTAGGAGGTATCCTGACCTTTGCGCTAACACCTTGTTGATTACTGGCAAGGGCCAGCACCACCGGCAAATCAAGCTGCAGCCAATAGTCCGCGCTCTTGGTCCCGTCAAGACTGCTGCCCTACCAGCCTTCCATGCCCCATCTGGGTCTGACAACACCGGATCCTTCGCTTCCAAGGGAAAGCCAAAATGCTGGAAAGTATTTTGTGAAGCCAGTGAGGAGGCGCTTGCCGCGATTTCTAACCTTGGGACGGGCAACTATCCAAGTGTGCAGTCACAGCTTGCAGTAGAGAAGCTTGTATGAAAGATCTTCCTGCCGCAGACGGAAATTGTGAGTGTCAAGTCACTAAGGTGGTGGCTAAAAAAAAGCAGGCAAGATCGGAACGGCTGCCCCCCACATCCCATCCATCCTGCCCATCCTTCGATCACACTACCAGCTTCTGGTATGGAACAACGACATAGTCGCTAACCCTGTGCTCCCATCACCAAGTGAATATGGCTGGAAGTGGCAAGACGCCGAGGAGATTTGGGTCCCTGTGATGACAGATCTACCACCTGCACCAGAAGCCATTATCCATCTAGTCAGGTGCGGGTGCGCAAAGGACAGGTGTATCAACCAACGCTGCAAGTGCAGAAAGTCTGGTCTGGGCTGCACAGATCTCTGCAGTTGCTGTGACGATGGGGAGGAATGTGAAAACGTTGCAAGAGATGGGGACACAGACGAGATTACGGACTCTGAAGACTGTGAAGATGGACTGTGAAGATGACCGCTCAGATATACATAGTTATTAATAAATACCCAATGTTCGGTAGCAATTATAGAAAGGCATCACTGCATGAGTAGAGGAGACTGTTCACAGGCTTGACTTGTCCATACAGATATGACAGTATCATTTTCAAAAGATAGCGTAAAAAAAAAATAACAAAAAACTGATCCTTTTGATTTCTTTGAGTTGGGCTCCCTGTGGTTTTTCAGACAAAATAATTAATAAATGCCCGTTCTAGCATCTTTTTCTTACAAAAGCAGCAATAAAGCATTACTGATACTCCAATCTAGCTTTTTCATTTTAAACAGTGCTTAAAACGAAGCTTTAGCTATAATAAAGTATCTATTGTTAATTTTTTTTTAAATAATCCAGACAGCCTCGCTACCATGCTGTGCTAGTCACGTGACTTTTAGATTGTTGTGATTCCCAACATATCCTGCAAGTTTGAAACGATTTGATTAACAAACGTCAAAGATACTCCCGTCTTCATTATAGAGCCTCGTTTCCATGCTGGAGGAGAAACATCAATCCTTAAAAAACCCATAAAAACGGCACCTGACAGGTTGCATACTTGGCAACATCATTTTTATTGTTATTAGTTAACAGGAAGTTGGGTAAGACTGGTTACAATCTGTTTGAAAGTAACTAAAAAGAACAGTTAATCAAACATATGCTCTGATGCTGAAGAGGTATCTAATGGACGCCCGGGGCGTTAATTAAATTTCGATAGTCCGAGGGGGGGGGGGGGGGGGGAGGCGTTTAATAGATAGGAGGTGTCTATTAGAAGGGGCGTTCTTTACAAACTATGAAAATATAACAAACCCAAGTGCAGTGGGGCTCTAGTCTCAGTCAGGATCACGTTAAATTGAAGCCTGCGTAGCAAGCGTTTCTTGGCATTAAGCAAGTTTAACCCAGTAGAATCCAAACTCAGATTTATTAAATTTGATTTATATTACCGAAATTTATATTTTGTTTGTCGGGAGGGAGGGTGGGTGGATGGGGGGGTGTGGGGTTAAATAGAGGGTAGCGTTTATTAAAGAAGTGCGTTCATTACATTCTTGTAAGCTTAGGGGGAGGGCCGTTCTTTAGATAGGGGGCGTTTATTAGATCATTTACGGTACTTGCAGAAATAAAAGATTCAGGATTGGTACAGGTGGGCCTTTCTGGTAACGGGACCCAGAGGTCCTTCAGCGTTAACCCTGCAAGCCTCTTGACTTTCTCGTCAGTATACAGCAAGTACGGAGTCCTTTGCCCAAGTATCAGATCAAGATTACCTAGGAGTACGGTGTAATGAGCAACTGCGCTGTGGCCCTCTCTGTGCCAAAATAACTACAAAGGCCAACAGAACACTGGGTAGGATCAGAAGAACTTTAAAACCCTGTGCCCCTGCAGTTAAGAAACGTGCGTACCTCTCCCTTGTTAGACCGATGCTTGAGTATGCGTCAACATCTTGGAGTCCCTACACTGGCACAGATGTTTTGCGGTTGGAGCAAGCTCGTTTTGTCTGCAACAATTATGACTACCGAGCAAGATCATCTGAACTGGTTAACCAGCTAAACTGGGACACATTGGAAATAAGGCGACTTTACCATCAAATAGTATTACTGTATAAATTTTATAATAATCTCGTGGCTTGTCCTCTCCCTAGCTGTGTCGTTCCGACAAATCGATCTACTCGGAGGCACTCACTTAGCTTTCAACAATTGCCCTCGAATATTCTTTCCTTTAATTATTCTTTTTTTTCCTAGAGCAATAACAGCATGGAATTTACTTCCTGATAATATTGTAAACCTAAGTAATCTGGAGTCCTTTAAAACAGCAGCTTTACCAGCCATCAGGCAACTAAAGGTGCCTTCGCATCTCCGCCGGCTGTAAACTGACTGTGCCCTCCCAGTATTAGCGTAAGCTACTTGATACTATTGTATTGGGGAGTAATTTATTAAAGTATTAAAGTCAAATTATTGAATTTAAGCAAGGCAAATACACTCTTTCTTTTTATTAGAATCTTTTTGAAAGAACGTCCAGCATGAGATTTCACAAAATTTTAAGGAAATGCCGAGGCTGACATAGCAGCCAATTATTGCTTTGTAAGTCTGATACGTTCTTCAAAGAATCAAATTGTGCTCACAATAAAAACCTTATATACTATTGCTACTGATAATTTGTGCAATTCTCCTCTAAATTATTCATTGGTATTATATTTTTATATACCTTATTTAATTTTCGCGACGTCAAAATTTCGCGATTTTGAGATGGCGAATATTTCGCGACACTTTATTTTCGCGATTTTCCTATTTTCGCAAAAACCAGATCACTTTTTTTCGCGATTTTGGGATAATAAAATCAAGCCATACAAGTGGAATTAAAATGTGCTGTAATCGACATGACGGAAAAACATGACTTAACGCTTCAAATAAGCTCATTTCACATCTAATAAGGCGGAAAATTTCTCTAAGTACTTAGTGCGTAATAGCAAACAAAATATCAAAAGCGACTTTTTTTAAATTGATGCGACTTTTTGTAAAGTGTCATTGAAATTTGAGCTTTTCGTCCCTGAGCTCATACATAGCGAAAGGATGATCAATGAAAAATTATCTTAAAAAGCAAAAATCTGGGTATGTGTTTCGGCCTCACGTTATTTGGGATAATAAAATCAAGCAAAACAAGTGGGATTAAAATGTGCTGTCATCATAAAAAGTGAAACAATTTGCAACAAAAAGATGCGTGGGCTAAATTTAGTTTCATATAAATCTATAAATACATAGATACAAACTCATAACGTACTATATGTACATTAGATGACTGAATAGACAAGGTGTTTTTCCAAAGCTTATTAAACGACCAATATTCCCCAAAGGCTTCTTGTGTACTCACTTAATTTTCGCGAATCCTATTTTTCGCGACACTTAATTTTCGCGTCACTTTATTTTCTTTTAAAATTGTGAAGTTTAAGTGACGCGAAAATTAAGTGTAATAAGGTACACTGTTATTATATTATTTTTTATTAGAACTGCCTCAACTGAAAAAAAGGTCTTCAAAAAAAGTCACCAGGGGATCCTGGATGGATTTGAGATGTTGTAAGGGCGGTAGGAACAAAATTTGTTAGGCTAAATTCTGATAATAAACCAGAAATTCTCCTTTAATCTGGCTGAAATGTGCCTTATTTGCGACGCACTCTCCGTGTTCGAGAAGAAAACCTGGTATTTCAGCCAAATTAGAGGGGGAATTCGTGGTTTATCACCATAATTGAACCTAACAAACCATGTTCCTACCGCCCTTGAGTTATTGCGCGCATTCGTGCCAGGATATCTCATTTGCTTGGTTACTGCGATTAGGTCTTTACAAGATTTATACGGACACTGATTTGTCGGGCATATTGAAGGTCAAAGCATTTACATGCATGAAGGAGTTTGTCGGGGCCCTTGCTTTGGGTTTGGTTAGAAAAAATGGACCCAACACGAAGGCAAAATCTCCTACGCGGACTAATAAAATCAGGATTACGAAACTAAAATATTTTATTGATTTCTATAAAAAAAGAATGTATCAGTGAAGCTTTGAAAACGTTTCCTGTGATCACAAAAGCTTTAGGATCAAATAGACTCTATTTATAGTCTTGTAAGATAACCTTTAAGAAAAACAATAGCGCCATTAAACAATACATCGAACACGACCACCAATCAACCAGCAATAATCATACAAAGCAACAAAAAACCAAGTCTTTAGCAAAAATTATCAAAAATAATGTATGCAACTATCACAATGATTATGAATTAGCAAGTGCAATCCTATTAGGAAATTATTCTGGTTTGGAATCGTGTGTTAATTCGAGTAGTATTGCTCTCCCTTAGAAAAGTTAGTGACGTGGAATGGCGCCGAGTTGGGTGAGGGCTTGTGCCCTGGCAGTGGTACTCCTTCAGTCTCGCTTTATTATTAACGGTGAGTTTGGCCTCCTTTGTTAGAGCTTGACTAAGGAAGCTTGACTGACCTTCACGAAAGTTATCCAGCAAAATGATTTTGGCCCTTATACGATGTCTGAATTTCACGCGATGTGGGATAGATACTTTCGTTGGTAACCTACTGTGACGATAGTTTTCTTAATACTTCTTGAAATGATACTCGCTCGTTTTTACTGTAACGTTATTGTAGCGTGTTGTTTGTCAAATCAGGATAGTCTGTTCGTTTGAAGGCGTTTCAGACATGGGATAGCAGCCCTATCTCTGACTTTTTTTTTGACAGAAATAATCGAAACACTCCGTTCCCTATTTACTCTACCGATTCGCGTTAAACCTGCGCGTTGATTCGGCGTAATCAAAACACTACGTATCTAAAATTGAAGAATGCCTCAAGTTATTCCTTACCCAAATATATCGCCCCCTACCGTCTTATTTGTTTTCGCGGAAAAGATCTACCGACCAGCTTTTTAACTTTTTAAAGCAAGCACACTTGCAAGGCGTAATTCATTTCTAAGGCAACGACAACCAAAACACTAGTATTATGACGCGTTGCAAACCAACGACGTGAAAACACCAAGTTTCGCAATCTGTTAAAGTAAAGTGTGTGGATACTGTAAGCCGGACAAAGCAGTCTTTAATTAGGAATTTGGAACTTGTTTTGGAACAAGGAAGTATTTACTTGGTTCTTCCTTTCATCAGTCGTTGATGATCAGGAAACATTAGTGCATTCTCGAAGATCCAGTACTACTCAGCCGCGAAAATCCTGCCAGGAAAATTACGCGGGGGTGATCTTTTGGAGCACTCGCAAAGTGCGCTGGATCTTCGAGCATGACGTTACTTGTTACTGTGGGTTTTTTTATAGCAGTTAAAATAGCAGTTATGCCTTTGTGGACATCCTAGAGAGAATAACGATATCCTTTGTAATGCAGAACTTGATTTTAATGTTTTTTGATAGCGTTTTAGTGGGCGGTCTGTCGTGTTGGATGTGCCGTAATGGCGCAGCCTCGTTCGATCTCTGCGATGCCAAAAAAGAAGTTGAATCTTGCACGGCCCAGCTAACGCATTGTGCAACCTTCTCCTTCATGCTCAACGGAGCCCGTTTGAACGCGAAAAGCTGTACTAACGCGAGCTACTGCTCAAGTGAGGATACCTTCTGCGCGAACTTGGGCCTTGACGGCAATGATTGCCGAGTGCAATGCTGCAATACATAACTTTGCAACTATCATATGGGATTCGCCCCGGGGTCACCTGCTAACTCAACGAGCTCATTAATGTCGGCATCACCGTCAGTGTCGACATCGGTGGTAGCATGTGATGTGGTGGTAGACTCGCTCATCCTTAACCTGGCTATATCGGACATCACCATCCTCGTGTTCCTGCCCCTGATGTATATCATACCACAAGTGGTAATGAGCTACCCTCAAGGTCCGACTGATGAATCCTGACGGGTGGTAATGTGGCGTGGGTGGGCGTTGTCCTATCCAAGTGTTCCCTGGTGGGTATCGTGCTGGAAAGATTTTATATCGTGTTCAAATCTACACGTTACCTCCCCCTTTTCCGCGTTGTTGTCCTCAAGAGAGTCATTGCACTTTTGTGGATCTTCGGAGTGTTGATGAACCTCCCATTTTTCGTTATTGCACGATTCGATGCCAAGCTTTCCTTTTGTTCCGAGGCATGGCCGAACTCTTTGGCGTTTAAGTGTTTTACCTTGATATGGCTCGGCATTGTCGCTATTGTTCCCGGGATTTGTATGGCCGTGTTATACTCGAAAATTCTGCACACTTTATGGATCAGGAAAGCGGAGCAACTAGTGTCGGACTCGGAGACGGATCTATCTGGGGCGCAAAAGGAAGCAACCAAGGTAGTGATAACTGTCAGTTTTATCCATTGCATTTGTTGGATTCCGCCAAGCGCTCATTACATCAAGATGGTTTTCGCGCCCGAGGTAAGGGTCCTCTGGGATACTTTACACCTGGTAGCTGTTCTAATGATCGCCTTCGTCGCGTTCGTCAAGCCCCTCGTTTACATCTTCCAAAGCAAGAACTTACTGCGTTCTAAAAACACAGTGAACCCATATGACGAGGGAAGGAGGGAGGAGACGAAGTGGATGCACACATGGATCCCTCCTGGATACAAGGAAGAAGACGCGGCGAGTCCTACGCCAAAACAACGTGTTAGAGCCTCAGACAATGGTGGGTTCATGGATAACGAGAATGCGAATAAGGCCCGTACACGGCACGACGGAATAAATGGCGAAAAACCACCCGAGAAAATCGAAAACCTGCAGCAGTGGGGCCCAGGGAAGAAACCGCAGTTGCCACCCATAAAAACAAAAGGCGTCCAAAGCCAGCCACAATGACGGATGTGACGCAATCACGCAATTACGGGTGTGACGCAATGGCGGATGGCATTATTTGGAACTATATATCATTTATCTATATTTTGTATTGATTGTGAACAAGATCAATTTCAAAATAGCGGGTACTGTGTAGCTATTGAAATGATTTTGAATAAAAGAAGCGATAGACAGTCAGTAAATCTTATTTTCTGAATCTAATACCTTATCGCCAAAACAAACCCAATCCTTGCATTTTCCCCAGAAATAGTGAAGAGAAGAGACAGGAAAACATTATCAACAAGGGGGCATGCCGGCCTTAAGGGAGACATTGGAAGATTTCTTGGCACTAAAATTATATCCATGAAGCAAATTATAGAAGGATTCCAATTTATTAACCTGCTTGCCTGCTCTCCGAAGATTCGGGATTCCTGTGGAAGGGAGAAAAAAGACCCCGCTTCTTGGAACTAATATTATATTCATGAAGCATATTCTAGAAGTATTCCAATTTATTAACCTGCTAGCCGGCTCTCCGGAGATTCGGGATTCCTGTGGAAGGGGGAAATAAGACCCTGCTTCTTGGGACTAATATTATATTCATGAAGCACATTCTAGAAGTATTCCAATTTCTGGGAAATAAGACCCCTGCTTCTTGGGACTAATATTATATTCATGAAGCACATTCTAGAAGTATTCCAATTTCTGGGAAATAAGACCCCTGCTTCTTGGGACTAATATTATATTCATGAAGCACATTCTAGAAGTATTCCAATTTCTGGGAAATAAGACCCCTGCTTCTTGGGACTAATATTATATTCAGGAAGCACATTCTAGAAGTATTCCAATTTCTAGGAAATAAGACCCCTGCTTCTTGGGACTAATATTATATTCATTAACCCTTTGGTGCCTGCCCTAAAATGGGAAATTTTTTGTGTCTCTCATTGTAAAATATCCTGCCACTTCTGCTTTTATCCGATTTGCTTGTGCTATATGTCTATGGAAAGCTTACAAAATGGGCTACACATTGGTTCCCTCATTTTTAATTTTTTCACCATTTACTAATTATTTTTTGTATTAATTTATGCTAATGAAGGTGTTACGTAATATACTATTTACAAGAAAATATCACATTATACACTTGAAATCAAGTCAATAAAAAAATGTTGAAAACAAAATTGTTCCCTATCATATAATACACACTTGCTATAAATTCTAGCCTAATGCACAAAAAGAAGAGAAAGTTACAGCAGAAAAGCTTACCATATGTAAATTATGCTATTTTGGGGACGGGTAATAAAAATTTATTTTTTTCTGAAATTATCAACAATATTTAAAATAAGAACACTATATCATGGTTTAATAGTGTCTTTTATACACTTATAATTAGCTTTGTGTTATTCTGCCTAGCATTTCTTGCTTACAATTGCTAGTATTCACTAAATAAATTATGAAAAACAAAAAAAAGTAATGAAATACTAACTGTACACAGCATTGTCCTTGCAAACTATAGATAACTAAACACTCTTACTCATGGAACTCCTTGCTGTGCCATATTTTAAAACAGTTCTGGGTGCTGGTGAGGTGCAGGTATGCCTGGCATTGTGGTGCTTCGCAGTAGGTCCTGACCTTTAGTTCCTTTCCCGTGGTTGCATAACAAACCTTACAGTTTCTCTTCACATCCGACATCATTGGCATGTGGACAGTCTCAAACTGGTTAGGTGCCCTAGTTGGTGGCTTGTGGGCAGGTGGGGGACCAAACTCTTCTAAGCCTACCAGCTGTCTCACTAGTTCTTCTCTAAACTCAGCAACTGAATACTTCTTCGGGCGATAAAGTGCTGTGTTGTCAGGGTTCTGGGCACGGTGAAGCTGGAAAAGAATATAGCTATTTACAACAGCTATATCAATCATGTGGAAGAAGAGGACTTTCCACCATCTTCTGCACTTTGAGAGAGCTTTGTTCTTTGTCATCAGCTGGTCAGATCTGTCCACACCATTCATATAGCTGTTGTAGTTGTTGATGGCCATCGGCTGCCTCACTTCGATGTTCGTCCACTGTTCTCTGGATTTCACTTTTCTTGAAACAATTACATAATCATTGGCACATTCAATGGAGGATAAGATAGTGACTGGTCTGTTATCCTTCCACTGCTGTGCCAAGCAAACACCATCTCTGTGCCATCTCATACTTCCTCGCTCTTGCTTCCCCGCCCATTTTCTGCCATCCTTCATCTCTTCTGGAAACCCCCTTCTATTTTCAGTCGCAGTGCCAGTAGCTGGTGTCTTCACAAGGAAAAGATCCTTTATAAGTGTCACTGATGTGTAAAAGTTATCACAATACAGATGGTATCCTTGATTGAGTAGGGGTGATAATAACTTCATGACAACATCATATGCAAGCCCATTAGTACTTGGGGCATTCGCTGTCTGTCTTCCGGCATAGACATCAAAGTCATAAGTGTAACAGTTTGTACTGTCTGCCAGAACCCACAACTTAAGTCCCCATTTCGTTGGTTTGTTCTTTATATACTGCCTCATACCTGAACGATGCTTACTCTTTACCATTTTTTCATCTATTGCAACATTCTGGAAAGGCTGGTATAATGCCTTGCACCTCTCCTTGAAATGGTCAAGGAAACTGCGTACTTTCCTCAGCTTGTCATGATCTACCTCTTCAATTGGATTTACAACATGTAACATGGCCATCAAGGCCTTGAAACGGTCACGTGCCATGATTGCCCTTGCCCATAGCCCATGATATAATGTTTTTGTGTTCCAGTATCTGTGGAATGAGCTTACATTCACAAGACCACAGTACAGAATCAGGGCAATAAGTCGATTGATTTCCTCAGGGTTTGTATCGTTCCATGCCCCCATTTCATTGGCATACGACTGCTTCTGCTGGATGTTGGCATAGGCATAGGCATTGGTGTTTGCACTGATTTGCTGAACTAGGTGGGCAGTAAAAAACAGCTGAAAGAAGTCCACCGCACGTGTCATGGCTCCTCTCAGTAGTGGTACTTCTAAATGTAGCCCAGGAATTCTACTCGGAGCAAAACCGGGGAGCTGATTCACTTGGTCAGCATCTCCATAGCTGTTGTAGGAGGTTGCTTGCTGTGGCTGGGCAGTAGCCAACTGCCTACGCTGCTGGCCTCTACCCCGTCCTCTTCTTCGCCCTCCGCCTCGTCCTCTCGCTCGAACAGGTCTCGACGCCGAAGATGTCGCTTCTTCTCCCACACTCTCATCACTACTCGGTGACCCTTCAGGATGAGCCTCCTCATCACCAAAACTAAAATACACAGCAGAGAAAATATTAGTTATTTTTGTGATGATCTTATTGGTGAGTTGTAAAAATTATTGTGAAATTACACATGTCGGAATGAAAACATAAAAGCGCATCGAAACTATAAATGTCAAAATAAAAACATAAAGGCGAATCGAAATCAGTTTTAGTCATTCAACACTATAAAATATGGATAAAGAGAAGCGTTTTAGCACCTAGGGTACCGATAAAAATGTTTTTCAGGCATTTCTTATGCAAGAATTTCTTCGGCTATATGTTTGTTTTCGTATGATCTTGATAGGTGTGAAGTGCGATTCCCGGGAAAATCACTCGGCACACATCTAGGTAAAAATATGGCAAAACAAATATATCCAAATCGAATAAATTCAATATAAATTACTCAGCTAGTAAAATGGAATAATAATTTGAAAGAAAACACGAGGTAAATAACATCAATTTAGCGAAGTAAAGAGCGAGTATTTCAAAGCGTCTCTTTTGTTTACGATAAACTTACCTCGTGTTCGATTCAGCTTCACTTCCTACTTCCATTTCTTGGTCCAACTCGAACTCTTCACCACTAGAAATCCCTCCTACCTCACTGTCCACATTACTCTCTACATCGCTCTTTTCATTCATAAGAATTTCTGCAACTTCTTGAGCTGTAAATCGCTGTTGATCGTTACGTGGTCGCTTACTCGAAGACGCCATTTTAGATTTTGACCAGAGCAAGCATGAAGCAGGGATTATAATCAAAACTATGGCTAGCCAATCAAATCCCTGTATAAAAAAACTCTGCAGTCTGATTGGGTATATCTCATTAGCCATTGTGAAGACTTTTTTGTTTTAAATAATAACAAAAACATTGCTATGACAACGGATGGGAAATAAGACCCCTGCTTAGCATCATTGTGTTCCGAGAATCTTGACGTTGTTTTATGTAACTTGTTGGAGAATTTTATATAAACTTACAACGCGACGAGTGAACTTTCTCAGCCAAGAAAGGGTTTACAAAGTATGGATAAAAAAATGCAACAGCGTAAAAATAATGCACAAGGTAAGTACCAATTTATTTATATATCCTAATCATAGGAACACTACCTGAATATAACTAAATAAACTATCGAACTAAATAAACTATATAAATATTGCGTCGCAAAAGCCGTAAAAACAAACAAGCGCCTGGGTCTTCCTAACCGAGTAGGCCTAAAACCAATGATGTCCAAAGCTTATCGAAAACATTTGTAAGATATTTAGATATATTTACTTCGAACAAGAGCTGTGATTTGAGGTTTTGACGGGCTTGAAGAAATAGATAAAATGTGACCCGGTAAGGGAAAACGTACACTAGAGAAAAAGCGTTCTGGCTATGGCGAAACATGTCGTTCGACGGATTATGCAGAACGCTTTTACGATATTCAGAACCATATCAGGTTTCTACGAGAAACGATCTCCGATTTTCAAGATCGTTTCTCCGAAGTCAAGATCGTCTGTCCGAAGGCACCCGCCCTGTTACACGGTAGGAAAAGAGCAGATTGGGATGTACTAAAACATACATGTTGCTATTTGACATGACCCCTCTCCTTATCAGACATTCTTGTTGTATTGATTTGCAGCTATGGCAGCAAGAAACTTTTCCGCATTCCGTAATCCACGGGACTCACCCGCGTCCCGTAACCCTCGGGACTCACCAGCGTCCCGAAACCCTTGGGACTCACCAGCGTCTCGTAACCCTCGGGACTCACCCGCATTCCGTAATCCACGGGACTCACCCTCGTCCCGTAACCCTTGGGACTCACCAGCGTCCCGAAACCCTTGGGACTTACCAGCGTCTCGTAACCCTTGGGACTCATCCGCATTCCGTAATCCACGGGACTCACCCTCGTCCCGTAACCCTTGGGACTCACCAGCGTCCCGAAACCCTTGGGACTTACCAGCGTCTCGTAACCCTTGGGACTCATCCGCATTCCGTAACCCACGGGACTCACCCGCATTCCGTAACCCTCGGGACTCACCCTCGTCCCGTAACCCTCGGGACTCACCCTGGTCCCGAAACCCTTGGGACTTACCAGCGTCTCGTAACCCTTGGGACTCATCCGCATTCCGTAACCCACGGGACTCACCCGCATTCCGTAACCCTTGGGACTCACCCTCGTCCCGTAACCCTTGGGACTCACCAGCGTCCCGAAACCCTTGGGACTTACCAGCGTCTCGTAACCCTTGGGACTCATCCGCATTCCGTAATCCACGGGACTCACCCTCGTCCCGTAACCCTTGGGACTCACCAGCGTCCCGAAACCCTTGGGACTTACCAGCGTCTCGTAACCCTTGGGACTCATCCGCATTCCGTAACCCACGGGACTCACCCGCATTCCGTAACCCTCGGGACTCACCCTCGTCCCGTAACCCTCGGGACTCACCCTGGTCCCGAAACCCTCAGGACTCACCCACGTCACGCTGCGCGTGGGTAACGCTCGTGATGCTTGGTGACGGGTACGCTGCGGGCGCTCTGGCCGTCGCACACTCGCTGAGAATGGTGCAAACCAAGCATGATCTCGTCTGCATGGTAACACCTGACGTCACAAATCCTACCCGTCGACACCTGCGCGTCGTGTACGATGACGTAATCGAGGTGCCGTACATTCGGCAGAAATGTCGCTTGTTTTTGTCACCTGACCAATCCCGGATGTACAACGACTGGATCGAGTTCTCGTTCACCAAGTGGAACTGCCTCAACCTGGTGCAGTACGAGCGAGTGATGTTTATAGACGCAGACATGGTCGTCAAGGTGAACAGTGATGATCTATTTGAGTTACCCGCTCCAGCGTCCGCCATGACTTATCACGAGCGCAAAATTCCACCCGAGCACGGGGAACTTGTTTCTCCTAGGGAAATGTTTAGAAAAGCGTACAACAAGTATAGCTTTGTTGCCTGTGCGGGGCTTGCATTGTTTCGCCCTGACAAGCGTGACTTCGAATCGTTTCTTCATTACATTCACTCTTCAGAAGTTTTCGGTGAGAATTTTCTGACAATGTCTGGCGCCGACGAGGTGGCTATCAGCCTTTTCTACGCACGCAAGGGTGTATCCTGGACTCATATTCACCACCGCTATAATGTTGTCTCGTGGAGGGCACAGTGGATTCTACCTCATGAACCCTACATTCTGCATATCTTCGGGCGACCCAAACCGTGGGAGAAGGGGTGCGACTGGCCAGACCCGGATTGGTGGGGCGTGGTCGATGACCTGCTGGGGTCTCACCCCGATCTTAGTGAGCTTTACCCCCCTCGTCCTACGGTAAACGAAACAACGGAGATAGAAGAGCACGTAATGGGTGATCTGCCGTCAAATAACTACACATCAAAAAACTGTATTCTCCACACCGAAATTAAGCAAGACCTAAACAAAAACAATCAAGTCGATGACCCTATGTTATTTCCTACTTCCGTGCTCTCAGAGCTGCGTATTATTAATTGTGATGACAGCGATTAAAAATCTTGGTTATCATGACGTTCAAATAATGCGATGTTGATTTTATGTTCTGTGATTAATGTTGTGGGACGATTTATGTGGTTCAAGGAAAACAAGAGCAAAGTGAATGATAATAAACTACTAAAAAGGGCGAGGATAACCTAGGTATAACAGCTAAGGGAAACTTTATTCTCCCCAACTTAGGTAACATTGCCTTTTTTAAATCATTTTGAAAAGTAGAATTGTTATTTTATACGTTAGCTTATAACTGTTAGAATAGAACTGCATTAAATATAGGAAATATCCAATTTTCAATGTTTAATTGTTTGTTTGTTTATTGTCGTTTAATTCGCTTATGGCGGACATATTAAAAACCACAACAAAATGACTCGTAATTATCTGGACAACATCTTTATTTCTCATTCTATGTACATTGTCCTTTAAGGACTAGTACATGTAATTTTGAACCCTCTATCTATAAATAAATAGTAAGGGTAACGCCTCGCGCAAATAACACAAACACCGCCGTCATTGGAAAACACCACAATGGTGACAAATACGCGTGCTAATTTCACGTAAATGTGAA
Source organism: Nematostella vectensis (assembly GCF_932526225.1). Lineage (NCBI taxonomy): Eukaryota > Metazoa > Cnidaria > Anthozoa > Actiniaria > Edwardsiidae > Nematostella > Nematostella vectensis. Next base: position 2,545,499 of record NC_064046.1, read on the forward strand.
AAAAAGCAGTTTTACGGTCGAATCCGTTGTATCGCGAAGCCGCATTTTCAAAAGATCGATTTGTTTTTGTCTTTTGGGATTTGCTATTCCCCCAGTCAAATTATTCTAAGCCAATCAGATTCTTGCCATCTCTCGCCTAGTGCAGTTGCCTGGCTTCCTCTCGCGACACTGATTTTCATCCAGATAGCCAGGGAAGTGCACAAAGCGAGACTCTGATTGTCTCAGAATGGTTTTACTGACGGAATAGAAAACAAAAACAAATCGTGTTTTGAAAACGCGGGTCGCGATACAACGGATTCGACAGTAAGCAGCGGTATCGATGTGTTGCGCGCGGCATTGTTTTTCCTTTTCGACAATGTTTGTGCCGCTTGCACGAGACTGAAACACCACAGTACCGCCAATACACTCGCTGAGAACATTTCTTATATCATTAAAGCACTCATTAAACCTTACACAAATGAAAAGCTAAATATTTACAATAAATAGCGATTCGTAATTTTTATACCTCTAAAAACACTTCCAAACTGATCCATTTTCGTTTGAACTGGTAACAAAACAAGCACCGCCACAATGTTTTAAAATGGCGGGAAATTAAATCTAAAAAAAGAAATCACGCTCTGTTTATAAGCGCGTTTTTATTTTCCCGCCACTTTTCTTAGTAACTACACTGTTTACAGTATTATATTATCAAGCTAATTAAGTTACATTATATTTCAGCACTGATACTGGTATTTACATTCAGGATGTTATCTAAACCAACCAATTTCTATATAAAGGTATGGTTTAGGTATTCCCTTTATAAAAATAGAATCTACAAATATATGATTTTCGCATTTTCTGTTTTCTTTTATATTTGTACTTCGAATGTGTGCTTGATATCAAATTAAAAAAAAGGATTATCGAAATACTTACAGTGAGGACACAGGAAGCGGGTCATGCTGAACAACTTTGACCAAGCAGATTCGGCTTGAGCACCGTAAACATTTTGAAAAAAAAAGTTCAGCCAATGAGAAACGCCGGACGTTGGTAATTTGATCTTGTACGCGTAAGTCGAGGGCAGGAAAGCGGCTGGGTCACTCGTAAAAATACGAGTGATAAACAAACGTCCGGCGTTTCTTATTGGCTGAACTTTTTTTTTTTCAAAATGTTTACTGTTGCGTCTTTCCTGATTTAACAGTTCGGATTAAACCACGAGATTTAACTCAATGAAACAAGACACAAATTTACTAAAAACAAGATGGCGTCGCCGCTCGCTCACATGTGTACTCACGCGCGCATGCCTGGTGTGCGCTCGGCATCAGGTTCACACGGCCAACTGGGCAACAGGCCTTTACAGACATAACATTTACGTTGTTCAAGCCGAATCTGATTGGACAATGTTGTCCAACATGGCCCGCTTTCTGTGTCCTCACTTTAATAGTGATTCCCGGGCTTAGATTTACCTATTTTTCATAAAGTTTGAAAAAGCGCCTCCAATATTAAAAACAAAATGTAAATGCAATTTTTAAATCAAAATCGAGTATTAATGCAATTTGAGTATTCGACATTTTAAAAAACAGTTATGCTACAAATTCTTGACCCTATTCGACAGCATAAAATATCAAATTGACGAATTCTGCTATCCCAATATAATAGATTTTGATATTTTTTGCCACACGGGAAAATAATGGTGGCGCGAAGTCCTCTGAATTTGTTTAGAAATTCGTTTTCTTTTATATTTTTAATAAACACTTTCGCTGAGTTAAAGTATTTGTGGTTGGTCGTATTATTCACAAATTCCTATTCAACAAAAGATTGTCGTGGCGATAGATAATATCGAAACAACTCTCTACTCGCGCGCGCAAATCTTCACAAACAAAGTTATCTTTGTTTTATTCTTTGAGTCGCCATACAAACATTTTGTATCTTCATGAACAGGAGTTTCATTTCAGTACTGTGTCAATTCTATGTCGAGTGGGAGCCTTCAGTGACATGTTTCAAATCACGCCAAACCCATTCACCGAGTGTCCAACTCCAGTCAATAATAACACGAAAAAAAGCGGCCATGTTAACATCCAGTTGAAAAACATGTACTTTTCATTGTAAGAGATTGAAGCTCAATTAGCATGAGTCAAGGAGGTCTACCTTCTCTTAGCATGAGCTAGACGAATAAAAACAGTAATTTTTGAGCGTGTGCAAAACAAACTGACATTAAGAATATACGCTAAGTTTCGTTAAAAACCGCTTAGTTTTAAGTCACTTTCAATCTGTCGGTTAAGAGGATTACCCGGAAGCTTTCATTTAATTCGTAAAAGACAACTAAATGTAAAAAGAATCAACGAAACAATAAAGTAAACAACACAAATCAGTGTTATTCAAAAGCAGTAATGCCATACTAAGATCTGTTACATTTACGCGACATTGCAAACAACCAGCCCTCAATAACTTAACCCTCCCCGCATGACTAAATACCCATTTTCAACATAAATACCAATTAATGTTCAATTACCAATGTGCTTAATTTGCCGCAGAACCGATGCTATAAAACTATACAAAGGGCACCATGATCCTAATTGAACATATATTACATGTGATTAATAATATTTAATTTCATTTTTTTAAACAAAATAGGCCGATCACATTTAAGGTAATACAGTACGTTACAATTTAAGGTGATTGAAGAATAATAATAATAATAATAAAAGAACCCAAAGAACTAGGATTTGCGAAAGACCCAGGGATCAAATGATTGTTGGGAAAAAATTATTTCCTTTGTTATTTCCTTTTTTAGTTAAGTATTTTTTTGTAAGCTCACGGCAAATTTTCAATCATTTCTATTTTTTTTAACAATTCAAAACATATTTAATTTTGCACAAAGGTGGCGGAAGAGATTGCCTGACCCGTTAAGTTATCGACCCATATTGTTAGTTACCTAGCTATACCGGTTTTGATGTAGTCTCTTTGCAGCCACTAGTGAGAAGGGGGGGGGGGGGGGGGGGGATTGCGAGACTCCGGGGGCTGCGAAGGAGACTCTGTTGCCGGATTGTGTGACACCGTGGTGTGTGATTCATCCAAGGGGCGATCATTTACGGAGAACCCAAGTTAAATAGCTATACAGCTAATAATTTACGGGTTACCTAGCTATACCATTTCTGATGTAGTGTGCCGGAATTTTTTTCAAGGGGCGATCACTTCCTCCTCACTCTCCGGAAGCGCGCAATCACATAGAACTTGTAGCTTGTACGTTATTGAGTCTGGAAATAGTGTTGCCTTGGTTTAGTATATTGGGTTTTATAAGAAGAAAATACTATTGTAATTCATTAAGCAGGAAATAATTTACTATTAATACAGCCGAACTTGCAAGCACCGACACATTTTTAAAAGCGCACGGACGATTATACAAGAACTTCAAGATTTTAGGCGGGAACAAAATAGCTTTAAAGGCGGGAAAAATAATTTCGGTAGACGGGGTGGGGGGGGGGGGGGGGGGGTTGGGGTGGTGGAAGTACAATTGCTCGACAAGGGCACAAAAAATGGCGAGTAAGTGGCTCACCCCGACATGCTTCGCGCAAAATTACACAGGGATCCCGTGCTTCTCATGCAACACTCACCGACTCCATTAAGGAACCACTTGGGCGCGACTTTGAAGTAGACGAAGACAAGGTAAAAAGGTATACCCGCGAGGATGAACAGCAGACAGTAGAACGACTCGAGAGGTGCCTCGTAAAACGGTGCGATGATGAGGTATAGGGACGCCAACAGAACCATAATCGGTACAAGCAAAGGCACCTAGAGCAGAATACAGTTAGACATTTAGTAAAGGTACCAAGTGGAGAACACAGTCAGACATTTAGCAAAGGTACCAAATGGAGAATACAGTCAGACATTTAGCAAAGGTACCAAGTGGAGAATACAGTCAGACATTTAGCAAAAGTGCCACGTGGAGAATACATCAGACATTTATCAAAGGTACCAAGTGGAGAACACATCAGACATTTAACAAAGGTACCAAGTGAAGAACACAGTCAGACATTTAACAAAGGTACCAAGTGGAGAACACAGACAGACATTTATCAAAGGTACCAAGTGGAGAACACAGTCAGACATTTTTCAAAGGTGCCACAAGGAGAATACATCAGACATTTATCAAAGGTACCAAGTGGAGAAGACATCAGACATTTAGCAAGGGAACCAAGTGGAGAACACATCAGACGTTTAGCAAAGGTACCAAGTGGAGAGCACAGTCAGACATTTATCAAAGGTACCACGTGGAGAATACAGTTAGACATTTAGCAAAGGTACCAAGTGGAGATCACAGTCAGACATTTAGCAAAGGTACCAAGTGGAGAACACATCAGACATTTATAAAAGGTACCACGTGGAGAATACAGTTAGACATTTAGCAAAGGTACCAAGTGGAGATCACAGTCAGACATTTATCAAAGGTACCAAGTGGAGAACACATCAGACATTTATTAAACGTACCACGTGGAAAATACAGTTAGACATTTAGCAAAGGTACCAAGTGGAGATCACAGTCTGACATTTATCAAAGGTACCAAGTGGAGAACACAGACAGACATTTATCAAAGGTACCAAGTGGAGAACACATCAGACATTTAGCAAAGGTACCAGGTGGAGAACACAGACAGACATTTATCAAAGGTACCAAGTGGAGAACACAGTCAGACATTTTTCAAAGGTGCAACGTGGAGAATACATCAGACATTTATCAAAGGTACCAAGTGGAGAACACAGTCAGACATTTAGCAAGGGAACCAAGTGGAGAACTTACAGACGTTTAGCAAAGGTACCAGGTGGAGAACACAGTCAGACATTTATCAAAGGTACCAAGTGGAGAACACAGTCAGACATATATCAAAGGTACCACGTGGAGAATACAGTTAGACATTTATCAAAGGTACCACGTGGAGAATACAGTTAGACATTCAGCAAAGGTACCAAGTGGAGAACACAGTCAGACATTTAGCAAAGGTACCAAGTGGAGAACACATCAGACATTTAGCAAAGGTACCAGGTGGAGAACACAGTCAGACATTTATCAAAGGTACCAAGTGGAGAACACAGTCAGACATTTATCAAAGGTACCACGTGGAGAATACAGTTAGACATTCAGCAAAGGTACCAAGTGGAGAACACAGTCAGACATTTAGCAAAGGTATCAAGTGGAGAACACAGTCAGACATTTAGCAAAGTTACCAGGTGGAGAACACAGTCGAACATTTATCAAAAGTACCACGTGGAGAATACAGTTAGACATTCAGCAAAGGTACCAAGTGGAGAACACAGTCAGACATTTAGCAAAGGTGCCTAGCGAAGAAACATTCAGATAAAGTAGGGTAAAGTAGATCAACGATAATAGGGATGAGAAATGATACCTAGCGATGAATAGCGTCAGTTATATTAGCATAAAATGGACCTTTAAAGATCGAGATGAAAAATGGTACCTAGTGGAGAACGCGGAGAACAGAATCCGTTTTTTTTAGCATAAAATATATATCAGCCTGGAGCAGCCCACACTCATCGTTGACAGGTGCGTAACAAGGGGGATGTCTTTTGTTACGGAATAGTTGGATAAACAGCCACATTTGTGTACTTTTTACAATCAAGTCTAATTTGGCGCATTTCAACTCTATCCACCTCTCGCAAATCAACCCTGGCTAAGCTATACGCCATTCTTAGTAACCAAAGCTATCACATTGCCCTCTCAATAAATAAATAAATAAATAAATAAACAAACAAACAAACAAACAAACAAACAAACAAACAAATAAATAAATGGATGTATGAATGAAATAAAATAGGATGCAACGTTAAGTACATGAACGCACCTTATACGGTCTTTCCATCTCGGGTTTCCTATATCGTAACCATAGTAACGCGGAGACTGTGCTGCCATAGAAGACCCAGGCGGCGAAGCTAAAGTAATTGATGAGCGTCTCAAAACTGCTGGAGTCCGGTAACAACATCAACCAGGCGATGATACTCTGAGGACGGAGATTGATAGAACATAGATTCTCCTTACTTGGTCTCACATTATCTCCATTAATAACATTGGGAGAATTCAAAGGGAGGTAATAGTTCTACACAGAAGAGTAAGTCTCTTTGTATCCACTCGGTTCAGAGTCACGCAAGCGTTATTCGACTCCAACCAGAGCGGCTAAAAAGGAGACTAACACAAAGTGTAAAAAGATCAATCAGGGGGTTGGGGTCGGCAGGTACTTATTTGTCAAACACACACTATTACATCGGTGACAACTACGGTCTTTGGAAAAACTACCCTGCTAGCAGATCTTTCTTCCTGTTTGTTTCTATCAGTTCACTTATCCGTGTCGCGAGTTTGTTCTTTCGCGTTCTCGTTTGTTTGTGTCCGCGGGAGAAACCTCTGTCGACAGCCGCTAACGAATCCCGTTGAGCATGCGCATTAGTCACCTCCACGTTTTCGGGGGTAGTCACATGGTTTAACCGATTGTTTTCAGAGGTGTGACAGCTTTTAGGAATTGATTCACGCCGGTAATGATTTGAAACACTCAAGCGATCAGATTTCCAAAACTTTTGACGAGAATTCTCACAACTGACACCATATATAATAAAAAAAAATAAGAATTAATTGTTTAACTAGTCTGTAGAATTTATACGCTGTTATTACAGTTAATCAAGAGTGCAGAAGTTCGAGGCTCCTGATGGACAGATGGTTCGAAGCTCCTGATGGACAGATGTTTCTAATTGAACCGGTCAGTGCTCGTCTGGCTTTTGTTCGTATTTATGTAGTATTTCAAAACTCTAGAGTATCGGTCTTCTGGTCTTGTTTGATAGCTATATTTATAGCAAAAATAAACTTTAACCGCTAGTAGCTACGAATCTGCTACTGAGCTCAACCGCGAGCGCTTTTGCGTGAGTCCCGAGTGAACTTAGAGTGGCTGCGGTTGCGGCTGCGAAATTTTAAAATACAGCTCCGCGTGACAAGAATGCCCGTGGTAACGGCAAAAATAATTTCGCGCATGCTCAACGGGATTCGATAGCGGCTGTCGGCAGAGGTTTCTCCTGCGATACAAACAAACGAGAACGTGAAATAACAGACTCGCGACACGGATAAGTGAACTGATAGAAACAATCATGGAGAGAGCTCTGCTAGCAGGGTATTTAAAAACATTCCCTTTATTCTTAGAACATCCCCCTCTATTTTAAGAATATTACTTCCATTCTAAGAACATTCTCTCCATCTAAGAACATCCCCTCTATTCTAAGAAAATAACCTCCATTCTAAGAAAATTATCTCAATCTAAGAACATCCCCTCTATTTTAAGAACATAACCTCCATTCTAAGAACAATTTCTCCATTCTTAGAATATTCCCTTAATTCTAAGAACATCTCCATTCCAAGAACTTTCTAAGAGCATCCCTCATTTTTAGGACATAAATATGCCCTCGCCCTGTCCGTTATTAATAGAGAAAGACGGGCCACCACAGCAAGCCCGTACATAAAAACCCTTACATTGAACAGCATGGCCGGGAGTGGAGTGTGGCGCTTAGTGTGGACCATCGCAAGGAATTCTGGGAGATGTCCTTCACGCGCTGCAACATACACCAGTCTACAACGAGAGGAGTACTGATTAGACAAGTCGAGTGAACGGGACGAGTACTGATTAGACAAGTCGAGTGAACGAGAGGAGTACTGATTAGACAAGTCGAGTGAACGAGAGGAGTACTGATTAGACAAGTCGAGTGAACGAGACGAGTACTGATTAGACAAGTCGAGTGAACGAGAGGAGTACTGATTAGACAAGTCGAGTGAACGAGAGGAGTACTGATTAGACAAGTCGAGTGAACGAGAGGAGTACTGATTAGAAAAGTCATGTGAAGGGGACGAGTACTTATTAGACGAGTCAGGTGAACAAGACGAGTACTGATCAGACGAGACGGGTGAACGAGATGAGTACTGATTAGACGCGTCGGGTGAACGTGACGCATTCTGATTAGACGGGTCGGATGAACGAGACGAGTACTAATTAGACGAGTCGGATGAACAAGACAAGTACTAATCAGACGAGTCGGATGAACAAAAAGAGTACTGATCAAACGGGTCGGATAAACAAGACGAGTACTGATTAGACAACTCGATGAACGAGACGAGTACTGATGAGACGAGTACTGATTAGACGAGTCGGATAAACAAGACGAGTAGTGATCAGACGAGTCGGGTAAACGAAATGAGTAATAATTGGGCGAGCCGAGTGAACGAGATGAGTACTGATTGGACGGACAATGAGGAAAGGGTGTATGGTGGTTCGTTTTGATTTCTTACCGTCCTCCGGAGAATGCCGATCCATTGGCAGCACCAAACGTTGAACAAGCGACGAAAATAGGGATAGTCCATGCCATTACGCCGTAGAGGCGGTTAGATAACGTCTGAAATAGAAGGGGAAACTTAGGCGGGAAGGGAGAAGGGCTGAGACCACATAATTTTCCCAAAATGGAGTTGACCAACTTTTTCAAACTTTTAAATTTATTGGGGGAGAGGTGCTGTTTCAGAAGAGACCTGGGAAGGAGGGGGGGGGGGGGGGAGTAAAGGGTCAGCGCCCTAGGTACCCGATAAAGAGTACTCCGTCTACTTACAACAGCCACCGCGCCCGAAGCCATGACTTCAACAGGAGTAAGTACGGTGAGATATGCGATATTCACAAGTACATAACACACGGTCACCAAGGGAATACCGAACAATATCGACCGTGGCAAATCCCTGAAATAAAAGATGATAAATTAGATATGCGTCTTGTTTTGGTTTTAATCTTGTTTCCATAACCCATTCTTTCGTCGATTCAGGGTATCCCGACTCGATGCAACGCCCATTTCTAAGCAGAAAAACAAAACAAGTAAATCTTTCAATAAACCAGGCGCATGTCCAGGGGAGGGGGGGGGGGGGGGGCAACTTCGTTGGTAGTTAAGAAGATAGTTAATTTTAGGTGTGAATTTGGATAGAAAAAGTTTCTAGTTGGATCTTGTAAGGAAAGATGTCCATTTAAACTTAACTGATCCGTGGAGTAGTGAAATACTAATATGGACCCCACCATGCGTTTTTTATCTAGACACGCCCCTGTGAACATCAGGCACCGATTCAGAAGCAGACTACAAAGAGTGCAATCTGGCGGAAAGACTCTTGAATACTCACCTGTAAGGATTCTTGAGTTCCTCAGTCACGTAATTTAGGTTGTTCCTAGAAAAAAAGGTTTTCGATCATAAATAACAGTGTGCAAATATGCGAAAATTTTCACTTTAGAGCCCGCTAGTAAGCTTTAATTTCGAATTTCTTGAATTTGTTTCCCTCAAAGTGACTCGTGGAAATGCTGGATACGATTGTGCTAGTTTCTTGACCGAGAGCCAGGGCACAGAGCCTCAGCGCCACAGGGAACCCAAAGTGCAGAACAAAGTGAACCGGAATGAGCAGTGACTTCCTGTGTCCGGGAGGACTTACTTACCAGCCGTCGTAAGCCCAGAGCCCGTTGTAGAATGCAAAGCCAACCATGCCAATACTGGTAGTCGTGCCCTTGAACGCATCATCAAAGCTGCCAGTGAAACCTGAAAAGAACAGATGCTCCAGTAAAGCCGCATTGTCACCAGTTTACTTCCGGTCTATTACTTAACAATATCCGATGATTTTTAACGGAAAACGCGAAAAATATTTCAAAATATTGAAAGCAGTGTGTCTATTGGAAGTTTCTTTGATGATGTGACTGATAATTTAGAGCGAATGGCATGTTTAATATCTCGGATTCTAATAGATTCTTTTTTGTCTTTTGACGGTTGAGGTTTCCGTCGGACCTCCGGAAGTAAACTGGTGACAATGTGGCTTTAACGAGTAAACTGTTGACATATCACGAACCTATTTGAGCGCTAGCTGTTTAGGATTTGGAGCAAATCTTAATCCGACGATTTAAACAAGATCTTATTTCAGATTTCCGTCCCTCCTCCAGTGGAAAGACCCAAAATTAGGCGCGACAATGGAGTGAATGCCGAAGGCACGATCGAGCTCCGAAAGCGGATTCTCCGAACACTCTCCGAGTGCTCACCCGACCTTGTGCGAGACCTGACTCCACGAGGGTTTCGCGCCAACTGCGTGTATTTTTATTACGGACTACGGACATAAAAGACAGGCTGACTCCACGAGGGTTTCGCGCCAACTGCGTGTATTTTTATTACGGACTACGGACATAAAAGACAGGCTGACTCCACGAGGATCTTGCGCCAACTGCGTGTATTTTTTTACGGACTACGGACATAAAAGACAGGCTGACTCCACGAGGATCTTGCGCCAACTGCGTGTATTTTTATTACGGACAACGGACGTAAAAAGACAGGCTGACTCCACGAGGGTTTCGCATCAACTGCGTGTATTTTTATTACGGACTACGGACGTAAAAGACAGGCTGACTCCACGAGGGTTTCGCATCAACTGCGTGTATTTTTATTACGGACTACGGACGTAAAAAGACAGGCTGACTCCACGAGGGTTTCGCACCGACTGCGTGTATTTTTATTACGGACAACGGACATAAAAGACAGGCTGACTCCACGAGGATCTTGCGCCAACTGCGTGTATTTTTATTACGGACTACGGACGTAAAAAGACAGGCTGACTCCACGAGGGTTTCGCATCAACTGCGTGTATTTTTATTACGGACAACGGACGTAAAACGACAGGCTGACTCCACGAGGGTTTCGCGCCAACTGCGTGTAATTTAATTACGGACTACGGACTTAAAAAGACAGGCTGACTCCACGAGGGTTTCGCACCGACTGCGTGTATTTTTATTACGGACAACGGACATAAAAGACAGGCTGACTCCACGAGGATCTTGCGGCAACTGCGTGTATTTTAATTACGGACAACGGACGTAAAAAGACAGGCTGACACCACGAGGGTTTCGCATCAACTGCGTGTATTTTTTTACGGACAACGGACGTAAAAAGACAGGCTGACTCCACGAGGGTTTCGCGCCAACTTCGTGTATTTTAATTACGGACAACGGACGTAAAAAGACAGGCTGACTCCACGAGGGTTTCGCGCCAACTTCGTGTATTTTTATTACGGACAACGGACGTAAAAAGACAGGCTGACTCCACGAGGGTTTCGCGCCAACTTCGTGTATTTTTATTACGGACAACGGACGTAAAAAGACAGGCTGACTCCACAAGGATCTCGTCCAACTGGGTGTTTTTTATTACGGACTACGGACGTAAAAAGACAGGCTGACTCCACGTGCGTTTCGCGCCAATTGCGGGTATTTTTATTACGGACTACGGACGTAAAAGGAAAGGCTGACTCTACGCGGGTTTCGACAAACTGTGTGTATTTTTATTACGGACAACGGACGTAAAAAGACAGGCTGACTCCACGAGGGTTTCGCGCCAACTGCGTGTATTTTTATTACCGACTACGGACGTAAAAAGACAGGCTGACTCCACGAGGGTTTTGCGCCAACTGCTTGTATTTTTATTACGAACAACGACGTAAAAAGGCTCTCAGACAAGGTTCTGCCGATTTGATGGAAGATCTGTTTGAGAACTCAGATATGTCTTAACCCATTGATAGCTAGTCATTGTGCCTCACTTACCTTGTCCTAGCCGCACCAGCCCGGTTATAATAAGCATCGCAATAGCGATGAGCTTGGCCGCCGTGAAAACCACTTGTACTCGAGTAGCTAACTTCACGCTGAAGCAGTTTACGTAGGTGATGACACCTATAACAAGAAGTGCAGGTGAGAAAGGTAGTCGAAGTAAGATGAGTGATAACACAAGTAAGATTAGTAGAACGCAACTTGAACTCGGAGAACTCGAATCCCGTGTAAACTCGAACTGAGTTTAATTTCCTTTGTATTTGGACGTATTTTCAGTCATTTCTACCCGAGAATGACTCGAGCCCCCGTTACAGCAATTTGTCGTATTTTACCCTTTAAACTCGAGCTTCCTCTCGTTCTGAATGAACTTCTCGAGTGAGTTAGCTCTATTTAACTTATTTTAGTTTCCCTTCAGAGTTCGAGTTCTACTGTAGTACCACTATCCATAACACCCCGTCAGAGTTCGAGGGGTTCTACTGTATTACCACTATCCATAAGACCCGTCAGAGTTCGAGTAAGCGGGGTTCTACTGTATTACCACTATCCATAAGACCCGTCAGAGTTCGAGTTAGCGGAGTTCTACTGTATTACAACTATCCATAACACCCGTCAGAGTTCGAGGGGTTCTACTGTATAACTACTATTCAAAAAACCGTCAACATTCGCGAAATTCGTGTTATCCGAGTTAAACAGGCGCGTACAAAGGGGCATGCGCGCGCATCCCCCCTTTTGGCGGCAAAAGTGGGTCATTTCTTATTAAGAAATCTTCAAGTACTATGCTTTTTCCATATGATACCTATGACTGCGCACCACCCACCCCCCCTGGCGGCCAAAAAGTGGGTCATTTCTTATTAAGGAATCTTCAAGTACTATGCTTTTTCCATATGATAGCTATGAATGCGCACCCCCCCCCCCTCTTGGCGGCAACTTCAAATACTGTGCTTTTTCCATATGATACCTGACTGTGCACCCCCCCTCCCCACTCTTGGCGGCAAAAGTGGTTCATTTCTTATTAAGAAATCTTCAAGTACCATGCCTTTTCCATATGATACCTATGACTGCGCACCCCCTCCCCCCTGGCGGCCAAAAAATGGTTCATTTCTTATTAAGAAATCTTCAAGTACTATGCTTTTTCCCTATGATACATATGACTGCCCCCCCCCCCTTAGCGGCCAAAAAGTGGGTAATTTTTTATTAAGGAATCTTTAAGTACTATGCTTTTTTTCCATATGATACATATGACTGCGCACCCCCCCTCCCCTTCTTGGCGGCCAAAAAGTGGGTCATTTCTTATTAAGGAATCTTCAAGTACTATGCTTTTTCCATATGATACCTATGACTGCGCACCCACCTCGGCCAATCATGGGCACGTGCCTGTTCAAGGTAGCAGGAAGTTTAGGTTAGTTTAGGTTAGTTCGAGTTAGCATGGAGTTCGAGTTATACAAGTTCGGTTTAGCAGGGTTCCACTGTAGTTTCAATAATAAATTCAACCTTTATCAACTTTTTCAAAATGTTTTTCATTTTTAGTATTTTTTTTTATAAAGCTTATTTTTCAACCTGGAACTTATCTTTCAACCTGGAAATGCTAGTGTTTGTGGACACGAACAAACGAGAACGCGAAAGAACAGATACGCGACACGGATAAGTGAACTGATAGAAACAAACAGAAGGAAAGCTCTGGTACACGGTAGCCTTGTATCGAAGTATGATTTTATATTTAAAACTTAAGGCGAAAGTGACTACCACTGACAGATGCGCTATATTTCACGCTTCCTCGTCAAGTGTGTTTCTGTTAATTACACACGCTTTGCTACACGTTTCATCGATTATTGTACATGGTAAACCGTAAACGTGGTGCTCTATGAATATAAGAATTCCCTTTGTTGGAGGCGAACGTTAAATGATTAGCTGTAATTTTTATTTTAATATGTTTGCTTACTTAAATAAGGTCAATTTGAAGTGAGAAGGAGCTGACACAATAACTAATACTTTTAAACATGAAAGGTCAATTACAAAATCGAAAATTATGTCAGTGCTTTTTTCCTTAGATCATGCAATTTCGAACTTAAACACGTAAGCAGATAAACCATTGGGCGCAACACGCAAATGACTTCATTCCCTACCGATGCAGACAGCCGCAAGAAGTTTTTCAAGAATTTTTAAATCGAGACGATCCGGATCAAAACCTGAGCAAGTCGGGAAAAAGGGTTCAACAACGTACTGCCCAAACGCCAGTGACACAATCGCGATCTGTGAAGGCTTGAGGAGAATCGTAGAGGTCCACGAAAACAAAAAAGCGACTCGTTCACCAAAAGCTGCGTTCAAATAAGCATATTCAGCGCCAGATTTCACAATCATAGTTCCGAGCTCGGCGTAGCACAGGGATCCCATCATTGCGATAACACCACACAAAGCCCATACGGCGATTCCTAGACCGGCAGATCCAGTGTACATGAAGACTCCACTCGCAGACGCGAAGATCCCACTTCCTATCATGGTCCCAACGATTAGTGAAATCCCCCCGAGAAGGCCAACTTCGGGTCGCAGCGTCGCGGGAGACCCACTTGTTGCTAAGCCTTCGCCCATGTTATTATTCTCTGCGGGCTCTCGATCCGTAAGGGCGATCCCGTCGGTGGCGAAGGCCCTGTTCTCCATGTCTGAGACTTGGGAAAGGCCCTCAAAGCAAGCGTGAACAGTAAGTGTTTTGTTAGTAAGCGAGGAAGAAAGTTCGAGGTCAAAGGGGACGCCTGGTACGAACGTCGGGTTATTTGGAGGAGGGGAGGAGCGATTACTCATTAACCATTAACAGAATCCGGTACTTCCAGATAATCAAGTTTGGAATTTTCTATACGCGCGACGAATCAAGTGATCGAAGATCCCAGTGCCTTTGTGAGCGGGCGCTCATCAAGGGTCTTGCATTTTTCGCGGCCGAAGAAAATGCGCTTTCTTCATAAGCATGCAAACCAAGAGGCGAGAAGGGTACAAAGGTCGACAAATACAAGAAAAATATGCAAAGGCGGTCTCGAAGAAAAAAATAGTTGTGTATTGATGGAGCCTTTTGCGAAACAAATTCCCAGTTTTCAAGATACGCATATTATTAGCGTTCCAGATATCCATACCCTGGTTCCAGAGCCTCGAACGTCTCTCTATTTTGTGGCCAAACCCCGCTGGCCACTAAATAGAGAGACGCTCGAGGCTCTGGAACCAGGGTAAGATATCCACTTCACGCCAATTTATTTTATCACCCTTCACAACTGGTACTGTACTGTAGTAATCATCACAGGGAGCCCAACTACTTGTGAGATTATTTTCTTTAGGGTAAGCGGGAATGGCGTGACCATGCGTGAGAGACAGTGCAGAAATTGACAGACATGGCGTGACAGTGCAGAGATTGACAGACATGGCGTGACAGTGCAGAGATTGACAGACAGCGTGACATTGCAGAGATTGACAGACAGCGTGACATTGCAGAGATTGACAGACAGCGTGACAGTGCAGAGATTGACAGACATGGCGTGACAGTGCAGAGATTGACAGACATGGCGTGACAGTGCAGAGATTGACAGACAGCGTGACATTGCAGAGATTGACAGACATAGCGTTGCAGTGCAGAGATATTGTGATGTGAAGAAGACTTTGCGTCACTCGACAGTTGTCAAGAAAGCAGTGCTCTCGTTGCTAGTGGTCATTGAGTCGACTATTTGCACAGCTTAATCAATAGAGGTTCAAGACCCACGAATCGTCCACACACACAGAAATATGATGCAATAAGGAATTGTGAAAAACATCGAGATTTAAAACCAGAAAGTCACGCGATTCAAATATATCACGCTAGACAGATCAAGCCATGACAGCTCTGTTAAGTCTTCTAGAAATGTTCTTTTTTGGGGGGAAAAGGCTTTTTTACAGTTTATAGTTATTGAAATGTCAATTCCAAAAATTCGTCAACTTAGATGGCACGCGCATTGCACGGGATCAGACGATGAATGTCACGCACACTGGAAATGCAAGACTAGTAAAGGTTTCGCTGATGAAATGTAACGTCTTGGCGACATCATCACTGCCGTTAAATAAAACAGAAGGCCAATAGCACGACATTTGCATGTCCCGTGCGTTTTTCTTCTAGCGAGCTCTCGTATCAACCCGCGATCATTTTTTTACTGTCATCGCTTTTCTCGGCAGGACACCAATACACCATAATGACATTCTTTTGATCACGAATTACGGACTTCAATAAAACCTTAGTAAACTTGACTTGAAGTAATCGTGGGGTGCGAGATACGTAAAACATGACGACCTTGATGGCATCACCAGGCAAGGAGAGGTTAATGCGTAGGAATAGGGAATGAAAAACGACTATTGGTACGTTGCCAATTGGCCAACGGGCGAGTCGGGTTAATCACGGGGCGTTCCGTAAGCGAATGATTTCTGAAATTACATCACGTAAAATGCGAAGAGCGAGGTTTTGCGTCGGGTACTTCAGACTCACAAGCTCAAAAGATCACTAAACAAATTAAATAAAAAAAGAGAGAAAAGTATGCTAATCACTCTCGGATCACTTCGGCGGTCCATGGTCGGTCTTCAATTCAATAAGGAGAAGGAAGTTTGGCGTTTATAAAATAATTATACTGCGCGCGATACCAAATCGAGAAACTCTTTTCGTTAACATCGCCTTTTCTCAAGCCCTTTAAAGAACGATGACAAATATCGATTGTACCAATATGAACGATCCTAACACAAAGCCTTAGGTGCCATCAAAAGGGTATTTCACGTTCTATTAACAAGGTAATTGCAGATATGATCCCTCAAAGAGTTTTTCAATAGAGCCAAGGACCAACCGCAATAAAAGACCGAGGGATTGTGTCACACAAATTTGCCTAACTGCGCAGAGGGTGACGTGGGTGTCTGTGTGTACGTACAATATTTACAGTGCGAAGTCAGCGTCTTACAATTCTTACGACAAAGCGTATAGTTAATCCATATATAATCATATAATCAATAGGGTTTTATACTGCTTGCCCCTAGGTGATGAGAGGGGCGGTTCGAAATCCGAAATTAGTCAAGTTAGGATCTAGTGCTCAATAAAGATACAATAAAAATCTTTTTTTTAGCTAAAGATACAATAAATCTTTTTTTTTAACTGACGGAGGGAACATGAAAAGGAGGGGTGATATCTCACCGATGGCGGCCGCAGCCAGCAACTTTAACAACGGGGCCAAATCCTCTCGGTTTCCACAGCCTGGGAAGAAAGCCTCGACGAGATACGTTGCGAAGGTGAGTAGAATCAAGGCGAGCGCAGACGGCTTAATCACTAGCATCACTGTCCACGAATATAGAAACGCCGGCAGTTCCCCAAACGCCGCCTTGAAATAGGTCCTCTCTCCTCCAGACTTCGGAATCGCCAGGCCCAACTCGATATAACTCAAGGCGCCGAACGAACAGAGGAGCCCACATAAGGACCAAACAACCAGAGTGAAGCCGACGGACCCGGAATACACCATGACCCATCTAGCGGACGCGAAGATCCCAGAGCCGATCATGCTACCGACTATAATTGAAATCCCCCCGACGAATCCTATCTTGCGCTCGAGACGAGCGGGTGCGCTTTTCGACGAGGGTGGAGTTTGGATGGCCAGTTCTTCGTTTTGCGCTTCAGGCACGAAGCCCGGATTAGAGCTAGCGATGGCGGAGTCCGTGGCCATGTTCTCTCTCGTGAGAAGTGTGTTTAGATGCGTGGATATCCCTGTGTGATTTTCATCGCTCCCGCCGGCACCCCATCACAGACTGTTTACTCGAATTGCATCAGATCGATTTCGCCCGTGGGAGATTGGAAACCAGTGTGTTCCCAGACATGACGGAAACACAGAATCACGAGGAAGTGATGTGATCGCGTGGACGGTACTACGGGATGCTCGGGAAGAAAGTATTCGAATGGAACGGAGAATTTAGGCTTCTAAGATCGTGGGTAACCTTTGTTGGACAAAACTCGAAGGTTAATGAGAAGTCAAGCATCTTGGTGTTACGTAGCCTGTGTAGCAAGCGTTTCGGTGGGGTTTCGGCGGAAATAGAGACCGAGCGCAGAGTGTGGCGGCGAGGAGACCCTTCGTCCCCATTCTCCGCTACGTGTCCCGTAAACAAGACGTAGGCGACAACTATTTTTCTAGTTTCAAAGGCCTTGCGGCTTGATATCGGTTTCGTAGGTAGCCTGTGCTGCTGCTGACTTTGTTAGGAGATTTGGCCTTTTAAATCATGGGTTTCTTTCCCCAGACTAAGACATAATCATCAGTTATTTCTAACAAAAACACCCTCCTACAAAACACCATACACAGTGGTCAGGAAGGTCGTGGTTTTTGGCTTTCACTGTATCGAAGAGAGCGTTTAACACTTCTCCACTAACAAGACTACTGTACCTCGGCGAAAGAAAAAAAGCGAAATAACCTCTGCCCAAACAATTTAGATAGAAATTAATCACTCAAGATTTGTTATAGAAAAAATTTAAGGTCTGTTGCGATTACCTATAAAATATTTGTGAAAAAGCTGACCTGGGTTATCGCGCCTATCAAGCGTGAAACCAAACAGTTTAACTGCCGCTGATGTTTTGCCTAAACATTAACAATGCGTATGGAACTTGTCAATAAAAAAAACACTAGTCTAAGTTCAAAAAAGATTTCTCGCTCTCGATGTAAAATGCGCGCGAAATGCGCCAATAAAAATGCACGTGGCTTGTGTTGCCATGCGAGACCCGTGACGGAGTATCGATACCTACTTATCTACAAATCCAACCTTATTCATAACGTCACAAATTTTGGATACTGCTTGATAAATCGGATATGAACGCACGCGTCTTGCTGTATTCTTGAGCAAAAGCTCAAACTCCTTTATAAGTGAATATTTTATGTGTTATGTTTAAAACTAATGTTGACATAAAGCTGACATGCTTTCAAATATGACACAAAAGAAAGTCAATAAGTGTACATGTTTCAGTGGTAATAAAAACTTGTATCTTATGCAAAAAAGCATATCTTCTCGTTTTGAATCGTGTGGAATTGGAAAAATGAGTGAGATTTACCTACGAGAGACAGAGCAAAGATAATCCAGAGACACCGCAAGTCGTCCTTATTTATTCGGTTTAAAAAGAAAACATGATACTTCGCATGGTTTTCATGTCTTATGACCAGAAACCTGTTTCGAGGAGATCGGTTCTAGTAATTGATAGATTTTTTGGCAGACAGGAAAATTAATATGAAAATGTCTGAATCAAAAACAGTGGTAATAGTGAAAACAAGGAGTAGTAAAGTTTGAGGAAGACAAGGTTTTCTGTGGAATGTTTTTTAAGATGCAGAATAACTTAGGCTTACTTACTTAAGTAAGTTAAAGGGTAAAATAGGGAAATATAGCGTAATATAAGATCCTCTTTGCATTCAATTAAGTATAGATGTAATTATGTGGAAGTACACGTTTCATCATCTTTTGTACTCGGTACGCCTCGCAGCATGTGTAAATTCTGACTCTAAAATAACTTATGATTTGATTCTTACTCACCGATCGCCACGGCCGCTAAAAGCTTCAGTAACGGTTGAAGATCTGGTCTTTCTAAACATCCCGGGAAAATAGGCTCCATTACGTAGTAAGCGAAGGTGAGAAGGATGATCGCAAAAGAAGCAGGTCGGTATACTAGAACTTGCGTCCAAGAGAACAGAAACGACGCCAGGGCCCCGAAACCTTCCCCCAAGTAAGCGTACTCCGCGCCAGATTTCGGCACCGCGAGACCGAGTTCGATGTAACACAGAGCCCCTAGAAGGGACAGTAATCCACATAAAACCCATACAACGAGTGTGAAGCCAAGCGAACCACTGAACATCATCACCCATCGAGGTGAAGCGAAGATTCCCGAGCCGATCATTGTGCCGACTATGATCGACATACCGCTCACAACTCCGACCTCTTTTTTAAGGTTGACTTTCGGGTTGTTTTCATCCGATGTGAGAAGGACAGCTTCTGAAGGGGTGTTCTGAGTTCTGAGACGATGGGTTTCTCCCAAAGCCATCTTATTTGTAAACAGGTGAGCGGGATATCCGAGCCAATTCGCGCCAGCGAGAAATGTAGCGTGCGTTGAGTCGAAGTGTCGAGTGTGGGAGGTTTCATGTTTCTTAGACGGAGTACGTCTGGCGCTGCGTGACATAGAGCGTGACAGTGTTGTGTCACGCACTGCAAAGAACACTTCCTGATTTTTATTGGGGAGTTCATATGACGGTGATATGCCAAGGTGAGGCATGTAAAGTATGCACATCTGGGTTTTCGATACATTCTCTAACGAAAACATATTAGGATCTAGCCTCATAGCTCTCATTTGATCATGTGTTTCATTGGTAACGAATATTCCCACCAAAAAGAAAAAAACTGTTGAGCAGTTCAACTCCTACGCATGTGATACAGAGGTTAGGATATAACATCGTAGGGCTATCGAACGAGAAGGAAAACATGTTCTTTCATTTGCGTTGCTAAGAGAACAAGTTGCAGCAGTAAAATGGATCGTTGTCCTGGGAAGCAATTGGGCCGAACAAGTATTTAGTAAATTTAAGTTTAGAAAGTGGAGGACGAACTAACACACAAAGTTTAGCATTGATAATTTTGTGGTGCACAATTTTGTTTTCTTGGCCTATCTTTCTTGTTCTGGATTGTCAGTGTACTTTTGATCATTTTTAAAAAGATTTTTAAGCTAACCTGTTGAGTCAGATACCAAATGGTTAATCTCTTAGTAATTTCTTATTATTCAGAATACAATATAACACAGGTGTCTACCCAGGATTGGCTAAGGGGGGAGGGGGTGGTGTAGTCATAGGGGTCATGTGGAACTACACCCTGCGTGCAGGGTTGACTGGGATACCTGAGATCTGCAACTTGTTTGTGTGACATGTATTACAAAGATTTTACTGCCTACTTTGGATATAATAAAAAAATGTGTAGCCGGTCAAGTGTTCGATGTAAAGTAGATTCATCGACAAAGCGATTTGTAGGAGACGATTTCCATCAATTGTTTCAAACTACTTCCACTTCAAAATAGATTAAGCAATCAAGGTAAATACCTCGAGTCCATTCATGAGTGTCCAGAGCACATTTAATTACGTCTTGAAGTAAGCTGTACGAGTCTAAAGCAGTCAGCACTTAACTTAGTTCTTGGGTCGCAAACGTAAACACAAGTAAATACAGCAAAATCAATCCAAGCTGAGATTATTTTACAAAATAACTTGGTAGAAATTGAGGCTATGGTAAAATATGCAGTTGAGAGGTGGAATCTCAAATTCAAGATGGCGGCCATGACGCAGTTTTAAATTATGCAAAAGGATTCTGGTATCTAGGCATTACGATGACGTAGGACAGTAGGCTAGATACTTAGTGTAAGAAAAAGCTTCAGTAAGGTCGCAATCAAAACACTAAAATAAGAAGTTTTGCCTGTGGCGCAAGGGTTCTTGGGAATTGCATTGTGCAAATCACAAGATGACAGAAAAAAAACAGTTGCATTTTATGACTGGGCTACCACAGGTATCCCAGTAAAAAGGATAGTATTTGAAGACCCTGCAATAAACTCCCTGCTATTGGGGAGGGGAGGGGGGGTACACACCATGTATTACAACAGCATTTGCTAAATTAATATTTAGTGTTTGTCAAAGCTTAAATTCATCCTTAGTCATTATCTATAAGTTATGTCATTATAGTAGATAGAGACAACATACTAATCAAATTAGCCAATAGATACACTCAGAGTGCTAAGATGAAACAAATAATGCAAGTGACGATGGGTGAATACATTTCTATCTGTCAAAATGTTATGGAATAAATCTGGAAAAAGGATTACTATAAACCATAAGGAGTAGTGATATGCCATGCATATATAGTACTGATAAAATAGGTATACTGTACTGATACAATAAAATATATATCTCTCAAAATTGATTATACTTGGATCATTCTAATCCCGGACAGGTCGCACTAGAAAATTTATTTTTCCGTGTTTTCTTTTAGAGGTCTACCTTCCACATAAAACAGCCTACCCGCCTCTGATACGTGGCGGCTATTCGGGAACTGTTCCAGCTATGTAAACAACCCCAGGTAGTATTGACAACTCATTAGATATCTGTCAACATTGAGGCCTTCAACCACTTCAAAGTGGAGAAGTCCATTGAGTGTTAAGTTATACTTAGGATTCGCAATAAATATTCTCTCCAAAAATTTTCTTCAAGACTGGTATTCTATTGTGTTAATTGTTAATATCTTTATTACAGAATGTGACGATTGAGGACCAATATTGAAAACAACTCAAGCAAATCGTACAAGGCGCCTAGATCGAAATACGCAGTAGTTTTAAAACCTAAAGTAGATAAATGCTGTTAGCTAATCGCTTTAGAGCAACTGATAAGATCATGACGAGGAAATAAGGCCACACGTTACATGATTACATGTTCGTGTACTGCGAAAAGGATTTTCACAAATTGCACAATAAAAACACCACATAATTTATGTGAAGTGATCTCTAGTCGATTAGTACACTCCATACTTCCAAAGTACGAACCTACTTCATGTTCATGTCATGTATAAAAGCAGTACTCCAGGTGTACTTTATCTATACTACAATGAGTCTACAAGACATCAAGGATCATGATTATATTACGGTTGAACAAATGAAATAAATCCCATAAGTACATCACTGAACTGCCGCAAAATGCAAATCGTAAAATCAAGAACTCGATTACGAAACTTTAGAAACTTCGGCATTACAATAAAAAGAATATTCTCTCAACTTAAACTACTTGCCATAAAAAAAATAATAATAAACGAAAGACTTACCTACTGCCATCGCTGCTAGGAGTTTTATAAGAGGGATGAGGTCCTCGCGGCCAGAACAAGCAGGGAAAAAGGGCTCGATAACATATGCTCCGAACGCGAGGCAAATGATGGCAACTTGGGACGGCTTGAGGATAATTGTCGATGTCCAAGCATACAAAAAACCAGGCAGCGGCCCGAATGCTTCGTATAAATAGGTATATTCTGCCCCGGATCGGGGAATCATCGTTCCAAGCTCCGAGTAGCAGAGTGCGCCGGAGATGGCAAGCAGTCCGCATAGGCCCCAGACAATCAGAGTCAGCCCAACAGAACCACAGTTCTCCATTACATATCGGGGCGATGCAAAAATCCCTGAACCTATCATGGTGCCAACGATCAAGGAGATGCCACTGGTGAGTCCAACTCTTCTTTGTAGACCTATAAATACCGGGGAACCTTCGATTTCAGACGAGGCAAGAAGATTGTCTGTTGTACGGTCATTTCGGCTTAACATTTCGTTGCTGCTTTTGCTGCCGCTGAGGTTAGCGGAACCATTGAAGCCTTTTTCACCCATTCTGGAACCAGTAACAGACACTCTTGTAACTAACAAATCACTCTTGTCTATCCACTAGAAGTTGTGAACAACTGCAATAGTCCTGGTGGTCGATTTTCGCGGGAACGGGACTTGTTTGTTGCCGCCAAAACAAGCACGTGGGTCTGGAAATATTTGCTATGCTAATCTCCGGCTGTTTTCAATTCTGGTACTCGTTCATCCAATCAAATACCACTTGTAAACAAACCGGTTTGTCCAGCTTAATTAGATGATAGTAAAATTTGATTGAATGATTTACTGGATTTTTTCTATGGTCTTTTTGAGGTTAGACTAGCAGCTAGCAGGTGCTTATACCATTTCACGCTCGCGGATTACGCTAAATATGGCCCCTTTCCTTTCAGAGAACAGTGGACTTATGCAAAGATCAAACACGAGAACTAACAAAAAAAGATGCGGCGATAAGGTCCAAAGTACACTAACAAAAAGGAAATGGACCCAGAGTAATCGAAACACTGGACTTTGCAGAAAGGAAACTAGGGTCACTCATTGACCGGAAATGCCTCAAATATTGCTTCCGGTTTAACAGCGGCACATCTCTTCTTGCGGAAAACTCGAACTGAACCTCCATCGACTGGTTAAAGTAGAGAGCTGAATCGATCCCTCCAGCTTGCGACAGGCAAGTCTTTACCCTGATATTGTTTTTATTTTTGTCTGTGCATGGAAGTGTATATTAAGTTAAAAAAAAGAGCAAGGTTGAAAAAATACGAACCAGATAAATGAAGCCCCCACCAGCCCACAGGCCAGGTCTACTTGAAGATTTCCAAATTGATGGGATTCTTTGATTCTGCATGAATTCCTTTTTAAAGATTAACCCCAGGTGCGTAATCTTACATTGGGGGATGGGGGAGGGGAGGTGAAGATTTATAAAGGGATGTCCAATTTTTTGGCCGCCAAGGGGGGTGTGCGTGCACTCTGCGCATCCCCCCCCCCCCCGCTGGGTACGCGCCTCGCTATCTTTTGAATTTTTTTTATCAAGGAGGTGTCCAGATTCTGAGGGCGGTGGGCAATCATAAATATTTTGTGCAAACATTTAGTAATCGCGAATAAAAAAAGGGTCATTTTTTTGGTGCAGCACCTACCTACACGCTTTTACACAGTAGTTTCATGGAATTTTGTCTGTGTTTTACTTCGATGCAGGGGCTCATAAGTAGGGACAATCAACTTACCCATGTTCTGGTACTATATAGGTGTCACGGCGTTTCCTAGGATCAGGCTATTTTTAGACGCGCAGATTAGCCAATCAGATTCAACCTTTGTGTTGACGTTTTGGCTGAGCTCAACTGCACGCGCAGTCTCAGACAAAAAGCTATGTTCTCTCTTCGGTACTTTGACTTTTTGTTGCTCTCTTCTTTAATATGAATCCAATGCTACCTATGACTTTGAATTCTAGCTTGCAATTCTTTTGGTAAACAAACAAAACCGACGGATGATAGATAAAAAATATTTTTCCTAACTGCAATTTGCGCGTGCAGCCTCACGTCACTCGCGCGCGCGACCAACGTCAAAGTAGCTGATTGGCCCGTTCGTGCGCGCGTGTCTAAAAAATAGCCTAATCCTAGGAAACGCTGTGACATTTAAATATAATACAGATGATTGCCCCTACTTATGAGCCCCTGTTCGATACTATTAAGGGAGGATGTGAAGGGGATTTCAAATGCGAGGGCGAGTGTCGCTACCCATAAGTCCCGCGTCGTCACGCACGACGGCTATAAACATAGGGACACCGACACATCCCTTCCCGTTTATCTAAAAATAAAAAAAATATGTATATAAACAAAAAATGCTTGCCCACGATCTTTTCGACGGGTAGTGCTGGTACCTACGACTGGTCAAAATAGAATCAGGAAATCAGATTTACATCTTTCATCGCTTTCTGTGCAATCTATAAATTGTTTTAATCCTCATACCATAAAAAGAAAAGGTGGTATATGGTTCTATGGTTTATGCGTGGGAAACAAAATAATTATTATTTCATTTCATTTTTTCTTATCTTTATGTCTTTGGCGAGGAGGGGCCACCAGTTGCGGTACTGCGCATGACAAAAAAAATCGTAGCGGTTTCAAGCTATTTTTAACGGGTACAAAGGGTACAAAACCCTGGTTAGAGTGTCGTAATAATGGATACGCGATAAAAAGGTAAAATTCGATAATGAGTTACGGGTTTTCAACGCTAGGAACTCGGCTCAGACACAAAGAAATTGAATCCAAAGAAGAGAAAGAAGTCTTGGTGGCAAGATCACATTATGAAACATTCCTTTACCTACGATCCAGAAAATCCGGGAGAGCCGACGACTATTGGAACCTAGTAAGTATTTAATTTAGTCAGTTCAGCTATTGTTCGCTGGTTTATCTAAACCGCGTAAAAAAGAAAAAAAAAAAAAGAAAAAAAGAAAGTAACATCTTGTAGCCGTGTTACTATACTCACGTAACCGGAAGTAGAGCCCAGTCCTCATTCGAGGAATTTGACACAGCAGCTGGGCCAAGATGGCGGCTGCCTGACCGAAGGAATGCTTTAATACCGAATATTTCCGTACTTTGTCACCTAAAAGACACCAAGAACATGGCGGTCCGAAGCTTAACCGATGTTTACTTCAATCTACGGACAGAAATCAGCCGCTTCAAGGCTTACTCCATGGGGGATAGCCCTGTTGTACGTAGAGTTTCAGACGGGGTACATTTTAGTTTAGTGTGCACCACTCAATTTATAAGTAATGCACCCTTCAAATAAATCTTTTGCTCGTCTTTGTCGTTGAGTTATGACTGATGCTTTGTAGCTTTATGCCCCGTTTTCACAGGATGACGACACAGTTGCCCTTGTCCAAAGGGTTGATCCAGAGTTAGGCACCCAAGCACCGATATCTTCGCTTCCCCCACAATGGTAGGACGCCATTTTATGTTGTTGTATCATATTTATTGCACTTCGGCATGATTTACTACGTTATTTTCTTTAGTGTAAACTATTTTTAGGCTCAATTGTTAATTTGTACATAATCGCTTGTTGATTAAGCGTTAACAAAGGCCAACGTTTTTAAATTCGTTGTATTTACAGGTTCTAAATAAGTCAAAGCTTTGATTTAATTAAAAGGGAGATTTAACGAATTGTTTATCATACACTAGTAATGACTTTATTTTGTTTCACTTGCTTTTCAGGATTGATGCCGTGGAGGAGGTTAGCTCATTGTTAATTTTTCTCTATTTTCATTCTTCAGTTTTTGAGAGTTCTGTTCATGACCCGAAATGATCCCTGTACCCTAAATGATCCCCAAAAGTCCCCCGACTGATTCCGGGACCCGAAACGATCCCCAGGAGTCCCCGAAATAAACCCCAAGGAATTGCATTAATGGAATGTTGAGGGATTGGCTTTCAGTTTTAAAAACACATGAGACATTTTAGCGTCATTTTTGTTACTATGCAGAAATTTGAATAAACTAAAACCATAGTATTAAGATTTTTATTTACGACTACGTGGGAAACACAGCTTTCGATAGCTTGGTTGAGTCAGCAATTGGGGTCAAATAACAATTCCCGTGATGGTAATTTGAAGAACCAGGCGTGAATAAATCATTTATACATAACAAGCCATAAAAGAAAGTCTCCACAGATGAGACATGCCTCTGCTTTCCCGTAGGAAAATGTTTGTTTTTGTTCGGTGAATAAAAGACCTATCATAAAGAGAGATAGAGAGAGATCATGCAGTGGTGTAAACACACTACTACATGAGGAAACTCACATATTGCTTTGAACAAAAGCCACATCTCTTAATATTTTGCAACGGTAGTAGAAGGGTTGTTTGAGTGCATTACTCAGTGTGCTTTTGTCATTCCATCTTCTCGGCCAAACCGGCTGTCGGTAAATATTCGCTTGTGTAAACATGGATTTCGTGGTGAAATACACGTTTGGTTGTCGAATGAATATAGATTTTCAGGGGTGATGTTTACCGGAAACGAGATTTATAGTGTCAGAGTCATGTGTTGGAACTGCAAATGTTTCCCCCTTCGAAGGTCAAAAGTTTGGTTGTTCTGAGCAAGGCTGTGCTATGTTTATGTTGTACTCCTTTCAGTAGCAATTGTTGTGTATTTGTTTTGGACTCATATGGGTTTACCGCCGTGGCAATGTAATAAATACAAGTATTTATTGGAATTTAAGTTTTTAAGGCATGTTATTTAGAAATAGATTCGCTGTCAACCCTTTATTATGCTTTAAGAATTGGAAGTGCTTTCTTCTGCTTTCCCTTTGTCCATTACCACAATTCCGTGGGGTTGATTTCGGGGACTCCTCAGTATCGTTTCATGTCCCGGGATCAGTTGGGGTACTTTTGGGGATCATTTCGGGTCCTGGGATCATTTCGGGTCCTGGGATCGTTTCGGGTCCTGGGATCGTTTCGGGTCCTGTACAGTTCCACGCCCCCACCCCCCTCCCTCCCACACACACATTTTTTGGCGGTTTGCCCCATGGCCTGTGAACCTAGATCTTGTTCTTTTTTTATATTATGGAATTAGCTAACTGTGGGCATTTATCTAAGATTAAATTTTCAATGTAGCCTTTATTATTGATAAAGTACTTTAGTATTTGATTTATTTCATTTCTTTTTCAGATCCAATATGAAATAACAAGAATAAAACAGAGAAGTAAATATTCTTTTTTCAGTTCATCCATCCCTCTGTCCACCTGTCAGCCAGAAGGAAATTTCCAAAATGTTCAGTGATCTTTGCTAATCAGCAAATCCCCCTTCTGTTTTTGTGCATTTGAAAATAACTCTGTATGTTAATTTGCACTTAAGAAATATCAAATATTATTATTATTATTATTCACTCTCCTATATCAACATTTTCTGTTCCTCCACTCTCTCCCTTCTATTCTTCCCTCTTCTACATCAACATTTTTATTGAGTATTCTTCCGTTTTTCAACACTGAGCTTCATTTCTTGTGTTATTTTAGTGAAAGATTTATCTACTCTTCATGACCGTCACCTTAATAGACCGACACTTGACGATAGCATTGATGAGGAGCAGACCATTGAGATAACCACAAAAGAAATCACACAGGTTGGTGCCAACAACTTTACTCTAACATCAGCATTTATATGTTTTTTTTCTATTTATTCTATTTCTCCATTCAGAGGAGCTAAATTCAAATCTTTTCAAAACTCTGTGTATAGATGTTCCACCAGTGTCAGAATGCAGTCCAGAAAATGAGCCGTCAGTCCAGAACAGCTGGCAAACAAGAGCAGAGGTTACTAAAGAATGTTATATCCTCACTGGCTGTTAGCTTACAGGAGTTGTCAACAAATTTTAGGAAAAGTCAATCAACATACCTTAAGCGTAAGTAGAGTTACTACTTTTAAATGATTATTAGATTATTCTGTGTTTAGAAAAAGATTTAGAAAAATTTTTACTCTTGTTTGCTAAGCTCATAGCGGCAATAAATGAAAGACCAACAGTAAATCAGTAGGACTGTACTTGAATGAAATGAGCTACTGTACTTTTTGTACTCCTATGGATGTTTGACTCAAAATTCTTTGATACTTTAGACATAAAGACCTTGACAATAAAGGCTATTCATGGTTGTATCTATTTCCTGTAATCTTATGATCTCTTTACTTTTGTCTTCAAAGGGTTAAAGAATAGAGAAGAACGCGAGAGGCAGTTTTTTGATACAGGATTACCATCAACTAGTAGTGCTTTAATGAATGAGGATGTTGTCGAAGATGACGATTTATATGACAGAGTAAGCACATGCATTAGAGACAACAGTAGTGGAACGCTTTTGATGAATAGATAACAGGGCTGAAGCAGGTCGTGAGGGGATTATGATCATTATATATTTTGTCAAAGCTAGGGGTGGGTGTAACGGCTGAAGGCATCCTCTCAGCTACCCAATACACAGTCTTGAGCAATCACATAATCTAAGGGCACATTTTTTACTCATGATTCCGAAATGAGAATGATTAAAATAATGTGTTTTGGTTATAATTGTGAAGTTGTTTGTGATGTGGTTGATTGTCTTTGGTTGATTGTTGTAGTTAATGTGGTGGTTGGTTGTACTTCTTGTGGCAACAATTATATGATTGTGATTATGATGATGATGATGATGATGATGATGATGATGATGATGATGATGATGATGGTGGTGGTGGCGGTGGCGGTGGCGGTGGCGGCGGCGGCGGCGGCGGCGGCGATGGTGATGACAGTGCAACTATCATAGTCATGGTACTATGCTTCATGATGCTACCATGCTACCAAAATAATGATGTTGGTAACAATTGAGTTTTTTCCATAGGGTTTTACAAATGATCAGATGAGATTAGTAGAAGATAACTCAGCAATCGTTGAGCAGCGAGAAAAAGAGATTCAGTCTATTGTACAGTCTATATCCGAACTGAATGAAATTTTCAGGGATTTGGCTACTATGATTGTGGAACAGGTACCTGGATCCTTATCTCACACACATGTAACTGAAATGTCTGATGATTCACATATTGACAGCCGTAATAGAATGAAAGTACCTCAAATGCTGACTTTAGTGAAAGCTTACATGAAAGCTTACATCATATGCCATGCTACAAATATACGAAATATCTAGCAAGTGCATCTTCAAAAAAGCCCCTCCCCACTACACACAACCCCAAAATGCAAATTAACCAAACCAGAGTCTTTTTTTGTTATCGAACAGCAAAAGATGCATTCTTAACTTATAATAGGAGTTGTTTTTGTTTAAAATGTCTTACTGTTTTATTATTTACCTTGATTTCTTTTATATTTGATACTTGAAATAAAGACATGATGGCATTCTCCCAAAAGAATAAAATCTGAACCCAGTGCACTAAAACAAACATTTCTTGTACTTGTGTACAGTACATTCCAATTTACCCTATTTACCCGCATATAAGCTGCATTTTTTTTCACTCCAAAATGACCTTCAAATTAGGGTGCGTCTTATCTGCAGAATGCCACTTTTTATAATTTGGATGGAACGAAGTTTAAACCAATGGTGATTTTCAAACGTAAGACGATGCCAAAGATAAAGGACAGTCATGGCGTTGATCTTCACTGTAGCACTTGTTCACTAACCAATGGCAAATTTGGTTTTTGTGGCATTTCTTTCTTACTGTAGCACGCAATGCAAGTTTTAAAAAATTTGAATATTGACTTTTTTACTATTTTGAACTTAAAATTCTGGGTGTGTTTTATATGCGTGTGCGTCTTATATGCGGTATATAAGGTACTGTTATTATGTGTTCGAACTGAATCAAGAATTAAACATGACATTTTGCTTATAGGGGTCCATACTTGACAGAATAGATTATAATGTTGAACAAGCTTCAGTGAAAGTTGAGCAAGGTCTGGAACAGTTAAAAAAGGTCAGGTCTCTTTTAATATTGTATTTGACAATGATGCAAATAATGCAATTGTAACTTCCAACAAAAAATGTCCATGGAAAATCTTGGGGTGGACCAAGTGGTGGCCCTGATTTCTGCAATTTTAAAAAATATTAATAGGTATAATGAAATCCATAATAGAACCATGGATCCTTCCTTTCTTAAGATCCTTGGTTTGGCCCTGTCTAGATGGAACTTCTGGAAAACGCCTGCTTGATTCAAGGGGCTCTGGTGCATATGTGGGTGCTGGTACTTGTGTGCTTGTACAACTATTTACACTTTCTGTGTGCAGTGGTGCTGCTATGTTCGCTTGTGCACTGGTGTGTCTTCCTTTACTTGGGCCTCTGGTGCAACCGAGAGCTTCTGTGTCCACTGGTGGTGTGTCTTGTGCTCTCTCTGGGCTACTGGGAAAAGGAAAGCTATTTTTTACTAAGGACTGTCTTATCTGGTGCAACCAAGAGCTTCTGTGTCCACTGGTGGTGTGTCTTGTGATCTCTCTCGGCTACTGGGAAAAGGAAAGCTATTTTTTACTAAGGACTGTCTTATCTGGTGCAACTGAGAGCTTCTGTGTGCTCTGGTGGTGTGTCTTGTGATCTCTCTGGGCTACTGGGAAAAGGAAAGCTATTTTTTACTAAGGACTGTCTTATCTGGTGCAACCAAGAGCTTCTGTGTGCTCTGGTGGTGTGTCTTGTGCTCTATCTGGGCTACAGGGAAAAGGAAATCTATTTTTACTAAGGACTGTCTTATCTGGTGCAACCGAGAGCTTCTGTGTCCACTGGTGGTGTGTCTTGTGCTCTCTCTGGGCTACAGGGAGAAGGAAAGCTATTTTTTACTAAGGACTGTCTTATCTGGTGCAACCGAGAGCTTCTGTGTCCACTGGTGGTGTGTCTTGTGCTCTCTCTGGGCTACAGGGAGAAGGAAAGCTATTTTTTACTAAGGACTGTCTTATCTGGTGCATACCAAGAGTTTCTGTGTTCACTGGTGGTGTGTCTTGTGCTCTCTCTGGGCTACAGGGAGAAGGAAAGCTATTTTTTACTAAGGACTGTCTTATCTGGTGCAACCGAGAGCTTCTGTGTGCTCTGGTGGTGTGTCTTGTGCTCTATCTGGGCTACAGGGAGAAGGAAATCTATTTTTACTAAGGACTGTCTTATCTGGTGCAACTGAGAGCTTCTGTGTGCTCTGGTGGTGTGTCTTGTGCTCTCTCTGGGCTACAGGGAGAAGGAAAGCTATTTTTTTACTAAGGACTGTCTTATCTGGTGCAACCAAGAGCTTCTGTGTGCTCTGGGGGGTGTGTCTTGTGCTCTCTCTGGGCTACAGGGAAAAGGAAAGCTATTTTTACTAAGGACTGTCTTATCTGGTGCATACCACAGGGCCCGCGGAGCGGGCGTGATCTTGGTATTGCCAACTCTTTGGCCATAACTGACCGCGGAGCCGCGGCGGCCGGAGGCCGTCGCCGCGAAGGGCCTACGGCCCGAGCCCCAGTAGGGGGGTTCGGGGGGGTTCTCCCCCCGAGAAAATTTCGAAAAATGGCACTGATTTCCGCTTAACTCGAGCACTTTCTGAGGTATGTCTTTCCTCTCGCCGATTTCTGGTATTGCTCGGGCAATACCGGCAATACCGGTTCCGCGGTCCCTGTACCAAGAGTTTCTGTGTTCACTGGTGGTGTGTCTTGTGCTCTCTCTGGGCTACAGGGAGAAGGAAAGCTATTTTTTACTAAGGACTGTCTTATCTGGTGCAACTGAGAGCTTCTGTGTGCTCTGGT
This sequence comes from Nematostella vectensis, assembly GCF_932526225.1. NCBI lineage: Eukaryota > Metazoa > Cnidaria > Anthozoa > Actiniaria > Edwardsiidae > Nematostella > Nematostella vectensis. The sequence goes on from NC_064046.1 coordinate 2,577,687, forward strand.
GGTGTGTCTTGTGCTCTCTCTGGGCTACAGGGAGAAGGAAATCTATTTTTACTAAGGACTGTCTTATCTGGTGCAACTGAGAGCTTCTGTGTGCTCTGGTGGTGTGTCTTGTGCTCTCTCTGGGCTACAGGGAGAAGGAAAGCTATTTTTTTACTAAGGACTGTCTTATCTGGTGCAACCAAGAGCTTCTGTGTGCTCTGGGGGGTGTGTCTTGTGCTCTCTCTGGGCTACAGGGAAAAGGAAAGCTATTTTTTAGTAAGGACTGTCTTATCTGGTGCAACTGAGAGCTTCTGTGTTCACTGGTGGTGTGTCTGTTTTTGCTGGTGCACCTCTGTGTCCTATACTGTTGATTCCGTCTGTGCTTGTGCTTTGGAGGTGAAACCTATCTGTGATGTTGAGCAACTATGTGTACCAATGTTTGTGCCCTGGTGGTAAAGTTTATGCTGATGCTGTTGTATGCGCTGGCAGTTCTTTGTGCATGAAATCTTGTGCTCTCTCTGGGCTACAGGGAGTAGGAAAGCTATTTTTTCTATTTTTACTAAGGATATATAATATGGCAAATGTCTGATTTCTAGTTATATAAAAAATGACTACCACCTGCCCCTATGTGTGTTGTTTACTTTTGTGTAAGGTGATTCTTCCTTGTACTTCTGTGTGTTTTTGCAGGTGCATGGCTGGGGCTAGGTGCAGGGAGCTTCAGCTCTCTCTCTTGTTAAAAAAACAAAAACAAAAAACACCAGATCTTAGATTTGTTGTGTGATATCTATGATCGCTCATCCCCTTCCCCTGACTTCTGGCTATTATATGCACTTCATATTCAGTACTATGTTATTGACTATTATATGCACTTCATATTCAGTACTATGTTATTGACTATTATATGCACTTCATATTCAGTACTATGTTATTGACATTTTTTATTTGTTTGACAACAGGCTGAACAGCACCAGAAAAGCTCAAGAAAGATGCTCTGTATTATACTAATATCAGTCGTTTTAATTATCTTACTGGTAGCCCTTGTCATTACAAAGTCATAAAAGTCTCTTACTACAAAAAGCTTCATCTAGAAAGAAATCTGAAATATGTGATGCTGAATCACTCAAGAAGCAGAGTTTTTTTAAGACTTACTGATTTTTTTTCTAATCTCTTCTGGTGTAAAATAGGACTGTCAAATATTCCAACTAAAAATTAGTGTGCCAATGAGGTTCATGATAAACAGTTTTATGTACATATCAGGAAGCTCAATAATCACAATACTTTCGAAAAATGCTCAAATTAATATACACTTGCTCTATTATTCGGTTATTCCATTGAAAAGAAATTCATATATTTATCCTGCATGCTTGTCAATCTCTCCCCATTCTCTTTTCTTGAACACAAAAAAAAAACAATGAATTTTGCCCCTCTTTCCTGAATTCCTTCATTGGCATTCCATTAGAATTGGATTAGAGCTGGAGCTGCCTCTACGAGAAGGGGTTTCTTTCTCTGTTTTTTTCTTTTCTTATTCATGCAATTATTGCATTCAATTCCAACAAAACATTAACATGCTAGTATTCTAAGGTGCATTTGCCAAAGTATAGTGGCAAATCAACATGTACAATGATTCCATAGGGAGGAGGGGTTGAGGGCAGGGCAGAGGGGGTGATGGTAGAAGGTAAAAATGCATTGTGTAGGAATTGAAAAGGCTGGTTGTATCTGTTGCCCTATTACATGGTACAGATGAGAAATACACATATATAGCTATGGAGAACTTTGGATTGATTCATATCTTACTTGACATGTTCTAGTGTAATAAGAATAGGGTTACATGTTTTATGCTTCAATATAATATTGTAAATAAAACAAAATACAATACACCAAAAACTGGAATTCGACTCTACCAATACAAACATAGTTATGTCTTGTCATTCTGCACAAAGTCAGACTTGTCATAATTTGTACTTATTCTAAAATGCATTTGAACAGCATTTTATGTTTTCCTCTCTCATAGGAAGGATTGCAACGACAAAAACAGTTCAGAAAACATAATTCTGTTTTTTTAACCCCTGGCACAATTTTTTTTAAATCACAGCTTGGAGTGGTTTCTCACAATGAGCCCCTCCTAAACAAGTATTATTGTGAGTGCTTACTAAATTTGTCCAGGAGTTACATATTAAGTAAATATTGTTTTGTCTTATCTGTTTCGTAAAAAATCATTTAAGTTAATTAAAGTATAAGGATTATAGTAAGTATAACAGAAGATAATATCTAAGCGCATAATCATTAAATTATGAAAAACTTCGCTTTCTGTGGAAAACAGTTATTCTACATCTAAAAAAAACTGGCTAAGCTTTCTAGAGTGATGTGGATTGTGAGCGGCGCATAAGGGAAAAAGAAAAAAAATCTAAGCGCCCGATAAGGGGCTCGAACCCTTGACCCTCAGATTAAAAGTCTGATGCTCTACCGACTGAGCTAACCGGGCCGCTCCTGTAGGGTAATGATGCTATTTTAATATTTATTCTGTCTTTCATTATTTAGAGCGACTTCCCTAAGCCTTATGGGTAGCCTCGTTATGGTTTCTTTCCCATGTGCGACTCCGAACTTCAAGAAACTGTTCCATAAGTATTTTGTAAGATAAACTACAGTTTGTAGCCTTGATTCCCAACACAATGCATTTAATGTACTACATGGACAACGATGGCAAACGTGTTTATACGTTGAAGGTAAATTTTGATTCGGAACATCTCAAAACTCTGCTATTTTTGGGGCACAAAATTCGTTGTTTGGAGCTAACCAAACACGTGTTGTTGTGTTTGTAGAAGCAAGATCCTAGTGGAAAACCTACGACTTCTGCCCACCCAGGTAATATTTGTGAACATTTTGAGGAGAAGTAGTGTAAATGTTATTGATATCTGTTCCCTTTCGGCGTCGCTCCCTTGAAGATTGAACTATAAATTCACTTCAGCATCGGACTTCTAATAGCTTGAGGACTTATTCTGGGGTTTTAGGTCCAACTAATTGCAATAAAATAAAATTCACCTCTATATGGTATTTAGGGTGGATTCGCAAATAGCAGCGAGATCATGAAGAAGCTTTTGCATACTCTATGTTCAAGGTCGTTGTTATACATCTACAATCTGTTACAAAACTAATTGGATACTTACTCTCCCCGGAGTTCTCTCCCCACTCCTCAGTTGGAGGGCGAAGACCACCTAGTGACTTCTTGTGTTTTGGACTGAAAAATCGCCTTTAACCAATCAGGGGGAGTGGGTTGGAGGTTGTTTGTGTGCGAAGTGTCCCACATTATTTTGTTGTGGATTGTAGAATTTTTTCCAAACCAAGTCTGTTGCACGGGCATTCACAGGAACCATGAAGGGGAGATGAAAAAATAACGACTGGTAAATAACAGATATAAGATGGCGGACAAAATCAGCAAGCAAATATTATGAATTTTCACAGATGAAAGAATGAGCTATCCATACTGCATTTCTTGCTTGTAAAATTCCATGTGCACGTGATAACTGAAAAATAGCCTATATTTCTGGAGTTTGGGTTTTGGCGTCAGATCATGTGCGAATAATGACTTCCTTGCTCTAGAGCTTTTTCTAGGGAACAAAAAGACACATTGTAAACAAAGCTCGAGACTCTGGTACCCAGGGTAAGGGGTTGTCAGAAAAGAAAACTAAATGGTTAAGTGTATGGGGAGGCCCTTGGACTTGTCCACAAAAAATCATGCCTAAGTATAAGTTATGTCTCTCCCAAAATTTAAAGAAAAAGCATTGGTTATTTTTGGAAATATATTGGAAAGTTCATAAAATACTGGTCTGTTCATATGTTAAATAACTGATAGATAAAATAAAACAGAAGCCCATCAAATACGGATGATTAAATATTATCATCCAAAAGCATGAATAAAATCGTATGAGATTTTAGACAACTAGACGTCAATTATATAACGAGTAAATTGAAAAATATGCTATAAATAATTACTAACAAGCCTCCTTAAAAGACAGTACAATAAGAAGACAAAAGGATTGAAAATATGCATTTACATTTGAAATCAACTATGCTTCTGTTATCCTCATTTTCCATTGAATGTAGAAATCAAAAAAATTACGCTTGAGCCACCTTAAATCAGTATTGGTTGCCATAGTAACAAAATTTGTCAAAATGTAGAGATCCATGTGAATAAAGAGCTTGTGTCCCCGAGATATTAATGAAAATGTTTTTCTAAACGTATAAGACTGTAAGTCATGCCTTAATATACCTCAGGAGGCTTTATAAAACCAAGAAAGTGAGGAAGTAGGCACGCCACCAAAACTACAACCTAACTCACTCTCTGTCTGAATAAAATTCAAGTTTTTCTGAGCCATTTATATCGTTTGAATAAATGTTTCCAAGCCCATGCGTTGTTGTTTTAGTGGTTATGTATCACTTGTTTGCTCAGTTGGGGGGATAAATAGGTTCGCGGATCGGCGAATTCGGTCCCGAAATGCTCACAGATTACAGATTTTGATGATTATTTCAGCAGATTGGCGGATTTTGGAAATTCGGCGGATCACAGATCTTTTAACAATTTGGGTGCGGATTTCGGATTTTGACTGCTTTAACGGTCGAATTTCGGATTTTAAATAAATATCAATCACTGCTTTTATTTATCTGTCAAACCACGTGGATCTAAGAATATCTGCGGATCCACGGTTTTTTCCCGAAAATGTAGCGGATCTAAGGATTTACATACCCCTATTCCCCCCCCCACCCTTAGCGCTTTCTGTTGTTCTCAAATTGGTTAGTGGCATAACTGCTGTCTTGACTTTGAAATGGCTTCCATGTCATAAAAGGACAAAAACTTTGAGCACAATGCGTCTAAGATTGACACTACTGGATGTGATTGTATTTCTCTAATAATGTAGGTAAAAAATCAAGCTTGGGGACAGAAAATTTAATTTATTACATTTTCTTGTTTAATTTCCTCTTTCACTTTTCCTGTCTTGAAAATAAGCTTCTGTTTTTTTACTTTTTAATTTTCTTTTTTTTTTTTTTTTTTTTGCAGCCCGCTTTTCTCCTGATGATAAATACTCAAGACACAGAGTAACACTAAAAAAAAGATTTGGGATTCTTCCAACACAACAGTCAAAACCAGTGTATTGAAGAGTTGTTACTTCAAGTTCTACTCTTTGTGAGAGGAGAGTGACACTCATATGGAGGAACAGGGCTTCATCATACCTTTTAAAGACCAACATTTGCTGATGAGAATAATTTACCATCTTTTTAAATGTGCATCTATAAATATAAATTGCTGTCATTCATGTACATTGGATATTTGTAAATACATAAAATTGACATCTCATTTGTGATGTAGCTTTGCTATAAGGGCTCAAAGTCAGCACCTAAATGGTTGCATTTATGACTAGATTTCTCAAATTGCAACCAAGTAGGGCAATTTAAATGGCGAACAACAAACATGAGCAATTTGAGGTCCCTTTGATACCAAAACGTCAGATAATGTTAGCTGTCAGGGGCCGATCTAGATTTTTGCTAAAGGGGGTTTTGGCTCAGTGACAAAGGGGGAGAGGGTTTTACATATGATTTTTTGACAGCCCAAAGGAGGGGTTTAAAACCCCTAATAAACACTCCCCCCTAGATCCGCTACTGGCTGCAGAAACATGAACAAACAAGACTGCCAGCAAATTGTGCATGTACCAGTATTTGTTTTTTTGCTGAACTTTTTTCTTTGTTTAAACTTTGAACTGTTTAACTAAAAAATAGTTGCACACATGCCTTGAAAAAATAACAAACATTGATCCCAGGCCCCTTGTTGTCTATTCTTTAAATTCATTTACCATTGTAATATAAAGGAATTTTTTAACATTGGAAAACTACCACATTTCCAAGAAAGTGGTTTGTACAGAACTACCCTGCTAGCAGATCTTTCTTCCTGTTTGTTTCTATCAGTTCACTTATTCTTGTTGCGAGTCTGTTTTTTTTGGCGTTGCGTTCAGTACAGAACTGAATGCTAAGCTTGGGGAGGAAAGGGGCATGATTTTGAACCTGTTAAATTTTAACTGGATACTGTGTCAACAAGCATAAGTTACACAGATCCAGGGTTTCTTGAAGAGGAAGGCACCACCTCAAATGGAGGAGGGACCAATATATGATATTTACCCTGGACGAAAACTCAGAACTTAGACCCTTGTGAGGTGACTTAGCACCCCCACCCTTCCCTCCCTGTGCCAAAGACTTACTCCTTCACAGGCGTAGTTAGGGGCGGAACATGTTACTTTGGGGGGGGGGGGGGGGCTGGAAAATAAAGCTTCTGCAGCAACAGGGAAAATATCCCTGCAACCAAACCCTAGCGTTTTTAGATGCCTTGCAATCTTTTGAAATAAACTATCTTATCTGCACCATTTTACACAATTTTACATGCAAAAAAAAATTATGAAGGCCGAAACCTAAAGTTTCGAAGAAGAGATGTCAGATTCTGAAATAATGATAATTGCCTGGATAACCAACTTGGACAAGGAGGGCAACTTCGCAGTATTAATTTTCCAGATTTTAAGACTTTTTTTTGTCTATTGAGGTCGTAGAGGGGGGGGTTCTTAGAAAATTTTGTTCTGAAAGGGGGGCACCAAAAAATGTTTACAATAAAAGGGGGGGTTCTGAAATTTTCAATTGTCTTGAGTAAAAAAAACCTTCAAAATATTTATTTCATTCAGACTGACAAATTAAATAAATAAGAAAATTGCACTCACACACACACAAATATGACCAGTAACATTTTGGAATCTCGGAGAAAATAAGAGGAAAATGTTTAGCTGGAAAACTAGAGCTAAAACTAAACAGGAAGCGACTAATACAAATGATTGACTTGTGACAGGTGCAGACTTGTTATGTGACGTCATATCCGGAAGGTGTTCTATAACGATCGTCAAACTATGTTAGGATAATTGATGAAAATGACCGTGAAGAATTAATCAAATGATGTAGCAAATATTACTACCAATTTACCAATTAATTTTGCATTATGTTCTTCTTCAACGGATGAAGGTTTCATCCTTGATGAAATTTCGCGATGATTTTGAAAGGCCGCACGATCAGAGATGAAGTTTTGTGGAATGTTCGCCAACATCTTTCTGTGATGCCCGAAAGTAGAACAAAGAATTTATTCGAAAATTCGACAAAGTATTCCTAAATGGAAAACGTAAGAAAGCTCCTACTTGCAGCAGAGCATGGAAATGTGTCGTTGGTGGCAAGTTTTATCGACCAAGGCGTGCATGTAGACTCGACAGACGAAGAAGGGGTGAACGCTCTTCACACTGCCTCAGCGAATGGCCACGAAACAGTTGTCCGACTACTCCTTAGCAAAGGCGCGTGTCTGGACGCTAGAAACGGCTATGGATGGACGCCGCTAATGCTAGCAGCTCTCTATGGCCATATCCTCGTCGTAGGGATATTAATACAGCACAAAGCAGACATTTTCGCACCTAATGATTTCGGAGCGACTGCTTTGGATTGTGCGTCTCGTTCCGGGCACACTCAAGTCGTAAAACTATTGATGGATGCTAACGCGGTGGCACAAAAATCTTACCTTGTAGAGACTTGTCTGAGTTCTTTAATGAGCGCTGCCCAGCACGGCCAAGAAGCTGTTGTGGAGTTATTATTAGAGAAAGGAGTTGGAGTTAGCTACAAGGACGGAGTGACTGGTTGGAGCCCGCTAATGGTGGCGGCTTTGAATGGGCATATTGGCCTCGTTCAACTTCTATGTGAGAACGGGGCCGACGTAAATGCTTTCAATATTTTAGACCAAACTGCTCTTGAAGTTGCTTCGTTGCGACATCGAACCGATGTGGAGGCCTATCTAGAAACGAGAACTACGATAAAGCCGCAGTCTCGAGGTTAGAATCAATAAAATTGCTCTTTATCCTTTAATTTTAAATATTTGTATTTAGGTAATTTTAATAATCATTGAGTGCCGTTCTACTCGCAAATTAACACCAAATTTGGTCTCTCTTTATTACTCTCTTTAAACCGGTATATATCTGCGATATTCAGATCGACAAATGCGTTTGCATGCGTCATATCTGTAAAAACACCGCCAATGCCGGGTGTAATTACACCACTAAATTCTCTTTTCTTCCCTAACAATGCTAGCACTTTTGTGTATAATAACCCTTGCCGGGGCAATAACCCGCTCCAGTGATTCGGCACGATTATCTTTTGTTTTGACAATCTAGTTCCACAATTCTTAAGTTGTTTTGCAACATTAGGAACAAGCTCTTGTCCGAAAATAAACATTGTCGCCTGTGATGGCTTCTATGACTTCGTTACAAGTACTCTCTATGTATCTCGGCATGGACAGTGTAATTTATGTGTCATCTTCGATTTCCTAGAATCGGGTAATATTTGATTTTTTTTATATATATTTTATAGTCCTCATCAGTGGTAGATTTGTTGTTGACTTACAAATGTACAGAATAAACGATGATAGGAAACTTAAACTCTACACGATCTTGTAAAACTGCACGTAAAAACATAGCATGCACAAAGCACAATAATATGACATGATAGGCATAAATGAAATGATGATGTAAAATTGTTTTTTTCATAGTCATAATATTATGTCTGTTTTTATTTTAAAGTATTCAGTCTCTCATTTCTTTAACATGTGTTAAAATCTTTCAATCAAAGTATCTTTCAGTTGCTGCTTATCCCAATTGAGTCACAATTTTACAAAGGACACATGGAAGGGAAAAATGCCCCCCCACTCGCTATATTATGAAAATATAAAGAGTGGCTTGGGCTTGCACCCCCCCCCCCTCCCTCCCCGAAAAAATTTAGATCATGGTTTTCTTGATTCACAAAATCAAAATCTCAGTGCTGACAGTAAAACTAATCATTTACCACAATAATATGTCACTGTCATTACTTTCAGGTCAAAATCAGAAGCCATTTCGACCAAGCATCATTGAAGCTGCAAAAAATGGTATGCATAAAATACACTTTATATAACAGAGCTGCTGAAAGAAGTATAGAGTTATGATGATATAGACTTTATGAGAATAATCTCTAAGTGACAGGTCACTTGAAATTGAAAGTGTTGGGGTGATGGAGCCAATCAGGAATTAAGAAAACTGGGGTGTGGGCAAAGCCAACTTGTAATTTTCTTATAATTTAATTAGGAAAAATAAAAACAGGGGGGGCCTGGGGCCTGTGGCCCCCATAGGTGTTACGACACTTGGTGTAGTTCAGTAAATGACTTTTGAAGTTTAAGCTCCAACAAAACTATTTTCCTGTAAAGAAAATGAAATATTGTCAATATTTGTTTGGGATCTTCATGAGTTTCTGATTGATGACTGTGAGAATTTTCCCACTATTTTTTTGACTTTGGGATGTCAAGACATTCTTTGATCAGAGGTTATGACAGCTCATTTGCACTTGGCCAATCAGGGGCACACAAAAACAGCAAAGTAATCACTTTGAATGCCTCTAAGCTTGTTAAAGCATATCAACAAACCCTCTGTAATATGCTAATTGAAAACATGCATTATGAAATGCAAATTAATTCTTAGAATAAGTCTTCTGATTGAGAGTGATTTTTTTTGTTAGGTGGGAAGGTATCAACTTTATGCTCAAAATGATGATACTGCTTTTTCAAATCTTGGGTCAATGCACTGTTTTTTTAATGAAAGTTTTAGATGGCACAAATTCAGATGGGGTTTCTAATTTATTTTATTTTTATAGGTGACATGCAGAATATCAAAAACTTGTTAGAAGTGAATCAAAATGACATCAATGCTAGCGGTTTGTAATGTATTGTGCTTTTTCCTTATTATCGCTTTGTCTCCCTCCACTCTTAGCCCCCCCCTTCCCCCTCCATTAGTGGTTTGCTATTCATTCTTTCTCACAAGGTCCATATTCTATGTGTCTCTTATCCAAGATGATGATGGGGCCACACCCCTTATATTCGCATGCATGGGGGGCCATCACAATGTTGCTCAACTGTTACTGGATCGTGGTGCCAACATTGATGCACAAGACAAGATAAGTGGATGGACGGCACTTATGCAAGCAACTTATTATGGGTAATGGCACTCGACATCATCATTATTATGATTGTCATCACTGTTCAGAAAAGGAATGGAAAATTACTGTTTTTATAAAAAAATTTTTCTAGAGATGCTATTTCTATAACATACCTTGCTGTAGAAATATATATATATATATATAATGAAGTAGAAGAATATTCTTTGTACTTTTAAAAGCATAATATTAGGGAGGGACCAGTAGAAAAGTGATAGAGGGGGGTGGGAGGGGGGTGAAAAGCAAACAAAAATTGTTCAAGGAAAGAATAGAGTGCAAACCTGAGTCCTCCTATAAAAAAAATTGGAGCATACAAGAAATCACCCACCCCTCCCATCACTTCACTACAGGTCCCTCCCTTAGTGTCAGACAACACAGCAGCAAAATATTTTTTTGGGAGAGGGTAGGGAAGTGATCAGATATGTCCAGTATAGAACAGTGCACCCAAAATTTTAGTTAAATGTTATCCTTTCTTGTAATGTATGGTGTGGCATGGTATGTTTTTATTTGGAGCATACAGCGAATGTCTATTTTCATTTGAAAATATGTATTTAAAAGGGTATCACATGGTGTCAATACAGCGTGCATTAGGAACCAATTACCTTAGTATGCCATATAAAATCCTTGTTATCTTTGCTTGAAATACCCCACTTAAGGTGCTTATGTTAGATAAGTGGTAGAACAAGTTAATTTATCGACTGCGTGTGTCTAATTGACAGCTCGCCTAAACACACTTGTCTGTGAAATTCAAACCAATAGCTTTTGTGTGTGACACTAGCCTTCCGCAAGCTTCCGGTCGCCTTCCGGTATGTAGATTGAGACAATGGAACTTCACAAAAGGATTCTTGGATTCATGGATTTTGCAAATCCACATCATTCATATAATATCTTGCTGTGCCATATGTTCGCACTTTTTTTAAGATTAGACCTGGTCTTTGTGCCATGAGTCATTGTATTTTATCTGTGCCTGTGCAGTAAAACTTAACTCCAGGCTTAAGTTAAGACTTTAATGTTATATTTAAATGTTGTGTGACTTTTGTTCAGTCATCATTTTTATAGTTCAATTGTAAATAAATAAATGTGAATAAATAAAAGAATAGATAAGGCCCAAACGTCAGACTTCTTCAAATATTATTGTTTGATTGTTTGGATTATTGTTTGGCACATGAACAGTTTGACGTCTGAATCAATAGAGTATGGTACAGCAGAATTAGGTTCGGCAAGGCGCCAAGCACAGGTTTATTAGCCATGCGACATGACGGAAAAACATGACTTGACGTTTCCAATAAGCTCATTTCACATCAAATAAGGCGGAAAATTCCCCAAATTACTTAGTGAGTAATTTCAAACAAAATATCAAATGCGACTTTTTTTTAAATTGATGCGACTTTTTGTAAAGTATCATTGAAATTTGAGCTTTTCACCCCTGAGCTTATACATAGCGCAAGGATGATCAAGAAAAAAAAACTGTCTTAAAAAGCCAAAATCAATGTATGTGCATTTCGGCCACTCATTTTTTGTGTTTTGAACAGGGTAAGTCAGTCCGGAATGCAAGGAACTGATGGCCATTGTAAGAAATTGTATGTCTTTTTTCTCTATCTCGAATTGCGAATTTTCCAGGTTTTTCCGTCATGTCCAGTCATGCTACATGGCGAAAGCGCCACGTCCAGCTTCTGATCTGCTGAATCAAATACCTTTTTTATTTTGTGCAACAGAAACTCTCATCTCAAATCAATTTCTACTACTCGCAACCTTTTGAGTGCAATTCATATATAGTGCGACATCTGAATCAATGTTAAACCAAATTCATGTTTTTGTGTATATACGAATATACAATTAGATTCAGTGCGTCAGGAGCCTGATGTATGAATTAGGCCTAAGTTAAGCTAGACAACTATTGTTTGTTTGAAATTGAAGTAGCTTTGAAACAGATGGTTGGTACTTCAAATCATTATTAAATCTTTGGTATCAGAATGCCCACGTAGAACCCAAAATTATCAAGGTGAATAGGTTCTTGACTTAGAATACAGGGTACTATCAGCTAATCAGGTTGTGCAATTTCTGTGTCATTTTATTTTTTGTATCTTGTACAAGTCATGAGCCAAAAAATGGCAATTCGTCACTAACACATAGAACCCCATGTAAAAATTAAAAATAAATACAATATAAAAATATTCCTTATAAAAAATATTCCTTATAAATATTCCTTTTTAATCTCTAAATTTGTATACATTGGTGTTTACTTTGTGACGCTATCAGCAGTACATTGATCCTAATTTGTGACAGAACCAAAAAAAGCTATGATAAAAACCCTGCAATGAAAGACTTGAAATTGTTTTCCATCTCAAGGTCAGACAACTGAAGGTCAGATAACTGTTCCAATGCCAAGTTGATTGTTTCTTCACCAAGGTCAAAGTAGTTACAGCCATTTATCATGTAATAAAGTCTAGACAAACGCACAGAGCATTAGTCTTGTATGCCCACATGCTGTCAATGCCAATGCCAAAGTATTAACTGTCTTAGCTCAATCATTTAACAGCCTTAGGCAGTCTAACCTTTAGATCAATAAATACACTGTTTTCTAGTAAAACAGCTCGTAGCCAGTCTTAGCCAGACACGTTATAGTACATGTCATCATTATTCTGTACATTAGATTTCATTTTACACCCACACTTAAAAGGGCCTTCAGATCAATTATCAACTAATTTTCGATAATAAAACCCATAGTCTATGGCGATATGCTCCAGCCAGCTTAACTAGCAACTATAACACATCCCTAGCATCCCCAGAGTTTCTTTTACCCCCTTTATTAATGCAGTGGGTTTAGGGTGGCGGGATCTTTGCCTTTACGACTTTATTCCAGAGACGATATACACCATTCCGGTGTAGTGGTTGTCTATCATATCTATCTATCATATGCTAACTGGTAATTATGTTTTCCAGTCATCGTTTGTTGGTCAAGCTGTTAATTGAAAGTGGTGCAAATGTGAATATACAAGCCAAGGACGGGTCTACAGCCTTTGATATGGCATCTATCATAGGTGATGATGTATAATTGATGTAGTCGAGTTTGTATTGTGATACTCTTCCATCTACAATGAAGAGACCTCCCCTATGGAATTCTCGATTTTACCTTTCCTCTTTATAGGGAATTGCCATTTTATGATAAAAAATTAATACTAGCTTTTTTTATCTGCTTGCCACTTAATATACCATATTTATAACTGATCTCATTTCTCACAACCCCTCAATTGAAAAGAGCATTTTGGCTGATGTCAATCAAACCCATATGATAGCGTTCTATGCTGTTTCCAAGTTTTTAGTGTTGTCATCCAGTTTTCATTTTGGAAATCGACTTCCAGTCCTCAAAGATAAAGTCATTTGCATCCGATTGCGTCCAGTTTGCCTTTTTATGTTGGAGTTGAAATTGAAAAGAGATGAGTACAATTTATGCTTTTAAGCACCATCATTATTTGTTTATTTTTTAGTGTTGTGGAATCCTTATTTTAGCAATTACTAATAATATGAAGTTGTTTTTCCAATGCAGGAGACACTGATATATTGAGGCAGCTCGCATCTGTCAGCATGCAGATGACAACATCTACTAGCAGCAAAAGCAGTAAGTGTAAAATAACAAGGATTAAGATTTTTTTTACATAAGGAAATGCAACGATCACTACAACGAAAGAAATTACAACAATTTCTACTTATTTGCCCAACAGGTCTGTGTCGCCATGCTCTAAACAGATAGTTTGCAGATAGTGTTTGAGCATTTTGTTGCACAACAATTTGTTTCAAACTGAATGTTAATTGAAACTATGTCTGATTATTGCAATTATTATATTTACTTGTTCCGAAAATATTTTAGTTCAAAAGGAGAAGCCATTTTTTCGTTGTTCTATTGTCATATTGGACAAGGTTCCCTCTAACTTAAGGTGCAGGTTTTAGATAAGGAAAGGCCACTTTTTTTCTAGATGGTTCTCTCAACTCATTTTCTAAGACAAAGATGGACAATGGCAGTGGAGAGGTCCGCGTCAGAGATCTCGTGAAATACGAAGGGTGTGTAACCTCAAAAAACTTTTACATCATTTTATTAATATAAAAACTGTAATATTATATTGTATTTTGCTTTAACTAAGCTGTGTTTTACAGGGTGGATCCTGGTAAGACTGGATTGAAGGTGAGCTATGTAGCAAACTAACTATTTTTCAAATATCTCTATTTTGTGCCTTAAAACTCAACCAAAAAATTGGACCCTAAATCATAACGTCACCAGAAAAATCATTTACAGCTGAAATATTATTGAATGTTTGTCTGACTAATCACATGTGAGATAACACATTAATTTGATGGGTTTCATCCATCTGAATTCACTCTTTTGGTTCCATAGGACAATTAATATCCCACCAATATTTTTTGGTGTTTATGAATTTACTGTTCATGTTGCAAAAATGGAGAAAAACAAACAAACAAAAACCTTGGGTCAAAAGTCAAACAAAGAAACAACAACAAAACAAAGTAAAAATTGAACAAAAAATATCTTAAGCAAAAATTTCTGAACAAAAAATGGTTATTCCCCGAAAATTCCTCATATCCCATCCTAAATATCATTAAGCAACTTAATTTTTTATAAGGGCAGCCATCCGACTGTACCCGTATTTTATCAATGCATGTACGCTTGTGTTGTTAGGTGTGGTGGTCCAAAATGTCAAGTAGGCTGCGCAACATGACTTTGGTGCGAACCCTCAGGCCCCCATCAAGCACCCGTCTACAGACACTCAACTCGGACTTCAGCAGCGGTGTAGGAAGCAGCCGCATGGAGATGGGGAACAACTACAGTAACACACCCTCTAACAGTAAGTCAGAATCAACAAGACCAACACAATTACAGTTATGTACCCTCTAACAGTAAGTCAGAATCAACAAGACCAACACAATTACAGTTATGTACCCTCTAACAGTAAGTCAGAATCAACAAGACCAACACAATTACAGTTACGTACCCTCTAACAGTAAGTCAGAATGAACTATACCTACACAATTACAGTTACGTACCCTCTAACAGTGAGTCAGAATGAACTTTACCAACACAATTACAGTAACACACCCTCTAACAGTAGGTCACAATTAACGATACCAACACAATTACAGTAACGCACCCTCTAACAGTAAGTTAGGATCACTATACCAACACAATTACAGTAACACACCCTCTAACAGTAGGTCACAATTAACGATACCAACACAATTACAGTAATGCACCCTTTAACAGAAAGTCAGAATCAACAAGACCAACACAATTACAGTAACGCACCCTCTAACAGAAATTCACAATCAACAATATCAACACAATTACAGTAATGCACCCTCTAACAGAAAGTCAGAATCAACTATACCAACACAATAACAGTAAAACACCCTCAAACTACTCAACTACTGTATATCAATACAACTTCTGTAAGTGCAGATGAGTCCTATTTTTCATTGCATGTTGTGATTGATCCCATACCCCACTCCCCTGGACTATGTCATGTGCATCCACATTATTCTTGGTGTCTGGTGTGGCGTGTAGTCCCCCCCTTAACTTGGTTTCTAACATGGACATGAACACCTCTATGGCTTTGTCTTGTTTACCCTAATCTAATTTCATTACACCTTCATTATGAATCCCTCCCCCCCCCCCCAAAAAAAAAACATGGACCTTGAAAGATACATTTTTTCGTCAGTAGTTGCAGAGCTGAGCACTACAAAAGAGACCAGGGAGACTAAAAACTCTCTCAGTAGCAGTCATGGGTCTGATACAAGTGTGGCACGATCTCTGGCTACGGGTAAGATAAAACATCCTTGGAAACCCAGGTTAGAGGAAAATACCCCGGGGTTTTAGATGAGCTGTTCACTTTAATAAAATAAGCACACTGTTGGATAAAAACTCTTCCAATAAAAGGGGCGTGGAGAAACTAGAAAAATAAATATGAAAAGGAGTGGATAATAAATTGCTTGTGCAATGCACCTGTTTACTCATACCATGTCTGCTCACTAGACCCACTTTTTGGCCGCCAAGGGGGTGTGTGCGCACACCCTGTGTACCCCCCTGTGTATACTCCTGCACTAGACTAATAAAGCTTTACTGATCCCTAGTTGTAGACTTTGCGTTAAAGGCTGGTGGCAGTGACGTTAAACGACCTAAAACGCTGGTGAGTTTTTCTTTTATCTTTCATTATTTTTTAAACGATTTTAATCATTTTAAAAAAGATTAAAAACGCACTGACTAAAAAACTGCATTAAGTATGGCTTCCATCAAATTTTTAAGAGATTTTTGATTGAACAATATTTTCATCAAAGCACCTGCAAAATCCCTGATGATCACTGATCAGAAAATGTAATTTAAAATTCCAAATATCAGAAGATAGTTTAACATTTAGAAAATATCAAGGATTTCATTTTTTTTTCTTTATTATCCATTTTAGTCTGGATAAAATCTGTTTGTACTATTGCATTGTACTACTATGTACCAAGCCTCACACACCAAATGCACAACCAATAGGCACTTGGCTCCCCGATGACACGCCTTCCGGACGATGTCATATCTCCTGTCGTTCCTCCTTCTATGCCTGCCCCAGCCTTTGAGCTTACAAGGGTCCAACGAGAACATGAGTCTGATGATGATGAATCCAATGCACCTCAGGTTTGTACTGTGATTTGACATTTATAATAAATAACTAAATAAAAAATGCAAAGAGTAAACATTGGGTGTTAAGTGAAAAGTGAGCAAGAAAATAATAAGGCTATTATGTAAAATAATGAAAATTATATTTGGAAACAGATTTAAGCTCCATTAAAGTTTTAGTATCTTGTGTGTATGTGATGAAGACATCATTGGCTGCAATATGATATACAACGTGGACACACTTGGTTGTGATCTCACACAACTTGAATTTCCTAATGTTTGAAATGCATGCATCAGGATCATATGACCACTTGGTTTCCATGAATTTTTTCACGTGCCGTACTTGCATCATGATGTCTAATCATGATCACATGACCTTTCTTGATTGTCATGATTGGTTAACACAGGTGCCGTGCTTGTACGTCAATGGTCAGTCCATTCCAGATGGCAGTCTCTCCTCTGAGCTCTCTAACTACTTTGAAGGCAGTCTGGATAATATTGTAAATTAATTCACATCTAATATTTCCCTTTAACTGCTAAATTTTGAGTTGCTAATTGATCAATTTGTTTAAAATTCTTCAAACAGTCACTAACATAGAAAAAATAAACCTGACCATTTTCAGCTGAAATGAATAGACACTTAAACAAAGTAAATTTTGTCATTGTAACCAATGACATGGTTAATATTGGTTCTAGAAAATTCATACATCCCCACAAAGTGGAGGGAATCTGATATTCTGGGGGAGGGGGTCAGAGTCTTATTCAAATCTACATTTTTCAAGCAAAAACACAATATTTTGTCAAATTCTCTTTGAAAAAATTTGTTCATTTTTTCCTGAGATTTTTATAGTGACTGTTTGAAAATCTCAATTTTATTGGATAAATTCTTAAATTGTGTAACCTGACATTAAATAAAGATCCCTCTAAACGATAAATCAAAATTATAGAAAGGGCATGCCTATAAAGTAACCCTTCGTCCATCTTGGTCTTGAAGACCCATCTCCCACCCTTTTCCAATTACATGCTGCTATAGATAATTTTTTTTTTCTTATATGAAATATCCCCTGTTCCATTACAGAGTAGTGTGAGTGGCTATGCTGTGTACCGCCCTCGGCGCCGTGCCAACAGGAAGGCATACTCGGAGGGACACAACTTCAGCGGGAGCCCTGAGTCATCATACTCGACTGCTAGCTTCCATTCATCTGTTTCCAATAACTCAGGGAGTAGGTGAGAAACCTTTGAGGGGGGGGGGGGGGATAAACCTTGTAAGGAGGAAGAGGTCCTGAGTCAGGGAACTAAACTGCTAGCTTCCATTCTTCTGTTTCCAATAACTCAGGGAGTAGGTGAGAAACCTTTGAGGGGGGGGGATAAACCTTGGGGGGAGGAAGGGTCCTGAGTCAGGGAACTAAACTGCTAGCTTCCATTTCCAATAACTCAGGGAGTAGGTGAGAAAGCTTTTTTTGGGGGGGAGAAACATTGGAGGGGAGGGAGGGGTCCTGAGTCATCATACTCAACTGCTAGCTTCCATTCGTCTGTTTCCAATAACTCAGGGTGTAGGTGCGAAACCTTTTTTGGGGGGAGAAACATTGGAGGGGAGGGAGTGGTCCTGAGTCATCATATTCAACTACTAGCTTCCATTCGTATGTTTCCAGTAACTCAGGGTGTAGGTGAGAAACCTTTTTTGGAGGGGAGAAACATTGGAGGGATCCTGAGTCGTTGCACTCAACTGCTAGCTTTGTTTCATCTGTTTTCTATAAGTCGGGGAGTAGGTGAGAATCCTTTTAGGATGGAGGGGAGGGCGATGTACGAAATTTCACCATCTCAAAATCGCGAAATTTTGACGTCGCGAAAATTAAGTGGTATAAGGTACATGAACTCTAGATAGATGTGTGTGCTGGGGGGAGGGTGAAGTTTTAAGTTGTCTTACTCAACTGCTAGCTTCTGGTCTGCTCTAGGATCAAGGTTTTTTTTTCTTTTTTCAGCGTTGAAAAGTCAAACGAAACAGTCAAGGGGCGGCTGCAGAAAATGCAGAGTCTCTTAGTACTGTTAGCTTTCTGTCCTTTTTTTCTAACAATTCAAAAAGGATAGGTTAAAAAAAAGGAAGGGGGAGGGAGGGAGGGAGGGAGGGAGGGAGGGAGGGAGGGAGGGAGGGAGGGAGGGAGGGAGGGAGGGAGGGAGGGAGGGAGGGAGGGAGGGAGGGAGGGAGGGAGGGAGGGAGGGAGGGAGGGAGGGAGGGAGGGAGGGAGGGAGGGAGGGAGGGAGGGAGGGAGGGAGGGAGGGAGGGAGGGAGGGGTGGAATGAGGGTTTGCCACACTTTGTAATGATTGACACACTTTGTTTAAAGAACATATTGTGTTGTTGGTGTAGAGTTGTGTGTGGGTTCAAGAACACATTGTGTTGTTGGTGTAGAGTTGTGTGTGGGTTCAATAGATGTTTCGTGCTCCTCTATTGTTCATATCGAATAGGATGAACTATTTTTGCATGCATACGAGAATAATCAAATAGAATACTTATGTTTAGAATATCCATGATTTTACAACGTGGTTCTTGAGTAAAACTGCCTGCCTGCGTATAATGGTATCATGCTATCATTTTTTGTAAACAGAAGATACCATAGAAGTTTGATCATCTACAATTAGACACAGTAATATTTACGCCATATCTCCTCGTATTCCAATAGAACTCTGAAAGCTTCCAACCCAGCCCCAGTGGATGTCACGCCACTGTTCACCTCCGTGACTCCACTACACCAGAAGCCATCCAAGAGCTCACACAGTCCCTCCCCGACGCTCGTATCTGTAAGGACCTCCTCCTCAGCACCAGGCCGGCTCCATCCTTTACCCACAGGGATCCCTATTCGTTCGTCTATGCCGTATGGGTATATAAATGGGCACGAAATCTGTGATTCGTATGCATCGTTAGGGAGGATGCCACTGGCTAGCGCAGAGGATGGTAAGTTTGTTTATACGGGCGAAAGTCTTGTTTCACTGAACAATGGGACCATGGAGTTTTTAGTGTTACCGCTTCATTGAGGGTAACGTCTCTGTATTTAGGCGTGACTATTAAGCATGACTGGGACCTCTATGCGATGTCCACCTAATTTTTATCTGTGAATGCCGTTTTCCACTTGTGTTTTTTTGTTTTTGTTTTTTTGTTGTTGCATCTGTTGCGGCGAGTTGTCGCTGCGTGAAATCGCACATGTTTTAAACCTGTGCGTTAACTCTGTGATAAAATTCGCCCAGGTTGCATCACGTTTACATTGGAAATTTGGTGTTGCAGCGCCGCGACGGATGCAATAAAAATTGTGTAAATCGGCCTTTATGAAGCAAACACAAAGCCGATGGTACATAATACCACCCAACTAAGCAAACATGAGTAGAACAGCGTCTAGGGGACGAGGCAGCGGCCCTCCCTCTTTTTTGAAAGAGAATAACAAAATTAGATAGTTTTATAATTAGATTAGTCTTGATATCTTTTTATAGGTTGTGCGTCCCAATTTATGGAGGGTAGAGGGGCAAGTGTTGATTTGAAATAACTCCAATCATGAAACACCCTCTACCTAAGCCCCCCTATCTTGATGAAGGGGGTTGGAGTGGTACACTCTTTTTTTATAAGAACGTCTACTTTTCAGCTGAGCCTGGGCCGTTCTTATTTTTGGGACATGTAGTGTAGTGTAGCGTGGCGTGGCGTGGCGTGGCGTGGCGTGGCGTAGCGTGGCATAGCGGTGTAGTGTAGGGTAGTGTAGTGTAGTGTAGTGTAGTGTAGTGTAGTGTGGTGTGGTGTGGTGTGGTGTGGTGTGGTGTGGTGTGGTGTGGGGTGGGGTGGTGTGGTGTGGTGTAGTGTAGTGAAGTGTGTCGTGTGGTGTGGTGTGAAGTGGTGTGGTGTGGTGTGGTGTGGTGTAGTATAGTGTAGTGTGGTGTGGTGTGGTGTGATGTAGTGTAGTGTAGTGTAGTGTAGTGTAGTGTAGTGTAGTGTAGTGTGGTGTGGTGTTGTGTGGTGTGGTGTGGTGTGGTGTGGTGTGGTGTGGTGTGTTGTGTTGTGGTGTAGTGTGGTGTGGTGTGGTGTGGTGTGGTGTAGTGTAGTGTAGTGTAGTGTAGTGTGGTGTAGTGTAGTGTAGTGTGGTGTGGTGTGGTGTAGTGTGGTGTGGTGTAGTATGGTGTAGTGTAGTGTGGTGTAGTGTAGTGTAGTGTGGTGTAGTGTAGTGTAGTGTGGTGTGGTGTAGTGTAGTGTGGTGTGGTGTAGTATGGTGTAGTGTAGTGTAGTGTGGTGTAGTGTAGTGTAGTGTGGTGTGGTGTGGTGTTGTGTGGTGTGGTGTGGTGTAGTGTAGTGTAGTGTGGTGTGTAGTGTAGTGTAGTGTGGTGTGGTGTAGTGTAGTGTGGTGTGGTGTGGTGTAGTGTAGTGTAGTGTAGTGTGGTGTGGTGTGGTGTGGTGTAGTGTAGTGTAGTGTAGTGTAGTGTAGTGTGGTGTGGTGTGGTGTGGTGTGGTGTGGTGTGGTGTGGTGTGGTGTGGTGTAGTATGGTGTAGTGTAGTGTAGTGTAGTGTAGTGTAGTGTAGTGTAGTGTAGTGTAGTGTAGTGTAGTGTAGTGTAGTGTAGTGTAGTGTAGTGTAGTGTAGTGTAGTGTGGTGTGGTGTAGTGTAGTGTAGTGTAGTGTGGTGTAGTGTAGTGTAGTGTGGTGTGGTGTGGTGTAGTGTGGTGTGGTGTAGTATGGTGTAGTGTAGTGTGGTGTAGTGTAGTGTAGTGTGGTGTGGTGTAGTGTAGTGTAGTGTAGTGTGGTGTAGTGTAGTGTAGTGTGGTGTGGTGTAGTGTAGTGTGGTGTGGTGTAGTATGGTGTAGTGTAGTGTAGTGTGGTGTAGTGTAGTGTGGTGTGGTGTGGTGTAGTGTGGTGTGGTGTGGTGTGGTGTAGTGTAGTGTAGTGTGGTGTGTAGTGTAGTGTAGTGTGGTGTAGTGTAGTGTGGTGTGGTGTAGTGTGGTGTGGTGTAGTGTAGTGTAGTGTAGTGTGGTGTGTAGTGTAGTGTGGTGTGGTGTGGTGTGGTGTGGTGTGGTGTGGTGTGGTGTGGTGTAGTGTGGTGTGGTGTGGTGTAGTGTGGTGTGGTGTGGTGTGGTGTGGTGTGGTGTAGTGTAGTGTGGTGTGGTGTAGTGTAGTGTAGTGTAGTGTAGTGTAGTATAGTGTAGTGTAGTGTGGTGTGGTGTGGTGTGGTGTGGTGTAGTATGGTGTAGTGTAGTGTAGTGTAGTGTAGTGTAGTGTAGTGTAGTGTGGTGTGGTGTGGTGTGGTGTGGTGTGGTGTGGTGTGGTGTGGTGTGGTGTGGTGTGGTGTGGTGTGGTGTGGTGTGGTGTGGTGTGGTGTGGTGTGGTGTGGTGTGGTGTGGTGTAGTATGGTGTAGTGTAGTGTAGTGTAGTGTAGTGTAGTGTAGTGTAGTGTAGTGTGGTGTGGTGTAGTGTAGTGTGGTGTAGTGTGGTGTAGTGTAGTGTGGTGTGGTGTAGTGTGGTGTGGTGTAGTATGGTGTAGTGTAGTGTGGTGTAGTGTAGTGTGGTGTAGTGTAGTGTAGTGTGGTGTAGTGTAGTGTAGTGTGGTGTGGTGTGGTGTAGTGTAGTGTGGTGTGGTGTAGTATGGGGTAGTGTAGTGTAGTGTAGTGTAGTGTAGTGTAGTGTAGTGTAGTGTAGTGTAGTGTAGTGTGGTGTGGTGTAGTGTGGTGTGGTGTGGTGTGGTGTGGTGTAGTGTAGTGTGGTGTGTAGTGTAGTGTGGTGTAGTGTGGTGTGGTGTAGTGTGGTGTGGTGTAGTGTGGTGTGGTGTAGTGTAGTGTAGTGTAGTGTGGTGTGTAGTGTAGTGTAGTGTGGTGTGGTGTGGTGTGGTGTAGTGTGGTGTGGTGTGGTGTGGTGTACTGTGGTGTAGTGTAGTGTGGTGTGGTGTGGTGTAGTGTAGTGTGGTGTGGTGTAGTGTGGTGTGGTGTAGTGTAGTGTGGTGTAGTGTAGTGTAGTGTAGTGTAGTGTGGTGTGGTGTGGTGTGGTGTGGTGTGGTGTAGTATGGTGTAGTGTAGTGTAGTGTAGTGTAGTGTAGTGTAGTGTAGTGTAGTGTGGTGTGGTGTGGTGTGGTGTGGTGTGGTGTGGTGTGGTGTGGTGTGGTGTGGTGTGGTGTGGTGTGGTGTGGTGTGGTGTGGTGTGGTGTGGTGTGGTGTGGTGTGGTGTGGTGTGGTGTGGTGTGGTGTGGTGTGGTGTGGTGTGGTGTGGTGTGGTGTGGTGTAGTGTAGTGTAGTGTGGTGTGGTGTGGTGTAGTGTAGTGTGGTGTGGTGTAGTATGGTGTAGTGTAGTGTAGTGTGGTGTAGTGTAGTGTAGTGTAGTGTGGTGTGGTGTGGTGTGGTGTGGTGTGGTGTAGTGTGGTGTGGTGTGGTGTAGTGTGGTGTGTAGTGTGGTGTGTAGTGTAGTGTGGTGTGGTGTGGTGTGGTGTGGTGTGGTGTGGTGTAGTGTGGTGTGGTGTAGTGTAGTGTGGTGTGTAGTGTAGTGTAGTGTGGTGTGGTGTGGTGTGGTGTAGTGTGGTGTGGTGTAGTGTGGTGTGGTGTGGTGTACTGTGGTGTAGTGAAGTGTGGTGTGGTGTGGTGTAGTGTGGTGTGGTGTGGTGTAGTGTAGTGTGGTGCGGTGCGGTGTAGCGTAGTGTAGCGTAGTGTAGCGTATAATTTTAGAATATAATACCCAATAAAATATTAGGAAGAAAATTACACTAATGATCAATAGCAATAATAATGTTCTTACTGTGGACATATTTTAGAACGCATCAGGACTAAAAAATAAATATTTTTTTGCTACCTGAGCCTTGGCATGGTCTTAGCATGTTCTTGAAATTTGGTGAAATCTCAGGCTGGACGTTCTTCTAAAAACGGTTCTTATAAAAAAAAGAGTGTATTCTTCTTCCGCTTATGACACTTGTACTTATACCTTACTTGTATATTCTTTTATTTCTAGAGGAGATAGCTGACATCTTAAAGAAGCTTTCCTTGGAAAAGTACAGCTCCATGTTCGAAGATCAAGAGGTATGTTTCTCCGCAGAAGGGATAGATGTGGGTGTTGAAGGAACGTTGAATCCTGATAATCCTGTAATCCCTCTTGACTGATAATTATTCTGTACTTTTAAAACATCTGAAATATTTCAGGCTGATATGAAAGCTTTCTTGACTTGATGTGTTTATTAAAACAGTTGATTTTTTAGGTTGACATGGAAGCGTTTTTGACTTTGAATGATGGAGATCTCGAGGATCTTGGTGTCACGCAACGCGATGCTAGAAACCAGATCCTCGCGGCCATTGCTGAGCTGAACACTGGCAAGGTAACGCCGAAAGTCAATTCGCCAATTTTAAGCTTTTCGCAGTTGTTTAAACAGTTTTAACACGTGTTGCTTATCTTGTTTTAGGATCGGGAAAGACAGCATTTCCATGAATTGACCAGCGGTAAGTTTGCCGTTTTTAATTGAGAAGAGGAAAGTAACGAATATCGACGGTTGAAGTTTTTTTATTTATTTTTTTCCGTACCTTTGGCTTTTCCAGCCTTTATAGTGCTTTCAGAGTTCCTTAAAGACCTGAATTGTCCGCCTTGTGTGGTGAATATTCCAGAATACATTTTTAAATATTCGCACGCATTCATTTATTTGTTGCTTGTTTATTTATGTATTTATTTTCTTTTTCTTTCTTGTTTACAGGTTATGGCTCGGGCTCGCCATCTACCAGCCTTTCGCGTTGGGCTTATCCTAATACCAATCTTAAACACTCTAGATAACACACGGAGCCCACGTCGTGGGAAAACTGGAATATTACTGGTAAACTTTTTAATTAAGGAGTCTACAGTGGGCGATGCGCTCAGCTCGTAATGTGATACAAGTCAGGGGGAGGGATCGCTACAAGTAAGGGGGGGGGGGGGGGTCGCTAACAAACTTTTTTCGCGGACGGGTCAGCTCGTCTTAGCTCGCAGTGGTACTCAATTTTCCTGCATTTTAGCGGACCTTTCCCTTTGTTACGAGCCTGCATTTGCAACCTGATTTTTAAAAATACGTCTGTAAAATTCAATTTTGTCGCAAGCAAGCGATCCTTTTTGAGACAACGCGAATTGGGGTGTTTTTCAATAATCACCTGCAAGATGCGTATGCTTGTATCAAGTCACTAATCTAAGAATACACCTATTCCAAATCAGGTTGCACTCGGAGAATCTATGTGTCGTAACCCGCAGTGCTTCATGGATATGAAATAAATAATAGAATAAGCGTAAATAAAAATAAACACACGCTTAGAAAGCTTTTGCATTCTTCTTTATGTACCTCTAAAAGTTCACACGGCGTTCAGAGACGCCAGAATTAAGACATTGATTTGCGGGTGCAACCCTCCTTGCAATAGATGTATGTGTTAGTGTGCACTAGCGATTTAACTAAGATTCTGTGTGGCAAGAAGTTTGAGCTGTGCGACAAATATCGAGAAAATCGCACACGTGCGTCAAGAATACGGGAACAGACACCCTTACTGGGCAAGAGGCCGAGGGGAAAAAACACTCACACAAATCCATTTGTTGATGATTATTTTGGTACTGCTGAATTTACTTTCAGTTCAAAAGATGACAATTTATCTGAATTTATTTATACTCTCGTGTGCAGCGGCTAAGGTTTTGCGCACGCTGCCATGTCATTGTAACATATATATTCACCAAGCGAGGAATTTAAGAAATGTATGTTTTTGCATCATGTATGAAATAAAGAAAATGACTATTGTATTATTTGTGTATTGGTCTCTGTTATTTTGAATATTTTCAATTAAAAGCAAAGTTTATGGTAATTTATGGTAATCGGTACAGAAAACCTGCACTCTCGTATAAAGAGCCGAGATCAAACCTCAACCAGTTCACATAAAATTTGAACAACAAAATAGACCATACTTGCCAGGTTACTATCTAGCCCTGTCCCTTGCTCTCTTGTGCAGTCATTATTTCCTCCGTGGTGTTAGCCTCAGTTGATTCTATAAATTTTTTACCCTTCTCCAATGAGAACTACTGCCCTTATGGCCTCTAGCCTCCATCACCCGCAAGAAGTGTAAAGTACGCTTGTAAGGCCTAACAGGATTGGTTAGATAACCTTATTGTTCTCTTGTGTTCTCATTCTTCGTCTGTGATGTATCAATCCAATGTGATAAAGTCTTCTGACAGTAGCCTGCTCAAGGAAAGGGGAGGGGTTCATTCAGTCCCGCCGCGCGCTCTCTTTTTATTCTCTTGTCCCCTCTCCCCCCCCCCCCCCCCCCATCTGACAGACAGACAGACAGATAGATTTTATTTATTGGTCCCTTGAAACAGTAAAGTTACATCGGTTAGTGACCAAAAAATTTTAAAAAAGGTAAAATAGTACGTATATAAGACGTACAACAGCTATTATGTGATTGTTCTTAGTTTTAGTTTACATTGTATTTCCTTTCTTTCATTTTTTCTTTTTCTAAATCTTTTCTGATTGTTTTTAGTTACTACTTAGTTTTACATTGTATTTTCTTTTTTCTTTTTTTCTTCCCTTTTTTCCCCTTTCCTTTTTTTTTTTTTATTTGTATTTGTATTTTTTTTTTTTTTTTTTTTTTTTTGCTCTGCTTACTTCAGATTTCTATTGTGCTTTAGGTTTAATTTTTCATATTAGCGTTTCCCTTAGCTTGAAACATTCGGAAATGTACCTTGCAGCTATCCCTGCTAATTGAGTTGGCGGATTTATTAGTAAATTGAAAAGGCGTTTTTGTGTAATTTGATTGCGCTGCAAATTTTGGATAACTGAGTTTCGTAGCTCTTTGTATGTTTGGCATTGTACTAGAAAGTGAAATTCATTTTCCACGTCATTTTTGCATGTTGGGCAAATCCGATCTTTTTCCTTTGTGTAAGGCCTCGTGTGTCTGCCTTTCTCAATTTGCAATTGGTGATTACTTATTCTTAGTTTTGTTAGCGCAACTCTATGTTTCACATTAGGGATGGCTACAAGGTAATTCTCTAATTCATATTTGTCTTTAAAAGTTCTATAAGTTCTTAGTTTGTTCATTTCATTACTGTTTTTCCTTTGGTCATTAAAAATTTCCCCATGCCATTTCTGAAAATACATATCATTAAGTCGTTTAGAGAAAATATCAAGGAACAATGTAGGGTCGGTTTCATTTTGATAGAGCCACATAAACCCAAAACCCGCTTTGAAAATTATTTCTTTTGTTTTGTGGGTCCAGTAGGACACGTGAGGGTTATTTACACACTCTGTATAAACTACTTTTGAGAGGGCCTCTTCTTTTGACCGAAGGTTGGTCCAGTATTTTATGTTCCTATAAATTGCATTTATACAAAGATGATATCTGCCTAGTTCCCCTCTGCACGCATTGTTCACAGCCGTTTTTCCAGTTCCTAGTAACATTTTACAGAATTTAAGATGTACTGATTCAAGCGGATCTCTATCATCAACACAGCTTTTATTATCGGCACCCCATACCTCGCTGCCATACAATAAAATTGGTTTGATCAGTGCATCAAACAGTTTTAATGTAAGATTAATGTCTGATCTGAAGTGGATACCGAGATCTTTCCTTAACTTAAATAAAGCTTTGAGTGCGGTTTTTTTAAGCTCCTCTTTTGCTAAGTTAAAGTTTCCTACCGCGCTGAATACTAGCCCTAGGTACTTATAAGATTTGACATTTTCCAATTGTTCCCTGTTCAAAAGGAATTGATAGTTATTCATTACTTTGCCTATGTTATTAAAAATCATCACCTTAGTTTTTGAAGTATTGACTTTTAGACTATTTTCTTCTGAGTAGATAGAAAGTATATTTAAAAGGTCTTGCAGACCACTACTTGTTTCCGAGAAAAGTACTAAGTCGTCTGCATACAGAAGACAATTTAATTTTGTGTTGCCTAAGATGTGGGCACTTGAAGATTTCGCTAAGGTATCAGGTAAATCGCTAAGGAACAGATTAAAAAGAGTTGGACTCAACATGCATCCTTGTTTTACCCCAACCATGCATCTAAAACTTTCACTAATTGAATCCCCTATCTTCCCACACGATATATCATTGGAGTACATTGATCTTAGAACTTCGTAAAAGTTTCCAGAAATACCAGCTTGTTGCATTTTCGCAAATAGTTTATCTCTAGGAATGCTGTCAAAGGCCTTTCGGAAGTCTATGAAGCAAGTGAAAAGCATATTGTTTTTCTTCTTGGGCTTGCTTTTTACTACTCTGTCGATAACGGTTTTCATATAAATATACTGTCTACTGTTGAGTGTTTTTTCCTAAACCCCCCTTGTTCCTTCTTTAGATATCCTTTCTGCACAAGGTAGTCATAGAGTCTTGAATTAAGTATAGATGTAAATAACTTACTGAGGCATGATAAAAGTGTTATTCCTCTATAATTGTTGACGTCAGAGCGATCGCCTTTTTTGAAAATTGGAATAATAAAACCCAGATTCCATTCTTGTGGAAACACTCCTGACCTAAGAATGATGTTGAATAACCTAGTTAGGTAGGGTAGTAAAGTATCTTTACCATATTTTAGTAGCTCGTTTAGTATATTATCGTGACCGGGAGCTTTGTTGTTTTTAAGGTTTTCTATAGCTAATTTTACCTCCTCTAGCCGTATCTCTGAGTCTAAAGGACCCGTCTGGTCTCTACATTTAGGGATGGATAAATTTGTAGTTGTAGTTTTGTTTAAGTCCATGAAGTGTGAGTGTAAGCTTTCTATTTCTAAATCACATTCTTGTTGTTTTTTGTCTTTCCCTACGCTGAATAGATTCTTGAGTGATCGCCAAAGTTTTTTGCTATCTTTGAAATCCAAATTTTTGATACCGCTTGCTCTGTATTGATATTTCTTACGCTTACATAATTTCTTGAATTTTTTCTTCTTCCAAAATAGCTCCCGCCTTAGCTCACTGTCATTGGGTGAGTTACATATCTTCCTTCCACACCGTTTAAGGTTTGCCTTCTCTGATCGACATTCCTCGTCGAACCATGGTGCGTTTGTTTTTTGACATTTCTGCTTGTCTCCGTATTTAAAACCCGCTTTCTCACTGATCTCAACTAGCAGCTTTGTAAAACTTGATGTGATATTGCTTGCTGTGTCTGGGCAATTGGTATCGCAGTGACTGACTAGGTTATCCAGTTTAGACCGATAGATATCAGAGCGAAGAATAGAGTCCACATTTTCTTTTACATTTGTACCGTGGCAGAATATTCGTGCGTGTTTAGCAAAGCTTTTTGATTGTGTTACCGTAATTTTGTTTCCAATCTTTATATTATATGTTATATGGCAATGATCAGAAATATGTGGAAGCAATGGGTGAATTTTAAGAAATTGAAATTTCTGCCGTACTCTATTGCTACTTATCACGTAGTCGACTAAGCTGGTACCGTTGTATTGATAACATGTCTTTTTCCCTGTTAAATCGCCAATTATCCTTCCATTTGCGATTCGTAAATTACTTTCACTACAAAGCTCAATCAGTGATCTTCCTCTGCTATCAGTATAGTGGTCCTCAGAGTACCTTGGCGATGGTACATCGAGTTCATAATCATCAGGAAGGCTTAAAAATCTATCTTCATCAAAATTAATATGTTCAGTTAGTTCACTAGTTCTAGCATTGAAGTCCCCTTGCAGAATGACGTCCCCTTGGCCGAGATATTTTATAATATCCTCTTCCAGATCAGACATATAATCCTCATCATTTGTTTGTTCATAATTTTGAGGACTAAAATAGACGGTACCTAGGAAGATATCCTTTTCCGTTCCGAAGTAATTTCGTTTTAATTTGCACCATAT
Source organism: Nematostella vectensis (assembly GCF_932526225.1). Lineage (NCBI taxonomy): Eukaryota > Metazoa > Cnidaria > Anthozoa > Actiniaria > Edwardsiidae > Nematostella > Nematostella vectensis. Next base: position 2,607,201 of record NC_064046.1, read on the forward strand.
AATATTCCGGTTTTCCGAAGGTAAGTACGCAACTCCTTCTGCTACTTTGTTGCTTATATAGAGTGCGATCCCTCCAGAAATTTTTTTACCAGATTTTGGTCTTGTTTTTATGAAATGCTTGAATTTTTCGACAGCTAAATCTGTATTTTGACTAGCATGAGTTTCCACAATTCCGAAGATATCATGTTGTTGAATGATATCAACCACCTCTGCTAATTTTGTTTTATTACCGAGCTCTTTGCTTTTATGACCGTGGATATTCCACGTACCAATTCTTAAAGACCTCCCAAAATCCCAATTACGAGAAATTAGTGAACCTGGCATATTGACATTTTCAGTGATTTGAGATGTTTTTTATCCATTTCTATAGGCTAACCTTACACATTCAGAAATAATTTTTAGGGCTTGTTCTAATTGTTGCTGCTGAGAGTTCATTGGATACTGCTGTCTACCTGTGGGAAGTTGATTAGTTGTGGGTTTCTGATACCCCTGTGGGTTACCTGGGAATGGGCGAAACATCGGGTTGTTTGTTGGTGGACAGTACGCTTGTGGGTTGCCTGTGGGGGCCTGATATCTTGCTTGTGGGATACCTGTGAATCCGCTAGGAGCGCCTTGTCTTCTTTGCTGGAAACGGTTGTTGACTGGGAATTTCCGAGTTACAGCGGGATCCCTTTGTCTTCTGAGCCCTGGAATTTGACTTTTTAAGCTTGCGACTAGTTTTTTCGTTCCCGTTTGGTTATTTAAGTGTACATTATCTCTGTATACACCTTCGTCGATATCTCCATTACGTGATAAGCAAACACCTCTATTGTCTGCAAAATACACCTTTGCACACCTAGAAGACAATCGCTCAGATGCACTGTTAACGACGTCTATTAAGTCATTTTTAGCATGATCTCTCAAGTGAAACGTTAAGCCAGATACAACTATTTTGCTTTGGGGCCATAATTTAATGCACTCTTCCACGATATTCTCGATATTAGAGCAGATTTGTTCTGTGGGAAGTTCACGTATGTCGTTTGTTCCTGTATGCAATATGACGTATTCGTACTTATTGCCAGCCTCGCATCCCATTGTGCTCAAGTGGTCCAGCATCTCAATCGTGCCTCCTTGTACATATTGTTTGTTTACATATCTACCTCTGGCGAACCGGCTTTGAATAATTCCTCCAAAGATAGAATCAGAGAGCATCAGAATATTTCCGGAGGTTTCTGCGAGCGTAGCATTTCCTCTTGTCGTATTCTCTGTTGCTGTCTGGGCTGGTCTAGGTTCAGTTTCGCCTCTGGTTGTGCGAGAGGAGTCGACTATTTGTTGTTGATTTCCATTGATTGGTGATTCAATATTACCGCTAGAAGCAAGCTGCGGCAAATCGTTCGTGTTTGGAGAGTTTACGATACTAGAGCTGCTAGCCACTGTCGTCCGCAGTGTTGTTTGTGTATTAATTTGTCGTTCCACCTGTTCCACTTGTTCAGAATCCGATGGCTCGCCGCTCTCTTCGTCCTCTGAGTCATCGTCGCTGGATTCTTCAGCGTCCATTTCGATTTTGGTTTCTATGAATGTCAATCGCTGCTCACATTTTTCGAGGTCTAATTTAGTCTCGCGGATTTTATTTCCAAGTTTGGAATGTGAGCTCTGCAAACCTTTCAGATCAGCAAGGACTTTATCTTGCTTTGTTTCGTCTAGCTTCCGATCCATTTCCATAATTAATTCTTTCCGGCTATTCTTCTGTTGGCATTCCAGATCTTTGATTAGAATTAGTTGCTCGTTCATATCCATACTAAGATCGGATAATTTCTTGTCAAACTTTTCAATGAAGCCTTTCATCATTTCTTTGAAATCGAGAAATTCTTGATATCGGTCATCATGACCTTTTTGATCTGAGCTGTCCTTTAAGGCGACCTTTGAACTACACGGTTCAGAGAGTTCGACTGGATCCGTTGTTTCTTGCTCAGTTACAATAGATTCCTGTTCGATAATATCACAATCAGTTGTCTGATTTGTCTGTCCAGAGTAATCAAATAAAGACATCAGTTTCTTGATGAGATAATCTTTACCAGTACCCTGCAGTTGTACGGTCTTCGTAGACGGATAAAAGTTCACCGTTATATTTTCGAATCGGTAAACTTCGGAGTTTTCTTTTGAAGAATGACTTATCAAAGCGTCTTGATCTCCATCCTGCAGTTCTTTAATGCAAAATTCCAAAAGTGACTTTGCATTCGAATTCCATTTGAATTGTTTCTTGGATGGTAGGTAACTTAGGAACTTAGTAAGTTCAGAGTGTTCTGAAGCCGCTTCCGACGCCATCATCTCTCAGAAGGTGATGAAAAGTCCCAGCATCAGACTGCTCCTCCCTGCATTTCGTATCGGCCATCTGATCGCTTCCTCATGACCCGACCTCGCAGGTGTTAAGCCTCATCTACATTAACAGTTTTTAGTTGATAATTTTCAGTTGGTAAGTACATTAGTTATGATTTGTTGGCACCTACACTAGCAATTTTTCATATGTGACAATTTTTAATTGACGATAAAAAGCAAACCTGCTAGCTTTTGAGGCAACTATAGTGGGTCAGTACGCAGCTCTTACAAGCTGCAATTTGATTGGGCAAATGAACAATATCCGCACCTCGAAACAAAGAACGAGAAGAATAGAGACAAAAGAACTCCTTTTGTAGAACAAAGATAATAGGAGACAAAGCAGCTGCGTACTTACTCACTATAGTTGCTACATAAAAATTGTCCAAGTTGCTCCATCTACACTAGCAAATAAAAATTGTCACATAAAAATTGTCAACTAAAATTGTTAGTGTGGATGAGGCTTTAGGCAGGTCGCTCACTCTTTTGCTGTGGAGGAGACAACACAGAAAGCTCTGCGCACAGGGGTGTACCATCCTCGGGGGCCCAGCGCGTCGCGGAGATCGGGCACACAGAGAGAGCGCGAGAAGAAAAGGAGAGGAAGACGTCTTTCACTCCTCTTTCTTTCTTGTGCGCGCGCTCCCTGTGTGCCCAACCTCCGCGACGCCCTGGGTCCCCGAGGATGAGGAGTGCACTGAATCCCCTGCCTTAAAACGCCTGCGAGGGAGACTATATAGCCTCCCGATAACACTTGAAGTATAATTGCTAATTTTGAATTAGCCTCCAACCTTCAAAAGGCGATCTCTGAATGTTTATATGTACTTTAGGCATGGCCTCAATATGGGTAGCCTGTGGTCACACGGTCTTGCCTGGTAACTTACAGCAACAGGAAAAGCATCGACGCAATCCAGTCCAGTTTTCTGTCCTTGAAGGTGTTTTGCTATTCAGAGAGTTGAGAGATTTGTAGTTCAAAGATGCAAAGAGATTTAAAAGTACTGCTTTAGACCGAAGAATGGGATTTCAATCATTACAGTATCAACGCACGAAATCAAAGAGTTGCGTGCGATGAGGTAGTTGTATGAATATACAATATTAAACTATTTAACTTAATTTCTCCATTCTATCATAATTTTGCCGTTTTGAAAGTCTTGGTCAAGGCATTGCTGAACATCTCACAGATTGCTATGTAAAATATGGAAACTGAAAACAGCGAAGGGTGTAGCGGTTCGTGTCCTTCAAATCTGAACACACAGACCGAAGATGACTTAGGTGATAATGACATTGGGGTAAACAATAACGTTACATTTCCGAATACAAATGAGAACCGGAGGAAATCCAGTTATTCTCTAGCAAGACATTCAAAGAAGTTAATTCTCCCAAGTACCGTTTACATGCCAAAGGAGGGCGTGAGAGTAAGGAAAAGTTACTCAAGGGAAATGAAACTAGAAGTGATAGAATGGTACAAAAACAATGGTCTGAATAAAAACAAGACCTGCAGACAGTTTGGGATTCCCAGAAAATGTATTACCCAGTGGTTAAAAATGGAAGATGTTATTTCTGGCATGCCAAAGGGGAAGCGTGCACGCAGGGGAGGTAAGGAACTGTGGCCAGATATGGAAGAAGCTTTGTACAAACAGTATCTTGTTGAGAGAGACAATGGCAGAACTGTGGAGAAATGCTGGTTTGAACAGCAAGCATTTGCAATCATGTCAGAGCTTCACCCTAATGTTGAATTTAAATTTTCACCAGGATGGTACCGGAGATTCAGAATAAGGAAAAATATTTAGTTTGTAAGAGATAATAAATTTTTGGTAGTCATTTACATAACTACATAGCCTCCCCAGATTTAGTCTTTACATTTGCTGTATACACCTATTTTGAAAGTGCAAATGGTAAATGGCCATTGACAAATGGCAGGTCTTCAACCGAAAGGACCCATGCATCCCAAAATATTTGTTCCAATTCAGTAAAATATAAATAGAACATATGACTATCCATTAAATGTAATTTAAATATATGGTTAGGAGATTGCTTGAGTTTATTTATCACCTTTATTTTTACAAATAATCGCTACCCATAAACACCTTTCGGTCTTTAGAACTGCCATTTGGCAATTACCATTCGCCATTTGCACTGACAACATTTATTGATATAGGTGATACTCTTCTGTCACCCTACTGATTGAAAAAAGAGTACTTTGGCAGTTGGATCTTTGAGCTGACCATGAGCTGGCTACGTTGTAATGCAAATAGTGATAACACCAAAATATAAAGGAAATAGACAATGAAAATATCTTTCAATCAGTTTATAGATTGTTAAATTGTAACCCTGTCAGAGCCCCAAGTCTATGGATTCTATTGAGTGCATCTCCTAAAATTCAATCATGCTTGCTTGGATGCTGGCACTGTTCAATGGTGCTGAAGCACAATAATTATGAAAACGTAATGAAAAAAAGTCCGATTTCTCTTCCTCTCAAGGGGCAGCTGCCCCTTGTCCCTGTGCTAGCTATGGCCCTGCCATTTGTATCTAACATTTCACTACTTTGTTTTTTGCATGTAAGTTTTTAAGAAATGGAGATGAAAACATAAAGTAATCTTTTAGGGACAAGCTGAATGAACGTTTTTCTTGCAGGGAAATAAGTGCCTTGTATTCTTGCCAGTTGGTATACACTGACTAAGGTAGTATCATGAAAGGAAATCAAATTAAATCACAGATTACTGAATCCTATTCCTCACCATCCTTACTTTCTACATCATTTCACCAATGCAATGAATTTGTCTTTTCCATGTTTATTGATTGAAATGTTATCTGGAGGAAAAGGCTGCTTTGTTACAGATCATTTGAGAGCCATAGAGTGTGATTTATTATTACATTGTCCATAACTTTATGAAACTTGACCTCAGTGATTCCTTCCAAGAAGTTCTTTAGAGCAATGATAGAATCAGGCTGCATTCTGTTCTTTACGTCGTTCACCAACCCCTCCACGCAAAGCTGTTCATGATCCCCATTTCCCTCGCAGCGCCGGTCCTGTTAGAGTCCGGTGCGGTATTTGCGCCTGTGTTTCGTGTCAGTCGCTCAACCACTTCTCCGATTATCGCATCGCGCTCGTTCTTGTCCAACTTCTTCAGACTCTTGGATCTTTCTGCTGCCCTCGCTGTTGCTTGTGGCATGTTGGTCGCGATATGCTTTGATTCAAAACTGTTTTGCTTTCGACCGGTTCGATTGTTCTAATTGACTATTAAGTGCGCGCTATTTTGACGTCACCATGCTAATGATGATTTACGATGAGTGCGCGAAGCGAGATCAAGTTATTTTGAATTTGCAAATACAACTTCCTTCTCTTTATTAAAAAAAAAAAAAAAAACATTTAAACTACTTCTCCCCGATTTTGGTTCCGTGACACTTCTTTGGATTTTTCCCGGCAGCCCTGTCGGGCAGGGTACTTCGTCGATGACGTCATGGGTGTTGTTGTTCCGTCTTGTCAAGCGAAAAAGATTGCCGCCATTTTCGTTTCGCGACGAGGAAAAAAAATCAACGCGTAGAAGCTTCCCCTTGGACGGGTCTACAACAACGAAAGATCGACAAATAGACACAAAACTACTCAAGGATCAGGCTTATCAAGTTCTTTACCCAAAATAAAGGAAATACGGACTGATATCTTCATGTATTCATTTGAAGAAGCGGTCGACGTTTTGTTATTTGGAGTCACCTTTGGACGGAAACCTCGACATCAAAAGCCTTCAAGTAGTTGTAATTCGCATCGAATATACTCCACGAACTGTTGAAAAAGTAAAGCTATTGGACTTGCATATAACTGTGGTCCGTTTTGACTGCAAAATCTTGCCTTAAGGAAATAATTTAAAGGAAAGAACTCGACGCTAAAGAAAAAAAGCTGATTAAGTTAATTTTGTAAACACAACGAAAATGAAGTTTTTGGAGAACGCTCGCTTGGACACAATGAGCGCCATGATTTCCACAGATACAGGCGACAGCAGAATCGAAGGAAGGTTAGTATCGAATTTAGAAAATCTGTACGAGGTACTAACGATATTTTTAAGTACTTGAGCTAGCGACAAATAAAATGACATTTCTACGGAGATAATGTCATCATTTCTACTCCAAAACCACCCGTATATATTTAAAAAAAATTATACTTATTTGCTTTGCCTTCAGTTTATTTTAAAGAGGATTAAAAAAAGGCAATTTTTTTTGCAATCTATAATAGGATAGAGTGAATAAGTTCTTCTTTATTTTGTATGCTTCAGGATTGAGAGTTACTCATGTAAAATGGCTGGTAACGATAAAAAACTGTACAAGTCACTGAATGAGGGCAGTGCCCCAAATGACCTTCAGGCCTTGTCCCCATCACAGACAACCCAGATGCCATTGAGCGTATCACCCACTCACAACCCTGTAGTGGTTTACCCAGACCGCGTACGCACCCTTAGCACCAGTAGCCAAGATGGGGAAGCAACACTGTGTGACACAATAAGCCGCAAGACTCTGTTTCATCTGATTTCCACACTGAACGCCTCATTCTACCCTGATTATGACTTCAGCAATGCAAAGTCTGATGAGTTTTGTCGCGAACCAAGCCTTCAGGTTGTTGTCGATACAATAAACGGCAATTTAGCAGCCAACATGGGGGAGCAGTTCTTAAGTTTGAAGAATGCTCTATGGTCAGCCATCGATGAGGAGATTCAGCTGGTAGACTGTGATATCTTCAGGTACTAAAAAAATAAACCCTTGCTGCTATTTAGAAACATGTTTTCTGCTAAAATTGAGAAACAGGTCTGATACCACTTGTCTGTGGCTCACCCTGATAAGGCTAATGGAGCCTATTTGGTAAAATACGCTCAATAGGTGAAAAATATGGAAACATCCCTTCTGTGTTCACAATTTTCTGTCTGAACCAAATACAGTCATTCTTGCCATACAGACATCTCATATTATAAATTCTACCTCACCAGTCAATTCACACTAAATCTCCCGATAAATCTCCCTATAAATTGAAATCATTCTCTCTCCTTGCTCTGCTACAATTCTAATAGGATTTATTTCAAATAAGCCCTTAACCTTACCTCACTAAATCTGATAAATCTCCCTCTAAATTGACCTGTTCCTTTCTCCTTTGTACTCAGCTATAATCCAAATAGGATTCTTATAGAAAAGAGCCCTTTTAATCTTACCTGTCAGACTGGTATCACCTGTTTTTAAATCTTCTGATAAAACAGAATTTTGTAACTACAGACCAATTTCTGTCTTGCCATACTTGTCTAAAGTTCTTGAAAGAGTTATGTACAATAGACTAAAGGATTACCTTGAACTTAATCAAATCTTATGTAACCAACAATATGGGTTTAAAAAGAATAGATCAACTGAGCATGCAATTGTAGAATTAGTAGACAATATAGTTAAAGCAATCAAAAGAAATGAGTACGCAATAGGCATTTTTCTAGACCTATCTAAAGCTTTTGATACTGTAAACCATAATATTCTTTTGGACAAACTCCACTTTTATGGAATCCGAGGAACATGTCATAAATGGTTCGAAAACTATCTTAAAGACAGGAGACAGATATCAAAATTTAAACATGTAAAAGCAAGAGAAATGACAATTAAATGCGGAGTTCCTCAAGGATCAGTGTTGGGACCACTACTATTCCTCATATATATAAATGATATCGTAAACTCAAGCCAGCATTTGTCATACATTCTTTTTGCAGATGACACTAATTTGTATTGCTCGGGAAATAAAAATCATTGAAAATCTCATAAACAAAGAACTAGATTCAATATCCCTTTGGTTGCATTCGAACCAACTAACTCTAAATATTAAAAAGACACATTATATGATATTCAAAACAAAACAAAATCTTTAGCTAATGACATAAAAATATCAATCAATGATAAAGAATTAAAAAAAAGTCAACCTTATTGACGATAACCTTACATGGAATAACCCCAAAAATTTTGTCAATACAAAAATATCGAAAACTATAGGAGTTATATGTAAGCTTCGTCACTTTATAAGTCAGCAAGTTCTGAAAACAGTATACAACTGCCTGGTCTATCCTTACCTTCACTATGCTAATATTATTTGGGCAAATAATTACCAAACTCGGCTCGACAAAATATTTAAACTGCAAAAGAAACTAGCTCGAATAATGACCTTTTCAGATTACCTCGCTCCATCAAAACCACTTTTCAAATCATTAAATCTTTTAAACATATACGAAATAAATGACTTTCTTATTGGCTGCTTCACGTACAAGCTTACAACTAAAAATCTACCAGAGTACTTCGATAACTTCTATGCATATCTACATACTATTCATCACCATAATACAAGGGGGCGCGGAAAATTGCGGCAACCCCTCAGTAGACCAAATTATGGCAAATTATCCACTAGGAATAAAGTATCCACAATTTGGAATACTATTCCTGATTCATTAAAATGTTGTAATTCCTTTAGGCTATTTAAAAAGCAATACAAAAATTAAATTTTATAGTGTAACAAGTTTTAGATTTTTCTCCAAATAATCAACCTGTTGTAAATATACTATATGTTTTTTTTTTCTTTTCTGCTTGATTGGCATATGTGCTGTGATACAAGATAACAAACTTATTTGTCATGAAATTATATGCTTGACATGTAGCTAATTTGATACCTTTAATGAAAACATATATGATTCTTTTAGAAAGGTGAACTACTTGTTAAAGCCTGTTAGGGTTTGTTTAGTCCTCCTACCAATTGTAATAAGAACATATGTATATGACAACAATCATAATTATGGTAAATAAATAAATAAAATAAAAACCTCACTAAATCTCCTGATAAATCTCCCTCTAAATTGACATGTTTCTTTCTCTACCTTACTCAGCTACAATCCTGATCTGGACTCAGATCCCTATGGAGAAGAGGGAAGTATGTGGTCTTTCAACTACTTTTTCTACAACAAAAAGATGCGAAGAACACTTTTCTTTACCTGCCGGGCAATTAGGTAAGCTGAAATCCTTGCTTATATAACATGCAGATAGTATCCATTATGCTCTTAGCAGGGGTCAGAGTTCGAATATAAGTAACAAATTGAGAGAAAATATTTCTGTATTTAAGCAAGTAATTGCCAAAACTGAAACCTGTTTAAGAATACATGATGTTAGCTGTTGATTTTAGTGTTGTGTGTGTTTGTTCATTAGCGTAAGCAGTGCTCAGCTGCAGTCAGATGATGATGAGCAGTTTTTTATGGAGCCCATGGAAATGGGTTTGGACAGTGAAATGAACAGGTATTGCCATAGCAACTGACATGATCTTAAAGCATGAGGCACTCTAGATTCTTGTTAACAATAGCGGAAATTGATTGTCACTTTACACTTTCTATCTCTCTCTGTCTCAGTCTTTTATTCTGCATTCATTTATTCTTGTTCTGATTTGAGGACCACTGCCAGAGTAGTGTATGGATCAATACAACAATTCATCTTGTTATTATCATATTCACTATCTGATGCGTTTTATTAAGTGCTTGCATCCTGCATGTTGTACTCTTTCTGATACGTATGTTGGGTGTTTAGTGTTTGTGACCTTAAGTGGTACTTTTTCCACATTTTATCTTGTTATTCATCCACTCTCTGATATGTCTTGTCTGGTGTTATGTGTTTGCTACCTTAAATGGTACCCTTCATACATTTCATCTGGCCATTATCATATCATATTCACTCTCTGATCTGTAGGATGGTACATGCGTTCTACCTTCAGTAATACCCTTCAGAAGTCACATTTGGTTATAATCATATCATATCTACTCTCTGATATGTGGGGTGCTAAGTGTGTGCGACCTCCTAGTGGTACCCTGCGGGCAACAGTTGCTTGATTATGATCCCTGCAGGCAATGCCATCTGGGGCCCCTGCTCCCGGGTCATCATCACCATCTCCTGGTCATCAGGGCAACTCTGAGGGCAGTTGGTGTGGTGTTGGGCTAGGTAGTAGTGGTTTCCTGGTAGGTGCAACCATGGTGGTAAGGTTGCTGGGGGAGTCAAGACTGGCCAACAGCGCATGCTATTCATTCCACAATTACCATCCTTTCAGAACAATAAGAAAAAAATACAGATACAGGAACTCTGTGATCATGTATGCATCTATGTGAGCATTCCTTAAAAGGCATGTGTATGACTGGTGTAAAAAACAGGCTTTGTTCTTTGTCCACTTTACGTACATCTCCTTACGTCTTGCATGAGGTTTTAACGTCTATCAAGGCCTGCTTGTGGTTTTGTAATGTTCTCCCAGCTGACCAGTCTCTCTGTCTTGTTTTGAGGAGTTGGTAAGTTTCTGTTCTAAAGACAACTTTGATAACTTTCTACTTCTGAATATGTAATGTAATTGGCTATGATTGACCATTGTATTGTGATATCATGGTTGTATATAATTTGCCACAAACACAAAGGGATATCTTTTTCTGATTTTGATCTGAGGTGTTTTCCTATTGTACATGGTGCTGCATCAAATCTTTTGAAATTTTATTTTTATTTTTTTTATGTTATGCAGTTAGGAAAAAAATAAGAAAAATGTAAAAGAAGAAAAATATTTCCCATGCCCTTGGTGGATTTTCAAGGGAATAGCAAAACATAATTAAAATTGTTAACTATGTTGATGGTGGTATTAGTGGTTATTTTGACATAATAATAGTGATGATTACAATGATTGTGATGTCGATGATGTAATGGAGATGAGTATTGTTATTGTCCCTCCCCTTGTCATATTCTAAGTAGGTCACTTGTTGTCTGGCTGAAGCCTTATAAATAAGGCAATTAATAAATTAATTATTCGATCAAAGTACTCTTTGCCCTTGTATTTCCTTTTCCTTCCCCAGGAGTTCACCCATTGTTCTGTGATGGTTGCAAGTGCTTTAGCCTCCAGGCTGCATCAGGCACTAAGAGTTACCATTCTGCAGTAATTTAAAAGTAACTTTACAGTATTATAAAGAAAATGTTAATAGTTTTAGTTGCTACACTAAAAAGTAGCTTGGCTAATGGAGAAAGTGTTTTTTTAAACCATGTAAAAAAAGTGTATAATAGTCAAACTGTATAAGGCAAGTCATCATAAAAGAAAACAGAGACATTAGAATGTGTTAGTGCTAAAGAAGCTTAGGTGTATTTCACATGTTTATAAAAACCACTCTTTTAAAAATTTGAGTAAACCTTTCTCCAAATAGTTTATGTAAGTTATTAGTCCTTGCCTCTGATATTGATGCTGGTGTTTCGTTTTTATTTTTTGTTTTTCTAGCTGCTAGGTTGCATGAAACAATGTTTGATGTCTTGAAGTGGCATTTATGATATTTTGTGACTTTGGAATCATAAAAAAACTTTTAACAGCTTTAGCGGTTGTCTATAAAGCATTTTTAATGAACATTTTAACTTGGTTGAACTTGTATTATATCTAAGGCAAGCATGAAACTAAATAGCTTTTAGAACAAAAATATCATACATGCTTTGTTATATAGTGCAAGATGTAAAGAGGGAATCCTCGATAAAAGGACAAATTTTGTCTATACTTGTATTTTTACCCCTAATACTTTCTTTTTCTGCTGTAGAAGGCTACCATAACCAATCCCCCTGTTTCTTAGTACCCCTTGGTGGTTCCCCCTTGGATACCCCCCCTGTTTCTTATTACCCCCTGGGTCCCCCCGATCCTTAGTATTCCTTTCGGGTATAACATTGGAGTCATATTTCCTCCGCTATAACTCTGAGAAAAGGCAACAATAAAGTAGTTAGAAGGGAGAATTATGCAATAGCCTACCTGTAGGCTTTGATAGTTTTTTTCCTCCCCCTGTCCCTGCAGAGTACATTATTGAAGATCGCGGCTGTGGTATATGATCTCAAGGTTTTTGTGCCGGAAAAACCACCCAAGCCTACAGGTAGTCTATTATGCAAAAGACAACCCCTTCTGCCAATATTCAGCTTCCAAAAACAAAACAGGGCTGAATCTATGCCTTCCAGAACTCAATGTATAGGCAAAGATGGGGGGTTTTCTTGGGTGGTTTTCCAACTTGCATTATCCACTCTTTTCTCTGTGGAATCAAAAAGCGATACATAATGAGTAAAATAATATTTCCTATCTACTTTTCACATATTTTGTTTGAGGAAAATATTATTTGGCCCTATTTCATGAGATTTTTATTTTTAGCCTCGTTTCCCTGCCAGACACAAAAATAAGAATTTTGAAATTAAAATATTATACATAAAGCTACCGATTCAGGATGGCTTTCATAACTTTTTCATAATACATTGGTATATTCTACAAATTGGCACTATTATTTGTCCCTCAAAGTGGTAGTAAAAAATTGCTCGGCCCTTGGACCTTAGTTCTCAAAGAGTACTAGAAACGCGAGTTACAGTAGACAAAATAAATCAAGTTTCATTTTTTCTCTTGGAGGGTTTAAGAGAATATTTTTTTTTATCGGGGTGTACAAAAGGACAATGACAAAGTTGATCAATCGATCTCCTCGATGACACATTGCTGAAATTCCCCGAATGGCCCTGAACCTGACAGGGGAATCAGAGTCATCATGAATCAGCTCATTTTATGTTTCCTGGTTAGCAGCTGATGAGGAGCTTTGGGGAGCTAAAAAATCGGAGGCTCCAATTCCGACCTACGGATTCCACCCGCAGCTAAATTAACTTTTTAGTGCACCAAAGCTCCTCACTCCCGCATTAGGCGGGAGTCTCAAGATTTTGAACCTTTTCTAGAGCCTAATTTTCTTTAAAATGTCCATACATTTACTGTATTCTCCCGCATTAGCTATCTTGGTACTTCTGATACATTTCACTGCATTTTCTCAAGATCTTTTCTAAAGCGAGGTTGACAGCTATGCATTCACTCGGTACAACAATAGCTGACATGTCGTCAGCTTATTACTTGTGTCAGGGTTGAAAAAGCTGTGTCGACCTGCTTGGTTTCTATTGCTTTAAAAATCTTAATAAATGGGTAAAATTCGATCAATACTTTATCAATCGTAAAAATCGTGAACTTTCTTTACAGTGAGGACACAGAAAGCAGGCCATGCTGAACAACTTTGTCCAATCAGATTCGGCTTGAAAACCGTAAACAAAAAATGTTCAGCCAATGAGAAACGACGGACGTTGTTTATTTGGTACGTGTAGTCGGCCGTTAAATACGGCCGACTACACGTACCAAATAAACGGACCTGTGCGTTTCTCACCATTGGCTGAACTTTTTTTTTTCAAAATGCTAACGGTGTTAAAGCCGAATCTGATTGTTCAAAGTTGTTCAGTATGACCCGCTTTTTGTGTCCTCACTATAAAGTGCCGTCGATTTTTAACGGTTTCTAAACTCAATCGATAAAAATCAATCAACTATCATCGATTTTTTTTTTCTATTTTATCGATTGTCAAATCGGTTTCGATTTTTAAGACCAGCGGTCTGAGTTCGTCGAGATTTCTCGGAAAAATGATGTTTGGGCGCCCTATCTCAAAACTAAAATGGTAATAGGTATGGGTGACCTCAGTACCCTGTGAAAGTTTGAAGCAATTTGGATAAATATTTTTGGCGATAGAAGCCGAAAAGTAATTTTTCGTCTCCCGCACCCGGATTTGAGACAATTTCGTGGTTGTTAGAAAAAGACTAAAAACCGGTTCGCAACGCGTGATAAAACATTTGCAGCTTACATAAACCTAAAGAATAGATAATAAGGATTTCCCAGGCTGAAAGATAAGCTGTTCTTTCAGCACCTTATTATTTTACGCGATTTTATTTTATTTTATGTTTTTAGATGACTTTGAAAAGCCTTGAAATGATCGTGTAATATCGCCGATGAGATGTGGATTTGGCAAAAATGATTGCATTCATCGAAAAGAACATCATTTCTACTTTTCATATGGGAAATAAAATTTAGGGGCAAATAAAATACGACTTTTTTACAAGCCGAAAGATGACCCCCACTTGACCCTAATTATAAACAAATGCCGACTACTGTACGGGTTTTCCGCATTCAAACAACGCCTTCAAATCTCCAGAAAAACAAGAAAGAGCGTTCAAATCAAAAGAAATATACTGTCGGCAATACTAAAATTTAATGGTAATAATTTCATAGCATTTATTGCATTAAATTGCGATTTTTAGGCTCGCGTGATATTGTTTGCTGCCATGCATACGTAATAGAAGCGTGACAAACAAAGCGACAAGCATAAAATACCTCGCCATGGCTGCAATAAGACTTTTCTGATAATTACTTATTAAAAAGAATAACGTCCAAAAGAAGAAAATGAGAGTTTTGCCTGTTTTTATTTAATTAACAAGCGATACTGGCAGAATTTTGTACAGTTTTAAATTGTAATTAAACAAAAAGCTTGATCAAATTGTCCAAATTCGCTTATTTTCAAAGCCTTTGTTCAACTACAAATTTGATCAAATAAAAATACAAATTATGCAAGGACGCTGAGACATTTGCGATATTGAGGCATCTCACCGTAAGCTGTTCTCCTTTTTAGTAAAAGAGAGTATTGAAGTGTAAAAACTTACTCTGGTCTTCACAACAGAACACAGGATTACCGACTCAGAAATCTATTTCATGTAACCGAAAAATATATAATCAGGACCCAAGAAATCGTGGATTTATTTTGCGCAACTACATCTTTGAATAACATCCACGAGCGTGGCTACAAAAGAAGCTTTGCGTCGGGTTGCTCCGGGCACTTGAAGCTCCAGCTCTTTGCAGATAGTGGGAAGGGTGGCCACTGAAAGAAAGATGATCCTGGACTTGGAGTACAAGTGGCACAAGTCGATGCCGTTCGCTTCTATTGGGTGATTGAGTTGGCATCCATCTAGGATGGCAGCTCTCGTACGGAAGTAGGCGGCTGCCTCCTCCGCAGCCTCTACTGCCTCCGCATCCTGTGTTATTTTCGGGAAAAATACACCTGTACATGGCCCGGTAATAGGAACTCGCTGATTTAATCGGCGTTCCCCTGTATAGAGATGCAGCTTGTTGATTCTATCACTTCATTCCCAATTAATGGTACGCCCCCCTCCTCCCCCAGACTACTTTTTGGTGGTAGCCAAGCTTGCCGGGAAGGGGACTCCGATAAAAACAGACGGGGGTGATCGTCGGCAAAATTGATTGTAACCCGTTAGGGATGGCACTTCAGGCGTGGTCAACAGAAATTATTTCCTCTAAGAGATGGAAAATTGGGTGAGGTCGAAGGAAGTTTTGCCCCTAAGGGATAGCAGAATCGAAAAAAAAAACGTTTAACACCCCCTTAGGAATAGCAATTAATCGAATTTTATACCCTAAGAGATAACAGAATGAAAAAAAAACGTTTAACACCCACTTAGCAATAGCAGTCCCTAAGAGATAGCAAAATCTGAAAAATCCTCCAACACCCCCTAAGAGATGGTAGAAATTGGTAGAAGTTGGTAGAAATTTTATACCCTAAAAGATATGACGATTACCCCCGTCTTCATTTTTAGGCCTTAGAGGTCCACCAGATGTCGTGCAAGGCCTTAGTGGTCCACCAGATGTCGTGCAAGGCCTTAGAGGTCCACCAGATGTCGTGCAAGGCCTTAGAGGTCCACCAGATGTCGTGCAAGGCCTTAGAGGTCCACCAGATGTCTTGCAAGGCCTTAGAGGTCCACCAGATGTCGTGCAAGGCCTTAGAGGTCCACCAGATGTCGTGCAAGGCCTTAGAGGTCCACCAGATGTCGTGCAAGGCCTTAGAGGTCCACCAGATGTCGTGCAAGGCCTTAGAGGTCCACCAGATGTCGTACAAGGCCTTAGAGGTCCACCAGATGTCGTGCAGGGATAGATATTCTAGTCTAGAATGAATGTCTGTAGTACCTGTTTCATTAAATAGAATCATTCTAACTGCTACGTTTGTTCGTGTGTTACTAAATGTATAGTTCCAGAAAATATCCATACCCCCCATTGAGGGGATTGGAAATTCCGGGGGGTGGGGGGATCAAACACCCAGGAATTTCCAGAGGGGAGGGGGGGGTAAAATGCCCTTTTTCCTTAACAGTTACCGTCACGGCAAAAAAGTCCGCGTTTTCCATTAATTTTCTAATTGAGAAAACGTATGGAAAATCCGCAATAATCTTGAATATTCTTTGGATTTTCCCGTCTTGGTAAAATTTAAGATTTTCCATGGCGTTTTTCTCGCATTTTCCACATCAGATAATCTCGCATTTTCAGGCTCCGTTAATTTGAGATATTCCATGCATTTTCCAGGCATATTCCTTGGCAAGAAAATTTTGAAAAATCCATTGCGTTTTCCCGGCGTTTACCGAGAAGGATAACTCGAGTAATCCAAAGCATTTCTGACCAGAAAACGCATGAAAAGTTAACCCCGTATAATAACCCCGTTTGGTCGCATTTTCCTTGCATATTCCTTGGCAAGAAAATTTGGAAAAATCTATTGTGTTTTCCCGGCGTTAACCCAGAAGAACAACGCGAGTAATCCAAGATTTCCCTGACCAGAAAACGCATGGAAAATTAACCCCGTATAATAACCCCGTTTGGTCGTATTTTCCTCGCATTTTTCTTGTTAGTAAAATTTTGAAAAATCCGTCGCTTTTTTCCGCCATTTACCGAGAAGGAAAACGCGAGTAATCCAAAGATTAATATTGTCACCTGTGAAAAAGCCAAATAGCCTTTATCCTAAATCTCGATAATGTTATGTGTTAGTTTGCTTTTCAACTCAAGTTTAAGATTGAGAAAATGCGGACAAAGTGTATCCTCCTTTGTATGTGTGTTTATTATACGCGCCTCTCAAGGCACGTTGATTTGGTAAATTGTAAATTTGCGCCATTAAACTGAAGCCCCAACGGCATAAACTAAGTTCAATTTACTCTGTGCTTGGCTTCCAAGGTATAACCGACACAATCGAAAACAACCAAGCGTTCGACTGTGTTCGATTTCCTAAAGAAATCCTTTTTTATAATTAGATTCTGTTTGATTATTGAACATAATTCGATGGTCTTTGGTTATATAAGTATTTGATTGAATACTTGAATGTTCAAGTTGTTGAATCTGGATATGATAAATAAGTACAGACTGGGCAAAGTAAAATAATATAAAACTTGTTTCCTCTCCCTGCCCGTGTCATTTTGGGGCCACTTAAATAAACATTTGTTATTATTAACTAAAAGGCTATAGAAAATATAAGTAACCTAGTGCCTCTGACATTGTAAACATAAAAGAATATTAATAAACATAAGTACAGTAGTTTGTGATAACAAAATGCTCCGAAGAATGTAGGAGTATACCTTGTTGTCTTCCATACATGTATTGTCATATAAAAAAAAACATATTATCAGAAATAATAAAAATACAGACAATAAAATATAATGCCACCCGCCCACAATTTTGTTTGTCTAGAAATCGGGACGGGAAACACCACCTAATAATCCCAAATAGTTGTAATTTGCACCCACTCATGGATCATGGTCTCCTTACCCTGAGCATAAGCTCTATCTCATATAACAAAAGCGTTTAACATTTTAAATGTCCATTTATCTATTCATTGCAGAAATGAAATAACACCAAGTGTCTTTTGCCACAGAGGAGAGAGAAGCAAAGCCAGGATGCAACATGATGATGGGTCATCCTTCTGGTACTTTGAAGACCTTGGGGTCTTTATGTCAACAACTAGATGTAAGGCATGAAGGGACATGATTGCTTCAATTGTAGACTCTGGGATTGTCAGTAAGCAAAGCACCAGGAGACATTATAAAGGCTTTCCATGGCTGGATCACTGGAAAACCTGAGTAGTAGTATCTTGAATTTCATGGCATTTCATACAGCCTTTCTTGCCATGCATCTACTAAACACCCCTGATAAAAACCTACTTTTTTTTGAGTTACTATAGCCTAAATATGTTCTTATATGAGAAGTGCTCAGTGATATTTTAGGCTATTTACTTTAGGCTCTTCCTCTTATAGTAGATTTTTATATTTATATGAAGTTCTTATAACATTGTCTGGCAGACTTCTTGATTTTTTCCTGACCATCTTCATCTCTAAAATTATGAACCTGCTCCAAATACTTGGCCTAATAGGTTCTTATACAAAAATGGGGTTCTAATTTGAACATTTTAGGCAAACAGGTTCTAATACACAGGTGCTTAATTATGTTCAAAGTTCAATTATGTTCTATTTAGAAAAGATTTTTCTTTTTGGACCCTCACCTTGTGGCATTTATTTATTTAGTAATGCTCATTTAGTTATTTTTTTATCTAATATTTTTTAGAGAAGCTCAGCAATTTGACTAAGTGGAAGAGGTATTGCACAGTTTCTTTTATACGAAAATTATATTATTGTTACTAGAAATGAGGGGGTTATTAGGTATTCTTTTACGTTTCAATTGTTTATGCGAGTTATTATAGTTTATAATTGTTTAAATACTTATTTGAGTGCGATTACAAGTTTTTATTTAATATGAACGATTATAATGACATGCTGTTTATTCAAAGTATGAGACTATTTTTATAGTAGATAGGATAAGCAGGGAACGTTTACAAGAAACTATTTATGTGCTATGTGGTAAAACTGGCAAAACTGGCGGCCATTTTGAAAAAGTTTGTCTCTGTCATCAGTGATGGACTCGAATGTCTTATGATATAATTCAAGTATTTAGAATAAACAAGGGAATATACAAAACAACAGTGGGTAAGTCTAAATCTCCTATTGGATAGACTATATATAAGATTTCAGGGACTCATGCCAGCTACAGTAGAACCCCGCTGACTCGAACTCTGAAGGGAAGCAAAAATCAGTTCGATTAAGCGGGGAATTCGAGTTAGCAGGGTAGAAATCGATCTACTTGTGTGAAATGGGAACCATTAGCAGCATTAGGTTTCAATCATTGTCCTATGCTGATGTTGATGGGAATTCGATGGGGAGTCTTACTTACTTTACTTGTTCTTTCAAAATTTGAATTTCTAGCAAAATTAGAAGAGTAATAGCAGGAGCCAATCATTTGCGCAAACGAATTGTGGTACCAAAATCTGAGAACTAGACATCTCCTAGAATTGGCAATTTACACTCATTGTAACAGTGGGCTCCTTCTATTATCCTAAAAACAAACAGTCTATGGAAAGGTTATTTGCAGAAATAGGTCAATGGTACAAACAATGTATTGAAGGACTCCTGACTAAGCCTGTTAGATTATAACACTGTTAGATTATATATAAGTGCATTTACTTAAATGAATAAACAATCATTTGTTGCATTATTAACCATACCTAAGTATTACTCTACTGGTTTGTGGCATTGTTAACAAATGACTCATCACTGGGTTCATTTAAAGGGTCTAATCTTTGTTCTTTTCCTCCATCACATGAAGCTTTCACTGTGTTAAGACATGTATGGCACAAGAAACTCAGATTTTTCTGCAATCACCACCTTTGAATTAATTAAGATATGTATATATAATCTTGAGTTGCATTGTAAATGCCATATCATAACACTGATTAGGGCAAAAAATAATTTTCTGAATTTTATTACAATGCTAGCTGTACGTGAATGTGCCTTCTCTATGCTAGTTATGCTCTCTACTCCCCAAAGGCAAAGCGTTTTGGTAGAATTTTGCAAAAGATAAGGGGTAAATTTGCTGTTACACCAAAAGTGAGCCATAATAACAATATAAATTGTTTTCATTCTTCACGGCATTTGTTATTTTACGTGCAAAGTAAGCAAAAATATATATTTATGCTTTCATATTTTTTAGCAAACACAGTTTATGGAGACAAAGGAGAGGGGTATAGAATACCGGACATGGAATTAGAACATTATTTCAGTACTGTAAGCTACCAGGCGCAAAAACACTACGAAGACAACGTATAAGCTTAACTTATCAATACTGATCAATACTTTATCAATCGTAAAATTCGCGAACTTTTACTACAGTGAGGACACAGAAAGCGGGCTATGCTAAACAACTTTGTCCAATCAGATTCGGCTTGAACACCGTAAAAAAAAAGTTCAGCCAATGAGCAACGACGGACGTTGTTTATTTGACCTCGTACTTGTAGCCGACCGTGGAAAACACGGACCTGTTTCATTGGCTGAACTTTTTTTTTCCAAAATGCTTATACTGTGTTAAAGCCGAATCTGGTTGTTCAAAGTTGTTCAGCATGACCCGCTTTCTGTGTCCTCACTATAAAGTGCCGTCGATTTTTAACGATTTCTAAACTCAATCGATAAAAATCAATCAACTATCATCGATTTTTTTTCTATTTTATCGATTGTCAAATCGGTTTCGATTTTTAACGATTGACTGGACCGGGGAAGGATTAAGGAAAAGTTGGGAAAAGCAAACCAATAAGGTGTGAAAAGACAAAACAAGATGTTTGATGCTTGTATTTAGAGATGACAGTGTCAGGAGATTTAACTTTTTAAAGAAGGGCTTTGTATAGGCACCGCCAAGGTGGGAAAGTAATGATTCGGATGTTGTTGTTTTTTTATGTAAAAGAAATATAGGTATAGCGGTTCAAATTTTGATCCACGAACTACTGTACAATAGTTAAGCTAAGGTAAAAAGGGGAATTGCAAAGGGTCAAGAGTGTATCTGTAGAAAGAAATTTCCTTTAGTGATCATACCAATGACTGTTGAAGCTTTTGATCGGATTGTTTTGATGTGCTGTTTCCAAGGGGGAGACTTTCATGAATAATGGCTCCCCTACCAGTAATCAAAGAGTATTGCCAACGCGAGTTACAGTATACTGTTATTGTTAATATAAAAAAAAAGAAAAAATCAAATTTTATTTTTTCTCTTGGAGGGTGAAAGAGAATATTTTTTATCGGGGTGTACAAAAGGACAATGACAAAGTAGATCAATAGATCTCCTCGATGATACATTGCTGAAATTCCCCGAATGGCCCTGAACCTGACAGGGGAAAAGGGAGGTGGCATTCAGTCATCATGAATCACTCTGATTCTTTCATTATTATTTGTGTCATGTTTTTCTGTTGAGTCGTAATGACGCTCTAGCTATCAAGCGGTAAGATAACTCGACATGCTGTGCAACACAACGCCGATATGACACTCCTCCAAGGGGATTCATTCAGTAAGCAAGTCAATGCTATGCCCCCCTAATTGCCTTTTTTGATGCCCAAGGCACATAAATACCCCTCTATGAATGGTAAGCCAGTGTTTCGTAATCCAGCTAGTCAGAACCTCCGAGCTAACGAGAGGTAAGAGCAAAAGTTTTTGTATCGGGAGGATTTAGAAATGGGTGATTTTTATGAAGATGGACTCATGATTTTGTAGTTATAGTTTTACTTTTTTGCTTAATTGAAAACTTTGCTAGAACTTTATTTGAACATATACTTATGCTTTTATGATTTTATGATTTAGATCGTTTTTATTCTACTACTACTATTTTATCCAAAACTATTTTCATCTATTCTTCTATTTTTTGCGCAAAGGCTCAAGCATTTCGTTCGAAGATCGCGTGACACACTTTTTAGAATAATGATCATTGTCAACTTTTTTTAGGTAAAACCATGGCTCTTAGAGCAGTAATACTGGCGGTGATTATTTCTGTCACAATTGCTGCACCAACTGAATATGCAAGAGGTCCACCAGATGTCGTGCAAGGCCTTAGAGGTCCACCAGATGTCGTGCAAGGCCTTAGAGGTCCACCAGATGTCGTGCAAGGCCTTAGAGGTCCACCAGATGTCGTGCAAGGCCTTAGAGGTCCACCAGATGTCGTGCAAGGCCTTAGAGGTCCACCAGATGTCGTGCAAGGCCTTAGAGGTCCACCAGATGTCGTGCAAGGCCTTAGTGATCCACCAGAGACCGAGCAAGGCCTTAGTGATCCACCAGAGCCCGTGCAAGGCCTTAGTGATCCACTAGAGCCCGTGCAAGGCCTTAGAGGTTCACAGAATAAACGTTTTTGGTACCTGTCTCA
The DNA here is from genome assembly GCF_932526225.1 of Nematostella vectensis. NCBI lineage: Eukaryota > Metazoa > Cnidaria > Anthozoa > Actiniaria > Edwardsiidae > Nematostella > Nematostella vectensis. The sequence continues at coordinate 2,629,472 of NC_064046.1, forward strand.
TTAAAGAGAATCATTGTAATTGCTACGTTTGTTCGTGTGTTACTAAATGTACCTCCGACCCCCTTAATAGAGGAGGTGTGGATATTTTCTGGAACTACACAATTAGAATACTTTACTCACAAGGTTGACAATTTACCGTGATATTTTAACATATTGAGAACTGCCGGCATTTAGCAGCATATTACAGAAAATTTGTGTGTAGCACTATGTGGCACTTATATTACGATTTTATATTATATTTTTTAGTTCGACAATTTACTGGATTATTTGAAAGTGTAGTTCCAGAAAATATCCATACCGCCCCTATTGAGGGGGTCGGAGGTATATATGACCCCCCCTGGAATTTCCAACCCCAAAAAATAAATACACATGACTGTTATGGGAAAAGGGCATTTTACCCCCCCCCCCTCCTCCTCCTCCTCCTCTGGATCTTCCTGGGCGTTTGAACCCCACACACCCCCGGAATTAGGCGTTTCCAGACAGTGAACCCAAAAAGCCAGAAAAGTGCTCCCAAAAACACCCAAAAAGTGCTTAAAAAGTGCTCCACAATCAAAATAGTGCTCAAATAGTGCTCATTGGCGAAAAGAAAATTACCCTATATTTTTAAAACAATTTAGAGATAAATTGTGTTTTAATTAATAATTTGAATAAAACTAAGAATATTGCTTTTAATAAATACATGCATTAGAGTATCTTATATTGTTGTTCATGAAAGGGTAAATCACAATTTAGTGTATACAACTAACTGTATTATAAAGGACTTTGTTCTCTTTTGTGTTTGTTTACCTTTGTTATTTGGATACTACTGAAAACAATGTTCATTTACAAACATCACCAATGCAGGGGCTCATAAGTAGGGCCAATCAACTTCCCCACATTCTAGTACTATATAGGTGTCACAGCGTTTCCTAGGATCAGGCTATTTTTAGACTCGCGGATTAGTCAATCAGATGACAGGGCGGAATAATTGACTTTGTCTCAAGGAATCCAAAATGGCGGTAGAAAAGGGGGAAAACGACGCTAGTTTTTCAAAGTCTTCCTACATCGTCATATGCCTCCTAATTTCAAAATCCTTTTAGCCAGAGAGAAAAAAACATTTTATCACTAGCCTTGTACTATTTATTCCTCCATAAGTGGACTGAAACTTTGTTATGAGGACATTTTTTCTTGCTTTTGCAAAAAATAAGTGATAATTTGTATCGATCCATATAGCTGAGAGGCGATATTATCATTCATAAGGTTTTTGATACTGCTAACTAACTAACTAACAATAGTGTAAGAAGTAACATACAAAAGTTTATGTCTTGTTTTTGTTAAATATTTTTATTAAACGAGCTCTTCAAAGCTGGAACTGTGTTTGTATCAACAACCATGACCTATCCTCGACTGACTGTCCTGATCTGGTAATAAATATCCATGCAAAAGTATACTAACATAAAAGGCAACCTCAATATGAATATTTGTGTCTTTTTGTAAATTCTATTTCCATTTAATTAAAATATATATATATATACTTGTTATTTATGATCTGTTATGAATACTTTGATCAAATTTGACTTTCCAAAAAAAGAGGATAGAGAGGATGTGTATTATAGTGACTATCCACTGAAGTCGTTTCTAATGTGACATCTTGGCTGACCAGAAACTATAATACGTTTTGTAATCATTACAAAAAAGGCAAGGAAGGTATAAAAGCATGCAAATATAATGTAAGACTTTCCACCATTATAGTAATGCACTTTTAGTAATTGTTAAATCTTTCAGAAAAGCTCTTGTGGGGAAGATTATGCTGCCACTCAAACAGTCTATTATTTTCCTGTAATAATAACAGTCTGTTATTTCGCTGTAATAGATAAAATTATATGAAATGATAAGGAAAATATCCTGAAGTTTTTCTTTTATCTGCTACATTCATGAATGTGTTTTGCTACTCAAAAACTTTATTGTTGACTTTTGTTTACTGTAAAATTACTTAGTTTACACAACTCCCTATTATAATTATCGTTTTTTCACTTAATTATTATTGAAGTTGTTCATATTAGCTGCAAACATGCTACTCTTACTATTAAATATCAACTGCAGGTTTTGGCCTGCCAAAATATAGTGTATTAAAAAGCACCTCTAAATGGTGTCAACATTTTTCTTAGTCTGTGTTTGTCCCTAACTGTTGACACAGTCCACAAAATCCAGCAGGATAGAAGTTGTCAAGTGGTTTTCTTCCTGGGCTTATTTGGCCCATTTGTGTACATTCATTTTGGCATGGTGTTAACACAACTTCTAAGAATCTGACATTTTTTTGGTGCAATGCCAGATTTTTCTCTTCATGGACTGAAGCAGGGCACCAACAAATCAAAGCTTGTAAATCTTGGTTATCAAAGTCATAGTATGAAATATGTCCAAGCTATTGACTTTTGCCTTGATTCTCAACATCTTATCAAACCAGGAAATAATAGCCACAAACTAGGGTATTTTGAAGCTAAGTCAAGGGAGTTGGTAGCTATATAGGGTGAATATGTTAACCTAATGTTGTTATGGGAGGGCTTTGCAGAGCTCTTGGTCAAATGTTATTTGACCCATTCAAACCAAAATGGAATGTTGAAACAGCTATTACTTTCTAGGCATGTGGACTAAAAAAATCAGACAATTTATATTGTAACAGTTATATTGATCATGACATTTCTATATCCTTCCTCTAAATATTATTTTTCGTTGTAAATCCTTTTGGTTGATTGGCTTGCCAGGCTTGGTCATATGAGATGCTTTCACCACTTCCAAATCTTAGGACACTAAAAATGGACTCCAGAGTGCTACCACTGACACGAAATGAATGGACTGATGAAATAATCATCATAATCATCACACAATTGGCACAATGATAAAGAACCATTCAGCAAACTAAAGGAAACCAAGGATTACAATCCATAAATCCCATGTCTATATACAAAAAAAGGTTATGTCAGTCTAAGAAAAAGTCTTATAATATTTGATAAGGGGTCCAAGCACCAGGAAGAGCCTGAAAATGTTTGAGTGACAGCATCATCTTTCCATCAATACCTTTTTTGAAAGATTATACAAGGGCCATTACTATAATGATGGCAAGTCTTATTACAGGCCAGGATGACAGATATGCATGCTTTTATACACTCCTGGCCTTTTTTGCAATGATTTTAAATCTTATTATGATTTCTGGACAGCCAAGAGGTCAGTCAAATTTGAACAAATCAGGATACCGTAAGTATGTAATACTTTAAGTATTCATAACCGATTTTAAGTTAAATGAGTAAGTAACAAGTATCAATTTTTGAATTAAGCTTAAAAATGGAAACAAAATTTACAAAAAAAGACACAAATGTAATGCCTTTTATGTTAGTATACTACTTTTACATGGTTACTTTTTACAGTTTCTTACCAGATCAGGACAAGTTGAGTCCAGGGCAGGTAATGAGTGTTGATATTTATGCGCATCATGACTAAATTCTTTCATATACAAACACAATTACATACAGTTTTGAAGAGCTGGTTTAATATAAATGTAAAACGAAAAACAATACATAAACTACTCTATGTTACTTCTTACACTCTTTTTAGTTAACTAGCAGTATCAAACACATTATGACTGATAATATGGCCTCTCAGCGAGAGAATTTCGAGGTCGAAACAAATGATCACTTATTTCCGAATTTAACTTATTGCTTTCCCTGCTAGTAGAGGCCTCTTCTCTCTGTATTTCGAGAAAAGAGGCCTCTGCTAGCAGGGAACTTATTTTTTGCAAGAGCAAGAAAATGTCCTCGTAACAAAGTTTGAGTCCACTTATGGAGAAATAAATAGTCCAAGGCTAGTCAAAAAATCTTTTTTCTCTGTCGCTAAAAGGGTTCAGAAATTATTAGGCATATGACGATGTAGGAAGACTTTGAAAAGCAAGCGTCGTTTTCCCCCTTCTCGACCGCCATTTTGGATTCGTTGAGACAAAGTCAAATTTTCCCGCCTGCCATCTGATTGGCTCATCCGTGCGTCTAAAAATAGCCTGATCCTAGGAAACGCCGTGACACCTATATAGTACCAGAATAGAAAGTTGATTGCCCCTACTTATGAGCCCCTGGTCAAACCTGATAACAGACTATAATTATAACAACCTCCTAACGAAAAATAATTACAATAGATGTAAAACAGGAAAACATTGCAAACAGATAAGGCATTCTATTATTGTAATGAACTCCACAGGTTACCCAATATTTGTGTTTACCAAAGCGCAGGCTACCCATTAAAATGTCGAAATCACCAGTCTTACAGTCTTAGCCTAGATAATATTATTTGTAGTCAAGGAAACTAGAAATGTCTATGTAAGACAAGAAAATCTAGTAACTTGGGTAAAAAGGCTAGAAGTTGACTAGTTTACCCAAAAAGTGCTCCCAAACCCAAATTGCGCTAAAATAGTGCCGAGCACAATCTGGAAAGGCCTACCCGGAATTTCCAATCCCCTCAATGGGGGGAGGGGGGCGGTATGGATATTTTCTGGAACTATCAATAAATCAAAAACTGTCGGGCATTTAGTCTATTAAGGACCTTTATCGCCTATCTCGCATATAGCCTGTATACATACCTCCGTAATTCCTTTCTTGTAAACAGGAAGAAAGGAATTACGGAGAACAGTATACTATCGCGCATTTTTTTTTTTTTTTCGAAAAACATAGGGTGACCGTAAAAAAGGTATACGCATGCGCATGCTACCGAAGTCTCACATGGAAAGAACAAGATGGCGGGCTTTATGAAACTTCTAACGTGACACTCCATTCCATCGCGAAATTCCCTAGAAACATCGCCAAGAAGCGGACGTTATATTACTCTTAGGTTCTTCATAGAACCCCTAGGTTTTCAAGTTTATCTGAGTGGAAGTATCGTCAAGAACAAGCCTTAAACATGTCGAATTTTAGCGATTTGTTACAGCAAGCTGAACAGTTGACGGCGGACATGGATAGCGGTTGGGAATTACCGAGAATTGATCGCAACCTCCATCAGCTCGCTGAGGCAGGACAGAGACTGCTCTCGCGTAGTAGTACTACGGCAGGCGAGAGGGCTGATGTGAAAGCGTAAGTACAAATGCTATTAAGCTCGTGTGGGTCTGAGATAAGAAGTGAGATGATTACGGAAAAATGGATGTAAATTTTATGTACACCTATTAAAAAAAAAGGTTGCAAACGACAAATGGGAATTGGCGAATGGCAGATGCAAGCCCGAAAGCTACTTATGGATAAGGTTATAAATGAACTTAAGCGATTACAGAGCCAGGCATTGATGACTGATCTACAATTCTCCTGCATTCAGAAGAAACACAATGAGACACCACATTTCGGTCATACAACTTACATTTGCTGATCAACCAATTTGTTGTTTACAATGGCAACTTTTTTTAATAGGTGTATACCTTTATACAACTTTGCACTTTTGGGGGGTGGGGGGGAGACAAAATTTACTGTTCTCTAGGATCAAGGGGGGGCATTGAATCTGTGCTAAAATGGTAGTGGATACATAATGTATACAAAGGTCAATTCTGACATGTGTGAGCTCTTAAAACGTTATGTAAAACAGGGGTTATTAGCTTGTCTCCAAAAAAAACCTCCTATATTTATCACCTATTTCCATACTACCAATACAGGGCTGTAGCAGGGGTGGGGGGGGGCACTTGGGGCATGTTCCCCCCCCCCCCCAATATTTTAAAAAAATTTATGAGGAAATGACCTGTAGGGGCGTAGCTGTGTCCCCCCCCCCAATATTTTCATAATGTTTCTGTATTGTGCCCCACCAATCTTATGTGGCCTGCTATGGCTCTGCAATAAGAAATTCCCCTCTCCTTGTCTGCCGTCTATTCTGTTTGGCTAATGAGACGGTATGATTCCACCATGTTCTTTATTTTATTAGCTCTATACTACTGGGCTCTAAAGGTTTTGATGTCCCTAAGCTCTCTGAAAAACTGGACCAGCTTGACACAACCAAGACATTTGAGCCAATTGAGCCGGTCAGGGAGACAGATATCCAGGTATGTGGAGAAACTATGGAAGACTGGTATGGTTATGTTCTCATCCTCCTGAAAACCATCAGTTAAAACCGACATGACGGAAAAACCCTGAACATGCGCACTTCGAAGAAATGGAGAAAGAAGATACAAGCTCTTACAATTGTCATCAGTTCCTTGTATTCCTGACTGATTTTCACTTTTCAAAACACAAAAAACGTGAGGCTGAAATGCACATACCCAGATTTTGGCCTTTTCAGATAATTTTTTCCTTGATCATCCTTGCACTATGTATGAGCTCAGGGACGAAAAGCTCAAATTTCAATGTCACCTTACAAAAAGTCGCATCAATTTTAAAAAAAGTCGCATTTGACATTTTGTTTGATATTACTCACTAAGTACTTAGGGGAATTTTCCGCGTTATTTGATGTGAAATGAGCTTATTGGAAACTTCAAGTCATGTTTTCCCATCATGTCGTGTAAACCAAGATAAAGCATTCTCAACTAGCATGCCAATTGGCCATATCAGCTATAAGTTTGTGCGCACATAACCATAGAAACTCACCTCAACTACCAGAATGCACTTTTTTAAGCTTGCACCACACGAAGCGCACGCTGCATGATGGTAGTTGGGGTAGGTTCCAATGGTGAGTGTGCGCGCATCCTTATAGCTGGAATGGCCTATTCCAAGTTGAACAATTGTTTGTTTCTCGTAATTAACATCACAACTGCATGCTCATGCCTGGCGTTACCTTTTGCAGGGATTTCTCAGGAATGAAAGAGAGAACGCAATTCTTTCCGCTATTGAAGAAGCTAGAAAAAGTGTAAGCATTCTGTAATCCAATTTTACAATAAAACCTTTCCAGTCTTTTATTCCTTAGCTGGATATATAGCTAATACTGTCGCCAGGGTCGCCAGTGTATATTATTATGTACTTGTCTGTGTTTTTTTTCAAAATTATCATAATAAGATGATTGATTGATGATGGTGATTGATGATTTTGATTGGTGTAATATAGAATTGGAAATATACTTATATAAATACCTTTATATGATATCCCTTAATCAAGTTTCATCTGTATAAGTGGACTAGTAGTTTCTTATCAAACCTCTATTTAATCAATGTCTTAAATGATTCCAAATAACCAATAGAGTTACTGCAGTACATAAGCATGTAGTAATTTTATTATTCGCTTGACACAGACATTTGCCCAGTCCAAGAAGTACCAGTGGAGTTGTATGGAGAGTGAACTAGAGCAGGAGAAAGAGAAAATTTTCAACTCTCTGCTTGGTGCCCAGGAATCAGTTGAGTTTCTACCTGAGCCAGAGGTGAGAAATTTTATTATGGTCATTTGTAAGCTTTTTGCGATTTCATATATTATATTTATTGGTGGTGTTACATTGCTTGTTCAAGGGTAGCACTATGTAATGTTTTTACATTCTAATTTTGTAGCTCATTTTCACATGTTCCGCCATATAGCGTCAATAACTGCTATAAACCGCTCCCTGGCTTCTGTCATTCAAACTGCAGTTGGTGCATTTTGATTGGTCCGTACCCTCAGCAAAGGGGGTTTTGATTTTAAACCATTTCAGTACTGGCCAATGAAATGCTTCAATGATTTTGAATGATGGAAGCCAGAAATCAGTTTAGCTGTTCGAAATCGTCAAACAAGAGTCCAGAATATTGAAAATTGTGGTGTCAATTATGATACTTATTGAGTAATATAGGCATGATGAAACAACTTGAATTTCTTTTTCTAGGTATTCTCTGCTAGTTCTCTGAACATGCATGGTCGATCTGCTCTAGATGCCACTGAACTTGCATATGCACGCCAGGTAAAAAGCCGGTTTGTTGTATTTATAACCATAAGTAGATCTACCCTTGCCTCAAATATTTTGTTTTGAATATAATTTTAATTGGTTGGCCTGTCTCTTATGAAATTCCTCCTTGACATTCATTAGCTCAGAAATCCTGGGTCCATTCTTGACAATTTTGCTGATACATAAACCAGAGACGACCACTATAAAACAAGACACAAGCAAAGAAGAATTTGGTCTCAGTTGTACCCATTCATTGTTTGGTACTCTAGCCATTATCAGTCATCGTCATCATAAGGCATCACCATCGGTCTATAATACATGTTTGTCCCACAGGTTTACATTCACAATGAGGCTGCGGTCACTGGGATGCCTCACAATATTGTTGATGGCTTCCTAGAAGTCGCAGACCGCCTTGAAGAGAAGGTATTTGTGTCAATTTTAGGTGCCTTAAAAGTTTTGTTAGGAACTGTGAATAGTTCACTGTTTCAGTCGATTGAATATACAGTTTGTAACAAAGGGATCTTGTTAAAACTTCGGGAGGGGTCAAGCACCAACTCAGAAAAAAGAATTGGAAAATGAGAAAAAAGATTATCCATTATATGTATTTTTTTGTAATATTGTGCCGAGATATAAGAATAATGCTATGAATATCATATTATGTGGTGCCAAGTTCTGTCTATATATTATATAGATGGTCATTAAGGAAAATAATTAGGATAATGTATAGGGATAGGATATATTTTTCTTGGATTTTTTTTTTACCTTTACAAGAACTTGAAGTACTCTATTGTTATTGTTGTTTTTTTTATTCAGAGTGTTAGAGACTTCTGGCCCTTTATCAAAGACCTTGGTGAGATAGGCCACTCACGCGAATCCCCTCACAAAATAAGGTACTTACAGTTAAAAGAATACTTCCATTAATAACAGGGCTTTCATTAACTTTCAGAGTAGTTGGTGAAAATGGATAAGTAGAGGGTGGGAGGGATTTTATATTTTAAGTTTAAACAAAACTTAAGTCAACTCTTAAAAAAAAGTAGCCGATGCTTGGTGAAAAATAGCTGCCACTTCTGGCGGCCGCTGGGGCCTAACAAAACCTCTGAATAATACTGACTACTGAATTCTGACATTTTTTGTCTGTACCAGGTTCTCACCAGAATTCCAAGTCCAATTTTTAGAAAGAGCCAGACATTTCCTTGAGGAAAGGTAAAAATATGAAATTTTATATTTCAATCCAGATCCCTTTTTGAATCACAGGTGGTTCAGTGTATTAGAGTGGAACCTCACACCTCTGCTGAAATGGGTTTGATTCCTGGTTAAAGCACTGGGAGTTTCTTTTGTCTCTTGGCCCTGGATTTGACTTGTTGAACATGTGGGCTTATTAGAAGCTTATGTTCCTTAGCCCCAAACATTTGCATTCTTGGTATACACGTTTTTTTTAACCAACGGGTTTCAAGCGGTATATATGCAAGCTGACAACAAATTTGTTGAACAGTTTAAAATCCTTGCGTTCTTATAAATAAGATTGGAACCACCTCCCACCCCTCCCCCCTAAAACCACCAACCACCCCCCTGGTACCAGTACCCACCCGTCCCCACAACTTTTGCCCCCCCCCCCCCCCCACTTATGGGACCACCATTGTTCACAACTATAAGGAGGGATATTAGTTCCTGATTTATTTAGTTATTATTTTCCAGGTACCTGAGATACGTACAGGAAACAGTCTATGACAACCTCCAAAGTGCACAGCTAGGAGGCGTGCCTGGGACCTTCCCCCTTGTTAAAAGTTTCCTCAAGATTAAGCTACCACATGGGGCCCAAGGACTTGAGGTGAGGCCTGGAAGCAACACCCTACAGTTAGCCTGGCAGCTTTATTTTGCTGGCATTGTGACCTTATTTTCTTGTCTTTATCACCATCTCGATCATATGCCAGGATGAGATGACGCTGCTAACATTTCAGAGCATCTTTATCACCACTGAAATTATCCTGATTTTTATGATATTATTTTAGTTCAGTGTTTATTTTCCAGGATGGGGATCTGGATGGTACCCCTATATGGCCGTTAATATACTATTGCATGCGATGTGGAGACCCTGATTCTGCCCTTCAGGCAGTAGGGTACATTCCGTGAGTTGACAATACTCATTTACTTTTTAAATTATGCCTGTTCATGAATTAAAGAGTCTCTTTCTGTTGCTATTTTGTCATCCTAGCAAAGTAAAGCATCCACTTCCTTCAGCTGATTTGAGAAGGCTGTAATGAAATATTCAATTGATCTTAGAAAACAAATTATAAAAGATTTTTTAATGATTCTTTGTATAATTTGTGTTTCAATTGAATGATGACAATAACAAAGGTGTGGTTGACAAGAGCTCTTTATCAATTTTCTGTGCCTATTGTGCCCCCCCCCCCCCTCCAAATATTTTGAGGCCTGCTACATCAGGCTACACCTGCAGCAATTGTATACAATGGCTGGTTATTAGCCGGGTTCGATTTTAGCATGGAGTCATTCCAGCATGATGTTTGCTTATCAACTCTACTCAATCACCTGAGCAATGTAAGAATGGTTAGAGTTTTATGGTTTACTGTAACAAATACTGAAATTGAGTCATCACCCTTCTCCCCCACAGACAACACCTTAGCGATTTCAAGGACTTTTTCCGGGAATATATCAACAGTGATAGAAGAAGGTACAGTTTAGTAGGAAGTAGAATTTCTTTGAAAAAGGTATTTATGGCCAGAAATAAAAAATAAAATTTCTTTATAGCCAGGAATGTGATTTATTTTGTATTATTGTTTCATGTTGTCTAGAATTAACCCCAGCACAGAAAGCAAAGTGCGCCTTCAGTATCGCAGATCAGTGCGTACTAGCCAAGATCCATTTAAAAGGTATAGTCGTCTTTAAAACATTTTATAGGAACATCACAATGCAGATTTTATGTGGCTGTTTTTCTGTTGATATCTGTAATGTTTTTTCTGTACTTCAAATATCAGAAGTGTACAACTTCTTAAATGACCCCACCTAACATCACTTGAACTTCATCTTTGCCTATAGATTTAAACTTTTTGGAAGTATGTATGTATATCCAGCAAATAATATTATAAGGCAGGATTATATGTATAGAGGATTGAGCCCTGATTAAATGAACAGAATGTCTTCTTTGTGCAAAACTGTGTGTTCTGATTGGCCATGTACACACCAAGGTATCTTTGGATAATTTTTCATCACTTTTCTTTGTCCAGGGCGGTGTACTGCCTGGTTGGCCACTGTGATTTGGCAGATAATCACCAGGAACTTGCCACAAAGACGGAGGATTACTTGTGGCTGAAGGTATGGCATGCAACAAAATCCCTCCAATAAAAGAAGTTGAGTACTTACTGTAAGCTATGTATGACATACCTAAATAATGATCAAAAAATATTAATAAAACCTCCCCTCTCCTATTTAGGTTAAGTACGCAGCTCTTACAAGCTGCAATTTGATTGGGCAAATGAACAATATCCGCACCTCGACACAAAGAACGAGAAGAATAGAGACAAAAGAACTCCTTTGTAGAACAAAGATAATAGGAGACAAAGCAGATGCGTACTTACTCCCTATTTACAGTCATGGCCTGTGTATTTTTGCTTTTGTAGTCATTTGATATGCTCTCTTGTGTATGTGTTTCTCACCTTAGTCAAGAAGTTGATACAGGAGTTATACGAAAATTGGTTAACATTTCTCTCTATACTCTCATTTCCTAGTTGAGTCTTGTAAGTGTTGATCAGAGTGATGCCCAAGATGAAATGACATTAGACCAACTACAAATTCTACTCCTTGAACAGTTTGGTGAGAATTTGTTATCATAAGTCAGGGGGAGAGAGCTGACCTAAAACCCGAAACTGACAAAAAATATCTGAAATGAGCTTATTTGAAGCCTTAAGTCATGTTTTTCCGTCATGTCTGTTTTTCATGTGTTGACAGCATAACAAAAAAGTATGTCAAGTCTCATAAATAAAGTAGAAAGAAAATAATTTTCTATAGATTATGAGACTGTGCCAGACCTACTCCTTGTAATTTCCTTGTTCCTTGTTGCAATTTCCCATTTAATTTATCCTCTCGATGTTAAACATCGAGATTTGCTATTTCATTTTTTCAATTGTTTTTTGTGCTTTTTACCAGAACATTGAAATTACTTGCCTGTTCTTAATATTTTAGGGTTTATTGTTGTTTGCTTATTTGAAGCTTTAAGTCATGTTTTTCCGTCATGTCTGTTTTTCATGTGTTGACAGCATAACAAAAAAGTCTGTCAAGTCTCATAAATAAAGTAGAAAGAAAATAATTTTCTATAGATTATGAGAATGTGCCAGACCTACTCCTTGTAATTTCCTTGTTCCTTGTTGCAATTTCCCATTTAATTTATCCTCTCGATGTTACACATCGAGATTTGCTATTCCATTTTTTCAATTGTTTTTTGTGCTTTTTACCAGAACATTGAAATTACTTGCCTGTTCTTAATATTTTAGGGTTTATTGTTGTTTACTTGTTATGTTTCATTGTTTTGAAGGCGAGACTCACTTTGGTGCCTACCAGCAACCCTTCCTGTATTTCATGGTCTTGTTCCTTACTGGTCAGTTTGAGGCTGTAAGTATGAATAGCATTCACTAGGGAGACTGTGCATGCTACTGTAGAAAACGATGGGGTTGATTGTTGGGAAAAGTCAACTTAACCTCAAGAGCTAGCATCAATGGATGTGTTATTGTATAGGATGATCCTTAAGAAATAGCAGTGAATGTTAATCAAGCATTCCTTTGTTATTTGAAAATTCACCAGTTTATTTGGAAGAAAACAGTAGCCACGCATGATTGAAGTAATACTTTGTCAACAATATTTTATTGAAAGCATCTCAGTCACCTGCTTAAATAAGCCGATGGAAATGGATTCTTTGAAAGGGTCAGTATTGTGCGGGAGAGTAAAATGGTGGCATGAATGGTCTTCTTCAAAGAAGAATTGAAGTCTAGATTAAGTTATGTTTCTGTCAATAAATTTATATTTATAACCAGTTAATATGATGAGGATTATGTTGCCCACACGTCCCATGTCTACTCACTGATTCATCCTGTCCCTTGGCTCGGCAGGCAGTTGAGTTCTTATCACGAGTGGAATTCTTTAGAAGTCATGCTGTTCACATCGCCATCTCCCTGTATGAGATGGGTCTTCTAGCAGTTTCGGAATCATTGCAAACACAATTACGTAAGTCTGGAACTTCTCAGAGATGATGTTGAGTCAACAGGGTGGATCTAGATTGGGGCATGGGGGGGGGGGGGGAGAATTTATGTAAGGTGTGGTAAGGAAGGTGTTCTTCTGAATATTTCCTTATATCTCTTCTTATTTTCCCCAAACATGTCTGAGAATAGGGGTGGCCCTGCCCTCATATCCACTGGGAGCCATATACCTTTCTCCATGGAATTCAACATTGTAAAGAAAAGAAGGGGTGTTAAATCTTTTTACGAGCCATTCTTGCTGCTTTGTATCTTGCAGGTGATTACTTGCAGTTATAATGGATTCTTTCTTAAGTTAGAAGCTCTATTAAGCCCCCCCCCCCCTCCTTTCCAATAAGCCCCCACACACACACACAAAAAAAAATCTTTAAAAGATTTCCCTCTCTCCATAAGACCCTCCTTCCTCCCACCCTCTTTTTCCCTGAGAGATAGGAGAAGTGTTTCTTGTTTGGTTCTAATGTAAAAAAAAATACCAAATGAAATTGTTGATGTAAAGGGAGATGTGATAATTTGTAGCATCTAGCATGTAAAACAAGTTATGGTAATTTTCTGTCTGTTTGCTGACATTGTTTTTAGTGACAACTGACCCCAGTACCCCCCAGCCATTCAGGCAGCTCAACTTTGCACGTCTCATCATGTCTTACACACGCAAATTTGAAATGACAGACCCAAGAGAAGCGTTGCAGTACTTCTATCTCTTGAGGTAATGTCCACTTTCTAAAATTTGTTGATAGAATGTGAGTCAACTCAATGGAGTGAGTTGCTTACTCCAAACCTTCGGTCCATACCAAAAGGAGTCTGACTGCTTCTTATATGGGTTATCTCATCATCCTTCCAATACAACTGACCTTGATTCTCACTCATCCCATCCTGTTCAAAGATATAAATGACCTATACTTATAAGAACCTCTCAGAGGAAGCAACACAGGTTTAAATAGCGGTTGCTGTTGCATCTGTTGTTCTTGCTGTGCAAAGAGGGGGGGGCTGGCTGAGTGACAAAGGGGGAGGGGGTAATTAAATGTTATGTTACATATGGCTTTCTGGCAGCACAAAGGGCGGGATAGACCCCCTAAACCCTCCCCCTAGATCTGCTACTGGTTGTTGTTGTTGTTGATGATGTTTATCTCACTATTAATGAAATTATCTATGTTATTAATAATCATTGGTTGATGATGTTGTGGTTATGTTGATTTTCTTGTTGCAGTTGATGTTTTTATGTACTTTGTTTAATGCTAACCAGTAAAAGGTATTTTCCATCAATGTTGAGTGGTTTTGTTAATGGTTGAATATTCTCTTCAGAAACATCAAGAGACCCCATGGCGGAGATCTTTTCATGGAATGCGTCAGTGAGCTTGTACTAGAGACCAGAGAGGTAGGAGGGTTTACTACAGGGTGCGAAGTCTGGACTTCAAAATATACATTCTATACACCTATTTCACAAAGGTTTGTCAGTGCAAATGGCAAATGGTAAGGGGTTATGGGTACTAATGATTCGTAAAATTAAACGTGTGAAATAAAGTTCAGCAATGTCAGAGCCAAGCATTGGTAACCTTTAATGGGTAATTGTTTTGGTTTATCCATATTCTTTGAGACGCATGGTTACTTTCGGTCGTAGAACTGCCATTCGCCAATCGCCATTTGCATCTGCACTTCAACCTTTATTCAAATAGGTGTATACAACCAATATACTGTATATAATACGCTAAGGAATGGACTGTTGTCAACCTTAAACGAAAAAACGGCTGAGCTAGAAAACTCCGAAACCACGCCATTTCCACACATTTCCGGAGAAGAGGTGTGCAAAATGGTTTTTATTTCAAGATTATACCGGATAGAAAATTTCTAATTCACGCTAATGACGTTCAGACCTCCACGTCTTTCAAGAAAAACACACTAAAGTATACAGTAATAAGCCATCTCCAAAAATATGGTAGAAGAGAAATCTTATTTTAGACAATTTCGGAAGATGTGTAAAATCAAATCTGAAAAAGAATTCGAATACTTGCCGTAGTTTCATTGCAGCTGAAAAAAAAAACATCTTTTTACTGTTATTTAGAAAGGCATTATTCCTACCTAAAAAAAAGTAGATTCTTTAGCTCCGTCGCGCATAAACAAAATGGCTCACAAACAAGAAAACGGAAGAAAAAAACTTTTATCTATTACTACAAGACTTTTGACTTTTGAACAAGTTCAATTTTATAAAAGCAAAAGGTTTGTTCATTACAAATAGTTGGCAGTCATTTTGTGTTTCCAGACCCACATACCTTTTACATAGATTTTTATAAAAGAGTATGGAATCGACCACCGAGGTCAAAGCGAGGATTCACGATCCACTCTCTTATTCACAAAACCCAACATATTAAGTTATATATGAACGTGCGAAGAATTCGTTTGTCAGATTCCCGCCAAAAACATCATACACAGGGCTCCCAACACGGATATAGGAAAACAGGAAAAGGTGGAATACTAAAATATGGACGGTATTTTATAGAAAGCGCCTTTTCACATCTTTATAAGGTAAATTAAATGAGAAAAATATATTGGGGACTCAAAAGGGAGGCATTTGTTTAATTAATGTTTATGACGACGCATACTATTCCCCTAAAGCAACAGGAAGCCCGATACATTGAAGGATTGAAATATACCTTAAAAAGTTTTATACAACAAAGAATTGCTTTTCGTGAATACTTCACGGGTAACCACTAGTTGTATATAAGCTATGAAAATTCACCAATTTTATGGAAAGCTTAAATTTTGAAAGTTCCAAGTCATCCATAACTTGTCGCCATTTTCATTCAATTTTGGGAGACAAATCATGTGAAAAAAATCTTGAAATAACCATAAAAACTGTTATACTTTAGTTGATAGATTCTATTTGTAAAATATAATAAATATTGCAATAGCTTTCCAAAATCAGCTGCTGAAAATGCATGGTTTCTCAAACAAAGTCTTTGGCTAGGGTAACAAAATTGAAGCTGATCTGCAACTGAGCCTCTTTAAACAAGTTGCATTTACGTATAATGTTCACCATGTTTTATATTAGTATCCTAACAACTGTGCTCATGTAACTCTTGAAAATTTTTTATCAACAGTTTGAAATGCTTCTTGGAAAACTGGAACCTAATGGCACTAGAAAGGTACATGTTCAAAAGATTCCAGTAGTTTTCAGTTTCCTTGAGATGAAGCTGAATGGTTCATTATAACTTTTTCCCCCAATCTGTAAAGCCTTGCTCCCAATCTATAAATCCTAGGGCAGAAGTGGAAATTTGAATTCCCTTAGTGTTGAATGAGTTGTCTTACTTGTTCAGCCTGGTTGCATCGACAAGTTCCAGCGAGATCGCCAAGACACACAGGCTATTATTGAAAGAGTTGCCAAAGATACTGAGGAAAAAGGGCTGTTTGAAGAGGCAATTCGTCTCTATGACCTTGCCAAAGTAAGTAACCAAACTTCCTTAGTGTTTTAAGAGGCGGTATGGCTTAATGACTTTGCCAAGGTAAGTGATCAAACTTTTTAGGATTTTCAGAGGTGATCTAGCTCTAAGACTTTGCCAAACAAATGATCAAAATTCCTTAGGGTTTTAGTAGGTGGTTTTGCTCTATTGTCTTGCCAAGGTAAGTAATCAAGTCTCCTTAGGGTTTGAAGAGCGATTTGGCTCTATGACCTTGGCCAGGATAAATGATGAAACCAAATAATTAAAGGTAAATGATCATGACGATGATGATTAGAAGCGTAATAAGTATTATTATGATTCTAATGATGATTATTATTATCTTCTCAGAACCATGACAAGACTATTGAGCTCATGAACAAGCTAATCAGCCAGGTAATGCAGTCGACAAAACTTCCTACCCCCACCCCCCGCCCCCCTATGTGAAAAAAGTGTATCCTGTAAACGTTAAACATTCAATAAACCTTTGTCATTAGGTAGTATCAACATGCGGTGCCCCACAGTCACCACGGGACCGGCTTCATAACATGGCTGTAGAGATAGCTGATAGGTGGGTAACCTGTGGTTTTGCCCTTAGCAAAGTCATGGTTCCATTTTAGGGCCATGCAGTGGAGCAGTGACTTAAGTTAGGTACCGTTTTTATGACTAATGAACAACTTTGATATATTCCTCCAACAAACATTGCTCTCTACAGGAAAACTAAACCCCTCTCATTTTTCTCTCTTCTTTTTTTATGTGATGTGTACCTGTTCGTCTTGCTCGTCCTGTGTTTGTTATTTCTGAAATTATTGTAACTATATTTGCAACTATTATTGTAACTATTATTTAAGCTGAACCCGCCTAGATTAGCCTGTTCTATTAGCGGGTGAGCACATAAAAGAAAAAAATAATGTATTTATGCACAATAAAGTTAGAAGTTTGAAGGTTTCTTTGGAGAAGTAAACTGCATTATGAAATAGAGGTATTGTTCAGTTGAAGCCATTTTTTTGAAAACGTTGGTGTTTTTTTGACCAGGGAGAGAAAGCAAATTTATTGTACGTTCGAGTATATGGTTGGAGCATCGTAAAATCCTTATTCTGCTATATATTTTATCTTGCTATTGTAATTTACAGATCTTTCATTTCTATCTATCTATTGATGTGACAGTTATGGTGGTTAAGTTTCCTTACAATGGTTTGTTGTTAGTTTGTGTGTATTTATTTATGGCTTACATGATGACGGATGTCCAGTGCTTTTTTGTTGCTTGATTTGTAGGTATCGTGCACAGGGCCACAACGCAAGCCAGAGCCGAATGAGCACCTTCTTTCTCTTACTAGACCTGATGCAATTCTTTGATCTCTACCACGGCAACCAGACCGACACTGCATTAGATGTAAGTCTCAAGTACTCCTGTAGTCCTTGGCATACTCTAGTTATACTAACTCTAGTCTCATACTCTCTTTATTTTGCAAGTAGCTTCACTTATATATAAAGGCTGTGTGGGGATCCCTTTATTGGACAAGGGTCCTGTCTGCAAGTTGTGCCTATACCAAGAGGCTTCCCTAAGCTGTTTTCAAATTTAAATATGCGGCCCTTGACCTGCGATCTCGTGCTACACCGATCTGCTCTCGAATTATCCCAAGTAAAAAACACCTTAGCTTTCAAAACGCTATAAAGGCACGCAAAGAGTATTCTATTTCCTATATTTATTTTTACTCAAAACAGTACTAAACTTACATGTCTGCTGTCGGGTGATGTAGGTGATTCAGAAACTCAAGCTGGTACCACTAAGTAGTGAGACAGTTGAGGAGCGAGTTGCAGCGTTCAGACAGTACAACGATGAGGTGGGTAGCAAATCCTTGTCAAGGTAATGCCTAGACCTGGTCTAGACACACCCACTACACACCAATTATTTTGTTGTCACACAGTAAAATGTTATGGTAATGCCTAGAGTTGGTCTAGACACACCCATTATTGCAATTTTTTAGACAGTACAATAATGTGTTTAACAAATCCATTTCAGGGTAATGCCTAGAGTTGGAATAGACCCACCCATTATGCAGTCGACCCTCTTCTGACAAGAACCCCCTAAGAAGGCAGCTGTTTTAACAACCAGTTTAGAGTACTTTGTATGCTTCCACTTCAAACAATGACATATGACTAAGTGTGAAACAAGACAACATGAAATCTTTCCGATAACTATTTATTTTAAAGACCAACAGCATTTGATAAACATCGTAGTTTTTATTATTCCGGATGATTGTGACTGCTTATAAGCTTTCCGAAAGTGCAGCCGAGTGCCCCTACGATTAGAATTCTGTCTCGTAAGTCGTTTCACCAAATATGTTTACTCAATATTTGTTTTAGATTCGACGAGTTCTCCCTGATGTGTTGCTAGCGACAATGAATATTCTTTACACTAAGTACCGTGGCACCAAGTAAGTCCACTGACCGATTAGATACATATACCTCAGTGATTTTTGTATTGTCGAGTACCATAAAACATATTACGCTATTAAAGCTATCTAAAAAGGTACATGTCTATGTTAAATGAATAAACAAGACAAAAAGTAAGTTACGTGAGAGGGTATTGTTTGAACAAAACAAACAAAGAAGATTACCCCCTTGTAATTGTGTGCTTACAGGTCGAGCGGTCAAAGTCCTCTTTTGGACCGAAGGAGAGATGACGGTGGGATGGAGCAGGTAAGTTTACACCCTTCCAGAAACTTGTTTATAGTGTAATACCCTTCTGATGTCTTTTGTTTTCATGTAATACTCTTCTAATTTCTTGTGTCTCCATTTAATACACCTCTGATGTCTTGTGTTTTGTTAGAAAGGGGGCGTTTATTAAATCATTTACGGCACTGCCGTATTGTCAATTTCCACGCAGTAACTATCTCAAAGCGTGCGTATTTTGCGCTTCAACCGCAACCGTCCACCCCACACCACCCCACCTTGAGGGTATCCCCCTCAGGTGCCTGTATTACCCACCCCTCCCTGCCTCATTGAACTGTATTTTGTTTGCTACTTCTAGTTGCGTATGATCTTACGTCGACAAGCTCGCTCCCTTCTCACCTTCGCGGGCCTCATCCCATACCGCATGCCAGGGGACACTAACGCGCGTCTTGTCCAGATGGAGGTCCTTATGAACTAAACATGAAGACCAGCCAAGCTCGACCCCAGATAAGACCTTAAACACCAGATGGAGGTCCTTATGAACTAAACATGAAGACCAGCCCAGCTCGACGCCAGATAAGACCTTAAACACCAGATGGAGGTCCTTATGAACTAAACATGAAGACCAGCCCAGCTCGACGCCAGATAAGACCTTAAACACCAGATATAGGTCCTTATGAACTAAACATGAAGACCAGCCCAGCTCGACCCCAGATAAGACCTACACTAGTCAACCACACATTTGTTATTTTTATTCCACGTTGAAAGACAAACAATGTGAAGAAATCTCGAAAAAGACATCTGAAAGTAAGGATCTATACCCTATTTACCAAATCCAATCTTAAATATCGCAAAAGCTTTCCCAAAATAGCCGATTTAAGTGTGTGTTATCTCACACTCCTGTGCTAGGATGACAAGAGCGCAGCTGAGAGACGTTTTAAACAGATATTCTTATACCTGTCATATTTTCAATGTTGGAGCTAGACAATAATAATATTTCATGCAGATTTAGCCAATGAAAGGTCGACATAGCAAAAAGTGGTGTCCATCGCGTGAACAGAGGCTTAGTGTTATCATGTCTACATTGTTCTCTCTTGCATAAGCTCATTCAAAGACTGGGTCTTTCCATTTGTAATTAGGCTCTGTACGGAAAATAAAACAAAATCATTTATATTTCCATTCTGTGCTATATAGCGTATTCGGCGTTTACTTTCGATAACTCTAAATCTTGATACTCGCCAGGCTTGCTATAATCACGGCATTCGTTTGTCAGCGGTTTTCGTGACAAGGGGCTCAAACTCGTGTATAAAGTGTTTGTCGACGGGTATATCTTTTTGTAGGGGGCATCCTTTGGAAAGTGACTGCTGCCTCGTCTGGGCGCAGCGACCTCATGCAATGTGGCGGCAGTACCTGGCGCGCCCATAGTGTTAAATTCGTCGGTTAAATCGTTGCGTGGAGCTTGTGAGTTTTCATAGTAAGCGCTGTTCTGGGAGCTCGTTTCGCCCCCCTGATCCAGCGAAAGATGATCGGGTTCTCCACCCATTTCATTATGTGGTGCTTGTATTATGGCTAAGAACCCTTCAGCGATTTCGTTTTCACCATCCACTTGCGTATAATCGTAACCTCCATTTCTCATTGATTCACTACCGTCCATGGCTTTTTCTGGCAACCCGTGCCCGCTGTTATTTCTACGCTCAGTCTCCTCACTGTTGTAATCAATGGTCTCGTACATTCCCTCTTCGCCCTGTTGTTAATTCTATTCAGGGGTGGATCCAGACTGATTCAACTGATTCCAATGAATCACTCAAAATCCCAGAAAAATGTTTTTTTGTAGATGTGAATTTTAGAACGTTCAATAGAAATAAACACCCATCTGTTGTCTGTAATTTAAACACTACTAGACCTGCTTTGTGGGTTGTTTCGCTGTTATTTCCTTTAGCACTTGGACAGCATTTCCGGTCCCCCCACGGGAAATATTGTTCCTGATGGTGAGTGATAAATCTAGTTTGGGGGAGGGGAAGCAAGCGAAGCATTGCTTCACAAAATGCAGACGTTTCTCGTGGAGAGCCTGTCTGCCGAAAAGAGGAGTGTTATCCTTTTGATTATGGTGTAGAATTTGATCGAATTCAGATCCCGAGAAGTTGGAATTAATGATGAAAGTGTGGCGACCGGACGATAGCTCTTTCGAATTCTCTATGAAGTTATGGCAATGGAAAGTGGTCGCCCTCGTAAGTGAATACATAATGTTTTTAGCAAAACCCCCGGACAGTGTATTCTTAGTATATTAATGGCATTTTTGTTTGCCGTGTGTTTTATTTGGGAAGATTTTCGACTATTATTTGGAATCAGTCAACTTTAGGCCTGCATCCCTCCCTGTTATTTGTTGCTGACGCGAGTTGTCTTGGTCATTTGGCATTTGCATTCCTATGACAATCAACAGATATGATTTTAACCACAGTCAGCTTTTTTTTATTGTGGAAAGCCCTTAGTTTAAAAGACTTGGAAAAGAAAAGAAATAAAATGAAATTGTTTGCAGTAATGCCCTGCACTCTTATCTTCGTATTTTCAAGTGTGAGTGGTTGGACATTTTGACATAAACCTAAACAGAGTTCGCGCGCCCATGCCGTTATGTCACTAGTGTGCACAAGGCATAACAGTTATTGTGCGTGTATTAGCGGACTGAGACTGTTCCCGAAAGCTTGTTTTAATGTTCCTTACGACAGGTAATTTACAAGACATGTACCTAATTTTGATTGGCTCAACATCTTTTCTTAAAAAAATGCCTTTTACATAATGGCATTAAGTGAAAAAGCTCACTCTTAATACCAAAATACTACAGAGCCTTGCTTACTCAAAAGATTGGGGGAGGGAGGATAAAAGTCAGTTCGAATTAGTAGGAGTTTACAGGGTAAACTTGAAATATTCTGTCATCTCACCTTATCAAGGCTACATAAGCATAATCCTAGCTTTCTCAGTTATCACATAGACTTGTACATACTTCCACATCCCCCTGTCTGTCACTTTGTTTAAATCAGCCACTGTGTAAACCCTAAACATATATTTCGTTTCTGGTGAAAGCCCAGCTACTGTAGCTTTTGTTTAAGCCAAACCACTTTTTACAGGGTCATACTTGATTTTCTCTCCACATTGAATTACACTTCTGTTGTCATCGCCATCAGTGCATACAAAGCAACCTATCGTAAATGTTATCTTCATTTTGGTAAGATTTGCCCAGGTTAACAGCACGGCTGTAGAGTTCAGTGCTGTTGCATTTACATAGTAGGGCCCTTTAGGCAGTGCTATAAAAGAGAATAGAAATTGACCAAATTTAACTTAAAATAAAGCTGCTGTTTTAAAGGACTCCAGATTACTTAGGTTTAAAATATTATCAGGAAGTAAATTCCATGCTCTAATTGCTCTAGGAAAATAAGAATAATTAAAGGAAAGAATATTCGAGTGCAATTGTTGAAAGCTAAGTGAGTGCCTCCGAGTAGATCGATTTGTCGGAATGGCACAGCTAGGGAGAGGACAAGCCACAAGATTATTATAAAATTTATACAGTAGTACTATTTGATGGTAAAGTCGCCTTATTTCCAATGTGTCCCAGTTTAGCTGGTTAACCAGTTCAGATGATCTTGCTTGGTAGTCATAATTGTTGCAGACAAAACGAGCAGCGTTCTTCTGAACTTGCTCCAACCGCAAAACATCTGTGTCAGTGACTCAGGGACTCCAAGATGTTGACGCATACTCAAGCATCGGTCTAACTAGGGAGAGGTACGCACGTTCCTCAACTGCAGGGGCACAGGGTTTTAAAGTTCTTCTGATCGCACCCAGTGTTCTGTTGGCCTTTGTAGCTATTTTGGCACAGAGAGGGCCCCAGCGCAGTTGCTCATTACACTGTACTCCTAGGTAATCTTGATCTTATACTTGGGCAAAGGACTCCGTACTTGCTGTATACCGATAACATGACGGTCTCCGCTTCTTGGTGACTGACAACAAGTAACACTTGGTTACATTAAACTCCATCTGCCAAGCTGCTGATCAGTCAAGTACATTATCCAGATCATCTTGAAGTGCAGTATGGTCATCCATGGATGTGATTGGGCGGTATATGATGGTGTCATCTGCAAATAGCCTGATTTGAGAATTTGATGCTTTACAGATATTGTTGATATACAACAAAAAGAGGGTCGGTCCCAGTACGGAACCTTGTGGTACTCCTGATGTTACTTGTACTTTATCAGAGTGGGTGCCATTGACTGCCACATACTGGGACCTCTAAGATTTAAGAAACCAGATATCCAAGCAAATGTTTTTCCCCTGATGCCATAATAAGAGAGCTTTTTCAAAAGCTTTGGGTGTGACACTTTGTCAAAAGCTTTACTGTAGTCTAGGAGCAGAGCACGGTTGCCCAGTCATGAAATGTAAGGACTAGTTGGGTCTCACAAGACAAACCCGCACGAAAGCCATGTTGAAATATTGATAGTATGTTGTTAGATGATATGTGTTTGTTCAGATGGCTGAGAACAATGTGTTCCATCATCTTGCAGCTGATACAGGTAAGAGAGATAGGGCGATAGGTAGATCTTTAGCTGATTTTTTATGTATTGGGACGACCATCACATTTAGCCAAATAGCTGGTAAGGTTCCCTCATTGTAGCTTTGGTTGAAAATAAAGCACAGCATCCCGGAAAGTTCCTTTGCCAGATCTCGTAACACACAGGGAGAGATACCATCAGGGCCACTGCTCTTGGATACATTTAGTCCAGCAAGTTGTTTGTGGACACCAGCCTGAGTAAATATGATATCTTGGATTGAAGTACATGTGGTAGGACCAAGGTCAGGAGAAGCACCATTGTCCTGTGTGAAAACACTCTCAAAATACTTATTTAATGCCTCAGCTTTGTCCTTATCCGAAATATACATTGAGTCACCTTGACGCAAAGTAGGTATACTGCAGCTTTAGCGTGTTTGACATAGCTCCAGAATTTTTTAGGGTTTGATTCCAAACTTCCACCAATCACAGTATTTAGGTAGTAGTTATAAGATGATTTAAGTAATTTCACCACAAAGTTTCTCTGGCAGCGATAGGCACACCAGGCTTTGGAATTTTTGTTGTTGGTTTTCAGTGCTTTGGACAAGAGGCGGTCCCGCTTACGCATTTGTCTTTTTACTGATTTGGTTATCCATGGGAGGGACTTTTTTGACTTTGTAAACTTGTGTGGAATATGTGTCTCTACTGTGGATTTCAACCTGTCTTCAAAGAAGGACCAATTTTCTTCTAAGGATCTTTCTGTGCAATGGCGGGAGAATTCTTCAGCAGCTCTAGCCATTTCCTGTTGGAGAGCCTCAATGTCCATTTTCTTGTAGAGGTAAACTTTATGAGGAGGACTCTTGATACGTTTTGCTCTGGTGTTAACTTGACGATATTATGGTCACTCATCCTTTGGTGGATAGTAATATCAGATACAAGAGCTGGTGAGGATGATAACACAAGATCCAAGGTCTTTAGAGAAGCTGGACGTGTTGGTTTTGTTACAAATTGAGTAAATACATTGTTTGAAATCAGATCTAAAAGTTTCTGCATCATAGCTGCTGTTACATGATTTGTAGGAGATGGTGGATCACTTTGCCAGTCTATGTCGCCACAGTTAAATTCACCACTTATCACGATATTCGGATAAGACTTGTTGTTTTGCGAGAAAACCTTAAAAATAGACTCTTGCAGGTGGTCCAAGCGGCTACTAGGAGCTTCCGGGGGCTTATAGAACGCGCAAATGTAAACAGTTTTTGTATTGGAGCAGCGTATAACCGCCCACAAAGATTCATCCTCTGGGTTTGTGGCTATGGTTGGTAGCTCGTATGATGGAATGTCGCGTTTTACAGCAATAAAAAGTCCTTCTCCATCACTTCCAGATCGGTATTTTCTAAAGACGTTATAATCTGATGGAAATCCCGCCGCTGAAGGGGAAGTATCTCTTTTTGGTGTCTTCTTGTACATTCTGTTAACCAAGTGTTTACCACCTTGCTGAACTTCCTATGAATTCACATATGAATACTGTACTTACCTCTACAAGGTAATGTTATATTACAACTGGAAAGACGGACGTAGCCATTATTGCAGACACATTGCGTTTTAAGGGTGTTGGGTTCCGATCGGTCAGGACAGAACTGACAGACTGTGTTACTCAGAGTGGACTTAAAATTTCCTGGGGCGCAGCCTGAAAGATTAAAAAAAAAAACACTTATCTACCCCTCCTTCTCATACTTTGGAGGTAATATCCAGTGCAAATGTTCGAATTATCTTTTAGATCTAGCCTATAATGTTGATTATCTTTGCTATGCAGATATGAGTTTACAAGATCAACTATATCTATGAGCATGGTTTTGTGAGTGCTGTTAGAATTCCTTTATTCCTCTAAAGGAATTCTGATGAAGATGATCACTATGTTGATAATGATTATTAATTGTGATCATTGGTGATAATTATAACAATGTTTAAGATGTTGACAACCTATAATCAGTGACATTGATGATGATGACTACTGTTGGTTGGTGATGACGATAAAGTTGCTAACGATATTTGATGATGGTGATGATGGCTAAAACTGAAGATGATGTTTAATGGTGATGATA
The DNA here is from genome assembly GCF_932526225.1 of Nematostella vectensis. Taxonomy (NCBI): domain Eukaryota; kingdom Metazoa; phylum Cnidaria; class Anthozoa; order Actiniaria; family Edwardsiidae; genus Nematostella; species Nematostella vectensis. The sequence continues at coordinate 2,655,303 of NC_064046.1, forward strand.
TTATGGTATTATGGTTGATACTTATGATGTTATGATTGATGCTGATGATATTTGATGGTGATGACATGATTGTGATTGACAGTGATGAATTGTGATGATGATGATTGATTGCGACAATTTGATTATTTTCTATATCACCAAGTGAATTTTTTTAATTCTTTAGCTGTGCAATTGTTTGTCTTTTAGTTAGTGTACTTGTGTTTAAGACCATGTGGCATGAAATGTAATGATGAGATTGGTACACCTTATACCTAGTTGTAAACAGAAAGAGGGCAGAGGTTAGCCTTCGCATTGCAAGTTTCATATTTGTGTAATATCTGTGTGTAATATCTGGCATTTATTTGTCAACAGTTTAACAATTACTGTTTGCCTGTTACATTCTTTTTAAAGGCATCGTGTCCTTATTTGGAGAGCCACGCACTGTGTATGTCATAGTTGTTGTGTTGTAATAAATGAGTTCTGTCCGCATTCATTGTGAGAAGACGTTCTGAGTTCGCTCTCCCTCCCTCCAAACCATCCTAAGAACCGACCTTAAATCCACCCGGTCACATCTGTGGTCTTCTTTCTACAGCTTGTCTGGTCTTTCTACAGCTTGTCTGGTCTTTCTACAGCTTGTCTGTGGTCTTTCTACAGCTTGTCTGTGGTCTTTCTACAGCTTGTCTGTGGTCTTTCTACAGCTTGTCTGTGGTCTTTCTACAGCTTGTCTGGTCTTTCTACAGCTTGTCTGTGGTCTTTCTACAGCTTGTCTGGTCTTTCTACAGCTTGTCTGATCTTTCTTCAGCTTTTCTGTAGGCTAGTTATTTTATTTAGTTGTATCAAGGATAAGCCAGCTCTCAAAATCGAAAAAGAATCCGAGGAAATATTGTGTAGTTCCAGAAAATTTCCATCCCCCCTCCCACCCCCATTAAGGGGATTGGACATTCCGGAGGGAGGGGGGGGGGGGGTTCAAACGCCCAGGAATTTCCAGAGGGGAGGAGGGGGGGGGGGGGTAAATGCCCTTTTTCCTTGGCAGTTACTGTAATTTTTTCCAGCGGGTTGGAAATTCCAGAGGGGTGGGGTCATACCCCCGACCCCCTCAATGGGGGGGGGGGGGGGGGGGGGGGGTGGTATGGATATTTTCTGGAACTACTTATTGAAACTTTAATCTGATTCGCTGCTAACAGAAAATCTGTCCGACGAGAGATTTTCATTTCCTTAATGTCCTCCACCATAAAAAAGCCACGAACCTGAGAATAGGACGTATCCGCAGAAACAGACACATCAACAGTGAAGCGTAAAAGCAGACAATCCGGTATATTTCGTCCTATTTGCGTCCTTCCGCGACGCGCTATGTCTTTTTCATGACTGTTTCATGCTCTGTTTCATGCTCACCATATCAGAAAGCTTCCTCGTCCCCAGTCATCTAGATCTGATCGAGAGGGTTGTGGGGCTTTTACCATGGATTAGCTGAGACCGAGGCTTAGACCACGGGCTTCAGGATAATTTTACTCCATTCTAATTCCATTTTATTTAATACCTCGCAGGGCCGTAGCAGGGGGTGGGGCACTGGGGGGACGTGCCAATATTTTCAAAAATTATAGGGAAATGATCAGTAGGGACGTGGCCGTGTCCCCCCAATATTTTCTTAATGTTTCTGTGTTGGGCCCTCCCCCCACCACTGGCCTGCTACGGCCCTGTGTTTTATTTCTCTGAATAAATATTTCTTAACGACTTGTCCCCTGATATTGGGAACTATTTTGTCAAGGTCACAGAAGAGTATCAGTGTGAAAGAAGCAAAACAAGAAAAGTTGATATTGGGTGAATATTCTATTTGTTATTTTTGCATTGCGTCACTTAAGGCAGCCCTCCTTGAATGAGGAAAATTCTGGAAATCTTGCTATTGATAAATTGGTTCAAAATAAGCGGAAGCTATTTGGCTTAAGCTGTTAAGCCGTTTTCAGCCCGTCACCCAAATCTTGCTACTATATGATTATTTGGGGTATACTTCAGAAATGTTTATTTGTCTTTTAAATAGATTTTTTAAAACTCTCGCTATGTACTTCCTTGGCTAAAGTTTCCGCCCAACAAAATCCTTGGATTATTTACTAAATAAGCTGCTATTGTAGCGTCTCCTCACTCAACCCTCGACTTGATAGTAGATACGAGAGTAGATAAATATATGGTATTTAAGAACGAAGCTGAGAGAAATGACAAAATACCGTTTGTAAGTGCAGCGATTACCCAGCAAGAGATTGTATTACCACAGGCGGACCAGGATTAGAATCAGTCCCTCGTGATCCTTCAGGAAAATAAAATATAATTTGAAGTTGTGGCTTGACTGTTTTCTCAATAAAGCTAGTTACTAGAAAGCTAGAAAATTTTCTCTCGAGAGACTAATATAGTAATGTAACTAATATAGTAATGTAACGTGGTCATCGTAGGGACATCTAGATATTAATTTAATCTTAACTTGTCATATTATACTTGTGGATACAGGATCTGGATAGGGGTCTGCATCTCGGTAGTCAGTTAAAATTTCCATAATTTGTCGGTAGTCGGTAAGAATTTTTGGTCTTCGCTAGTATTCGCTTTTGTACTAGATTTCATGTATAAACATTCAAGATTAAACATTATTTAGGATTGATTAGTAATTAATAACTTATTGATAATAAATTAATTATGGATTGATAATTGACTGAAAAGTTGATGCAACAGGAAATACATAGCTCAGATTCTGAAATGGCCGAATTTAAGTGCCGATGGAAGTAAAGAGTAAAAATACCAATAATAAAATGTCGGTAGTCGGCAAATATTTTTTTGTCGCTAGTCACTAGTTTTTTTTTTCACGTTTTGTCGGTAGTCAGCTACTTTTTAAGCCGTTTTAACCCCATCCAGACCCTGTGGATGAGCTGTGCTTCGTGTTGTTGATGCATCACGCTCCGCCAACTGGCATGTTCTTCTTGAATGTGATATGTTAATTTCTTGAGACAGACATACCTCTAGGCTTAATGAAACATTGTTTTGATTGAGGTACCTTAGGACTTTATACATTGATATAAATGCGTATTTTTGCGTGTAAGAAGCATTTTAGAAGTGGATCATGGGGTATACATGCCCGGGTAGAGACTCGTTATTCTACTCTCTTCTTATTCCTGTCAGACATCCGCTCATTATAAAACGCAATGCTCAGTAATGTCTATATAGTCAGCAGACATTCATTTCTAATAAGTCAGTGATCCTGGTCCATATTCCGTGTTTCCATGCTAGGGCTCCAGTAACCCTGTTCGACAATTCTCATGATTAAATCCTGGTGGAATGAATTCGCAACATCCAGCTCATTGAGGCTGTCCTTATCTAAGCACGCGAATAAACTTCCATCAATTCTCTCCTTCGCAAATTTCTCCACGTAGCCTCCGAGACCAAAATCCTGCAAGCATTCACACACCTCACTCTCACTTAACGTTTTAAGTTCTCTGGGCTTTTGCAAAGCTTTGTTTTTGTGTCGAAATCTAGCCGGTAACGAGTTCGCTTTAGGTTTAGCCCCTGATGATGCCATTTGTGTAAAGCTCTGTTCCTCGCCGTTGAATGTGCACTTAACGACTTCGCAAGGTATCTTTCTTTTTTGTCCTTCCATACTTTTAACTCTCCCTCGAGGTACTTGTCTCTGTGTTGGTCGCAAAACCTTGAGCTCCCTGACTTCGGGACACAGCTTTAATTGCTTCTCGAACGTTTCTTCCAAACCGTCGACATCAACGACCAATTCCATCGCTTTTTCCTTAAACACTTGTTCTTCTTGAGTCTTCTCTTTTTTCTTATCTGTATAGATTATTCTTGTAAGTTGCTGTAGCGCGTCGTACTGCCTTACCGCGTAGCGTGAGTTAGTATAAGCTAAATGACGTATCAATGATTTTAAATTCCTTTTTCGTGATTAATCTTCTTCAATGACGTCCTACCACTTGAAGACGGTTGAATGCCCAGAGGCCTCAAGAACAATCAAATCAAAGGCCAAAACAGTGATCCCTTCTTGCGAAACGCTCAATAAAGGACAAATGGGTGCACCACAATGCTTGTTATAATTTTCCTTTTAGCAGCGTTCTTGCTCGTAAGGCCGCCTTGTAATCACTATTGTTCACCATCAGTAGTATTCTCAGGGACAGGGGAATCTCCCTTCAAATAACAGGCCGAGTGAGTCAGACACTCGCTCTCCCGTCGGCGTTCGTCGTCGCGTTTTCGGCGGTTCGAGAATTTCTGGAACCCACCGGTATTCGGTCCACCCTCGGGACCAATGACAGAGGCCGCTTGAAAAGTCAAGCAATAGAAGAATCCGGCTCCGGTTTTCCTAAACTTAAATAAACAACAACAAAAAAATGTCAGACAAGAGTCGTATGACCTCTACAAGAGGCGTCTAACTGAAGGCTTGTTTTCATATGATCGCTCACGATCGCAGCTAATTTCTTACGATCGCATTCCGATCGCAGCTATTTTGACTGTACGATCGCATCCCCATCGCAGCAAATTTGAGCGTATGATCGCATTCCGATCGAAACTAATTTGACCGTACGATCGCATTCCGGTTGCAGCTAATTTGACCGTCCGCATTCCGATCGCAACTAATTTGGCCGTCCGATCGCATTCCGAGCTCAGCTAATTTGACCGTACGATAGCATTCCGATCGCAGCTAGTTTGACCGTAGATCGTAATCCGATCGCAGATAATTTGACCGTACGATCGCATTCCGATCGCAGCTAATTTGACCGTACGATCTCATTCCGATCGCAGCTAATTTGGCCGTCCGATCGCATTTCGAGCTCAGCTAATTTGACCGTACAATAGCATTCCGATCGCAGCTAGTTTGACCGTAGATCGCAATCCGATCGCAGATAATTTGACCGTACGATCGCATCCCGAACGCAGCTAATTTGACCGTACGATCGCATTCCGATAGCCGATCGCAAACTGGTTTCCATATGATCGCACGCGATCGTCTGCAACCGAGTCCGATTATATAGAAACCTGCGTGAAGCTTTCAATTCGACCGAAAGAGCGAAAAAATGGCATGAAAGTTTCCAATTCTCGATATATTAGCTCAAGATTCTGCATACAAGGAGTTCCTCTGACTAAAAGCTTAATTCCAAATTTTAAAGAAATTAATTATTAGGGAGCAAATTTGCCTTAATTTCTGATCAGAGCCCGACTTCACCATAAAAACGAGGAGAATTCATACTTTGAACATTTGAAAATTGCACTTCAAGCCTCATATCTCGAAGACGAATCCATTAGAAAAAAACACTTTTTGATATGTTGGTTTACATAACATAAGGAACCTCTATGCAAAAATTCAAGCTTACCGAAGTTAACCAGACTGTCAATTCGGCCGCGTTGCATCTGCGCTTAAAGCACGCCAATCACGCCGCGCCATTGTATGCTCCTGCTCAATGGCAAGTCACACAAAGCATCCATTTCCATCGGCTAATACACGCGAGAAGCCAAGGTATTTTCAATCATATATCCTCAATAACATATCAGACTTCGTTCTTACACTGTTATTTTGAAAGTTCCTTGCGAATAAATCCCTGTTTTTCAATAACAAAGGAGTTGGTGATTGACATCCTTTAAGAGCTTGTAGAACTTTCACAGGAAATAGAAAAAACACTCTTTATTTCATTTTTACACAAGCACACTAGATTCGGCCGCAGCCAGTCACAGGGCCTTTTATCGTCCCCTTTGTTGAAAAATAAAATCAGCTACATGTCGTTGAAAAAGAGTAACTAAATTAATAACTACATATTAATATATACTCTAGAACTCATATCAATTCCTAAAAATTAATTAGACCCCCGTTATATAGGGTAAATAAATCACCTAAATTTCAAAATCACCCATTTGATTGTCATTAATAAATCCCGACAGCAAGCAAAACAGCAGACAGCAATTCAGAGGCGGATTTAGGGGCGGGTAGGCCCCACCCTCCTATTTTCAGATATAAGAAATACACGGAAGAACATTGAGTCAACCCCCCCTTCTTGAAACCCTTGCTTCGCCCCCCCTTTTCTTGAAACCCTTGCTTCGCACCTCCCCTTTCTTGAAACCCTTGCTTCGCCCCCCCCTTTTCTTGAAACCCTCGCTTCGCACCCCCCTTTCTTGAAACCCTTGCTTCGCCCCCCTTTCTTGAAACCCTTGCTTCGCCCCCCCCTTTTCTTGAAACCCTTGCTTCGCCCCCCCTTTTCTTGAAACCCTTGCTTCGCCCCCCCTTTTCTTGAAACCCTTGCTTCGCCCCCTCTTTCTTGAAACCCTGGCTTCGCCCCCCCTTTCTTGAAACCCTTGCTTCGCCCCCCCTTTTCTTGAAACCCTTGCTTCGCCCCCCCTTTTCTTGAAACCCTTGCTTCGCACCTCCCCTTTCTTGAAACCCTTGCTTCGCCCCCCCCTTTTCTTGAAACCCTCGCTTCGCACCCCCCTTTCTTGAAACCCTTGCTTCGCCCCCCTTTCTTGAAACCCTTGCTTCGCCCCCCCCTTTTCTTGAAACCCTTGCTTCGCCCCCCCTTTTCTTGAAACCCTTGCTTCGCCCCCCCTTTTCTTGAAACCCTTGCTTCGCCCCCTTTTTCTTGAAACCCTGGCTTCGCCCCCCCTTTCTTGAAACCCTTGCTTCGCCCCCCCTTTTCTTGAAACCCTTGCTTCGCCCCCTCTTTCTTGAAACCCTGGCTTCGCCCCCCCTTTCTTGAAACCCTTGCTTCGCCCCCCCTTTCTTGAAACCCTTGCTTCGCCCCCCCCTTTTCTTGAAACCCTTGCTTCGCACCTCCCCTTTCTTGAAACCCTTGCTTCGCCCCCCCTTTTCTTGAAACCCTCGCTTCGCACCCCCCTTTCTTGAAACCCTTGCTTCGCCCCCCTTTCTTGAAACCCTTGCTTCGCCCCCCCCTTTTCTTGAAACCCTTGCTTCGCCCCCCCTTTTCTTGAAACCCTTGCTTCGCCCCCCCTTTTCTTGAAACCCTTGCTTCGCCCCCTCTTTCTTGAAACCCTGGCTTCGCCCCCCCTTTCTTGAAACCCTTGCTTCGCCCCCCCTTTTCTTGAAACCCTTGCTTCGCCCCCTCTTTCTTGAAACCCTGGCTTCGCCCCCCCTTTCTTGAAATCCTTGCTTCGCCCCCCCTTTCTTGAAACCCTTGCTTCGCCCCCCCCTTTTCTTGAAACCCTTGCTTCGCACCCCTTTTCTTGAAACCCTTGCTTCGCCCCCCCCCCTTTTCTTGAAACCCTTGCTTCGCCCCCCCCCCTTTTCTTGAAACCCTTGCTTCGCACCTCCCCTTTCTTGAAACCCTTGCTTCGCCCCCCCCCCCCTTTTCTTGAAACCCTTGCTTCGCACCCCTTTTCTTGAAACCCTTGCTTCGCCCCCCCCCCCCCCCTTTTCTTGAAACTCTTGCTTCGCACCCCTTTTTTGGAGCTCCTGGATCCGCCCCTGCAATTTATTAATAAATAAACGATTTTACTCCCTTAAAACAGAAAGTATTTATGAAATTTTTAAATTAATTTATAGGCTGGCTTGAAAATTAGCAGGCTGCGAGCAGATATTTCTGAGTGTTTTGCAGTTCGAGCTCGGAGGCTTTCTCTGGGGTGGACTTGTTTGTTGGATCTCGGACAAATTCAAACGAACACCTTCGTAAAAAACTTCCCAGTGGGCTGTTCAGTGAATTTGTGAATCGCGGCTCTTAGTGGATACCGCTGGCCAGCGACATCAATCTCAAATTTGCCGTCCCTGATGTACTCATCTGACACAGGGTGCCCAGCGTTGGACACGTAACCCATGCAAACCGGCGCATTCAATGTAAAACTAAACGAAGCTGAAGACGTTGTGCCGACGATCTCTCCGTTACGCAGAATTGGCTCTCCCCCCCACGGGATGTTTGTGTCGTCGTGCTCCTCCATGGCCATGAATAGAAGGCGCTTTGTGATTGGCTGATCTTGTAGGCTCAGAAGGGCACTTCTACCGATGAATTCCTCATTCTACGAAACAGACAGAATAAAAAATGTTTTTATTTTCTTGATGATAATTGATTTTATCCTGCGCAGCCGCCTTTTGGTGCAGTCTAGAATTTCAGAATGACACTACGCACGTGCGTAGGAAAGGATAGAAATAAAGAAATAAATCTTAATTGCAAAAACTGTTCTACACTTTGAGAAGCGTAAGGATATGCGGGATTGTTTTTAAAAAAACAAAAAGCAAACCGTTTGGCTGAAATATACCGTGTTTACGTTTATCTTCGTGTTTGATTAGAAAACCCGGTCAAGTTACGTTGCGCAATCTGCGCTACCACCACGTGACGCGCGAACTGCCCCGGGTTGCTCGCGGAAACGTACCCTAGGTTTTCTAGTCAAACACAGAGAGCGCGTCGCCAACAAGGCACATTTCAGCCAAGTTAGAGCGAACTCTGTTCCTACCCCCCTCGGCAAACGCAACTATCCAAATAATTACGATCTAAATAAAATCGCATACCTTAAACATGCATATTCTGCTCTCCAGTCCTGCCTGGAAAGGGTTTACGAAGGGTGTCAGCTCGATGCCTAGACGCGGGTACCCCTTCTCCACTCTAAGGGCGTCCACAGCATAACATCCTACATTCCTTATGTCCATGGCTTTACCGGCCTTGGTCAGTTGGCTGTACAGCCCGCTAGCGTACTGAAAAAGGGGAAATTTAGAATGGATGGACTGGATTGAGGAGTGAGGCATGAAAGCTTGGTCAGTTCGGTGTACAGCCGCTAGCGAACTGGAGAGGAAGTGGAAATATCGAAAAGGATGGACTGAGGAGTAAGGGAAACAGATATTGAGAGGCAAACAACAGTGTCAAGGCCATAACAAGATCTTGATGGATACTTACCTCTGTGGGAATGATTAACTGCCATCCTTGCTCAAGATCACCTACATTCGTGCGCTTGAAGGCCTTTACGTCAGAAGCAAAGCCGAGACTCAGCTCCTAGAACAGGTAACACAGTAGTAGATCAAGAATTAATATTTAAAAGTTAAAGCATCCAGAAGTACTGGTTAAACCAATCGCTGGTTCTGGTTTATTAGCAACTATTGAGCCAGGTCCGAGTACTAGTTAAACAAGTTTCAAGTACTGGTTAGATGCTTGGTACTGTGTGTTTCAACAAATCTAGGGTATCGGTTGAACAAGTCTAGGGTACTGGTTGAACAAGTCTAGGGTACTGGTTGAATAAGTGTAGGGTACTGTGTGTTTCAACAAATCTAGGGTATCGGTTGAACAAGTCTAGGGTATCGGTTGAACAAGTCTAGGGTACTGGTTGAACAAGTATAGGGTACTGGTTGAACAAGTCTAGGGTACTGGTTGAATAAGTGTAGGGTACTGTGTGTTTCAACAAATCTAGGGTATCGGTTGAACAAGTCTAGGGTATGGGTTGAACAAGTCTAGGGTACTGTTTGAATAAGTCTAGGGTACTGGTTGAACAAGTCTAGGGTACCGGTTGAACAAGTCTAGGGTACTGGTTGAACAAGTCTAGGGTACTGGTTGAACAAGTCTAGGGTACCGGTTGAACAAGTCTAGGGTACCGGTTGAACAAGTCTAGGGTACTGGTTGAACAAGTCTAGGGTACCGCTTGAACAATTCAGGGTACCGGTTGAACAAGTCTATGGGACCGGTTGAACAAGTCTAGGGTACCGGTTGAACAAGTCTAGGGTACCGGTTGAACAAGTCTAGGGTACCGGTTGAACAAGTCTAGGGTACCGCTTGAACAAGTCTAGGGTACTGGTTGAACAAGTCTAGGGTACTGGTTGAACAAGTCTAGGGTACCGGTTGAACAAGTCAAGGGTACTGGTTGAACAAGTCTAGGGTACCTTGAAGGTGTCGATAGGGTAGTCAGATGTGAGATCTGTGGTCGTAAAGCCTTGAAGTAACTCAGCAGACATTGGCCCAAGAACTCCGAGAACCACGAAGCCCGACTGAATGTCTCGGAGAGTGATTGAGCTCCTGTTGGGAATATGTCGAGAGATCCAGTTCTGCGCTAACACAGTATGTGCGGTGGGGACCATGATGATATATCTGCAAATTGACGTAAAGACACTAGGTAAAAAACAAAGAGACTGTATTAATTTATGTTATTTTTTTACAGTCCATGGTACCTATTTTCCGCAGTCCTTGCCACAGTACATTCCAGTTCGTAGCCTCCGCGCTTGTTCAGCAATGCTGTCTGCACGATATGGCCGATGGGAACGCCCACATCGCGGGCGCACAATGTCTGCATGAATTGCTCACAGGACGCAGGGTCGGCGGACTGTAAGGAGGCAGATCAAGGGATTGAAATCAACAACAAGACAGGGGGCACGCGCAACCACCCCCCTCCCCCTCGGGACCGTAAAAGCTATTTTTACTACAAGCCTGCAAAGTAAATGATCTTACTATGAAAGCTATCGTGGCTATACGAAGTGATCTTAAAGAAGGCCAATCACGCCGCCATTTTTTGCTCCCACTCGATGGCGAGTAACACAAAGCATCCATTTCCATCGGCTAATTCAAGCAAGTAACCAAGATAGTTTCAATCAAATATCGTCAATAGCATCAGACTTCATTCGCAGATTGTTATTTCAAAGTTTCCTCGCAAATAAACCGTTGTATTTTCGATGATAAACACTAACAAAGGAGTGGGTGATCGACGTTCTTTAAGTGATGATCTTACCATAAACTCTATTCTTGCTACACACCGGCTAAGTAAATGATCTTACAATAAATCATATCCTGGCTACACGCCTGCAAGAAAAGCTATTCTCGCTACACGCCTGCTAAGAAGTGATAATCTTATCATAAAAGCTATTCTTACCGAAATCTCAAAGAGCCCAACTGACGTCATGTCGACAAGTGCGACGGAGTTGTGACAGGCCGCGTACTCCACTTGTACATTACGGAAAAACGCGGGCTTTCCGAACGCGTTAGTACTCGGCACAACTAAACAAGGCAAGAGAAATCCTCAAAATCAATACCACGTATCAGAAGAAAGGGGCAACAAAGTGATAAATCATACTCGCTCTGTATACAACGCATAATGAATGGTGACGGCGTTATGTGTTAGTTTAGGGTGATTTAGATCCACGACGCCGGCAAGAGGACGCCGCCTCGCCCACGTTCGTTTGCGCGCGCACGCTAATTTTTGCCGGCGTCCCGCCCTGAAGAGGACGTGAAAAAGCATGAAATGCCGTCCTGAACAGGAAGCGACGCCGGCAAGAAAAGCGTGCGCGCGCAATCGAACGTGCGCGAGGCAGTGTCTTCTTGCCGGCGTCGTGGATCAAAATCACCCTACTGGTTTTGGTGACGGAAGCCACTTTTAGCTACGGTTACGAAGGCCGTTACACAGTCAATGTTGTTGTTAATCGTTAGTAACAAAAAAGGTGGAATGAATATCGAAAAGTGAAATGTTATGGCGAATAATCAGTGCATTAAAACACGCAACATAACGACATAACAGCACGGAATAAGAGGACAGTAACGACAAAATCTCAGTAATGTACACGTAACGTAAGGGTCACAGCGAAGGGTAATCGAATATTTCACATACTTGTACTGTTCCATTCGAGATCTGTGAAATGAAGAAAATACATGGATCAACCTTTGTTGGTTAACATAAAAATAGGCAGCTGTACTGCTAGTGGGGTATACAATGCAACAGAAACTGGAATTCGAATCTGCCAAATTTTCGATCACGACTATTTGGGCTAGTGTGGGATACACTATCCTGTAGTTTTGTCACAGCAATATATTTTTATTACTTTTCATTTAGGATTTTGTGATTGGGTCTCTTCAATTGTTTACTGGTGTTCAATATAGGGTACTTCGTCTTTATAAGAAGGGAGAAGAATAACAGAGTGATTGATAACTGTCTAAAAAAGACCTTGGAGTTCTGTCTTACCTTCTTCATCCAACTGAAACCACCTTGGCCTTTCCCAGCCCATCCGCTCGCCCCAGACCGCCCCGGCTGAATCGAGCTGCGCGTACAGGGGTGAGCATTTGACTCCTCGCGCCGTTTGCTTTTCCGAATAAGGATATCGCATGACGTAATGCCACCCGAGTGTTTCTCTCACGCGATCACGTAGAAACTGCTTGTTGTTGAAGTGGTTGCCAAAGCGACGTATATCCACAGGCCACAGATCCATGGTGGGGTGGCCCTCGGTTATCCATTCAGACAGGGCTTTGCCCACGCCTGCCGCACTGGCGATACCGCTGGAACACATACCGGCGGCGACAAAATAGTTCCGCACCTAAAAATACAGAAAATAGACAATAGTATGCTTATCGCTGGGAAAAGACGATAAAAATCTAAAAGCATGCACAGGGTTGTGGAATGTTCACCCTAATAAATGTATCTTAGCGTCAATATTACAAGTAACAAAGTAGTCGCCTGTAGGATTGCCTGGTCTTTCATTGCCTCGTATGAATTGGACGAGACAAAATTTATGAAGGGATGGACACAGAGTAACAAACACGTTTGGGAAAGGGAGCTTAGCAGAGAGAAAGCTCTTAAATGGGTGACGAAGGGGAATAAATTTGATGAGAGAACAGGGCCGGCGGAGCGATCCTAAAAGTGGGAGGCGAAGCCGTCTCCCTCCCCCCTCCTCCCTCCCTTTCACTTTCCAAAGCCCCTCCCCGACCCGCCACCCCTGGTGAATGGAATGAAAGAGACGCTTAAAGTCGCGTTGTCACTAGTTTACTTTCGGTCGATTATGTAACAATCTCCGATGATTTTTAACGGAAAACGCGAAAAATATTTCAAAATATTGAAAGCAGTGTGTAAGTTTCTTTGAGGATGTGATTAATAATTTAGAGCGGATGGCCTGTTAAATATCTCGGATTCTGCTAGATTCTTTTGTCTTTTAACGGTTGAGGTTTCCGTCGGACCTCCGGAAGTAAACTGGTGAAAATGCAGCTTTAATAGTGCAGAGAAAGGCCAAGGGCGGGTCTAGGAGGGATGGATTCTGGTTCCTTTTTTCACATTATCCACCCATTTCCATCTTCTTATTCTGGAGTTATTTTCTTTTTCTGGATCCGCTTCTGAGGATAAAAAGTGACAGCCACAGGAACAGATGAAGTTGGGGGAAGCAAGGGCGAGAATAAGGAATGTACCTCTGGGGCCTCTCCTAATATGTATTGCCCATCTGGTGTGAAGCTCTCGGGGCCATTTACAAGCTGTCGGATCTCGGCATTATGAAGCGCTGGTACTCGGTGCAACATCTGCTCCATGAGGACCTCTGCAGATCAACAAAAGATCAAAGTCATCCAAGTAAATTAAAGAAGGCCAATCACACCGCCATTTGATGCTCCCGCTCAATGCCGAGTCATACAAAGAATCCATATCGGCATATCGGCATATCGGCTAATATTAGCAAGTGACTGAGAAACTTTTAATCAAATATCATTAATGAAGTATCAGACTCCAATCATGGATAGTTATTTTGAATTTTACTTGCAAGTAAACCGTTGTATTTTCGATTATAAACAATAACAAAGTTGATCGACATTCTTTAACTCAGCTTAGAGCACGCGACAACAACGCCCAGATGGCAAAAGAACTACGCCGAGACGTTAAGGATGGCCGAGAAATAAAACCGTGAACACCAAATATATATGTGGAATGTTTATTGTATTCTGATGAACAACGTTCCTATTTGACTGTTTGCAAAACTCGCATGTGATTGGTCAAAACAAACATGCCATACATATTTCTGGTGTTCACGGTATTACTCGTCGCGCTGTAATGGGGGATGTTTTTCTAACGATTCCAATATATCATCCTACCAAAGTGATCCCAGTCTTCAGGCAACAGCTGGAACTCGAACTTGTCCGGGACGCTCTCGTGGAAGCATGGCTTGGACACGGGCTCGAACCCCCCTGCCATGAGCCCCCCTGACCACTCCCTAAAGTAGATGTGGCCGTCGGGGTCGCGCATATTGGGAAGCGTGGAGTGCACGCCCTCTACTGTCTTGGTCACGATGTAGAAGTGCTCGCATGCGTGGATGGGTACGGACACAGCGGGGCTGGATTTCTGTGGAAGAGCAGGATTGAACTTAATGGTGATTATGATAATGGAATGGTGAGAAGCATTGATGATTATTATGATGGTGATGGCAAACGATTGTGATGATGGAAATGGTGAGGATGATGATGAATTAATGGTGATTATTATGGGATGATGGTGATGACGATGATGACGATGATGGAGTGGTGAGGCTATTCTTGCCGCTTTTATTTGACCTTCGATGTCTTTTTTTCTTGAGCTTCACGTGAAGCTTGCTTCATCATTTATCTGTAATCTGTAATGCTTGTACATTTTGTTACGTTTGTGGCTGTCTTTGCAGCACAGTTTAAGTTGTTATTTTTAAAGTATCTTGTCACAGTTCTTTGGTCTAGCAATATTTTTGTATAGTTTTTATAGAGTTGCCTTCGATTGTAATACGCTGAATTATGTAAATATTGTTTAACTAATCCAGTATAGTTTCGGATGGGTTAAATACTGTCAAAAGTTATCATATTACCCACGTTAAATAAAGTTTATTGTATTGTATTATTATTATTACCATGGTGATGATGATGATGATGATGAAGATCATGGTATATGATGAGAGTGATGATTGTATCATTGTGGTGGCCATGATTGAGATGATGATAGTAATAACAATAACGAAAAGGAGGATGTTGATAACTATGATGTTAATTAGTCGGTAACCTCGTACTATAGAAAATCCGGTTTATGCTATGGAAGATAATAAAAAAGATCTGATGACGATGTTGATGATATTGACAAAAACCCCGCCCACCTGTCCTACTTCTCGTGCCCATTGCCCTGCGCAGTTGATGAAGATGTCACACTTGATGTCGCCCTTATCAGTCTTGACGCCATCCACGTATTGACCGTCTGTCGTCACCGACTGTAACTGGACTTTCTCGTAGATGCGAACACCTTCAAAAGACACAATGCACATTCATCACTGTCTCTTGACTTTCTCATAGATGCGAACACCTTCAAAAGACACAATGCACATTCATCACTGTTTCTTGACTTTCTCATAGATGCGAACACCTTCAAAAGACACAATGCACATTCATCACTGTCTCTTGACTTTCTCATAGATGCGAACACGTTCAAAAGACAAGGACACAATGCACATTCATCACTGTCTCTTGACTTTCTCATAGATGCGAACACCTTCAAAAGACAAGGACATGCACATTCGTCACTGGTTGTAATTTTACATTCGGTGTTTAATATAAACACACACAATATAAATAAAGGCCCTCAAGATATTTTCTCCTATATTTTAGATAATGTCTCATTCATTTACTGTATTTTTGGCTGCTAGAAGGGGGGGCCCGGGCCCCCTTGGCCACCCCCCTGGCTACACCCTTGAGCAAAATATATGTCTTCGTATGACTCACCGTTCATAATAGCACCTCTTGCTAATGATTGGCAGATATCACTCGGATTAGCCACGCCCTCTTCCGGTACCCAAAGACCACCCTATGGGTTGAAGCGAAAAGTATTATCGCGATTTTATAAAGGTCAACCGCATTCACTCCGAATATGATTATAGCTTTCAGTAAGTGCAAAACAACGCAACTGCTTGACTTTCTTCCTTCTTGCGTCCGTTTCATACATAAAGAAATCAAACTAAGCGATCCCACAACCCCCTTCGCCAGTCTCAAATGTTTGATCACGTGTCTTGGTACTCACCTGGATATCATCCAAATTCAGCTCCACTGGCCAAAGCTCTTGACATCTCTGCGGTGAAATCAGTTCTGCCTTGATGTCGTACGCCCTGCAAAGTGAAAGAGTCGAGATAAAAGGGTATAATTTAAAGCGTGTTATTTGCCTCGTGGTTAGTTAGTCGTTGAGTCGTGGTAGGTACAACAGTAGAAAATAATCAACCCCACGTCAGGATATAGCGCTCAAATTCGCCATTCTTGTCAAGTTGATGAGCGAACAGCATCTTGGGACGATTTTAGGAACGGAATTCAACTCCAATTCTTGAATTGCGTCCATTTAAATCGCCCCTGTGTGCGCAAGGTCAGAACGCCGGGTACTCACTGGCATTTCGCCAAGTTCCTCTTGTATAGGGTCATTCTCTCCTTGGTGCGGGCAAGGTAGACACCACCAAGTGTCTTAAAACCTGAAAACAGCGAGAGAATTATACCACATATCAGCAACACTCTCACTAGACCGTAGCACTATACCGTAGTTTAGCATTCAAAGGCATACAACGGGCCCCCCTTCCAAAAATACGATAAAATGGCATATTTCGTCGTTTAAATATGTTCTGATGCCGAAAATATCCATTTTAAAAGAGATGGAGAGCGACGAAGACATGTCCGAACTGACACAGAAGACGTTCTCGCAAGCCGAATAATTTCTCCCGGATTTTGATCTTGTCGGAACGATCCTTGGGACAACAAGCCGTAATTTTACGATTCTAAGTGAAGAATAAGTTGAGAAGAGAAAGGACGACAGGATTCCGGAGAACACGAAAACCAACACGGTGTGGGCTGTTCGTGCTTGGCAAGAGTGGGCAGAAGAGAGAAATTAGAACCAAAGGTGTTCGATTGTAGTGTTAATGAAGTAATGATAGAAGATGTTTGTAAGATTGATAAAGTCATAAAGAGCCAGGGCGAAAGTGGCAATAAAACCCCTAAAAAGACCCGCAGATGTAAGAAATTAATAGTTGAAGTTTGTCATTTTTATGGTCCAATAGACTTTGGAAAATTGCAAAGTTGAGTGCCAAATGGTTGAGTTTTGATATTCAGCATGGAAGAGTGCAGGTAGTGGATTGATTTAATTGCTCATTATAAATGCAAGGGATGTATACGAGCTTCCCCAGGATGTATCTATATACATCCCTTGCATTTATAATGAGCTATTCAATTCAATTCATCAGCCCCGCTCTTCCCTGCTGAATATCAAAACCCTCCCCGGGCTCTTAGCTACTTGCATATTAATGAGGTTTGTACGTGAAATAAAGCCCTACAGAAAACAATGGAAACCGTGTCAATCATGTAATAAATGCCCTTATAACCGATCGGTAAGATTTTTTACCCAAGCATCCGCTCTAACCCCCCCCCCCCCCCACCTCGACTCCACAAAATTTACCAGCAGAACCATTCGGGACGATTTTTTCCTAGAAACCGAGGGGCTAACATCTTCCCAGCAAGCTAAAAACGGACTGCGGAACAGATATTGTGCGATTAACAGCGTATCGTTACCATAGCAACAAACCTGTTCCAAGTCCCGTTTCTTCCTCCAGTCGACTATAGAGGTCGGTGCCGTAATTCGACAGCTGCGTCTCGGCCATCGTGGAGCGCATTTTCCCGATCAGACCGACAGCGTGCCACGTGGTCCCCCCAGACAGACTGAAAATACGCCCGCAGGTTAAAGAGTTCTAGTCAGCCATTTGTTTTTAATTAAATATTGAATATGTAGATCAGGGGCGAATCTAGCTTTTCGCTAACGTGGGAGGGGAGGGGGGTTTGGCTTAGTGACGAAAGGGTGTCGGGGTTATCGCGCCACTATTCTGATGTAAATAAGTTTATAACAATTCACCTCTTCAGTCTGCCCTGAAGAAATCTTATAAAGACGAATATTAGGCAGAGTCGAATTCCAGTTTTTGGTGTATTGTATTTATTTTTCTGGTTCACGAACATGACTATTTGGGTTTTTTGTATTTATTTCTGTTGTTATTGTGGGTGTAATTTAGTTTGAAATCGATCGAAAATATTGTAAATTCGGTCGAGAATATAGGAGGATGAAGGAACGCCAATCATAAAGGGGCGGGGGTGAGGGGTTGGGGGGATATTGAAGCCCTGAAACATGCTCGGATTACCAGGGGTCTTAAAGAATGTTGATCATATATTCCCTTGTTAGTGTTTACAATTGAAAATACTGTTCATTTGCAACAAAAAAAAAATCAAAATAACCATCCGCGAATGAAGGCTGTTACTTTACTAATGTTATTTTAATGAAAGTTTCTTAGTTACTTGCTTGAATAAGCCGATGGAAAGAGATTTTTTGAGTCAGCATTGTGCGGGAGCGTAAAATGGCGGCGTGATTGTCACTACCTCGCGCGGCCGCACGAGAAAGGACTGGATCCTTGGACATGGCCCTGCGAGGATCGCGTACTTACCTGCCCTGTTCCAATAACACGACATCCTTCCAGCCGAGTTTAGACAAGTGATACGCGACTGAACAACCGATTATTCCACCACCACAGATAACAACTTTCGCTGATTGTGGAAGGCGCGACTCTGTGTGAATACCGCGACTTTGAAGCTTGGACTTTCTGTGGTCATTCAAATGCTGAGCCCGCGATAGACAACGGGAGTGTCTGCAAGAAGCGAAATACGACAAATTTTAGCCTAGTCGTAGGAGTTCTAATCGGGTCTACTACGAGGGGGGGGGGATACGAATTGTATCTATCCTAAGTCGGCGCTTGAAATGCCCATTTTCAAAAAATCTAATCGCTTACTTACAAACCTCTAATGGAGCTCAAAGTTAACCCGAATGTTTATCAATCTATTAATGTTATTCTACATATGAAGAAAACGTTGTCGGAAAAGGGACTGGTACCGATGAATCTTAGTTTCTCTTCAGATACTTTCTCCATTGACCAAGGATAGTCACATTCACTGTTTTTCTCTTCTGATTACCAAAAAAAGTTTACGAAGCACCTGCGGTACGGCAACCTTTAGAATGTCAAGAATCATGCAGTTTTTCCAAATAAGGAATATATTAGTTTCCTTATATGGAAGTTAACGTGTTAAGCAAAACGACAATTTTTTGCTACATGTTCTTGATATGCGAAAATCGGCTCAATTTTATTTGGCGGACAAAAAAAGGAAAAAAAGGTCATTTTCTTCATTTTGAAAGTATCATATAGTCCCTAGAATGGCCCCTAAAACTTACGATCAACAAAACCAATTGCTTTCATCTTTGGTTTGCTATTAGAAATAAGAGGTAGCTAAATAACAATAATAAAAACATCCTTGCCCGCGTATGGATCTATATCAGGGGCTAAATTTCAAAGTAGGTAAATAACAGAGTGACTGAAAATAAAAATGCGCCAATATCTCAGAATTCTAATAAAACTTACTCTAAGTGTCCAACAAGCTGACAAGGTCTATGTACAATAGCCTATAGCTTATTTGTTGAAAATGTCCTTGTATCGAAGTTAATTTAACGGGTTCACCTTTCCGTTGCCAAAGAAACAGCAATACAAAAATGCGCCACTTATATATAACTGCTTCTTGCTACGTATGCAGAAGATACACTCTTTTTTTATAAGAACTTCTAGTTTTCAGTTGAGGCTGGGCCGTTCTTATTTTTGGGACATTTTAAGGCTGAATATGTTCCTAACGATGTTCTCAATTCTTTAATTTTTAAATTTTAAATTGATCAATAGCAATAATAAGGTTGTATGTTACTTTGAGCAAAATTTGATTCTATATTTTACAACGCATCAGGGCTAAAAAAATAATGCTTTTCTGCTAGCTGGAGCCTCGGCATGTTCTTATCATGTTTTTGAAATTTGATGGAATCTCAGGCTGGACGTTCTTATAAAAAAAAAGGTTCTTATATTAAAAAAAAAAATAACCGCTGTGTCTACTTGCACGGCTTCCGGTAAAGGAGGCGAAAAAACTAGCTGCACGGTTGTCTGTAGAGGACCCGAAACGCTCCCCAAAAGTTCATCAACTGATCCCGAGACCCGAAACGATCCCCAGGAGTCCCCGAAATGAGCCCCAAGGAATTGCAGTAATGGACAAACAAAAAAAAAGTGGAAGGATTGGCCTTCAGTTTTAAAAACATATGAAACATTTTAGCGTTATTTGTGTTACTATCAGGAAATTTACATTGACTAAAACCATGTCCATTGTATTAAGATTTTAATATACGACTGCGCGGGAAATACAGTGGTTGAGTAAAAAATTGGGGTCAAATGACAATTCCCGTGATAGTAATTTGAAGATCCAGGCGTGAATAAATCATAAGTCTCCACATCGATCCACAGATAAAACATAAGGTTATTCTTAAGGTTATTTTTTGCATGTTTGTTTGTATTCGGTGAATGAAAGACCTATTGTGAGATCATGCAGGGTTGTACGGCCGACTACATGAGGGAAATTCAAAGTATTCAAAACTCACATAAACATTGCTTTCAACAAAAGCCACATCTTGCTACGTTAGTAAAAGGGTTGTTCGAGTGTATCACTCAGTGTGCTTTTGTCATTCCATCTTCTCGGCCAAACCGGCTGCCTAAAATGTGTCGGTAAATATTCGCTCATGTGAACATGGATTTCGTGGTGAAATACACGTTTGGTTGTCAAATGAATATGGATTTTTAGGGGTGATGTTTACCGGAAACAAGATTAATAGTGTCAGAGTCATGTGTCGAAACTGCAAAGGTATAGTGATGGAAGGTCAACAGTTTGGTTGTTCTGAGCAAGGCTGTGCTATCTTTGATGTTGTATTCAGTTTCAGCAGCAGTTAAAAATTGTGTATTTGTTTTGGACTCTGTTTATGGGTTTATCGCCAGGGCAAAACCCTTAATTATGCTTTAAGAATTGCAAGTTATTTCTCCTGCTTTCCCTTTTGTCCATTGCCGCAATTCCTTGGGGTTGATTTAGGGGACTCCTCGGTAACCTTTCGGGTCCCGGGATCACTTGGGGTACTTTTGGGGATCATTTCGAGTCCTGGGATCGTTTCGGGTCCTGGATCATTTCGGGTCCTGTACACATGTCTCCAGTCTCCAATTTTCTCGATTTTTAGCCTTAATAACAAGTTTCTGTCTTTGAAACCCTTCCACGATTATTTAGAACAGCCAAGCAATGATTTTTAGTTTGAAAAGCTGTGCAACAACGCAAGTGACACGCAAATGCTTGGCACAATGAATGAAGCGTGGAATTCCGTCAAACGATGGCTTCGAGCTTATATGCGAATGCAGGGCCATAGCCATGAGGCAAGTAAGACACTCGCCACTGTAAATTTTGAGAAAACTGGAGACAGCCGTGCAGCTAGTTTTTTTCCTCTCTTACCGGAAGCCGTGCAAGTAGACACAGCGAGAGAAAAAAAAGAGTGAACCTCTATTTATTATTTATTGTTTTTCCTTTAATCAATGCGTTTCCTTCAGTAATGAATTCATAAAAATCAAAGCCAACAGCATTGGACTTTGATAATAAGCGCTAGACTGGGACAAATCCTTCATCTGATTGTAAAATAAATCCTGTGTACATCGAAACCAAAGTAGAAAAGCGATCGATAGAGTTCGCGACGTGAACATTATTACAAGTTGCGTGACCGAAGCACGAAGCACGTCATAACAATAAAAAAAAGAGGCTAGAAAACTTTGTAAGAGAATTTATATCATCAGATCATAAAACAAGCATACACAAAACAAGGCATATTCGAGGTGTAACAGCGCACTTTTCAAAACACTTAAAATACTATATCTAGCGAGTTGAGTTCGAAAGATTAAGCGAGTTAAAAACAAATTTCTAACAATATAAATTGTCAACACCGCGTCAGCGATTTATTAAAGATGGAAAGGGCATCAAAACGGTTAAACAAATAAATCAGAAGTATATCTTTATGGATATCGTACTCACATCAATCGTCGACAAGCCACGAGGATTGAACTTCGCGACGAAAGCAGAGAATATCGCCATATACGTGCCATGATCGAGCCAAACTGAAAACGCTCTCTTTGTTTTACCGCGTCGCTGATTCAATGGTCATCACTGAAGCTCAATAGCTTCGGCGGCATCAATATTAGAATCACCGTGGTAAAATATGCTAAGCATCGTCAACTACAAAACACTTTCCTTTACCATGCGACTTCGATAGACTTTTTTTATTTTTTCTCATTCGCCAGTCACGTGTTTTAAGACCGGAAGCGGTTTTGTCAACTGCTGCGGATAACGATAACCGGTAGCTAGTTGTTCCTCCATAAAACCGGTTCGTCCATTGATCAGTTCGTCCATAGCAAAACCGGTTCGTCCATAAGCATAGCCGTTTCGTCCATAGATTTAATATGAGTTTTTAACTGCCGCCTTAGCTAAAACTATCAGTCTATTATTATGTAAATTTCAATGTTAATAGTATATATACGATGGTAGGAATATTCTCATTAAATCCCCTGATGAGTGGGCAACCACGAAACAGACCTGTAGGGAAACCTATGTAGTTTGTATTTTTTTTCTCAAACCAACACTATACACCGCTCTACTTTCGAGTATTGAGCACTTTCTATGAAAGCCTTCAACCATCATTTTATCCAGACTCCAAGTTTTTCTTGTTGAGCACTCTACGGCTACTCATTATGGAAAAATTCCACATCAACTACTCAACGAAGAATATTCCCCTACCATCTCGCAGTGATTACCTCCAACGCCTTATTGAAAAAACCGAACACTTTTTACGCCGAATGCGCTGGAAAGCACACTTCTTCCTAAACACAGACACCGCCTCGACCTCCAAAGAAACCTATGGATTCCGCTCAACCAAAAATCCGCCTCCTGTAGAAGAACTGAAAGAGTTCGAAGAAGACATGTTAAAAATGATCCAGTCAGTAAAATTCAAGAACCTGAACACTCCTTTCCTGGGCAAGCTAAAAGAAGACACCGACATCATTAAAAAAGAACCTAAACTACTGATCCCCGCAGATAAAACCACAAACTTCTACAAACTAGAGCCAGCTACCTACAAGAATCTCCTAGAAAAAGAAATAAACAAGTCCTACAAAAAAGCACCCTCCGAAACAACGCAATCTGTCCACGAGAAAAACAAAGAGATCGCTACAAAACTGGATTTAGACGATAGAATGGACACCACAGCCAACAAGCAAGCCTTCATAACTCTCAAAGACCATAAGCCGAACTTCGCTAACAAACCTACCTGCAGACTCATCAACCCCACGAAACCCGAAATCGGAAAAATCAGCAAAAAGATCCTCGACCGTATCAATAGCGTAATTGCAAAGAAACGAAACTTCAACCAATGGAAAAGCACTAAAGCCGTCATTGACTGGTTCAAGGCTGCCGAAAACAAACACCAACTCAACTTCATCTGTTTTGACATTGTAGAATTCTACCCATCTATCAGCCAAGACCTACTATCAAGAGCACTCGACTTCGCCTCCAACTATGACGAAATCACCCCTGATGAAAAAGAGATCATAACCCACTCCAAGAGCTCCTTCCTGGTCCACAACCAAACACCCTGGCAGAAGAAAAGCAACACGATATTTGATGTTACGATGGGGAGCTTCGATGGCGCAGAAACCTGTGAACTTGTAGGCAACTTCCTTCTCTCCCAACTTCAGGACCTCAATATGAACGTAGGACTCTACCGCGACGACGGACTAGCCATCACCAACGCCACACCCAGAGCCACCGAAAACCTAAAAAAGGAACTATGCCGCATCTTCAACAACAACGGACTCCGAATCACCATTGAGGCAAACAAACAAGTTGTCAATTTCCTAGACGTCACCCTTGACCTAAAACGTAATGCACACCAGCCTTATACAAAGCCGAACTCCTCGCTACAATATGTCCACCGTGAGAGCAACCACCCGCCCTCCATCACCAAGAACATCCCTGCTGGTATCAACAGACGCCTATCTGCCCTATCTTCAGACCAAGCCTCCTTTGACCAGACCGCGCCGCCTTACCAGAAAGCACTCGACGATAGCGGATACAACTACACGCTACGCTACGATCCCAACACCGTAACCAACCGAAAAACCCGCAAACGCAACAACATCCTATGGTACAACCCGCCCTTCAGCAAGAACACCAGCACCAACATCGGCCACAGATTCCTCACCCTGATAGACAAGCACTTCCCGAAAGACAACCACCTCCGTAAAATCTTCAACAGAAACACCATCAAAATCAGTTACAGCTGCATGAACAACACCAAACAGATCATCGACAACCACAACAAGCGCATCATCACCGCATCGTCGGCCACCGAGATCGCCAACTCCGCCCCTACCACTACCAACAACAAGACATGCAACTGCCGACAGAAAGACACCTGCCCTCTAGACGGAAACTGCCTACAGACATCTGTTATCTACCAAGCTACCGTAACTCGAAAAGACAACAACACCTCGGAAACATACGTCGGGCTCACTGAAAACAGCTTCAAGACCAGGTACAGAAACCACACCGCATCATTCCGACACGCCAAACACAGAAACTCCACCGAACTCAGCAAACACGTCTGGACTCTCAAGGACAACATGACTGAGTATTTTATTTCATGGCGCATTCTTTCTTCCCACTCCGCCTACAACAGTACCACTAAGCGTTGCAACCTCTGCCTCAAGGAAAAGCTGACGATCATCTGCCAACCCGAACTATCAACTCTAAATAAACGCAATGAACTCGTGTCCTCGTGCCGCCACAGAAACAAAGCCCTGCTACGAAACAATTAGAACTGTTAATCCCATCACCGTTAAATTTTCGCGCTATCAATTTTTCACACGTTCCGCCCTGCATATTTATGTAACTCGCTATTGTTCCTCTTGCCGCCTTAGCTAAAACTATCAGTCTATTATTATGTAAATTTCAATGTTAATAGTATATATACGATGGTAGGAATATTCTCATTAAATCCCCTGATGAGTGGGCAACCACGAAACAGACCTGTAGGGAAACCTATGTAGTTTGTATTTTTTTTCTCAAACCAACACTATACACCGCTCTACTTTCGAGTATTGAGCACTTTCTATGAAAGCCTTCAACCATCATTTTATATATATATATATATATATATATGCACAAAATTGTTCCAGCAACTTGGCAATATCTCGGTGGGGTTTTCTACCACCAGCGTGTCATTGTGTAACAGAGATCGGTGTCAAACTGTATCGTACCCGAGCTACTGAAATTGAAAATAAAAAGTTATTTGAAACATTATCTATACATTTCAGAAATCGATTTGATGTAAGATTCGTTGGAATTCGTAATATAAGTAATGGTGAAATTATGGACGAACATGGAAGAGCCGGTTTATGAAGGAAACGGCTGGGTTAATCGGATAACTGGTAATGGTCACCAGTTGCCCCTGACTGAATTCAATAGCTTAGATAACTCATATAAATTTATGATAATTTTTTAGACTTGTTTTTGTTTTGATTATTTTTAACACACCTGTTTCTTTGTTTGTGTTTACGCTTTCGACCGGAGCGAACCCAAAAACATCTACTGTCAGAAAAGCCTACATAAGTCATTGGCCCAAGCTCACGGCAAGTGTAGAAGGTCTATCATAGAGTTTGTAAAAACAGTAGTTTGAAAGTGTGCTATCTTCTCTGCTCAGCCTTTGGAGACCTTTTTTTTTAATTAGGCCTTAGAGCATTTCTTATTGTTAACGTGTTAAAAAGAAGATAAAAAAGCCCCACAGCCCCCAATAAAGCAGACAACAACGTTATATAGGGCACTTTAGAGTTTATTTCACAGCACATGTTACATTATTTTCATCTCGTGGATATAAATAAACACAACGCTGATATTAAACTAAAGGGTGTATTTTGTCTATGATATTAACCTAAAGGGTCTATTTTGTCTATTACGTCTAAGTTCAAGCGTCGTATTAATATTATCCATGGCCGTATCAATGCAATACAAGCAAATGAAGATAAAACAATCAACTCGATTCATTTACATTATTTATTTCGTTGAATACGGCTCATGGATAATACGTTTGAGCTTAGCCTATATTTCCCCAACAAACCACAAAAACTCAAGTAGAATTCTGGATAGCTTCCAACGGTGGATTATTCAGTAAAAAAAATTGGCCCAAGGAAAACTCAAGACATAACCCCTTTAAACATAGTCTGTAATGTAAAAACTGTCCAGACCCCCTACACTTTTTGTAGTATTGTAATCTGGTAAGATAATTTAACCTAGAAAAAATATTCATTTTATATTTTATAAGCAGACCTCTCATGAAAAATATTTTCTAGCATTATTTGAGAACCAGTTTCTTGCTGGCACATTTACTGTCCATGCTTTTCTCTTTGTCTCTTCATGATAGTTCATGCTTTTTAAAATCTCTTATATACTTATTCAAATATCAAAATAATGACTTTTATCTAAGAACGTCAAATTCCCTGACTTTTCATACTGTGATAAGTCTAATTACTGTAACAGACTTATCAAAGTTATTTAAGGTGACTGATACTGATTAAGTAGCCATTGCTCAAGTTAGATAGAATGTCCTTTTAAGTGTTAAAAAAATGGTTATAAACTAAATAATTACATAATAATAAATATCATTGACCACTTGCAATGGAACTGTAAACAAACCAAAGAAAATTCATGCATAATGAAACCAAGTTTAAACTTTACTGTCACAAAACAGCTACTTCGGTTTGGAGGCCCAGGTCATGTCATCCGCCCTTGGCTTATGACCTGTAATCTTTTCAATGAGATACTCAAGGGCTGGCCAAAACCTAATAAGCTCTAAGGGGTAGTCTAGCCATCCTGTGGTAATACAGAAATATGTCTCATGGGGCGCAACGTGGTGAATCCGATGGTGAAGCTTTGGCAGGATGATATGCCAGCTTTGGAGTTTCTCCACCCACCATGGGAGCCCAAAATATGTGTGTGACCACTTGTGGATTTGATTGGTTAGCATGACAAAGAAGCCCAGGGAAAACAGGAAACAGTCCAAGGCATACCAGGAGCTGATGGTGTTTTGATCACAGATGAAGTATTTGGCTGTCACTACTGACAGGACTGGAAGAGTCAACAGGCAGTTGTCGCCATTTGTCTCGATGAGGTCATGCCGGGTGATAGCTGTTGGGTCAACATGGTGTTCACGGAAAGGCCTGATAAATGCCTGTAAAAAAAATGAGGAAATGGAGTCAGACTTGATGGGAACAACAACTCCTTGAAATATTTTAAAGAGCCCTAAAGCAAATCTATGAAGGTCTCTGGTCCATATCTTAGCTACAGCCTGCTTCTATCCATGTTATATTATGGGGCTACACCTAATTCGATACATGTGGTCAGTAAGAAGACAAGAATGGTAAATGGCAACTCCAAGACCAAAACGTGCTAATTATAAAAGCGATAAACTTCAGTGATGAAAGAACATACATTGATGTCCTTAATAAGGTTATTGTTTGATTGATCAACTACATTGCCCTAGTTCTGCCACCATCTAATACTGTTAAAGTGAAAGGGAATTATTACCTTGCCAAAAATGGGAATATCCACAGAGCCCCATGTGTCCGCCGCCCAGTGGACCAATCCAGACATGAAGTCAGCAACAACCATCCCGCCAACTACAATGGATCAATGACATGACATTATCAGCCACCTAGGGGGCAGAGAGGGGGCCGAAACTGGGTATTCTTATACATTTATAAATGAGGATTAAAAAGGACTACCAACTCTACAAATTACAAATAACTTTTTAAGGGTAAAGGCAGAAACAGGTTGTAATTCCAATAACTAAAACCTAAGACAACTGTGCATAAATAAAACAATACATACCTATTCCCAATATCACAGCTTTGATGTGAGAAATTTTAAAATTGATGCAGAGAAAGATTATTAGAGTTGAGGAGATAATAGCATAAGAAACAACACTGAACGTTTCCAGCATCCGCTTTTCTATAAAAAAAAGAACAAAAACTAGTGAGATAAAAAAATATCGTATTCATTGATGTGTGTCAATCAATCAATAGATCAATCAATCTATCATTCTTTATTGAATTTTATTGTTTATACAATAAGGGGAAAGCTGAAGCCAGATGCTTATAAGGCTTGGTCAGCAAAGAATGTAACATATGATAGGACTTAACAATTTCAGCACACTAACACACACATGCACACACCCACCCACGCACACATCCACACATGTGTATTCCATGCTAAAAAGTTTATCAACCAAATACCAGTGTGAGTCTTACACATATCCAGGAATAATAGAAACAAGAACACATCCAAATTTCTAAAACATATAATAAATGGGGCTACCAGATCCCGATAAAAAAAGTTAGTAATTTAAATTTTTCGATGTCGACTTGAAAAAAATACAAGAAATTGGTATGTGGTTCGTATGGACCCTATAAAATGCATGTTATTACGAATAACTCAAATCTGTATACTTCAGGGAACAAATCTGCAAAATTTAGCAGATAATTGTTGTTTTTGAATTGTGCACTTGCAATCAAGAATGGTGACATTCTCACGAGCGCCACTTTTTTTGCAACTAACAACAAAACAGTATTTTCTTTTTTTGCATATAATTCTCTGCTATAAATTATTCTTCCCTTCATTGTGGGTAGCATTGCAACAGAAAACACTTCGCCAATATTTTGTGGTATAGATATTGCCATCTCTGAATTTTACGTTGTTTTAGATTTTCCTGCCAATACTTGGAATAATTCACTGTCCTTTTGCGTGGCCAGGAAAATTTTCAAAGATCTGCAGAAAATTTAAATTTCAATCAAATTTAATTCTTTTTTTTCAGAATTTGAAAGATTATCTATGCTTTTTTTTGGCTAGATTGATATAAGTGAAAGGTTTTAAGAATTTTATAGAAGAGCTAATAGCTTCAGCGAGACTGACAGAGGCCGGCGAGGCCGCCATTTTTGAGCATGCACTGTGATCACCTCGCTTCAAGATTTTAGCAGCAGCAATGTGGAGTTTCCCAGAGCCCTTCGTTTGGCGACGCATGCACATAAATAAGAAGGGCTCTGGGGACGAGATTGTATGCAGTCCCTAAGAAACAAAAATAGAAATATTCGGGTGGACTACCTGTGGTAATAATATTCGGATGGACTACCTGTGGTAACATCATACCATATCGAACGCATGTCATTATGTCAAAGTCCACAGAAACATTTCATAACAAACACGAAAATCATTAAAAAACATTATATCACTATTAACAATTCGCTCGCAATTCTCTTATTGTTCAATAGTTTAATCAAAAACTACGTACAAAAATGCCTAGCTTTTCGATAGAAGTTAACAAGGCAGCGCTCGCTATCTTTTTTTATTATGATACGTACGAGACGTGCGTTTTCTCACAACAACTTGAAATATATGACCGGTTGGACTAAATAAAACCATTTGTTTCTTTAAAACCAAAGATTAAAAATACCCTACGAAACACTACTCAATTAAGTCTCAAAGATTCTAAACCTACAGAAAATAAGCTCAGGGGAACGAAGAAATCTTACGAATTAAGTATTATGCAACTTGCGAGCATTATGGGGGTCGTTTAGCTTGTGAGCATTGTTAATGACAATGTTTACAATGAATTCAAGCTGAAACATGGATTAAAGCTACTAATATCAGAAAAAAAAGTAGAACATGATTAGAAATCGTGATTTTCATGGAGTTCGCACCTTTTGTGTATCCACTTGCGAGGATTGTTTTCGCACCAACGGACTTGCCCGAGTTTCCTTTGTTGTCTGTTCCATTTTCCTTCGCTCTGTTTCTCAAATGACTTGACTCGGTTGCCATTGGGTGAACTGGGAGGGTTTCGTAGCGATCTAGTCAAGGATGATGTGGGGACTTCCCCAAATCACAGGCCCATCAAATGCCCGGGTAATGGATGCAGTTTGACTCGCAAGATGGCCGGTCAACTAGATGAGCCTTCGGTTGTTGTTAGGGCAGCGGAGAATCCTCGTTCCCGCGTTCTTTTTGAATACGGATTCCGGAAACTCAGACTTATAACGGATGAGACCCAGTAATTAACGCGTTTTTCCTGGGGTTATGATTATGCCGCTAAAATGTAAGGGTGGTTATTGGTGATACACAGACTGGGATCCCTTAGGATGGTCTGAGCTATGGTCTCAGTATTTCCATTGGGTTTCTTTTCCTGTATTGAATACACTAAAAGCTAACATGCTAACATTAGCCGGTCAAAAAAACTTTGAGAAACAGAGCGAAGGAAAATGTTTAGCATGTTAGCTTTTAGCTAACATGCTAAACAGGCGCTAGTTGCGTAAAAGACGGAAAAGCCGAGCTTTGTCGCGCGAGGAAACGGAGGCGATAGCGAGCGGATTTCGGAGCCATTTTTGGCTTTTTCGGGAGCTTTTCTGAGGTGCTTAAAGAGAGCCTGTTTCGCAGGCAATGGAAAAGCTGGTGCTGCTAGCAATAGAGAAAAGAAAAATTATTTGAAGAGTATACTTTGTACATGTCCAAACTAAATATAAATTGGAGTATAATGAGAATTCAAATCAATAGCAAAGATTGGTAAAAAAAAGCATAAAAAATGATCTTAGGATACTAAAAAAAAAAACTTCCGTTCAGGGTGTTAACTGTGACCTCATTTTCGTTAAACGTCACGATAAGACACGTTGTGGTCACTTTCTTCACACGGAGATTAAATCTTCTCCACCTCGCCATGTCCTTGGTAATGCGCCTCCAAATATTTGTTAAGGCTTTGAGTTATTTTCACACGCTCTTCAATGACTCAATTTGCAACAAACGCGAGAGCAATCAGACGCTGTGCTCCGACCAGCTGGCACTACCAATACTTGTATTCACAGACTAACAATAATTGTACTGACACAAGGTAGTAAAACCACCAAGAACTGGTCAATAAACGAGCTTCAAATCAAGAACAAGGTTGGGAAAATATGTTGAACGCCTCTGTGGAACAGTGCCCTGGGTACTAGAGCAGCGGCTCGAATTGCGATGGCGTTTCGAGCGTTAGCACTTCGCCGAAGCTTTTTTTTGTTCTAAACAACGCCTACGCGACCATCAGGTTTTCTACACCTTGCCTGTAGTCTTTTCATATCACATGATCAATGAACAGTTTGACAATTAAAATAAAGAGCAGTCGCGTACCCAGAATTGACCGAGGGGGAAGCGCAGTCATAGGTATAACTATGGGAAAAGCATAGTAATTGAGGGTTCGACTTAATAAAATATTACCCATTTTTTGGCCGCCAAGTATACCCCCTGTGTACACGCCTGAAGAATATTTTAATGTAATTATAATTAAAATTATTTTAACGCTCTCATCCCTCCGCCTCCATATATTAGTCAACCTTCACGAAATTGTCCTATAATTTTTTTGGCACAAATGACTGATATTTTGAAATATTGAAATATTTTTCGCGTTTTCGGTTAAAAATCATCGGATATTGTTACGTAACCGATCGTAAGTAAACTGGTGACAATGCGTCTTTAACTGTCTTTAACTGTGGTACACCAGCAGGCAGTGGGTGTCTCGGTAGTTTACCTTTACATTATCACAAAAGCGTTTGGCTTTAAAAAACATGCGCAAAATTTGTAATCCATTCCCATTCACAAGAGATTTTAGTCGTAGCAGGGAATTATTTTTATGTTTCTTTCATTTTCTATTAAGTTTCTCTTACTTCTTGACCGCTCGCTGTGTTCCCAGATGACGTCACGTCTTTTAGTTACCCTACTGTTTATGGGCTCATTGTGGCAAGCGGTCTCTTCCCAGACCGCCGCGCCGCCAGGCTGTCCTGTACATATTAATGGCTGAAGCATCCCTTGTAGTTTACCATTCGTGTACAAAGTCCAGTTCACACGTGCCTACAACAAGCACGACGTCTGTTATAGCTGCGTGAGTAATGCACATGCTCGGGTTTAATTTTTGCATTAAAGTCCACAGCGAGGGCAGAGGGGATAAACTCATAGACCAGGTTACCATACTATGGCACCAAAAATTCTGAAAGGTGGTTGACCAGGGGGTAAGATGTGGCTGAGTGGTAAGGCTTTTTGGTTTGTTTGTTATGTAGGGCCAGATGTATGGCTGGTCTCGCGATGCTTGTGACAAAGCCTTCAACAAAGACATGTACACGACCTGCGAAGAGTGCACGAAAACGTCGGTTTATCAGCAAAGTCTGGGAATGGGTCAAGAGCTTCGTCACAGACGCTAAGACCCGATGCCAAGGAGTTGCCGACTTCTACTACACTTCCGTCAGTCTGTTCGGTCATTCGAACTTCATGACAGTCTCTCCTAGCTGGTGCCAGTTCGCTTGCGCCGAGACATACGGTGACCCTAATACGGTACTAGTCAGGAAATGAGCAACCGACCTTGCGAATATAGAAGCCTAGAGTTAAAGCCGCATTGTCACCAGTTTGCTTCCTTAGGTCCGACGGAAACCTCAACCGTTAAAAGACAAAAGAATCTATTAAAATCCGAGATATTAAACAGGCCATCCGCTCTAAATTATCAATCACATCCTCAAAGAAACTTCCAATAAACACACTGCTTTCAATATTTTGAAATATTTTTCGCGTTTTCCGTGATAAAATCATCGAAGATTGTTACGTATTAGACCGGAAGTAAACTTGTGATAATGCGGCTTTAAGCAGCCTAGAAACCCCTATGTAAGCGAGCAAACTTAGTTGCAGCTTTTTAAACGAGCAGTAAATGTGATAGACAAGAAAATAAAATACAAATTCAGGATCTATTTGGTTTCACATTGTTTTATTAGGTCAATTAATTGAGTTTAGTCTAGTCCCCGCCGTTCTTTTTGAGGCTCCTGTGCTAGGGGATAAGATAAGGGGACTGGGACGAGCACAGAGAAATAGTTTCCTGTGATGTCACACACTTATCTGATTAGCCTTTATAACCACGATAGCATTCGAGCATTGCAGGTGAAAAGCTAGCCCAGCAATGCTACAGCTGTTTGAACATTGGCTGATGAAGGCTTTATTTATACAAGGCTTTTGCTGTTACGACGTCAATGTAATAATAACAAACGTCTACATTCCCTTGACTAGCGAAAATACTTGACGG
This sequence comes from Nematostella vectensis, assembly GCF_932526225.1. Lineage (NCBI taxonomy): Eukaryota > Metazoa > Cnidaria > Anthozoa > Actiniaria > Edwardsiidae > Nematostella > Nematostella vectensis. The sequence continues at coordinate 2,688,060 of NC_064046.1, forward strand.
CTACGTGCGAAACAAAGCCGTTATAGGTATTCGTTCCTTTTCACACAAAAAAAATATTTTAATTGAAATCTTTTGTATTTTTTTTACACTTTGAACATGAGAAGTACCACCCAGCTACAAAAAGGCCCCTTTACTCGATGTTATTAGAAATACGCAAACACATACAAAGTTATTCTATGATATTTTAAAAGAAAATTCGATTCTTAAAGCATCAGTTGCGAATATGTTTATAACAAGAAATTAGTTTACCATGGGCCACGATTTTTGTTCAATATAACAGAGAAAAAAAATACAACGCTTGGACATGAGTTTCGTTTTGATAGCTTCCGTCTTTTGTTTTCGGTGGTTTTGTTAAGTCAACCGTAGCCCTTGGATAACTGCTTAAAATCAACTGGTGATTTTCGTCGTTTTGCAAATAACTACCTACATCTGAGAATACAATATGGAAAATTATCTTTAACGTTTACCAGACATTTTAATCTGAATTTGTATCATTAAGATAGTAGCAAAAGGGAAACGAATAGGAGAATTTTATTTTTTTTCATTTTCCCCTGTTGTCATTGTCGAGTGCGGTCACTCAGAGTACCTGCATTAAAAAGGCGGGAAAGACTTCCTAAAAATGAGATCTAATCTAATCCCTCACTGATTTCCCCCAGTGTTTCGGGCCCCCTGTGGTCTGCGACTCTTGTTCCGTCGTGACTGCTTACGCCCAGTCCTTCGCGTTCGCCGCTTCTTGGTTTTTATTGGGGAGACAGGTCGATGCTTCGATTTCTTATCTCGTTTAACGTGCTTGCTTCGACTGACGACCCCTAGTAGATATCGAATGGAAGTCGGTAATGGCTTTGGATTTGGAGAAACAATATCAAATTCCTTTCTTATTCAAAAGGTAGGCTACCTTGCTAGCATAGCTTTCTTCCTGTTTCTTTATATCAGCACACCTATCCGTGTCACGTGTCACTGTTCTTTCGTGTTCTCGTTTGTTTGTGTCCGCACAAACAGGAATAAAAATCTACTAGCAGGGTAAAGGTGGGCATTACCGAATAGCAAACAGTTTGTTTTGGATTTAGGGATGTAATGCTAAACACGCGTGTGAAAATCATCGCGAGAGACAAGCAGGGGAGACCTGCGATGCTTACCGCGCGTGTGAAAATCACGCGAGACACGCAAGCCGAGACCTGCGATGCTTACCGCGCGTGTGAAAATCACGCGAGACACGCAAGCCGAGACCTGCGATGCTTACCGCGCGTGTGAAAATCACGCGAGACACGTAAGCGGAGAACTGCGATGCTTAACACGCGTGTGAAATTCAGCGCGAGAGACACGCAAGCGGAGAAGGGAACAAAAAAGGAAGGAACGAAAATGGACTCGTTTCGTTTCTTGTCTGCTAACTTCCCATACATTTTATCTATTTTCAAACGCGCACCTAAGCTCCAACCTCTGTTTACTTTTTTTTTTTTTTTTACCTGTCTCGCTTGGCGTCCAAGCGTGAAGGATCGGTTGTACCATTTCCGGCAGATTACTGCAATCCATCAGCACGGTGTTGTCGATTTCGCTACCAATCCGCGCCTGCGCGTTCCACGTGACGCCGTTAAACTCGTTCATCCAGTTTGTCCAGTTTCCACGGCACTTGCTGTTCATGTCTTCGCAAGTTTTCCTAAAAAAAAAGGCCATGAAACTCCTATATATCATTTCAGTCAAGCGAACTGGGAACAAGTGGAACAATCTTTCACCAACTTCATATTCACCAACTGCGTAAGCTGGTTCGTAAGTGTTTTTGTTGTTGTTATTTAACCAACCAAAGCTTAAGCACGAACGAATTTGCCTTACATTTAACGCCTCGCCAACTACCCCAATTTAAAGTTATCTGTCGGGAGCCCAAGCTTACTTCTCATTCTAAATAATGACATTCATCTACTTATATGAGCACCAAATAAGAAGACTTACTTGCATATTCCCCTGCGCTGTGGGGGGTCTGTGGTGTGGTCGCATAGCGGAAAGTAGTGCTGACAATAGATGTCCCGGATGAGCTGAAAACAATAGCTGTTCATGATCTCCACTGTACGCTGAATGAACCTTGAGTTGCTGTTGTTGACCGGTGGACCACGGAAAGTCACTGTCATGAGAGTAGTCTCTCGCTCTAACTGCTCGTCCCGGCCCGCAGAGTACACGAGGGTTTCTGGCGGGACAGTATTCTTGCAGATGCCGTCTTCACCTCTGACATACCTCATGCAAGTACGTGTTTCTCGGCGTCCATTCAAATTCGCGTTACTTTCAATTGGATAGAAGCACCTGTACGCAGAGAAACACAAATGTCACAGGTCTTATAAGACAGACGCAAGCATATCAAGAAAATTAGCCAAAAATTGTCGTTTTTGATAAACGCGGTCACTTCCATATAAGGAAACTAATATAATCCTTATTTGGAAAAACTGCATGCTTCTTGTCATTTTTAAGGTTGCCGTACCGCAGGTGCTTCGTAAACCTTATGAATTGTAATCAGAAGAGAAAAACAGTGAATGTGACCATCCTTGGTCAATGGAGAAAGTATCTGAAAAAAAACTAAGATTCCTCGGTACCAGTCCCTTAAAAGACAACGTTTTCTTCATATGAAGACTATACATTCGACTTATTAGGACACCGTATGACAACATAGGCCTTATAAGATCATTTAAGAATAAAAAGCCTTATAAGGTTAAGTACCATATAAGGACACAGCAAGTATGGCAACACAAGCCTTATAAGGTCAAATGACAAAAAAAGCCTTAAACACGAGGTTCCGCTATAAATGGGAAAGCTCCTCCCACCCCCGGGCTCGAATTTGCAATTATAATCATAACACTGCCAAGCTAGCAATCACAAATAATATGTCTCTTGTAAAACTGCTTATCTCAGAGCCTCAGTCGGCTGGAATAAAACTACTTTTGCACAGGTAACAAGGCAGTTGTGTTTAAAGATTGATAAATTAGTGATTTGCCCTCCACTCACGTTTTCGGTGCAAAATTTTAATTTTTTCGCTATCCATAATCTAACGCATCTGCATACATTATTATCGCGCTGTGATGAAAATGTTCGTACTTTAGAGCGCACACAGCTTGGTATAGCATTATTTTACTATAAACAGAACCATTTTAGGTGGACAAGTCTGGGAGTGACATTTAATAAGGTTTAGAATATAATATTTGAATTGAGCGATCAGAGCAATATTGTCCTGACATGTTGACTCATTGGCGGCTGATTGATAGCTGATTGTTCTTGAGCCCGAGGGTGGGAGGAGCTTTCCCTTTTATAGCGGAACCAAGTGTTTAAGATCAAGTACCGCGTGCGAAAATCACGTAAGGCAGAACAAGCAACCTGGATCCCTGAAACAGGAAAAATGAGAAACTGATACTACGCTTACACAGTGTTTGTTTGAAATGGCGCGAATTGTGTAAACGCAGTTTTGAGCTACATTGACCTACCCAACTGTGATATTCTGTGCTTGTCTGCCGTCACCTACAATTCAATCAAAACAAGCAACTAAGCATAAGTACTACATGGGGATGGTAGGACGCGAACCGAGCAAGACTTCAGCACAGCCCGCGTGACTTATTATCAGCGGATAGCCTGGTCCCGCGCAAGCGTGTACGCATGTGCAAACTTCTGTACTTTTGTATCAATACTTCAAAACGGCTCGGTCTTCGCGGACGCACCACTGTGGCCTGTACACTTCAAGAAATTCCGAGAATCTTTTCGTCAGCGGATAACCTCTAGCTGCGCACGCGCCATGTAGACTTCCAGAAAATCCCGCAAATCTTATATCAGCGGATATTCCACCCGCGCACGCGTGGTTACTTTGATACTTCAAGAATGCCCGCGAATCTTTCATTAGCGGATGGCCTGTTGACGCGCAAGCGCATTTATTATTTCACCCTCAACCTCTATCCGTCGCGGGGACTCGCCAAACCACAAGACGTGAGTGCGGCGCAGTAGATGAAAAGGTAGACGATATGGCCATGAGCCAAGATGGTCTTGGCCAAATTTCCAGTCATCATTTCCGCAGATAAATGAATCAAACAAAGAAAAAATGGACATTTTACTTTAAATTATTGTTTTAAAGTTTAAATCATCCTCAAAAACGAAAACAAAAATTGTCTAAGAAATAAGAAAAAGTTTTCTATGCTAGCTTTCGGGGTTGCATTATTACAGATTTTCAAGCTTTTTTGTTCATCGTATATTCCTGGTTAACTCTTCAAAGTATTATAATATAAAATCTACCTGCAATACAAGGTACAATGAGCTTATGCAATTCCTTCGATGGCTAGCGTGACGTCTGCGTGGACGGTGATTAGCACCAACACGAGCGCTGGGTGCTGATTGTATTATAAAAATCTCTTCAGAAATAAAGAACAATAAAGTCACTCTAAAAAATGCGCTCTTGGAAGTTTTCTCCCCCATAACATAGTACCCTAGTGATTGCGTAGTCCTCTATTATAGAAGCAATCTCTTTATGTGTTGTTTAAAGTTACCCAAGCAGAATACGCTAGACTTAAATGCTTGCTGCAGATGCCGTAGAGCTGTCATTTGAGCATTTTTTGTCTCGGTTTACATAGAAATTTTAAACGAAGGCGTGTTAATTGTGGAGTTTAGGTAAAATGGACTTGATAAGGAAGTCTTTAAACAAAAATAGTCTAAAGATAGATCACAGAACAACTGCGTCTCTACTTCAGAGCCTATCATGAAAAGAAAAACCTTTTGAAAAAATCTAAACGTGTTTTGACTTACCTATATTTCGGACCGCTCGCTTCTCCAGACGCCTGGCTTCTGTATGTGCGAGAAGGACAACCAACAAGAAACACCAAGCAGAACACATGATACAGCGAAGATCCGACAAGATTACAATTATTTGTTGCAGCGTCTTCAAGATTCCTTTGAAGTCTGAGCCGACTTGTTCTCGCGAAGGAATTTAAAGTTAACGTATGGGCAACAATGCTTAGCCCGGGGCTAAACGGAGAGGACCATCTTCACGCAGAGGTCAAAGAGAATTGTCAACCATCTGCTGCAAGCTTATGACAAATACTATTTAAACAAGTTCATCCCAGGTTGGATGTAGACTCCTTTTGTCGTCTATCTGCTTAATTTGAGTGTGAAATTCAACTCTAATCCAGCTTTGTAAAGAATTTTTGGTGAAGAGAATAAGAGTTGTCGATTGAGACGCGTGACTTTGAAGAAAACCTGTGTTTCCCATTAAAATCAGGTCGCTCGCCGCAGTATTGTCCTCCCATGGATTTCCATCACTGAAAGATCTTTCTAGATCCAGCGCAATAAAAAGTCGATGACAACATCATAACACATTTTCCTGAAAAACCCTTGAGGTTTTGCAGACTTGGCAAACAAGGGGATTGTAAAAGAGATTACGGATTTTTTGCAGCTAATAGCATCTTAATAGCTTGGGTTGAATCGAGATGTGATGGGTATAAGTGACAGCGTTGCTAGAGGCGTTATAATCGCCCTCAGGAAAATCTTCTTGTACAGTTTATAAACGCCAGGAGCAATTCCACAACACCAGTACTAAACAAAAGGCCAACACATCTTAATTTCAAACGAAACGAAATGCGAAGTAGATGTTTTTGCCCACATTCATTTTAAAATACGTTTCTAATCGCTTACTAAAAAAATCTCCAATGTTTTGAAAAACAAAAACGCTGAAAAGATCTTCCCTCTACTTAGTTCAATTCCATTGTTGGAGCCTGGTATGACCTGTAATTCAAAGCATGCTCGCGTACGTGAAAAGCGATTTGCATTCAACTAGATCATAAAAGTTCAAAGGTGTGACAAATTTGAGACAGTAACTTGTTAAGCTTCTGAGGTACGCGACAAAACTTCGGACGTGACGAACAAACCAACAGTTTTAACTGTTTTAACTATTAGCGAGGTGATTGAATATGTTTGACAACTTAAATAGATTGGGTTGAAAATACATAGACACATTTTGTCGACTTGACGGTCAAAATAAAACTGCACAAATACCATGAAAAAAAATTATGTATCAATACCACTTTGTCAACAGGAACATTCATTCGAAACTATTTCTATCTCCCATTCAAGAAATGGTAAATCGTTTTACGCTGTTTGAATAGACAATGAAAGGCGAAAGATTTTAAAAGGTCGAAGTGCAAAACAAACAATGAACAGATGGCACGATTTTACATGCTTTAATTAGCTACCAATTCAGAGACTAAAACTAACTTCACTATGAACTTGATGGTTACGATAAAGGACTTTGATCCAGTTTAGGTCTACAGCGCGCAACGGTTTATGGCGCACAAAAAGGTTCAATTGCTCACGGCGCGCAAAGGCTCACGGCTCTCTAATACGCAATTAGTCATGGTGCGTAAAGACAGTGCGCGCATATTCTTTACTTGCTAACGGCAAGTTAAGGCTCAATTTCTCATTGTGCGCAAAGGTTCAGTTACCAAGTGCGCGCAATGATTCAATTGCTTATCTACACTTAGACTCTTAAATACATGTTTTCATTACTAGTGTTATATACCAGAGCTCGTAAGCCGCACCCTGTTATTGTTTTTAACTTTCTCAAACTTGGAAACTTGCTAGGATGACGGAATGATGGCTAAAAGTGTTTTTCTATGTTATCAAAGAAAGTCTCACACTAGGAGATTGAACATTTTTGAGCACTTAAAAATGGCTTTCTAACTTGTAAACGTTTATAGACAATGTACAGTAAATAAGATTGAAAATTATTTGAAAATATGTATGTCACACACTTCATTATTACACCCTAATGACTTGATGAGAACACCCTGATGACTTGATTAGAACACCCTGATGACTTGATGAGAACACCCTAATGACTTGATGAGAACACCCTAATGACTTGATGAGAACACACTAATGACTTGATTAGAACACCCCAATGACTTGATGAGAACACCCTGATGACTTGATGAGAACACCCTGATGACTTGATGAGAACACCCTAATGACTTGATGAGAACACACTAATGACTTGATGAGAACACCCTGATGACTTGATGAGAACACCCTAATGACTTGATGAGAACACCCTAATGACTTGATTAGAACACCCTAATGACTTGATGAGAACACCCTAATGACTTGATGAGAACACCCTAATGACTTGATGAGAACACCTTGTTGACAGTATGATTGTATCCAGGGACGAATCCAGCAGCTCCAAAAAGGGGGGGGCCGAAGCAGGGTTTCAAAAAAGGGGGGTGGATTCATTGTTCTTCCGTGGATTTCCTTATATTTCTTGTTATTTGTAAGGCAAATATATGATAATGGGGGGGGGGGGGGGGGCCTGCTCATCCCACCCCTAGATCCGCCCCTGGTATCCTCATCCCACCCCTAGATCCGCCCCTGGTATCCTCATCCCACCCCTAGATCCGCCCCTGGTATCCTGGTCCCACCCCTAGATCCACCCCTGGTATTCTCGTCCCACCCCTAGAACCGCCCCTGGTATCCTCGTCCCACCCCTAGAACCACCCCTGGTATCCTCGTCCCACCCCTAGATCCGCCCCTGGTATCCTCATCCCACCCCTAGATCCGCCCCTGGTATCCTGGTCCCACCCCTAGATCCGCCCCTGGTATCCTCGTCCCACCCCTAGATCTGCCCCTGGTATCCTCGTTCCACCCCTAGATCCGCCCCTGGTATCCTCGTCCCACCCCTAGATCCGCCCCTGCTATCCTCGTCCCACCCCTAGAACCACCCCTGGTATCCTCGTCCCACCCCTAGATCCGCCTCTGGTATCCTCGTCCCACCCCTAGATCCGCCCCTGGTATCCTCGTCCCACCCCTAGAACCGCCCCTGGTATCCTCGTCCCACCCCTAGAACCGCCCCTGGTATCCTCGTCCCACCCCTAGATCCGCCCCTGGTATCCTAGCCAAAAGTTCAGAGTAATTAGTGTATCTTGGAGCCACTGCTACCAGGGCTTTCATGATTGTTACTCTCCTCAACAACACATTGTGACACTGAGTTATATTAGGGCCGCATTGTCACCAGTTTACTTTCGGTCGATTACAGAACAATCTCCGATTTTTAACAGAAAACGCGAAAAATATTTCAAAATATTGAAAGCAATGTGTCTATTGGAAGTTTCTTTGAGGATGTGATCGATAATTTAGAGCGGATGGCCTGTTAAAAACTCGAACTGGAACAAAATTGAGGTTTTCTGGTGGTATCTCTAGTTGGGTCCTAGAGATTTTTTTCCTCACCCAAAACAACTCGAAACCTCAGTGGCGTAAGAGAGCAATGTGACCATGTACAAAACCGTGTGGACTGGGTGTGATTCCCAGCTGAGTTGGTGTTTAAAGCCGCATTGTCACCAGTTTACGTCCGGTCGATTACGTAACAATATCCGGTGATTTTTAACACAAAACGCGAAAAATATTTCAAAATATTGAAAGCAGTGTTTCTTTGAGGATGTGATTGATAATTAAGAGCGGATGGCCTGTTTATTATCTCGGATTTTAATAGATTCTTTTGTCTTTTAATGGTTGAGGTTTCCGTCGGGCCTCCGGAAGTAAACTGGCGACAATGCAGCTTTAAACTGGCTTGGCAACACAAGTGGTACCATGAGCACTTCATCTCTATCTACACCTACAATACCTCCAAGAGAGTGCTTTGTATTCTAAGGCAAATTTCAGTTTTAGTCATTCCAAGCCAATCTGGCAATACTCCTGGCAGTAAAAGTTTTTGTTTTCTACTCACATATCACCACAGGAATTAATAACATGCTATTTCCTCAACAGTTCTTTAGTCTTTTCTTCAACGAGAAGGTCTGTGTCACTGGAATACTCGTCCGTAAGTTGCTGAATCTGAAAGGAGGGAGTAAAACATAGTATAAAATTTACAATTATCTCCTGAATCCAGTTAATTGGTAAACCTTAGAAATTTCACTTCAAAAGATGAAGAGATAAAATTATCTAAATCTGTGCTTTGACCTCTTGTTGGGAATCATGTGTCGCTGTACCTAATACTTCCAAAAGGGTAAGTGGTAGGCTGCACATTAAAAAAATATATATTTTAGTCAATAGAAGCTGTGTGTTACTACTCAGCAACAAAGACCTGTTTTGTAGGGTTTTTTTTATAATACTCATTACAACAAACTGTGGGCTTGTTGTAGGTTAAAGGTTTCCTTACCATTTTTTCCACTTGTTTCACCTCATCTTCTGATCTTCCCTGCTTGTTTTTCCTCACATCAGCCATGCCCTTTTGTCTCACTCTTCTCAGGTTTTGTTTGGATTGCTCACAAGCTTGGCGAGCTAGTTTCACCAAGTCTTGTCTATATTCTTGCGTAACTCTTGAAAGAGAAAATTGTTTTTAAGAATTTTGATTGGCCAGTCCTTTTGTTTATATTCAACAGTCTATTTGCAAGATCTCTTCAAAATAAGGATGCACAATTGAGGTCAAATACTTGTTATAACATTCTATTAAGATTAAATCAGTGACTTGCTTTTATTAGCTGATGGAAATGGATGCTTTGTGTGATTGACCTTCTTTAACCCACTCCCCCCTGACTTTTTTCTAGCTGAATTAACAAAAATAAAAACAGACAAAGGTTTAAACAATCAAAGAAAATCACAGGAGGGGGAGTGGGGTGGCATTGTCTGAAAACATTTGGATCATTTCCTTTGTAGTTATGATGCATCAGAATTTGTCAATAAGAGCCAGTAAGATAAAAGCAAGTATAAAAAAAGTAAGACAGTAAGATAAAACTTACTTTGGAATAGAGATAGTGATGGTGGTGTTATCAACTACTGGTTCAAAGTTTATTCTTGATTCTTTTATTGCTTGGGCTGCTGCCTTTGTATCCTAAACAACAAGAATTCATCATATGATTATGTTGTTTTAACCCCTGGGAAAATAGTTCCCTTGCTTATGTGCACTACTAATGTGACTTAAACATGAAAAGAAGCTACCTAAAGAAAACATCATATGGAGTGCAATTTTTACTAAACATTTGCCCTAAAATCTCTGCTTAGGCGAAAATTGCTGAAGATCAGGAGCGTGTAAAACAAAAGAATTTCAGCTGTGATGAAATTTTCCAAATTTTGGATGTTTTCGGATGGGCTTAGGGTAATTTAGCGAACTTCAACCAATTTCGTTTGCATTACTTTCTTTCAATACTGTATCATATATAGGATGTAGCAGTTTACTAATTACTGTTATCAAATACATAACACACCTTAGGGGAACTAGACATGTCAATCACAAACATGTTGTCTCCTTTCATTCTTATCTCAGCCAACTCGGCAAGAGTGGATTTCCCACTTCTGGTGGTGACCCTTATGTTATCAAGAGCATCTAATACAAATAAAAATGTCAGCCATGAGTTAAACTACGCTGGAAACCCCTATAGAGTTTACATCCCTTAAAAAGATGATCACCCTCCTCCCTAGAACAAACTTGAAGAGCGCTACAAAAGCATTATATATCATTATTATTATCATTATCTTTCAGTGTTCTTTAAATTTACTAAACAACTATTGCTATAGACAAACTGGTCTATGGACAAAATAACTTATCAAAAGGTCAGGGTTTTACTATACCTTTTCCCCTGTCACCCTACATATGTTAGTTAAGAAAAGCAGGTTTGATTATTTTGCTACTATTTACTTGTGTCAGGGATACTCAAGAATCTATTTTATTGCTAAAGGTTGGTTCTCACTTGGACATAAGTACAAGCCCAGCACACATAATTTTCAGATTCTCACTGGAACGCAAGCACAAGAGCAATTGCGAGAGAAACCAACCACTTGATTTTTTGCGCTTGTGCTTACATTTGAACAATTCTCACTTATGATTGCATCCCAGTGAGAACTAGCCTTAATAAATACAATAGGTAAAAATAGCACAAGTCACCCTTGTTAAGCACCAGAAAAATCTTCACACTTTTTTTCTCACCAGGTAAAATTTGAACAGTTATTTTTGAAGTATAGTCTTGCTTTAGTTTATCAATAGTGGACTCCATATTAGCCTTGATCTTTGAAAAGTCCACAAGTCCTTCAGCCAACTCGGGATCGAACATCAAAGTTCCCCCTGCCTTTTTCTTTTTTCCTGCGTAAACCATAACAAACAGAAAATCAATGTAATTAATAACCAAACTCAAGAGTACTATAAGCAGGAGATTGTGATTTTATCAACGAATACAGGATCTTTGTTTAAAGCCAGTTCAAAGCCCGGACAAACTGGAATCTAGGGAAGGTGGGATATTTGCATCCTTTGGAACGTATTTCATGGCACATCGGCACGTCCTTGATAACCTGCTGTCTTCGAGGATAAGTTCCCATAAAGAAATACTTCCAATTAAGGCAACACTTTACAGCCAGCACTGATCACTTTAAATATTCAGTAAAAACACACGAATGTTTATTAAAGTTTACACAGGTTACGTCAAGAGGGGAAAGTAAAGTGTGTGCGGTAATTGATAACAAACCTTTCTTTGCAGAATACCAGCGTACAGCAGTGAGTCTGAGGACTGTTGTCTGGGTGCGACACGTACTCTGTGTGCCGATAAATCGTGAGAAAGAAGCTGGGAGCATGGCTGAAATTGATACAAAGAAAACACAAAGAAAAATGGGGAAAATCCTAAAAGTTACACACGAAGTTATCTCATTGAGCCCGCGATTAAAATGTAGTAAATTGGGTTACTATTTCATGTAACCTACTCCCAAGTCAATATCTTGTTCTTAGCCAAGCTTACCTACCCTCATCTTTCCATCATCAACCCTCATCAACCCTTATCAACCCTCATCTACCCTAATCAGCCATCATCAACCCTCATCCACTCTCATCAGCCGTCATCTACACTCCTCAACCATAATCAGCCATCATCAGCCATCATCAGCCATCATCAGCCCTCATCAGCCATCATCAACCATCATCAACCCTCATCAGGGGGGGGGGGGGGCTCTTTAAGCTCCCCCTCCGGGAAAATTGCTAAAACTTGGTGACTTTTCCTAAAATCTATCTGTGGACGTTTTGATGCCATTGACATGTCAAGGAGACGCTTTCACGCATAAGTTTCCCCAAAACTAAAAAGTAGTGAATTTTTTATATCTTGGGCCTGTTTCTCAGATTTAAATGCCTGTTTTGAAGATTGTTTAGGTGACAGGTTGGTTTCACAACAGCGCTAGAATTTTTTTACCTCGGACGTTTGGAGGGAGGGGTGGGAAAATTTTCCTCTCTCAAAGCTGTTGTTAAAAATGTCACTAGATTTACTAGATGATACTTTGAAAGCTAATATTATGCATTTATCATTACTATGAGCATTAATACATGCATGCAAATACTTTTTTCTGTAATAATTCCAGATTTTTTTTTTTTTGCAAAAATCATAATAATTCAAGATGGCGGATCCAAGATGGCGGACCCAAACCCAAGATGGCCGAAATTCTTACAAAAAATGGATTGTAAACGTTTTTATGGCCTTTTTGCATTGAAAAGCCGTACGAAGGTTGATTCTGACATATCTGAATGATGCAAAATGATTTCAACGTGATATCTGATAATTTAGGCATTATTTGAAAGAATAGCTAAAAATCGTATTTATGACATCATAATTGATTCGACCAAAATAACTTGTTGATTACCAGCATACGAAAAATACATTTTTTGTTAGTTAATCATCAATGAACTTTGTACATATACTAGCTGTAACATGCCAATGCAATTCATTTATAACCTGCAGAAGGTTATTGGCATGCCAAAAATATCGTTGTAAAAATTTTTTGGGGAGGGTCACCATTTTTCTGCTTTAGATGGGGGGGGGGGGGTCGCAATTTTTGAACCAGAAAAAAATTTAACTTTGCAGTCCCCCCGATAAATAATGACCTATCCCTAAACAAATAAACTCCGTCAGCATTTTCATCTTTTTAATTACAAAATACTTTTTATTTTCCTTTTATTCTCCCTTGTATTTTTGTTTAGTAGTCCAACCAGAGAACTTTTAACTTATTTTCCTTGCAATTAAAAAATATTTGACAATTTTCAAACGTTTCTTATTGAAATCGCTAGGCTAGAGCCGAATTGCTTTTTAGATTATTGAACCCAACGTAGTAATGTAAATTATACAATTTTTTTTCTTCTTTGTTCTGTCAGAGTTTGTAATCAAAAATAATTTTGATGTTAAATAGTTAATTCTGCGCATTTTACACTGTTTTTCGAGCCGCAACGTTGAATAATTTTAACAGCCTCGTTTTCATGCGGTTAGAAATCGCTTTCATGACGGCCTCAAATAAATCCTGGTTTTTGTAATGTTGCCGTGCTGGGATTTTCTTGGACTTTTGATATGTTATTAAGAGGTTATTCTAAAACCAAAAACGTTTAAATTTCTTTTCTGGAAATCGAGCTTAGCCAAGACGTGCCCAGGTAATATTAGTTAAGAGCTCACTTATTTGGTTGAGCTATCTCAACATATTGCCTCAGATTGGTAACAATTTTTTCAATTAATTTATTCCATTGAAAAAAGTTTGCAAGCATAGTTCAAGCAAGCCTCACAATCGTTTTTCGAGCGTTTCTCAAGTATATTAAGGCCTGGGTAGATTGCTTTTAGCATCGGATATAACTTTTTGCCATAAACTTTGTTAACATCGCCTTAAATTCGTTCTTTTTGGCAAGATGATTAAAGTCGACGGCCTTAACCTTTTCGTAATGTTTTCTTGCTGGTGATGACGTCACATAATAGATCACGTGACAAAATAGTTTTTTGCCTTTCCGCCGGTGGGGAAAACAGCTTGGACAAAGATGTTTACTAAATAAGTGTTGACTTTATGTGTGTCATATGATTATGCGTTTTAGCATCCAAAATTTTCTCTGCCGTTAACAAGATATTAATTATTTTGCTAAGTCACGTGACCTGCTGCGAATTAAAATGTTGATTGTGACCAAAAGGTTATACTTTTCTTGCCGGTTAAGACATCAGTGTGCAGATGTGTTTAAAAGGAACATTAAAACATGCGATGTTTTCTTTTTCATAGCGTATCCACCAGCGGATAATTTTTTGAAATATTGATTTGCAAAAGTCACGTGATCGGCTGGATGACGTCATCACTCAAAATCAAATATTACCAATCAGCTAACATTGCCTAGTTTGATGTTTTGGCCAAAAATGGTGCATTTAAGGCAATGTTAACTCACTTTAAGGCAACTTTCAAAATTTCAACTGTTTTAGCTTAAGATCCAAGCCTTAATACACTTGAGTTCGAAATTTGGGGACCATTTTCTGTGTTTGGTAACCGCTGTTAGCGCGGGACTGTCGACGTTACAATTCGATACAATACAAAAAAAAAAAAGGAACAAAAGAGGACGATAAAATTTCACAATAACTACAATAACTTGATTAAAATCAGGTCGTACTTGATTAAAATGAAACTCTATAAATCGGTTTTGGAAGGGTTCAGGATTTTTCTGTTTTTAGGGTTGCGTAGAAAAGTAGCTGCTGAATTTTCAAATTTATAGAAAAGAGTCAGTAAAGAGATCTTTTTTATTACTGACGCCGGCTATTTGTGGGCCGTTCTTGGTGTGGTCCCGTCCCTAATTAATGACGTCGCAACTATACCCTAGCAACTAACATTATATGCATCCTATTGGCTGGTAACCGGCATCAACGTCATTTTAACTAATTAACCTCATGCATAATTGTGCTCCCTCTTGCCCTTTTGGAAATATCCTGATTACGGAACTGAACTAACTTGGTAGACAACTGGATATGACGTCCATCTTTGGCGCTGACGGCCTGATAGAGGTTTCCATGGGAGCAATATACGTTAATGTGATAAACTATAAATGTCGTCCTATGTAGAAATAGTAGTACAATTTAGTTGAATATCAAGAAAGATTGCATTTTAAATTTCGAAAGGGAGGAGAATGGAGAGTCGTCGCTCGATTGTTTCAATAAAAGTGGAGTACCCTGACGGGAATGATAACAGGAATATTACCAATGTTCCAGATCAAGACTTTCTGTCCAGCCCCCAAGGCTCCTCGTCTCTTCTGATCGAAAATTCAAGTTCACAAATAAAATTGGAAGGAGGTAAGTGTTGCTTGACATTGATCTTAAGACAGAAAAGGCAAGATTTTCCCCGAATGTTGTTACTATAAGGCGGCAATAATATTTATAAAAATATATATAAATATATATAAACGCCGGATCGGGAAGACTCCTCCCCAGGCTTACGCGACGTGTCCCCAAGAAGACGGCACTCCCCGATCAACCGAAGGGCCTGGGGACTAAAAAAAAGTTATAGTCCTTTCTTGTTCCAATCATACGCATAAAAGCTTTGATAGCGAATAATTAACAACCGTGCCTTTTTTGTACTTAAACAACCTTCAGTCGGATGAGTCGGATCGGGAAGACTCCTCCCCAGGCTTACGCGACGTGTCCCCAAGAAGACGGCACTCCCCGATCAATCGAAGGGCCTGGGGCGACAAGTCATATTCCGACCTGATAGCGGAGGCGATCGAGTCCTCTCCGTGTAAAGCGATGACCATCAAGGATATCTATCGATGGTTTAGCGACAATATTCCGGAGCTGATGGGAAGGGGCGACTGCCCATCGACTACCAGTTGGAAGGCAGGTCTCATTTTACTGAAGGGGAAAAAAACTGGCGCGTACACAGCCCCCACCCCACCCCCCCTGGCGACTGGAAAGTGGGTCATTTCGCATAAAGAAATCTTCAAAAACTATGCTTTTTCTATATGATACCCGACTGCTCATCCCCCCCCCCCCTCGGCCAATCCTGGGTACGCGCCAGAAGAGATCGTATCGTCTTTGTCTAATTGCGTTCCCCGCAGCCAGCGCCAGAATTATGCTCCAAGCCTTATGGCTTAGAGTGAGCGAGTACAAGCTTAAGCGTAAGTACAAGCGCGGGGTGCAAGCTCACACACCTTGGTCGCCAGTGGGTAATTTCTTATTGATGGATCTTCAAATACTATTTTTCTCCCATATGATACAAATGTCCAGACACCCCCACCCCCCTCCCTTTAAACCAAATATTGGTATGCGCCTGCCTCTGGTCGGGGAATTCGCCACTCACAAATAATTAGAGGGGCTACCTAAAAGAAAAATGTTTTGCCCAAGATCCTGCCAACAGGTCTGATCCTCCTTTTGTCAAGTGAATTCTGGGAACCTCGATTCTTCTTGTTTTCCTCATCCATGTCTACAAACTAACACCTATATGCCTTTAAAGAGCCATGGTCAGCCACCGTTGTTATTTTCTTATTTGATGTTGTAAGGCACATAATGTGATAAAATCACGAAATAACCATCTGAAAACAAACGATTAGTACTCTAGTTTAAAAATCGCATTGGCTATCCAAATCAGCCGATGAAAATGGATGCTTTTTTCACTTTGAACTTGCATAGGATGACAAAATGGCGGCTGTCAGGGCCTGGGACATAGAGATACATAGTTTCTCAATTATACGTTGTTACCAACGATAGTTGCGATAGATTTTAAAGCCGCATTGTCACCAGTTTACTTCCGGTCGATTACGTAACAATCTCCGATGATTTTTAACGGAAAACGCGAAAAATATTTCAAAATATTCAAAGCAGTGTGTTTAGTGGAAGTTTCTTTGAGGATGTGATTGATAATTTAGAGCGGATGGCCTGCTTAATATCTCGGATTTTAATAGATTCTTTTGTCTTTTAACGGTTGAGGTTTCCGTCGGACCTCCGGAAGAAAACTAGTGACAATGCGGCTTTAAGTGCGAGCTCATTTGAAACAGCTGATAACCAATCAATGATTTCGTTTCCACAGAACTCGCTTCATGCGTACTCCATCGAACATGGACCGTCACAGCCTTTGGACCTTGCGCAAGGAAGTCGCCTTCCGACCCAGACGCATCATATATAGCCCACCAGGAGCGATCAGTCTTCACATCCCTGGCAACAGCCACTGGTTGTACGAGACACCAGGGTCGGATGTGGTGTTTACACTGCTATTCTGGGTCTGTATGACCTGGAATTGATCTGGGGTGAAAAAGGCGTGCGTGACACTAAAAGCGGCTGCTAAGCAGACTAGGGTTTAAATTAAGACGCAAGCGGAGAAAGAAAAGAGACCGTCATATTTCCACCTTCTCCCTGTCCGCTTACTTCACTTATTTTCGTGATTTTAACATATGGCTTTGAACGTATGTGTATACGGAAATACAGAAATATAATTAAAGGCAATAAAAAATGGGATTATAAATATTAAATGTGAAATTTAAAAGAGGACATTACCCTTATTGATTGTCTTGATTTGGTTTAACTAGAAAACTAGGAACGTTCTTCATATGACAAAATTTGAGCGCAAAAGCGAGGCTTTAGCAGACAGAAAAATATTAAACTAAAACTCTTGTAAAATACCAGTAGCTATTTTCTTTCGTAACAGAAACGTGCATTCTTAAATTACGTTGCCCAAGTGTGCATCAATTTTGTTGGGATGAAATAAATCAGAAATATATAGTGAAGCTTTGAAGTTTTCTTTTTTTGAATAAGTCAAACAATCAAGTAAGAAGGACTTCCAGCTGCTGACCAGACCAGGGGCTCGTTTCTCAAAACACCCGAGAATTCTCGGGCCCGAAAACGTTTTATTTCTTAAATTTGAAAAGGTGGCTAATCCTATAAAATTTATGGTATCTAAATGTGTTGAAAAATCGTATTTTACCACAAAGATAATAATTTTTTCGGGCCCGAGAATTCTCGGGAGTTTCGAGAAACGGGCGCCAGAGCCGTTTCGTTCCGACGCGAGCCCGAGCATTCCGCGATGCGGGCCCGAGCTTTCCGTTTACGAGCCGCGAGCATTCCGCGACGCGGGCCCGAGTTTTTCCGTTTACGAGCCGCGAGCATTCCGCGACGCGGCCCGAGCCTTTCCGTTTACGAGCCGCGAACATTCCGCGACGCGGGCCCGAGCTTTTCCGTTTACGAGCCGCGAGCATTCCGCGACGCGGGCCCGAGCTTTTCCCTTTACGAGCCGCGAGCATTTCGCGGCGCGGGCCCGAGCTTTTCCGTTTACGAGCCGCGAGCATTCCGCGACGCGGGTTCGAGCTTTTCCGTTTACGAGCCGCGAGCATTCCGCGACGCGAGCCCGAGCTTTTCCGTTTACGAGCCGCGAGCATTCCGCGACGCGGGCCCGAGCTTTTCCGTTTACGAGCCGCGAGCATTTCGCGACGCGGGCCCGAGCTTTTCCGTTTACGAGACGTGAGCATTCCGCGACGCGGGTTCGAGCTTTGCCGTTTACGAGCCGCGAGCATTCCGCGACGCGAGCCCGAGTTTTCCGTTTACGAGCCGCGAGCATTCCGCGACGCGGGCCCGAGCTTTTCCGTTTACGAGCCGCGAGCATTTCGCGACGCGAACCCGAGCTTTCCGTTAACGAGCCGCGAGCTTCCATAAAAAAAATATTTTTTAATCCTTCTGAGTATTAGATTGAGATTCTGATAATACTAGGCTGACTCCAGGTAACATTCTTATAAAATATCTCTAAGGATTTATTTCGCCTTTAGTCATCAGGGTAAAATATACATTATAGGAAATTAAAAAGAAGAAGGGGGAAAGCCCTTTGAGATTAAACGGGAGCTCGAGCAATAAAAAAAGTTTACAAATGAAGGAAATCCAAGGAAAACTGAGTCAGCATCAAGGTGTTACTAAGGGTTGTTCTGGTTATCAGGAGTGACTGTCCAGGATTTGCTGTCCATATCTTCCCTTAGACTTTCCACTTCTTTTCTCAGCCTAAAAATTATTTAAAAAAAAACTTACATGTGCAAGGCATATGAGGTAAATTTGAAAAGAATATCTATTACTTATGCTCTAAATGTTTAGTAAAGAAGAGTTAGAAACTGTAAGAAATCTTGCACTGCGATATAAAATGACAGAAAAGAATGGGAAAGTTCGTTTTAAACCAGAGAAAACAAGGGAACAGCAAAGTATTTTCAACTCTCTCAATATGTTTTGCCTCAGTTCAATATGCTATATGAATACTTGCTTTAATATTTTATTTATTCATTCTTATTTTGTCTGATTTGACAAGAATATGTATACAAAAAATGTCCAAATCCCCTTCACTACCCATTGCGCCATCTCTAAGTTAATAAAAACTTTATGATAAAGTTTACTTACTTTTGAAGTACAGGCATGAAAAAGTGCTGGACATCATGAACTGTTAACTCAACAATCTCTGCCTTAGTGTACTAAAATAACAATGCAGTGAGCTAGTTTAAGGTGAATGGAATCTTGCTAGGACCACGTACACAGGGGGGTGCAGAGGGTGCATGCACCCCCCCCTTGGTGGCCAAAAAGTTGGTCCTATGCTTTTTCCATAAGATGCCTATGACTACGCCCCCCCCCCCCCCCCTCAGCCAATCCTGGGTACATGCCTGGAGCATATACACAACACCTGGGGGAGAGGGAGGGGAGTGCTAAGCTATGAACATGGGGGGGAGAAGACTTCCTACCCCAAAAACATACCAAACACTGTAGAGAGTACCAAATCACCTAATCTCAAAGCTGTCTGTAAATTTTGGCATGAGCAAAAATGTTATGTTTTGGCTGGTGGCTAGGCTAGGAAACAATCCGGACATTCAGGAAACACCTCCTTTTAAAAACTCTCTTGCTGCGTGCCTGTGACGGTATTACTGTATATGTGTCACATGTAGAGACTTATCAAGTATGGTGGCAACTTTGCTAAGGGAACAAGTTTCAGTAATAAGACAACAACAAGAAGACTACAGTTTCAGTTACCTTTACAACACTAGCCTGTCTTCTGAAGAAACAATTCCCCTCCTCGTCCTCATAGACTGGGTGCAAATTCAAACAAAACTTCCCATCAACAAGACTAAGAGGCTTCTCAGTATAGGGAAAGATGGTGATCTCAATGACATACTCTCGGGACAAAATACCCTGAAACAGGAGAACATGTAGTTTCAAACCAAAGGCAGCTCCCTTTCTTTCCCCATCCTACTAGTTGATTTTCCCCATTTTATATTGCATTAACGCAACAAGTGGGGTTCAATCCCCTTGCTGAGAGAAACAATTTTTTTGTTTAAGTTTAAATGCACAATCTATACCTCGGCATACTGGGCTAACGCCATCTTGTCACACCAGCAGTAGTGTGGGGTGCGCAGCAGGTGAGGTTTGAGTCGGTCAGGATCCAACTGATCACCTCTGAAAATTTTATAGGAGCAAAGGCATAAAGAGTTGTCTATTGTACCATTGAATAAAAACGGAGTAAAAATTAAAACAATATGAGGTCTTCCAATGGGCCTTGACATGTAAAAAGAACCCAGATGACCTTAAAAATTAACTGGTACATCTACATGGTATAGAAAATAACAAAACCTACTTTTCAACAGTAAACTGGCTTGAGTCACTGTTCCAAACCTCTGACTTTTGGATAATAGGGACAAACTCTACCTGGTGAATGAAATTGTTAAAACGAACAAAATTCATGAGGGAGAACAGCAGAATAAAATGACATTGCTAGTGGATCAGTAAAGCTAAATTTTTGTCACTGAAGTACTGTTAAGGGGAACATTGTTATTAGACTTACTCAAAATTTACTTCTCTTTGGGACTAGCAAACTAGGGCATCTTTTATAGGAAGATAGGTTTGGTCGTTTTATCTTGATAAAAACTCAAATATAAATAGGATAGTGCTGCTTGTATTGACTACAACCTATAGTGAATTGTCTCCCCCATGCCCAGTACAATACCTTGAAGCTATCATCAGGTACTTGCGGTGTGTATCTACTCATTAGATCTCTCATGGATACAACAATGTGGTCTCTCTATAGAAAAATAACTTTTACTTTGATTGGTTGGGAGGGTCAAATAACTAAAAGAACATCCCTTTCTTAGTCTAGCTTCTGATGCAACAGTTCAAATTAATCTAATGATGATCATGAGGGCAGGGGGGGGGGTAATAATGACCATGAGGGGGGGGGATTTTATGCTTAGAGATACAATAAATGTGTGGAAATATCTTACTCTAAAATCTCAAAATTTTTATTGGGGCATGCTCCTGGACTGCCTAGTAGCAAAGCACTTTTAACTACATACTTTCAACAAATGACAACTATAATGCATACCCCTTCCTCCTTTAAAAATCCTGGGTACATGCCTGGTCAAATCCCTTATCCAAGGAAATTGATTATGGATAGATGATCATTTTTTCAGTGAAACATAATCCATTTCCTGCAAACAGGCTATTTTAAAGCCATATTGTCACCAGAGTTTACTTCCGGTCAATTACATAAAACTAACAATCTCAGACGGTTTTAAACAGAAAAAGTGAAAATTTCAAAATTGTGAAAGCAGTGTGTCTATTGGAAGTTTCTTTAAGGATGTGAGAGTGCGTGAGTGGATGGCCTGAGCGTGGATTCTAATAGATACTATTGTCTTTAAACGGTTGAGGTTTCTGTTGGACATCCGTAAGAAAACTGGTGATAATGCTGCTTTACTTTTTAACAGAAACTAATGAAATATACATTAAACACCTCTGCTTTTACTTAAATGATTACCTGATACTGGCTTAGTGAGATCCCTTTTACATTGCCTTCATCTGTCAATCCTATATAGATTGATCCACCTTTACCATTATTTAGAAATGCATTGATATTTCTAAAAGGGAAAAAAAAATTTAGGCCACATATTTTTTGTTCTGTATATCATGTCTTTTTTCTAGCATATAGAGAAAATTTAAAATACCCTGCTACTTCAATTTGTTTCATTATATTTATGTCTTGTTCTTTATAAATCAGGGTTTGAACAAGTTCACAAACGCTGTGGAGCATTCTGATGGTGCTCCCCAAACAGGACAGGTTCGACTTGTAGACTTCTGAAATCTGGATCACAAAAATAATCCTTGAATTTGGTTTGGTACAAGTGCATAATCCAATTCCATGATTGATTTCTATAGAATAGCGCAATAAATACAATAAAAATGCAAATAAATACAATGGAGATTCAAATAAGTTTGGATGTGGCGTTGGATTCTACAGTTTAGCCTTTGTTTTTGGTTACAAACCTGGATACAGCTTTCCTGGACCTTCGATCAGTTCCTGGAATCCAACACCAGTCTGGTATCTCCTCAGCGCAAAAATTACGATGACCTTTGAATTCACATCTTGAGTCTTCCTCAAACGGGACTATGGAATCCTTGATATAATATCTGTTCTTTGACCGCAGATTTGCCATTATTCGTTGGCCATCCGTTAAAAAGTCCACTCCAAGATGCCATGAAATGATGCACAAAGAAACAAATACATTGTAGGAAATTTACAAGGAAAATAAGAACACAAACCTGGTACTTTCACATCCATATATGTATTGCAAGGTTAATCTCAGTATTGTATTGATTTCTCATTGTTAGATCCAGAATTAAATCATGTTTGAGGACGCGGGAAAGTTCATGTGTGTTCATGTTCATGCTAAATTGTGTTGGAATTCCAAGTCCCAGTCCTAATCTGCGGGGCAGTGACGCGTCCAGCCTCGGTTCCATGCCACGCCGGTCTCCTTCTCTCCCTCCGATGCGCGAGGCCGCCATTTTATGTCAAGATTTGGTGGCGCTTTGGAACCGTTTTTCGGGGAATAATCCTAAATTTTAGGTGCCCCACCAAACAATTCTTAACATTCAATAACACAGGTGTGTGTCTGTAGCAGCTAATGCATCGTTCTCGTATTTTTAAAGCATTTTTGCGTTCTTGAAAGTTGCTGAGTGGCTGCCTTGTTCTTATTGACTGAGGCAAGACTTCTCGTTACACTCAACCTAACCGAACGCTGCTTTCTTCCTCCTTTTTCGTTATAGTTAACCTAATTAATCCTCCATGGTTTATTTGCTCTAGGTTTAAGGAATAGGTATTCCAGAGGGGTTCAGTATAACGTTGTTAAATTCCTGCCAAGGTTGACTAGTCGGACCATGTCGTCAGCCACGGCGAGCTCCCGAGCGCGAGTGTATGCAGATGTGAACGTTCATCGACCCCGGGAATATTGGGATTACGAATCCCATGTAATAGAATGGGGGTGAGTATAACAAACCATTCACTTCGAAGAGATTATTCTCCTTTCTCTATACTCGGAGTTTTAAGCTGACATTACGAGGACAGAGAGGGAATAATTGTTGAGGAAGCGTGTCATATTCATACAATGTTGTACTTTATGTTTGACAAGAAACCATTTCTAAATCTCATGATATGAAACTGCATATTTGTACCGTTCTGAAGAATGTTTTTTTTAACTAAGAAGGAAAAGTTGAATCCCAGAATATACAGGAGTTATTGTGGTACCCACTTATAACTTTCTCATGTATGGAGTACTTAGCTTTTGTACTTTATGCAAAAGTTGTGTTATGGTGAAAAAATTGCTAAATATTGGCTAGTGTTGGAAATTAGAATTGCGTGTTTGAGTATTTTTTTATCACTTATTCACCAGCTATATGGTATTGCATATGGTTTTGCATATGTATTAATTCTTATGAAAAATATTCTGTAAATCTTACAAATACACAGGGGAATTCATATCTGATTACATTTTTTTAAATTTTCTGGAGTTTAGAATGCAAAATTACTGTTTAGTATTCTTCATTTTAGAAAAAAATACTAATTAGAGAATTTTCATTCAGAATATATGATGAAAATCCCCTTTCTGATTCTATTCTGTTGCTAGCAAACAAATTGTAAATGTGCTCATAACAACAAAATGACAAACCCCTGTATGTATGATTTACATAATAAACAGGACCTAAATGATGTTTGTTGTTAGAAACCAGTCCTATTTTTTATATTTTTATGAAGCATTTGCCCTGTAGTTTATTTAGAATTTTTTCTTACCAGTTTATTTAGCCACAGAAAACAAAGTGGTCCTCATTATGACTGTTTAGCCAGTCTTTTACCACGACTCTTGTATTATCAATATTTCATGCCATAAATTTACTGCATTACAATAACTTTCTTCAATCATCACCTGGAAATCTTTTCCCTGTTCAGCTTTATTTATACTTATGACTTCCTAACCATTTTATTTAGAATACAATTCAAATATTTTTTTTTGCAATGTCATTTATATTATTTTTAAGGGTATCAGTTTCTTGCCAGACAGAGCCAGGCTCTTGACTCTTTCCAACTCTTATTTGCATGTATCTTTGATACTCTAGGTGTATCAATACTCACATTTGGCCTTTCATTATAGTTCTTATGCCAACATACCCAGAACCTTGCTTAAAATTAGGTTAAATTTGGTAGAAACTTGGTAAAATTGATAAACCTTTCTTGTTTCTAGGATGAAACTTTTCACAGTTCTCTTACATGCCATTTAAATATTCGTATCAATGTCATTTGTTGCTTTGACTACAAAAACCCTTCAGACATTTGCATTCTAGTCAAAGATACTGTAACAATGCATGTGAGATCATTAAACGATTCAACTGAATCGCAAGTGTGTGAGATGGAATTGTATAGTGTAATTTTCTTAAAATGTACACTTGTAAAGGTCTTGCATAGAACAGCTAATACCATGGTTGAAATATTTTGAATCAGATGCTCATTAGCATAATAATCCTCAATCAAGTACTCTGGCTATTGATAATGATTGTGTTGTAGGACAAAATTAAAACATAACTGGATGTACCACAAAAGTTGAAACATGTGTGTACCAAATTTAAAATGTTTAACACTTACAACTAGTTTATGATAGGTGCATATACAGTCATTCATTTTAAATGTTGATTTTTTACTCTGCAGGCAGCAAGATAATTACGAACTGGTCCGAAAGCTCGGAAGAGGCAAATACAGTGAAGTGTTTGAAGCAATTAATATAACAAATGATGAAAAAGTAGTAGTCAAAATATTAAAGGTAAGCCATTAGATCAGAAAATAAACTACCTATGCATTACACAGTAGTCTCTTAAAAGTATATCTCTGTTGTCCAGATTTTAATTGTCTTCTTTATGTACTTGTTTAAAAAGCAATGAATCCTATGTTTTCTTAAACATTTCTATGAATATTTATTCCTTTTTTGCTGCTTTGTGCACAATCATGAAAAATACTGTTCAGTATGTGATCCATCTTAACTTGGCTTTCACATAATTTTTTGATTCAGTGTTGTCATAGATTTGTTTATAGTATATCTTGGTGATAAGGAAATGCTATATTAATGATAAAACATTTGTTGATTGTTTTTATTGTTTCTAGCCAGTAAAAAAGAAAAAGATTAAAAGGGAAATTAAAATTCTACAAAACTTGAGAGGTGGTGTCAATATTATAGATCTGCTGGATGTAGTCAAGGACCCAGTGGTAAGAGATAATTATTGAAATATGGTTATACTTCTCAGAATGTTTTTATATCTTTGAAATCAGCCATCATCATTGCTGTGGCTCATCAAGTTCTCTGTCTATTTACATGTTTATGAAGCTGTTGTTAAAACATCAGAACTGATGTAACAGTGG
Organism: Nematostella vectensis; assembly: GCF_932526225.1. Lineage (NCBI taxonomy): Eukaryota > Metazoa > Cnidaria > Anthozoa > Actiniaria > Edwardsiidae > Nematostella > Nematostella vectensis. The sequence continues at coordinate 2,713,497 of NC_064046.1, forward strand.
ATTTCTCATTATTGCAACTTTGAGTATTCTGGTCACACACATTAAATCATTTTCATGACCAAGTACATTACAGCCTTCACAAATCAAAAGCCTTCAATTTATTTCTTTGGCCAATACTTAATTGGATTTAATTTGATCAAGAATTTACCATATGACTGATGGAGTCAAGTTGAGTCAAGTAAAAAAAGGTTGCTAACTGAGTGTGTTTTTCCTCTCTGCAGTCCAGAACACCTGCTTTGATATTTGAATATGTGAACAACACGGATTTCAAGGTGAGGTCATGCCAACCACAATTTTTCAACCTAGCAAAATACCAAGTGTGAAAAAGCATCAATTTATTTATATCAGCTAATTTAGAAAAGTTATTGTGATATTTTCGACTGAATTTGGGAAATGAAGTTAAAAACTAAAAAACTTTTTTAGATGGTTGTTTAAAATACCTAATGTTGAATCAAAACATCAACAAAGGCGTACCTGACTAGGGTGTGTTTTTCTTCCTTTCCCCTGTTTGTGTCTCTAAACTAAGCCATGTGTTTTCTTCCACAGCAATTGTACCAAACATTTACAGACTTTGACATCAGATTTTATTTGTTCGAGCTTCTAAAGGTAATACTCCCTTGGTTAATATTTTGAAATTCCTGTTATCTATTGACACGAAATATGTACACTACATAACATCTATTAAAACACCTATTAAAGATGTTATTTGTATACACGCTATACAACACCATGAAGTTTTTACCCCCTGATGTATAGAATAGAGTGGAACACAGATATTGTAACTGAAACCCTCAAGGGAGTTTTCAAAGTAGAAATGACTGAAAATTGGTCTCTAGTGAGTTTGAAGCTACAGTACCTTGAATTAGCAGTAAGTTTGAAGAGTCCAAGATCAAGTCAGCTACGTTCAACTGTAGTAAGGTCTCTGAATCATTTTTTTCTTGCACCAAGTTTAGAAACAAAACCATACTCCAAAGGATCCTGATCTGCAATACTGTAGGTGTTTACAGTAAATCCCATTAATACTTCTAGGCACTGGATTTCTGTCATAGCAGAGGAATCATGCACAGAGATGTCAAACCGCACAATGTGATGATTGACCATGACAACAGAACGGTCAGTATCCACAACAGTGCTGTTGGAGAATAATTTGAGATCAAAAAAGAAATCAACTATCATTTTTGCAGATATTTTCAATGCGAAACATACATACACCTAAGGATGAAATCATTATTATTACAGTACAGTGATATTCGGCGAGTCGATACTCTCAAGCCACTATCAAGTAGAACATGCATGAGTCTCGAGTGGAGTTTATGTTACTCCAGACCTGTACTTTATATACAGCCTTGAAAATGTGATTGAAATAAATTATAGGGTCATGCATTTATTTTTACTTGCTCAATTGACTATTTAAATTCCTCTATACAATATATGTGCCATCTTATAATACTCCCTGTTGCTCTCCTTAGTTGAGACTTATCGACTGGGGCCTGGCAGAGTTCTATCATCCAGGCCAAGAATACAATGTCCGTGTGGCATCCCGGTACTTCAAGGGCCCTGAGCTTCTTGTGGACCATCAAGAGTATGACTACTCTCTCGACATGTGGAGCTTTGGCTGCATGCTCGCCAGTATGGTATGGCTACTTTTTTTTTATGTCCACTGCATGGTCCCTGTGGGCCCTTTAAAGTCTTTTATGTTTTTAAGGCCTTAAAATGGTTAGACATTGCTAGAAATGTTTGACAATGGAAAGTCTTTGTTTTCTCAAATTCCATATAAATGTATAGAAGTCTTAGCAAAGATTATGCTTTTATTACTTTATTTGGGTTATTACTAACAAAGTATTATATTATTGTTGCAAGTTCATGCTGGTAGAAAATTGTGATATTCTAGGTCTTAAGGGTGTTGGGACATTTCTCTGAGGGCCGTTGCTAGGAAAACTTCAAGACGATATAAATCTGCCAAAAAATTTGTGATGGAATGAATTTAGGCATGCCATCATTGTTCATGATTCTCTTAATTTTGATGACGTCATCAGGCTATGACGTCATCACATGACGTCATAACAAATATTCTATAATTTTAGCTTTTGAAGTATCTGCAATGATAAATGTAGCTTTATAACATTATTCAGGAGAGTGCCCACAAAGTTACCTATGCGTTTTCGATTCTTCCAAATAATAAAATTTTCACACAATTTTAATTTTTTTTTTTTACACTTGTCATTACCATTACGCGTTGAGACGCCTGTAAAATATAGGCCCAACTCCAAAACGTCAGAAATGCAAACTAAACATCACCAGACCCGATACTCATAGATTCCTCCAAGGCATAGATGACCTTCAAAAGCGCATCTAAGCAATGTAATAGAATTGACTCTTTTGTCAAAATATCAACTTTAATTTCTGACCAATTTATAAACAAATGCTTAAACTCAGAAAAATTTCTTACCAAAACAGACACAAAATTCCGAACTACAAATAGTGACAAGCAAACACAGATCAAGTCACAAATAGATACCTTTGAATTTTACAGCAGTCAGTCAAAAAATCAATGCTAGAACCTCCATTAGAAGCGAGTCACCATGTTTAGCCTATTTTGCATGCCTGCACTGCATCATGCTAAACTAGAAGCGATCAAAACCTCATGAATTAATCTTGTCGTATAAATCATCAAAAAGTGTGAAGCAACTGACCTTCTACTTACATGCTATCCGTGAATTAACCGATACAAAAAATATCCTATGTTTATTCACAGAAACTGAAATACGCAACTTGCTAGCTGAGCTAGTTGTCCGATTATTCCTCTTTATTCAGATCGACAAACGATTTATCCTAGAAACATTCACAAAGAACCTTTAAGATTAGCAATTGTTTGCATGTCAATTAGAACGTCGTTCTAATTTAAACTAAGTTTAAATTAGACTAAGTGAATTTCAATTATAGAGCAATGTGACGGGGATTGTGTGTACTTTTCGTAGTTGCGTTGGTGCACATCCTAACCGTGGTAAAACCGGGGTTTTGTACTGCGGTTGAAAACAGCAGCTAATTACTGCACTTTTTGCTGATGTTAAAGTGTCCGACCACAGAGCTGTGACCGCGGTTACCGTGGGGTTTTTTTACCGATAGTTGAAGTCATCACTGTACACAGAACGCATTGTTCCCAGTATGATAAAAAGTGGAAATCAATAATGCTGCAATCCCATTGTAGGTGAGAAACAGTCACAGTCATAAAGGGTGGTTTTTATAGATCTCTGCAGTTTGGCTGGTGCACTGGAGTGGAATAATTCATGACCTAATGCAATAGATTTCCTCACTTGAATACACTGATCCTGATCATAATACCAGTGATCATTTGTCTTATACTATGGGGGTTAGACGGCCAAGTTATAGTTAATATCCTGCAGTAATGAGAGCAGTAAATCTGGTAATTTATATTTCAGATCAAAAAGAAATACTGTGAAAGTTTGACAGTTTTTCTCTTTCCTATAGATTTTTCGTAAAGAACCCTTCTTCCATGGACATGACAACTATGACCAGGTACATTCCTGCTGTATTCTTTTATAATTGCAATTGGATTTTGTTTCGATTTTGGTATAACATAGAGTTGCAGGTTGTTGCTCAGCAGAACAATATTTCTTTATTCCCCAGCTGGTCAGGATTGCGAAAGTCTTAGGAACAGAAGATCTTTTTGACTATATTGAGAAATATCACATAGAGCTAGATCCAAGATTCAATGACATCTTAGGAAGGTAAGATGTGGTGTTTGTGTATTACTATGTATCTATTTCTCATAAAATGTTCTAGAGGTTTTTAGACTGAAATGAGCATTGAGTTGCTAACTCCTGTTTCTGCTTATTTAGAAATTGCAACACTAGCTATGTACATAATATAATTATCAAAGTTTAGACATAAATCAAACAATAGTTTTACAAACGCTGGACTTTAGAGTATGAGTTTTATGTAATACTGTAAATAGGGCAAGAGGTTGGTATTTTGCAGTCTAGATAGAAAATATGTGATTTCCCAGAGCAAAATGAAGGCAGAAAGGCATCACTAGCAGGCAACTGGGCAAAGAAGCTACCACAAATACAACATATTGTGGGGAAAAAATATTTGCTGCTTTTTCAGGCATTCAAAAAAACGCTGGGAAAGATTTGTCCACTCAGAAAACCAACATCTTGTCAGTCCAGAAGCGCTTGATTTGTTGGACCGCCTACTCAAATATGATATCCAGGTACTGTGACAGGAGCTGGTGTGCTCTTTTTTACAGACATTCGAAAAAGAAATGGGAGAAATTTGTTAGTAGTGAAACCAGTCATCTGGTCAGTCCAGAAAGCATTGACTTGCTTGAGCTACTTCTAAGATATGACATCCAGGTACTCTTACCGTATGTACTTTTGAATGTGTATTGTGGCCTCCCTTTGCGGAGTGTCAAACCTTTAAGGTTTGTTCTCACTAGGACGCAAGTGCAATACACATTATTTTCTCATTAACACAGAAGCACCTAAGCATTAGAATGCAACTGCTTGTGTTTGTACTTGCCCTTGTGTCCTAGTGAGAACTAGGTTATGAGGCTTTTCCACCCTCTAACGATTACCTACAAAACAAAGACATTCTTGGAATAATCCTATGCTATTCTCGAGGGTGGAAAGTTATTGAAAGAGTACGAGGAAGCTATCAAGGGACCAATGTTTTATAACAGAGAGAAAATATTGTTTCAGTTACAATTAGCAAAATAAAACACTGTTAAATCAGGATTTTTCATATTCTGGTCTCAAGTGTACCAGGAATCCAGATTTGGATAATCCTGATTAGACTTGAAGGGTTGGCCACTCCGCTTGTGTGTATTCTTTACTTAAAATTGGAACTCAATATGGCGATTCTCAATAATCGAATCAATAATGATGATAATCAATAATCTCACCAACCATAAAATGTACCGGAAATCAGCTTGATTTAATGATTTTCTCAATATACTGATGCAATTTCTCAGTACCTTGTCATACCGTTACATTGAGTTTCCACTGTTGTCATATTACTGTCCACCCCCACCTTTGTACTGTTGTGTCTACTTGTGTGCTGTCCACTGTGTGGTACACGTGTGTTGTGTTGTGGTATAAAAGGGTTTTTCACCCTTCTTTACTCTTCTTCACAAACTGACATGCATGCTGTTGGTGTTTATGTTCCTCTGGATAAGTGATGCTTTTCTCAATTCAGTCATGTACTGTATGACACATCTTTTACAGGAACGAGTTTCAGCAAAGGAGGCCATGGATCATCCCTACTTTTGTAAGTTGTTATTCTTGCCAGATTGTTACAATCAGTTCCAGCATTGTTTAGGAAAAGCATGCAACATTGTTTGGCACAGAAATATTGTGTTGTTGCACTACCAACAGTGCTGGCCAAATTTTTGGTGTTGCTAGCTGAGTGTGCTGAGAAATTATAGATTTATGTACTTTAAATTATTTCAGATCCAGTAGTCAAGCAACAAGGTCAAGCGCAGAATCCGATGAGTCCTCAGATGCAGTCAATCAACAACTCATCCATGCAACCGATTGGCTCTCCCCTACCACCCTCAATCTCGCCGATGCCAAACTCAACACCAACTTAACCACCTGCATGTCTGGTATTACAAGGGCAAGGAAATCGGGAGTGAGTCACTGGATGGTACAGTGCCAGGAAGCACAATTACTGACTGGAAATAATTCTAATCCTGAATTGAGTATTGGGTTTGACATTAACAATCACCCATTCGGTCAGGTCGGCAGTGTTAAGTACTGTATTTTTGTAATGCTTTTTGTGGTTTCTGCAAGTGATAAACTCTGAAAGCGAACAGGGATTTTGCTTCCTACAAAATGAATTCAGATTATTAGCTTTACTTGGTGTTATTTTGTGTCTCTAAAAGCTCTTACTGTTGTAGAATACACAGAATGTTATTTAGAAATGGCTTATTGCAAGAATACAGTTGGACTTGTAGCCCTGGCAATGGCCAAAATGAGGTGTTTCATTGGGGCCTTGATAAAGAGGAACTATAGAGGCAGACTTTATATTTGGATTTGTGCTGGTATCTTTGCATCCTCCAAATGCCGTTTCCAATGGTATTTCTCATACTCTAGTGTTATGGACAGCCATATTTTAGGGGGAAATCTTACTGTAGTGTTGTCCAAGATATAGCATTACCAGAGGCAACTCTCTAAGCACTATAGCAATGTTCAAAGACATATATAAAGCCATGTAATTTATCAGTGATGGACATTCTTGTAAATGCACTGTATTATATCCTCTGTTCTGTAATCCTGGCTTAAACCTTTACTTGACCACCTCTAGTATTATTTGGTAAGCATCAAAGATTCCAGTGTCGTCCTTAGCAGGACTCTGGGTATTTCAAACAAGGGCATCTTCTTTTTCAATAGTTGGCCACGAAAGGTGTACGCATCATGGGAATTCACCTTTTTTCCATAAAAGTGTTTGCTCTAGGTTTGTCTACACCATTACTCTCCAGCAGAAAAACACAACAATGTTGATCATGTTTTTTTTTAAGGAAAATTGTATTTGTGTTAAGGGGTGTTTCTTGTAGTAATTGCATGAGATTGCTTTATGTATTAGTTTTTTTAACATACAATTTATACAAGGAAATCATTACACAGAAGTTGTAAGAGAAATACTGTAATTACTTTTATTTGGAGAAAAAGCCGAATGCAGCTAATTGCCTTTCAATGTTTATTGCCTGCCTTTGTTAGAATGCCTTGTGTATATTGGTGTAGACAGGTCTAAAGTAATTGTCTCCTGCATTTTATTATTATTACTATTATTATTGAGCCTTGTCCATGAGTAGACTAGCCCCAGGCTCTTACACAGAAAATATTAAAGGAACTGTTATGAAATGCATTTTTCTGGTGTAGTAGTACTCATGAATATTTTGTCAATTTATCTATCCCATTTCCCCATGCTTATTTTCATTTACGACACTTGCCTGGGTATATATAAACCAATCCACCAGTGTTACCATGCAAGTGAATTTTCAAGAACATCAAAGTCTGTTTTTACAAATAATCCATATTATTCTTTCCTACACCATACCATAAAGTGTAGCTTAAGTACTTTTTTTTTTATCAAACTAGCAAATCAACCCTTATTTGCTGTGAGTATGGTGTGATTTACCTGCAACAAAGTGCCATTCATATTCAGGGTACATCACGTGTGTTGCCAGGGTTTGCTAAGGGGGGGGGGGACCGTATTATATACAGTTGATTGACAAATGGTTGTAGTCAACCGGCTTTACGACTAAGCGACAAGCCCGCATGTAAGGATGGGGAAAACCACTGAGGCGCCTAGCTGCATTTATTAGCCACCACATAACTTAGGCTTAGACACGGTGCCTTATATGCAGCTAGGCGCTTGTAAATGCATGCAAAGCATTTACGAGTTATTGGAGGGACTTCTGTGTCACTCGATCGACAGATCGATCATCCGTAAACTTTTTGTGGTCTTTCTGTGCTTTCGCAACACAGCAATTTTTAGATCTTCCTGTAAACTTCCGGTGACCAACTTCCGGTTAAAGCTTAGTACTATAAAAGACCACCACGGTCATTACGTGATATAGCCATAAAGTATATATAAGCTAGTTTTGACAGAAAAGTCTTCGATGTGGTTTGAGCGCGCGCATGCGCCTTCGTCATGACGTCAATCGATCTTCTACGGTTCAGTCCAATTCAAGTTGTTAGTTTACAAAACAAGTAAAATGCTAGCAAAGCTTTTAATTATCCTTCTTTTAGTACTTGAAGATTCGCGTCTCTGGCTTTACGCATTATTTGTTTAAATTTTTGCTGAAAGACTGATTTTGTGCTGAAAGAGCGAACTTTTAAAGTCAGAGAAACACAAGGGAAAAGCCTCTGTTAGCAGGGCCTTTCTTTGCAGGGTAATAAAAGAAAGCCTCTGTTTGCAGGTCAAGAAAAATAGTATGGACTTTCATAAGTTGTTTTTTCCATAATTCTTTTTTATAAATTAAGTGCTAAATATCAAACAAAACTCGTTCAAACACGCTTATTCATCAAGAAACGATCAATAACGATTTTGCGAATTTCTAGAATGTTGACATGCTTAAAATACATATGACTGCAGCTTGATTAATTATGTCGGGTATTTAACTTCTGTTTCCGAAGAAAATAGGGCGATATTTGACATGCTAGCAAAAGCGGTTCGAACGGTGAGATACCAATTAGGATAAAAACTAATTTTACTCAGAGGTTACTTCGGCAATGCCTCCGTGGTATGGTGGTTCTGTCGCTCGTCTAAGACGTCAGAGACCGGAGGTCCGATCCTCACTTGTGACGTCTAATTTTTTTTCTTTACTTTTTATGATAATAATGAATAATCAAACTGTTCTTATAGTGTTTCATCACATCGAAAAGAAAGGACATTGTTATGAATCGAAGCTGTGCCCTGATATTTCAACTTACTCCATCTTCTCTCAGAACTATTCAGTTTTTCGAAGGGACAGAAATAAATTTGGAGGCGGTGTCTTTCAAGCCATAAAATCAGATCTAGTTTGTACCGAAGAGCCAGATTTTGAAGTTGATAACTGTGAAATCATTTGGACCTCCCTCAAGCTAGCAAACCGTAAATCAATATATATGTCATCTTATTATAGGCCACCAAACCAACCTTCTGATGCTATCGATAATCTGAATGAATCTATAAGACGAGTCTTCAACAAAGTTAAAAATTTCCCAAACATCATAATTGGAGGAGATTTTAATCTTGGAGACATTGAATGGAACTCAAGTGCCCCAACTCCAACAAATCCAGCTACAGCTTCCTTACATCAAAAGTTCCTTCAAACCATTGATGATTTTTCTCTCTCGCAACATGTCAAAACTACCACAAGACCATCATCTGGTAAGACTTTGGACCTGTTATTAACTACCTACCCGAATGTTATTGTTAATACCTCTACTGCTTCTGGCTTAAGTGATCATCTTGCTGTCATCTTTGAGGTTAACTTAAAGCCTTCTAGATCACTAAAACCTCCTCACAAGGTTTATCAATACAAGAAAGCCAACTTTCCTGATCTGTGTAAATTTATGTCAGACTCATCAACTACATTCTTCTCGACAAATCCAGAAAAGAGAACAGTTGAAGAAAACTGGGTCCTGTTTAAAACCTCATTGTCTACTGGGATATCTCAGTTTATTCCACAAAAATCTTCACGCCCAAAATATAAATTACCATGGATTAATACCAACATCAAAAGAGAAATGCGCAAGAAAGATCGTATGCATAAAAAAGCCATTAAGTCCAAAAATCAACAACACTGGGAGGCTTTCAAGCGTCAGCGTAATCTGGTTTCAAAGCTCATCAAAGACTCCCATAATGATTATCTTAATAACATCATAGGCAATAGCTTAAAAGATAATCCCAAAAAGTTTTGGTCTTATGTAAGGAGTAGCAAATCAGAGTCTATTGGCATCCCGCCTTTAAAGAACAATGATTCCTCTGTTTCTGTGACAGACGCACATAAAGCTGAAACTCTTAATACTTTTTTCCATTCAGTATTTACACAAGAACAACTACCAACACCTGTTCTTGGAAATTCACCATATTCATCAATTCCAGATCTTCACATTTCTGCTGAAGGAGTCTGTAAGCAATTATCTGAATTAAATCCCAAGAAGGCATGCGGGCCCGACGAAATTCCTGCAAATGTTCTGAAAGAAGTTTCCCAATCAATATCACATTGGCTAGCATTCATTTTTCAACAATCTTTCGACTGCAACAAGATTCCATCTGATTGGTCAAATGCTTTAATCACAGCGATTCACAAGAAGGGTTTGAAATCTGAGCCAGCCAATTATCGACCCATTTCATTAACTTCTATTTGCTGTAAAATAATGGAACACATCATTCTCAGCCATATGGCCAAACACTTGTCATCTCATAATATCCTTATCAACCAACAACATGGATTTAGGGAAAAATTTTCCTGTGAAACTCAACTAATCTCTGCAATTCATGACTGGGCAAAAACTATTAATTTTCGTGGCCAAACTGATGTTTTATTATTAGACTTCTCAAAGGCCTTTGATTCCGTCCCGCACCAACGACTGCTCATTAAACTTGATTTTTATGGAATCAGAGGTAATATGCTCAATTGGATCAAAGCATTTGTATCAAACCGCAAACAAAGTGTTTCAGTCAATGGTACTGTTTCTTCATCCAAGTCTGTAGTGTCTGGCGTGCCTCAGGGCTCTGTTTTGGGCCCAGTGTTATTCCTATTGTTTATTAATGACATTTCAACATCTATACAATCTAACCTTCGTCTATTCGCAGACGACTGTGTATTATATAGAGAGGTAGCTTCATTACAGGACTGTCAAGCTTTACAACAAGACCTCGATCGTTTATCTGTGTGGTCAAAAACTTGGCAACTTAAATTCAATGTTTCTAAATGTTATCATTTAGGAATTACTCGAAAGAAAATACCTGTTAAGTTTACTTACTCCATGGATGGAAAATGTATAACCCAAGCATCTTCTACCCCCTACTTAGGAGTAACCATCGCTGATAATTTATCATGGAACGAACACTGTGATAACATCTGCAAAAAGGCAAATTCTACCCTTGGCCTTTTGAAACGCATTCTATCTGGTTGTTCTCCTGAAGTAAAGGACTCTGCCTATAGAACACTTGTTCGTCCTAAATTAGAATATGCCACCAGTGCATGGAATCCATATACACAATGTAATATAAACAAGATTGAGATGATTCAACGACGTGCAGTAAGATTTGTTTTCAATGATTACTCACGCTATAGTAGTGTTTCTCCTATGATCAACTCACTAGGATGGGAATCCTTGGAACAACGTAGGCAATTAAATCAAGCACATATGTTCTATAAAATCTACAATGGCCTTGTTGGTATATCTTTTCCACCCGAAGTAACACCTATCACAAGAGTCTCAAGACAACCCAACTGCGCGCCCTTCCATCAACTTGTAACATTGAATGACACTTATAAATATTCATTTTACCCAAGAACTATAAGAACTTGGAACAGTATAAATTTATCTACAATCCCAGATTCGTTAGCTAAGTTCAAGGACAGTTTATTATTAAAAGTCCAAACCAATTAATAATACCTATTGATATATATATGCATGAAAAGATATATTTATTTTTATTTAACATTTACATTAACAATTAACATATTTTTTACTAGTTTCTGATCTTTAGGGTGCATGCCATGGATGCATGGAGCGGCTGCCAAACTAGCGGGAGTTGGCTCAGGGGTGAGGCAAAGATTCTTTGTTTCGCGCCTGGGTTGATTCTTGTTGGTTGGCTGTTTCATGCATTTATGGCATTCACTCTATCGATGATAATTTTAATTTCATGTATATATAATTAATTATTTAATTTTATCAAATATCTAATTTCAATAATTTTCAAGTAATATATATTTATGCTTCATTTTAAATTTAACCTAAATTATTTCTCCGATGGCCGATAATTATTATTATTATATTTTTCTTTTGTATTTACATATTGTATTTTCTTTTTCAACTCCTAGTATAGTCTTAACTGTTTTTTAGGAGTATAACTATTAAAGATTAAAGATTAAAGATACTCCCAGCATCTTGGATGTGTTCATCCTTTGTTCAAAATTCATCCTGTATATGTTTTTTTTTTTTTTTTGCTCACAAGAAAATAACTAGAGAAACAAATTTGCATTCACCTTGCATGCGGGCTTGTTGCATAGTCGTGAAGCCGGTTGACAACAACCTTTTGTCAATCGACTGTATATTGTATGGAAACAGTATAACAATTCTTCAATAAGAAACTCAAGTGTTTAGAATGCGTACTTGTGCACACCTCTGCCACTGAAAAGAGGGTCATTCCTTTTTGAAGGACTCGAATTCTTTTTTTTTTTCCATTTGAAACAAGGAACTATTGAGCTATATAATACAATTAAATTGACCACCAACCTCGTTTCCAGGGCCTTCTGGGTAACTATCAAAATCGTGTCAATAGATGACTTGCGCTAAGAGATCACGCGACCCTCTGGGTGGCGATTCAAAACAAAATAATCATACTAAAAAACAGAAATGACTGCTGCATCTATGCCAGAGAACGACGGTAAAATAAAATCTTTAAATGAAACTAAAACTTTTCTGAAAAAAAAGAATTCGTTTTTTTTTTCGTAAGCGCCGAGAGTAAACCAGCCTCACTGGGACAGCATCCCACTGGGGCTGGCTTACTTCTAGAGGAGGCCTAGGCCCGAGTACAAACTGACCTCTCCAGGGTAGGGACGTGAGAGATTGCTACCCACTAATATCGCAGGTGCTGAACCAAAGACAACATATTGTCGAACAAAATAACGACTTTAGACCAAATTTGCTGCGTTATACCAACTAGAGGACCATTACAACGTAAGTTAATACGGTAAGGAAAACTCACTTTATAAAATTTGATTTAAACATATGTTAGAATAGTATATTTATAGCAGAGAAGGTATGTTTTGAAAGCGCCATTTTGGTTGGTTGTTTCTCGTCGAACGATCCTAAACAAATGTGGAAGTCTGTGCGAATTGTCACAAATAAAAATCGGTTTCCTTTTATCCGTCTCTATTGACACTTAATATTTATACTTTACAATCACTGAAAAACTATGGCAATCGTCTGTTTTCTAATCGGTATGTACAACTATGAATTTCTTTCATGATGGCGCAAACGACGAAAACGAACAAACTTCATAGCGTAAAGTAGAAACAAAGTTCACTTCGATGAGGCGATTCTGACTTTTTGGGGGTTTTATTGTCTTGCAGATTGTAATATGTAACAGTGGAGTGTAGATTCATGATGCCGACATGGCCACGAATAAGATCGTGTTTACAACATCCTGTACACTTATAACCTGATAACTTAAAATTCACGATAAACCGGAAAACATGGATCTTCTATTTTATGTGTAAGTATTTTATCGATTTACAATACTAGAGAATGATTGAAGCATCAATATTTATTTTGTTATATCATTTCATTCCTTCTATTTTGCCATTGTTGTTTTTCAGTCTATTCTTCCAAAAGCGGAGCTATTCTCTTTTAAGTTAAAATGGAAATCAATTATAATAGACTGCTTCTAGTTCGTTAACTACTCTATATGCCCTTACATTATTTTTAAGTCAATACTCCTATGGATACCACAAATGATAGTGTCCAAGAAAAAAGTAGTAGGAAGGTTTATAGTAGAAAAAATACATTTATTGAGTACTGCATGGCTGTTTGGCTGAAGTATAGTTGAAAATGTTGTAGGTTATGTAATAATGTTTTTCGCAAACACTTGTCATACGATAGGTTGTGATGTCACTAGTATTGTGTACTCAGTGTAGGAGAGTGTACAAATGTGCTTTCCTTGAATCATAAAAAAAGTATAAACTATAAGGCATTCAAATGAGTTCCAATGCAAATACTACTTATATCAACACCATGGGCAAGTCTGTCATCACTATCCCCTATGTACATAGATGCAAAAATATAATCTTTATTGCCTAAATATATATTCAGATCTATTTTTCTTCAATGAAGAATTTTATACTGTATTTTTGTTTGCATAGATTATAAGTGCTGTTTATGGGTTTTTATATTCGTTTGATATTAAAAAGCTGTTGTACAAGTTTTTGAAGGCAGAAATATCCTTGATTGCTCTTTAATGCTTTATGCATACCTAATTATAATTCATTTTTTTCTTCAGGATCCTTATTGTGGTGATAGTTTTGAAGATTGTGTTTTGGATATTTTATTTTTATGCAAGAAACAGAAGACGACAACAGATGTTGCTGCTTAGAAATGGTGTTGAGCAGGTATGGTTGATGCATTCCACAAGTTCTACTCTGCAAAAACTCTGTGAGCTCTTAGCAGCTTCCATATGGGGTTTACTTTGGTTCTAGGGTTTTGAAACTTTCAGAAGGAGTACCGACAAAACTGTTATTATTGCCCTAACAGTTGAGTTGTGCTGTGCATTCCTACCATGAAGCATTTCTAACATGATCATCTGTTTCAGTATTGTAAAAGTCAAGTATTATGTTATGGTTTTTTAATTAACTTTTCTGATCATGTTTTCCAGGTTCCGGATGGAACACGGCAATACGAAGAGCATCCAGCAGTTCCTCAGCCAGCATACATGTTTACCCAATACCCCTTTGGACCAGATATGCCGGCGACATTCCAGATCCCACCAGAGTACACTGTGGAAGATCCAATAAAGATTGACCAGCCCCCTCCCCCATATATGGACACAATAACTGTAGAGCCGTCCACACACATTGATGTCAGTGACACCGAAAGGCTTGTGGATAATCAAGAGAATTGATCCAGGTGCTGGGTATAGCTGTATGGGAGTGGTTTTTATTGGATGGAAAACACACATTACACAGCATGTTGGACAGCATTAAAATGTGTTCCCATAGTCTCTTCAACTGGAAATAGACATCATCATAGTCTATTTGTGACCACAGACACCATCAAGGTGTCTTCAAGATATTAAAATAGATAGTTATTTTCCTGAGATGGCCTTGGCTGTTTCAAATTTTTTTTTAACTCTGTTGAGTGTTACTATTAGGGACAAAACTGCCTACTGTGGCTGCTAACGGCTGAATAGTTAACTCAAGTTATAGCCGATTTTGATGTATCACAATTTTTTTTTGGCTTTTGGGATTTTCTGTTCTGTCAGTAAAACCATTCTGAGCCAATCAGAGTCTCATTTTGTGCACTTTCCTGGCTTCCCTCTGGATAAAAACCATAAGTGTTGAAACAGAAAGCCAGTCCACTGCACTAGGCAAGAGATGCCAAGAATCTGACTGGCCGAACAGAAAATCCCAAAAGACAAAAACAAATAGATGTTTTGAAAATGAGGCATCGCGATACATCGAAATTGGCTATAACATGGGTTAACATAAAAAAAATACTTTTCAATCAGCTACACCCTAGAAAATGTAAATACTAATTGTATATAGTAGCAAATCACATTGGATGGTAAGAAACTCCATAGTTCCTCTATTGCCATGTTTTTTTATCAAAATAGTCAGTGTTCAGCTATTGCAAATGAGCACACAGTCATTGCAAACCAAGCACTGGTCAAAGCCTACTTAGAAAATGTTTTTGAGCTGGGTACAATACATAGTACCTGTCATTTTTTTCTTACCACTGTTCAGATCATGAAATAGGGTATTGTGTAAGTTTTGAATAGAGAGTAATAACTGGGATTTTATTTTTCCAAAATAGCAATCATAAATTCAAAAGTAATATTTCACAGTAGGTATTTCAAACATGGTTGCAAAATGTTTTTTTTATCGCTGCTTAAAATGATGCACTAATGGTTTTTAACCATTTTCTTCTGTAATTATAGGGTCTTTTCCCTTGTCCTAACTTCCCTCTGTCCACTACTATCACTGGTGGGTATAGGATTTTATGCTGTTATTTTTTTTTATATAACAGATACTTCCATAAGAATGCAATTCCAATCCTGACGTATGTCCACAAAGGTTATAAACTGTATTATCTGAACTTGATCGATCTTTACATCATTAGCAAGTATAACCCTATTTTAGTTTGACATTGGTGTAGGTAAAATTTTGCATACAAAGATCCTTAAGATGCACTAAATGTTTCTTTGGGTGCCAATAAAAGGCTGACAAATAAGTTGTTGTTGTTGCAGATTTTGGAAATACGGCAGATCACGGATCTGTTGACAATTTGGGCACAGATTTCGGATTTTGACTGCTTTGACAGTCCAATTTCGGATTTTAAATGAATTTCAATCGATGCTATTGTTTATCTGTCAAACCATGCGGACCTAAAAATATCTGCGGATCCACGGATTTGCCCCGAAAATGTTGCGGATCGGCGGATTTACGTACCCCTATTCACCCCCCCCCCTCCCTTCATGTCTTACCCAGTGGCAGGGGGTGGCTCTGCGAGCTAAGTGCAACCATCTTTGTGCAAAATAATGTTGGTCCTTATAAGTAACAGCCAATTGGATCGACCTTTAAAAAAATAGTTAGATGTTAATGCTTGGACCATTATTTGAAGCCAGCATGTGGATATATTGGTGGCCTGCAGTCTGCCTTAAACATTATGCATTCATAGTAAGGGAGCGACCATTAATTACTGGGGGGGGGTGTGGAAAATGTGTAGGGTGGTCTACGGGCACATATTTAGGGGGGTCACATTTTTTTGGTCTGCCATTAAAGAGGGTGTAACATTTTTTGGGCGTCGAATTTATGTCTGGTTAATATAATACTGAGCAAGAGAGTCATTGTTGAAATGAAAGTTTTATTCAGTTCACAATGTTTCCAAAAAAAAATTGAAACTGCAAGTGTCTCATATCCTCTTTTCTCCACAAGCACCCCCACCCCCCCCCCCCCCCCCCCACAACGTCGTTGAAAAAAGGGACATGTCTAGAGAAAAACGTATATGGGGTCAAGACAGGGGCTTATAAGTAGGGGCAATCAACTTCCCCATGTTCTGGTACTATATAGGTGTCACGGCGTTTCCTAGGATCAGGCTATTTTTAGATGCGCAGATGAGCCAATCAGATTAAACCTTTGTGTTGACGTTTTGGCTGAGCTCAACTGCACGCGCAGTCTCAGACAAAAAGCTATGTTCTCTCTTCGGTACTTTGACTTTTTGTTGCTCTCTTCTTTAATATGAATCCAACCCTACCTATGACTTTGAATTTTAGCTTTCAATTCTTTTGGTAAACAAACAAAACCGACGGATGATAGATAAAAATATATTCTTCCTAACTGCAATTACTGCACGTAACTCGTCACTGCATTGCACGTCACTCGCGCGAGCGACCAACGTCAAAGTAGCTGATTGGCCCGTTCGTGCGCGCGCGTCTAAAAATAGCCTGATCCTAGGAAACGCTGTGACATTTATATAATACAGATGATTGCCCCTACTTATGAGTAATAAGTATGAGTAATTTACTGACCAGGGACCAATTTTCTATTTCTATCCAAATACAAACAATAAATTAAGCAACCGGTGTCGAACCCATCTCGTCACGTGAGCATGGTTGGGTCCGAACCCCTCGACAAGTTCTGAGAAGGATAAGGTTTTTTTGTATTTTGGGCTTCCTGTGTACCTTGGACCGAGGATGATTTCGGACTGGTATCCAAAAAAAACAAGATGGCTCCGGTAGGTTGTGTTTTTTTAGAGGGCTCTTTTATTAGATAAAAACTCTGTGTGTTTTATTTTCCTGAACTATTCCCTACATTGTATGTGATGTTAGATCTCATCTCCTTGCACAGGTTTTTATTAAAACGTTATTGACGTTGTTATGATAGGAAATCCTTTTTATTTTGTTCATTGGGTCACGTGATTTCGCTGAAAGGTAGAAAACATTGTGTAGTTTCCTTTGAGTTACATTTAACCTTATATCGATATCTGTTTATTTACTGTACTTAATATCAGAAATCGTAATCGGGATTTAAGTACTTACTTTATTTTTCTAGCCTACGAAAGGAAAACAAGCCACAAAAGGACAAAAACAAATCAAAGAAGAGAATGATAAAACAGTTGACTTCTATTCCAAATTGATGATTAGTATCCATGTGAGTAATCTAGAGTTTTCTTGATGACCGTTGATATATGTTATCTTTTAAAGGTACTTCTTTACAGTAAAAGGAGGGTAGTATATTTCCCAATCAATCAATATTAGCTACCAACAGAGATGCCAACCCCGAAGTTCAAAATGCTGGAGAATTTTGGGAGAGTGGAGTTTTATAGAATTGTCCCCTTTTTGTACATCTACTATCTTTACAGAAACGCGACAACCAGTGTACAGATCAACATATATCTTTTAATTTGTCTGAAAATGTACAAATAGTAGCGCATTCTAGGTCAGTACTAACATGGAGAGGTATTCTGTGGTCTAGCCTTTTTCGTTTTGGAATACAAGAAAATAATATTTTAAAACATCCAAACAGTGAAAATAAGAAAGTTTTTCCATAAAATGCAGGAGAGTGGGAGATTAGGCTAAAATGTGTATATCTCCCGCAAAGTGCTGGAGAGTTGGTGTCTCTGTACCAACTTACTTAGTTTTTTAGTTTCATTGCCATCTAAAGGCACAACCATTTTCTTGTGAAGTTCCTGAGCATTTGATACACCATATATCAAAGTCAAAATAATCAGATGCTTTTTGTGGCTTAACCATGCATACGCCGGTTGTATCTAAAGGGCCTAATGTCTTTATTGCACTGAAAAGTACGCGGGCACTGGCATATAGAATGCTATTCCTGTGCATACATTAACACAAATACAAGGTTCTCCATCAGGCCATACTTGTTATTTTCTAGATTGGGGACTGTGCATCCTTCTTCCCTATCTTAATTATCTGTTTTGCTTTCATGTGAGTTGTTGTATTGAAAATTATAAGGAAATGATCAGCAGGAGCAAGTTTACCGGTATATAATGTTTCTGTATTTTCAGTATTGTGTATATATCTAAGGTGATGTTCTTTTATTGTCTGATTGCAGGTCACCCATTTAGTGTTCAGATTCTCATTTTTCGCCTTCTCCGTTTCCTGGTTAACATGGGTGAGTATTGTATTTTAATGGGTATAAAAACCTGTTATTCAAACAGGTGATAAAAAAAACGCAGGATCAGATAGAATCAGGGGCATTTGGATTTGGACTTTCATGTGTTGCTGGAAGTTTACCAGAATACCGGGCCTAGGATTCAGAATCCTAAAGAAAACAAGATTTAGAAAGGGTTGATTAGATCATTTAAGTTTTCCTTTGCACATTATTCTAGCATACTTTAGTTCAGACATAAAAACATTATCCAAACTGTCTGAATCATCAACATGACTCCCAGATCTTCCAGATTTTGTGATAAAATCTGGAGATGATCATCTAAAAACGAAGCTTTACACTAACTTCATTTACCTCAGTAGAAATTGTTGCAGTAGCTTCCCATAAAAATCAGTCAATGGAAATGACACTTTACAACTTTTTCTTCTTTCCACTCATGGCTCGATAGTTTGAATAGAATGAAGCACTAAAAATAACTGTTCCTTGTTTCTAGTTGGTTTTTATATTGACATCCCTTCTGTACCTGGGCTGTTACAAGTTCATGCATTACTTGGCTCGTGAAGGCATGGACCTTAACGCAGATTCTGGAACCTCAGAGTAAGTAGCCACAGTTGGACACGACATTTCTTAAAAAAATTATACAAATGAATCAAAACTTTCTGGATTATATGAAAGCGCTAAATAAGTTGCTTTTTTTCGCTTAAAGCCTGAGCGCACACAAATTTGCCACCCAAGACATCATGTGATCTGTTAGTGCTTATTGTGATATTAGTTATACTTCTGGTCTTTCTGGCCTTTTTTAGTTTGTAGTATCGGGTTTTTTGGATGCCCTCCCCCTTTAACTAATTGACTAAAATAAAAATATATGGCATTCTGTAAATCTATGGTAATGGTATGGATTTTTTTGTCTAGGCATATTAAAGATTTAATATTACTGACAGTGATAGTCCAAGGACTGGCCATTTTTACAGACTATTTCTGGTTCTTCTGGTTACTGGTGAGTAATATTTTCTGATAGCTTTATTGTTAAGTGCACAGCGCATTATCATAATTCAGTCCTAACACCACCACAGCTTTATTGTGCTATACTCATTCAGTTTTACATACCTTTCCAGGCTCCTCTTCGGGCCGTTTACATACTTTGGGTCAACATACTTGGGCCTTGGATCTTTGCTGAGCCTCCAGAATCTGACATGGACCCCAAGAAGCAAAGAAAAATGGAAAGAAAAATGAAACGAGCTGGGATGATGTAAAAAAATGTTTTATTCTCAAATGCGGTGATCTCTTCTCACGCTCTACGCTCTTGATCCCAGAAGATGCAAGTTCACATTATTCATGATGTATATTTACATTAAACATCTCATCAATAAAATATTGACAATCAAACACATTCTTGAACGTTTTTCTTCCTTGTTAAGTCAGTATTCAGAGCCAGGTTATCATAGAAGATGACTGGATCCAAGGGTTGGGCATTGTCAAGTGTAAGGGCAAAACTGCTAATAAACTACAGGAAGACAAATCAGAGTCTGAAATATTCGGGTGTAACGTGTAACGGGGTGCTAGGATATACTGTTAGTTGTGAACAAACTAACCTAGCATGTTGATCTCCAGACTGAATCGGTACCAGCGTACAAATACTAGCGAATGGTATTTTGCCACCCTAAAGGTACCAAAGAACCCATCGGCTAATGGTGTTTACAGCTTGTTGCCACCCAATTCAAATCACGTGATGATCCCTTTGGGTGGTTACTTTGGTTACAAGAAAGAAGACCTACATAGGGGATATTGGTGTTTTCCTTATAAATGCCTCGGGCAACACAACTCTGCTTAAACTGCCCCTTCCATTTTTATTTACGTCGAATCTTATTACAAATGGCAAATAAGATAGAATATCTGTGGTCCATTTAAGGGAACAATTCTACGTTGTGTTGGCTCCAGTGGACGGACCTCCGACCTCTAGAGGGGATTGAAAAAAAAAAAACCTTTTTCCACTTGAAGGGACTCCCTACCTACGAGTCTCCTTCCCAGTCGCTATATATCAAACCTCGGCTATTCAACACTTCAAAGAAATGCTCTTGTCGGACATCCTCGGGGAGCCAGGGCGGCGTGGAAACCGGAAGCTGGAGAACGATCGTAGACGAAAGAAAGAGGGGAAAAAAGGCCTCTTTTCCTGTCTTCCGTCTTCGCGCATACTCTTGTCGCCCTGAGTTTCCGAGGATGTTTGTCAGGCTTTTTATCACTTCTTTAAATTATCTTATTTATTGCTAACAATTTTGCGGTTGATTTAGGTTCACCATGGTGTAAGATAAGCTGCGAAGAAGAATGCAGATAATGACCCTTCCCCTTTAACGCCTTGACGAGCACTAAGCGTATTCTTCCTCGTCACTTGCGCTGACTCATTGCGCGCATATCAATTTCCCTAGGCAGTCTCGTATAATCAATAAAGCATAATTCTTTTCTTCTTTTTTGAGCTGATTTGCTCCGGTCGTCTTTGATTATTTCAAAAACCATTAAAGGTAGAGTTGTTTTGATTTAAGTTTTTGAAGTGACTTCGCGAGTCACACGAAACTTGTCAAAGTTGTTGATGTAGTCGTCGACGGTGTGTTGTTAACGATAACATCGAATCTCGGTATTGTTCTTTCGTGTCGACAAGTGGTGAGGTTAGATACCAGGCTGTCCCCGCCACCATTCATATTAACATTAGATACAGGCGGAGCGAGTCTGAAGCTCTCATTGGATGGAATAACAATACTCAGAGGCTGTCGGGTGGACTGGGTCGAAGGGGCAGAATTGTTCAGTACCAGTCCCCCAACTCTTGCTTCACGGTCAGGTGAAAATGAGCTCATGTCGCGGGCTCGGGCGAGCTCATTGATAATTCTCCTAGTTACAATCCGCCGTCTGAAGCTCTCGAATGAGCTTTTGACAAGCCAGCCATTCGTCATCGAAAAAAATACTATATTCATAAAGAAAAATCCCAGTGGTAAATAGTCCATCTTTAAGGGGTTGTGTTTCAACAATGAAATTGTCAAAATCAGTAACGGAGAAAACGCTCGGAATACCACAGCGAAAATGAAACCAAAAAGAACACAGCTAATGTGTAAATAGTCATTTTTGCGAATACCAAGCCGGCGTAAAAACGTAGCCAAATCCACAAATATCACACTCCCTTCAAACAGCAGTCCATTCAAACCAGAAATACCATTTTGCTGATAATACAAAAATACCATATAAGTCGATATCGTCACAAGATGGTGAAGAAGGTTAATTTTAAATGGCGGGATCTTGTCTCTGAGAAGGAAATCTTGCAGGACTTTGTACACATAGTGACCTAGGTAGATGGCAAAGATGTAGAGTACCGTTGGCTCAGTTGATAGGAACGGGTCGTTGAGAGTATGACCGGATATCAAGAGAACGATGCCACACAGAAAGAGAAAGATCGTGAAGATCTCATCACGGAAACTGAAACAGAAATCAAAACATTATTTAGATTTGTCCAAAAGAATGATTAGGCCAGGGCAAGTTCACCTCTGTCTCTTGCTATCTGTACGCTGGTTTACTGTCGAATCCGTTGTTTCCGTCAGTAAAACCATTCTGAGCCAATCGGAGTCTCGCTTTATGCACTTCCCTGGCTATCCTCTGGACGAAAACCAGACAGTGTCGCGACAGAACTGCACTAGGCGAGAGATGGAAAAAATCTGATTGGCTTAGAAAAACTTGACTGGCGGAACAGAAATTCCCAAAAGACAAGGACAAATCGATGTTTTGAAAATGCGGCGTCACGATACAAAACTATATATTCCTAAGGGGAGTGGGGTGTATTCATATGAAGAAAACGTTGTCGTTTTGAGGGAATCCGTTGTATCGCGACCCACGTTTGGATTTGTTTTGGTTTTCTGTTCCGTCAGTAAAACTATTCTGAGCCAATCAAAGTCTCGCTTTGTGCACTTCCTTGGCTATCCTCTGGACGAAAACCCGACAGTGTCGCGACAGAAAGCCAGGCAACTGCACTAGGCGAGAGATGGCAAGAATCTGATTGGCTTAGAAAAACTTGACTGGCGGAACAGAAAATCCCAAAAGACAAGGACAAATCGATGTTTTGAAAATGCGGCGTCACGATAAAAAACTATATATTCCTAAGGGGAGTGGGGTGTATTCATATGAAGAAAACGTTATCGTTTTGAGGGAATCCGTTGTATCGCGACCCGCGTTTGGATTTGTTTTGGTTTTCTGTTCCGTAAGTAAAACTATTCTGAGTCAATCAAAGTCTCGCTTTGTGCACTTCCTTGGCTATCCTCTGGACGAAAACCCGACAGTGTCGCGACAGAAAGCCAGGCAACTGCACTAGGCGAGAGAGGGCAAGAATCTGATTGGCTTAGAATAACTTGACTGGCGGAACAGAAAATCCCAAAAGACAAGGACAAATCGATGTTTTGAAAATGCGGCGTCGCGATACAAAACTATATATTCCTAAGGGGAGTGGGGTGTATTCATATGAAGAAAACGTTGTCGTTTTGAGGGAATCCGTTGTATCGCGACCCGCGTTTGGATTTGTTTTGGTTTTCTGTTCCGTCAGTAAAACTATTCTGAGCCAATTAAAGTCTCGCTTTGTGCACTTCCTTGGCTATCCTCTGGACGAAAACCAGACAGTGTCGCGACAGAAAGCCAGGCAACTGCACTAGGCAAGAATCTGATTGGCTTAGAATAACTTGACTGGCGGAACAGAAAATCCCAAAAGAGAAAAACAAATCGATGTTTTGAAAATGCGGCTTCGCGATACGACGGATTTGACATAGTAATCATCGGAACATCGGACCGTCCCGTACAGTTATCTAGGAAACGGTGTACTACCCTTTCCCTCCTTTCACCCTTATTATGGAAGGGAACTGGCATTTAACGCCAAGTGTTTTTATGGGCCCGAAGGTTTCGGAAGGATTCGAGTAAAATATCGGGGTCGTCGAATTAAACTATATTACTTTCTCATAAGTATCATCAATAATGAAAAGCCTACAAATAAATAAAAATCGGTAAACTTTTACATTAACGCGAAGAATCAGAAGACCCGTTGAGATGAAATAGATGGTAGAAAGATATTTCGACCTAGGCTCAAGGGGTTTCCGAACGCCGAAACCCGAAAGCGCGACGTAAGGGTGCGGACATGAACTCGAAAACGTGACGAACGGTGCCAACGGGAAAGGCTTCTTCCTTGTTTTTTAAAGCCTGAGAGCTTCAACCTACCTATGGCACCCAGGGTATCTAAAGTGTGTTAAGGTCTGGGTCAAAAAGAAAAAATCAGAAAAAATGTAACAAATGACGATATCTCATGTATTACTTACATGTAACCAAATTTGAATTAATTTTCAATGCTTGGGATAATTGGAATTTTGGACTAGTTCAATAAAACTTGCTCTTTGCCGGCCAAATGGATTTTTAAATCTTTAAAACTGGGTGGGCTTAATTAGATCGCAGAAAGAAAAGTAACACAAAACCTCTTCTTGATGAAATCCAGTTGGAATGGTAGGCTATCTTTTAATTTCAAGGAGATGATTAGCAAAATATATCACTTGACCTTGATTTTGCAGATAAAATGCTTATTCAACGCCTAAGTGGCAAATAGAAAACAACCATCCCAAGTGAAATATATTGCATTACTTTGAAAACAGCATAAGGCTAAGTTCAAACATACATGAGCCGTATACAATGCAAATGTATGCAAATGAATCAAGTCGATTGTTTCATCTTCATTTGCATGCATTTGCATTGAATACGGCTCATGGATAATTAGCCTAAAGAGGCGAAAACATTTTTAAATGTATCCTGTCCACCCCATTTTCAGATAACTTTTTGCATGCTTAAGTTCACATGACCATGGCTAAGATTTTCTCTCGAGTGAAAATCTTATACATCTATTTCAAATAAGGTTGCACTCGGAGAGTCTGTGTATCGTAGCCCGCGGTACTTCATGGGTATCAAGTAAATGAGAAAATAAGCATAAATACAAGGTTTTTAAAGTTATAGAATGCTTGTTCATGCTGTTATGAACATTCATACTGCTTTCAGATACAAGGAGTCAGCCGTTTACACGTTACCCAAGAACCACTGCGGGCTACGACACATGGATTCTCGTAGCCTGCTTGCAGGCGTTTACCCGATGTTTTTGGTAGCCATGTTGTTTTTGGCCGCGCTAGCTTAGCGCGAGTGACAAAACTTGACTAAGGAGGCTTGGGGGAGGGAGGGAAAGAACCTTTCCCTCTTTTCCCCCGCCCTCTCCCCCTCGCGCTTTGCGCTCGTTCCAGCTTTCGCGGCCAGAACAAAACAAGATGGCGGCCACGACTCGGCGCATAGCGAAAACACCGAGAAAACATAGCAAAAAAAAAAAAAAAACACCGGGTAAACGCCTGCAAGCAGGCTAGGATTCTCGAGTACAATCTTATTTGAAATAGGTTTATAAACATGTGATCATACTTGGAAGTTTGAAATAGTTTGCCTCAGAAATAATGGAGACACCGTTTTTTTTCTTTTTTAACCAAAATTTCGACTGATCCTGGCATTAAATACCCTGGTTCCAGAGGCTCCAAGTTTCATTACTCACGCGCCGCAACAAAAAGCACGCGCTCTGAAAGAAGGAGAGTCGAACCTCCGGAAGTAAACTGGTGACTCGGCATGGCTTGTTTTAGATCCTGGAGGATGTCGGGAAATAACAGCGCATTCAATTTTAACATGTTTGGCTTCCCGTATAGCTGATGCTTATCTTACAAAACAATAATCGTCTTGATCTATTTCCACTTAGAATTACGATTTGCATAAATATTTTATTGAAACAGGAAGTTTCTTAACATAAATATGAATAACTGAAGTGACAAGAGTATGGAAATTACTATTTTTCAATAAATAAATCAATATTTGTTTCAGCTTAACGCTAAACTAATCCTTTTTTTTTCTTTTCGATTTTTTCCCTGTTTATATTATACAGGAGTGTTACGGCTAGTTCACATTCTTCAACTAAGATTGACAGGAAACCATATCATAAAGAGAGACCTGAAGACTGCCGTAAATTCATCCAGAAAAGAAAATCTTTTTCTAAAAAATAATGATCGCTCGATAAAAATTGGTTCTATTCTTTTTTACCAGTACTGTTAGTTTACCGATGCTGTAAGGTTTAGTGGTGTGTAACATTTTATGTAACTACACGGATATTTGACCCCCTGTTTTATGTAATCGCGAAGCAAATTAAGACAACTATAAGGAAATAACTGTTCTGGGCTGAATAATACAACACCCCTGAATGTGAAAATAAAGTAAAAATTTTGAAATGAGTACTCCACTCAACAAGTACTTACAATTTACGAACAAGACTTGGGTTTTCTTGCAAAAGCTTGGAGACGCGCTGGCAAAGAATCCACCGGGAAGTAAAGAATCGTCTAAACACAGGCACAAGAAAAAAGAATAACCCAACGCTGACGTTGATAGATACTGAAAATATCAGCAGTAAAGTCGATGTTGGCATTTCGTCGAGCTTTTGATTCGAGAAAAATTTCCGTGCATCAGATAGTGTTTTTGTGAGGGTCTTCGGACAGGAAGTCGTAAGAGCACAAAACACAGATCTTTGCAATTCAAGCCCGGAAGTCTTTCGTTTTAGCAAATCGCTCCATAGCTATTTTCTCGATAGTTGAGTAGTTCTCCATTGCGATCAGACACTTTCTTTGCCATATGTTTGGCGGTTCTGTTATGTCATGCTTATTTTACAATCAACGATAGAGAATCACTTCCGCATTTATTGGTCTTACGATCAGCCAATAGAATAGGTCATTGATGACCTGGTGTCATCCGAAGTCTTGTCACAAATGACAGGAACTCGATTCTGTTATTGAGACGGGCTTATGGCGGATGTATTGCTGAAACGTTCCCGTCAATTCAAGAAAAACACGCACTTACCAGCTTACGATTCAATATCAACCGGTAGACTTAGCGAAGCCCTTGGCTAGTAGCCGATTCGAGAATCATCGTCATTTGCAGATGCGCTCGCCATTTTCTTCTCTAATCGAAAAATACTCAGTATCTCCATGTACTTATTGTTAGGTACTTATGGTAATCATGAGCTCGAGGATATTTCGCAAAAAAAAAAATGGCTAGCTCAGACAGGAAATTTATTGAATGTGTAGTTCCAGAAAATATCCACCCCCCCCCCCCCCCCATGGATGGGGTGGGTCGAAGGTATGACCCCCGACCACCCTTCTAAATTTCCAACCCCCTGGAAATTCCTGGGCGTTTGACCCCCCGGTCAAACGGGGTGGATATTTTCTGGAACTACACAATGTACATTACAGTAACACAAGAGGGCAACGTGGGGGACGAAGAAACAATGGTTACTTAGCCTGGCACGTTCTCGGTTCGCTTTGATTTCCGTGCCCCGTTTCAGCCCGATACCCAGGGGGTGCGTTCACACCCCCCGACAACGACCGAAAATCCACTTTCATTTCAGAATGTTTTCGCTCCTACTATCCCTTAGGGGGTCTCACACTATTGGATCATCACCTAGTAACAATTAGGCATGAATTTAATCAGAGCTATGTTTTCTACCCTGGGTACCAGAGCCTTCTCTCGCCCAGTGACGCTCAGCCAAAATGTCGCGATCGTCACGGCATTTTGGCTGAGCGTTACTGGACGAGAGAAGTGTGGAGGCTCTGGTACCCAGGGTAGATGTTCTCGATTGTTGAGTCTGAATTTTTTGTTTTTAGTGCTTAAATTAAGAAATTACTTTATCTGGGGTAAGAATTGCGGTTGACAGCAACTAAAGTCCCCATCTGTGAGTCTGTCTTATAAGTGAAACAATAAACGCTATTAACAATGGACACTGTATTCAGGAGGGTCTCCATTTTTTTTTTTTGCTAAGGTGACATTTTTTTATGTTTTTCAAGAAACAACTCTGCAAACAAAATAACGAGCAAGACAAATCTTAAGAAGAAAGTAGTTAACCAAGAAATGTTTGGAAGAGCAGAAGTGAGAAGCTGAACAGGAGCAATCTAAAAAAACACCTTTTCCTTTTTACACTGATGTCTGGAGCAGAAGCTAGTAAATATTCTGAATAAAGCAATGTAATACGCAAGACTCACAATCCTATAACAACTTTATAAAAAAAACAATATGAAAAGCAAAAGAAAGGACTGCAGTGAATTACTTTGCTTTTCAAGTAACCAGGCATCCTCGAAATTTGGCAGGAGGGTATATTACAGTATAAGTGTGAAGAAAATCAAATTCTTTAACACTATGTAGCAAGAATCTTTAATTTGTTGAGCAGTCATATACTGATTTCTTTCCCACAACTTTGTTTAGGGATAATCATATTATTCATCTCATATTTACAAAGCAACTTGTATGGCGCTATATTTATAAAATATATTGTACAAAGATAAACCATACAATATTTATACTAAACTGTATAAAGCCCTAGTACATGACAAGTAATAAATATAGTTATGATATTGTCAAAGAAAAATGCCTAATTATGCATATTTATGATGACAAGGATCTGCAAGAATCTGCAATGTTTTCCCCTGAAAATGGCGCATAATTTTCGTCAATTCCTTGGCTCAATCACAAGTTTGTCATGCCCATACATTTGACTTAAAGCAGCCTAGAAAAAAAGGAGAAAATGAGAAATATAGAAAAAATGAAACTTTAACTATGTGAGTACATCCTTAGCAGACATCATAATCAATGGCAGATCCATGATTTTTCAAAGGGTAGTTCAATTTATGAAAACTATACCCAAGTTCTCCAAGCAGTAAATTGTCCTCCCCTAAGGACAAAGATCTTTTTTCTTGAAAAGATTGTTTCTATTGAACAGGGGTTAAATTAGGCCCCGGCGGCCGGCAGAAGCGCAGGCTGTTTCCCACCGAGAGCCGGCTACTTCTATTAAAAAAAGTCTTGAACTAAAAAGATAAAATAACTTCCACCCCCTACTTATAAATCCCCTATGCCTACTCTGAAAGTTAATGAAAGCCCTGTTGAACCCACAGAACCACTGGAACTGCCACTGATAATTACCTATATAGCATATGTCTTTCTATGACCAGAACAAGAGTTCACAGTGAATACCATTTTTTAACTTTAAAGCTAGAGAGAAGACAAAGTCAGAAAAAAATAGATATAAATAGTGTTTTTTGAAAATTGGGTATTTTTTCAATTGCCACCTCTGCCAATAGTTTTGAGATTACTAAGAGAAAGCATTAAAAGTGCATTAGTAGATCAAGGGTGATCTGGCTGTCAAGAAATATGTGATATGCATAAAAATAGCAAAATAAACCTTACCATAGGTAGAACCCTTAGCAAAAAGCTTGTGCCTGATCAAGTAAAGAAATTAACTGCAGCAAAATATAACTTACTTGTCTTTTAATAACTTCTAAATTCCACTCTGCTTCAGCTATGAATTTGTTAATTGATGCTTCATCGGTGATATTCTTATTTGATTTGAAGGCATCCCTAGTTCTTCTTATAGCATGCAATCTGAAAAAAATAAATTCCTCTTTAACAAGTCTTAGAAAAACACCATTTTGTAATTATTTTGTATCCCACTTGCATTTGGAACACATACTCCAAACAGGGCCATAGCAGGGAGTGGAAAACTGGGGCACGTGCCCCCCCCAATATTTTCAAAAATTATAAGGAAATGACCAGTAGGGGCGTGGCTGTGCCCACAAAAATTTTCTTAATGTTTCTGTATTGTGCCCCTCCGATTTTAGAGGTCTGCTATGTCACTGTCAAAATATTATACTGACACAAAGTTGGCAGAAAGAAGTTTTCCTCAACATGCAACCACTGGCTTACAAGCTATAGTATTTAAGACTGACTTTAAACACGAAACCGCACTATAAAAGGGTAAGGACCGCCCACAATTGACACCTTATGAATTAAAATCCGAAGTAAAGATGGCTGGTTGTAGCGGAACTCGAAGTGGGAAAATAAATGTCTTCGATTTGCTTATATATCGTACAATTCAGAGAAAAAAATAATTCATATTTAGAAATTAAATGTAGACTTATACAACACATATCAAATCTAAAAGCATAAGAGGAGCTGATTCTCGCAAGAATTTGACCAAGATTTGAGTTGAATTTGAATTACGTGCCGACTTCCCCAGGCCATTCACAAGTCGTCCTTGTCACCGCCATGTTTTCCAGCCCACAATATCTTTAAAGCCACTACAAAGTATAGAACATGCATGCAAAAGTCCCTCGGGATACGGGTTGAGCTATTGAAGAATTTTGGGACGTTATTCATTGATTTACTGAAACATAACAGCTGACCTATATATGGAATGCGCTACACGAGAGGCGAGTTGTCGAGTTACAAAGCCTCTACTGACAATCTTTAGCTGTTTACAGCAAGAATAGCAATGGAAATTATGTCCTACAGTATAGCAATTCTGCTGAAGATTTTAAAATTATTTCACTTTTGAATTGTCTGTTTACAATTTAGAATCTGCAACGTGACTTGCGCAACGGAAGTATATTTATCAATCGCGGCTTGCACTGTGCGATTCTCTCATCCTTTTATTAAGTGGTTAAAACAACCTTTTTCCAAAAGTTTTGTTATATTATAGGTTTACTTACAAAGGAGGAATTCTTCAGGGGTAGTTTCTAGGCTAAAATGCAGATATTTTAGCTGCTAAGTGTGAGATTGTGAGACTGAGATCACATAACAGTGTGTGTAATTCAACATATACCGGTGTTTATTGTCATTCTCCGGTATGTGAAACCCTATTGAAGATTCCCAGTAGAGTTAATGCTATGAATTGTTGTAATTTGAAATAATTCAAGCAGGATAAAGTCAAAATCTTTCTCTCTATTCACGTTGTTATTCAAAGCGCTACATGACAAACGCCTGGCTTTTATAGATTCCGGAGTTACGCTTCGGAGCTTTGCGTGGCTGAACAAATAAATGACACTTCCTTGTACAAACAAAATATTCTAACCTTGCCGGTTATTCTTCCAAGGTGATGAATGTGGCTGTGACTAGGAATACGCAAAGACCACCAGTAGCAAAAATATCCGAGATAAAGAAGAAAAAGAGAGAGATAGCAAAAGTTGTAATTACATACGCAATAAATAAGCATTGCACTAAAAGTCTTACCAATCATATTATTCTTGTAAGCATTAAATATTCGATTTCCCTTCAAATAAAGATACTGAGTACTCGCTTCGATCCAAATTCGTGCCTCATTTGACTTCCAATAGTGATTGCTGGACCTCCACTCGCTTTCTAAACCTCACAAACGATCCAAATTTCATCTCACTGATTTTTTTAATCAGAAAACGATTATCCTTGAAAATAAAATGCTAGCTAATAAGAAAAATACATTGTTCGTAACAGAAACTTGGATTCAGCTTTCAGATGGGCAGTGAAACATAGAGAATTTTGAAGATTTATCAACAGCACTTTTCCTCCTCCTCAGCGATCGATCCGGGCTATCCATTTCAAAAGGCTAGAGAAGGTTTGACGCTCCTCCTTTAATTTTTGCGTCACTGTAATTTTTAAAAGATTTTAAAAGATTTGTGAAAATAATGTGAAAATTATGTGCCACGACAATTAGGAAAAAAAATTAAGTGAGTGCACAAGAACCCTTTAGGGGAATATTAAATAAGCTTGGAAACACCTTGTCTATTTAGTCATCTAATGTACATATAGTACGGTAAGGGGTTGAGTTGGACGCGTATTTATAGATTTTTATGAAACTAAATTTAGCCCACGCATCTTTTTGTTACAAATTGTTTCAGTTTTGATGATTACAGCACATATTATTTCCACTTGTTTTGCTTGATTTTATTACCCCAAAATCGCGAAATTGCAAAAATAAAGTAACTGTTTTTTTTACAAAAATAGGAAAATCGCGAAAATAAAGTGTCGGGAAAGATTGCCATCTCAAAATTGTGAAACATTGAAGTTGCGAAAATTAAGTGTAATAAGGCAGATAGAAACAAGAGAGATTCAAAACCACTTTATTACACTTGCATGCTAATTAGTTTCTTCCTGCGACTTTGAACTAGAAAGTTCAAGACTCGGTAAGATACAAATTGCATTCGAATTCCCACCCCAGGAATTCTTTACTTTGCAGCCCCCCGTGCTTTCGGAATTCCGAACTCTCCAACCCTCCATGATTTTAGAATTATGAGCTCGCCAGCCCCCATGTGCTATCGAAATTTCGAACTGGCCAAATCCCCGTGTTTTTTGGAATTTCAAACTTGCCAGCCCCCCATGCTTTTGGGATTCCAAACTTCCCTACCCCTCCCACCCCCGTGCTTTTGGAATTCCGAACTTGCCACCCCCCTCCCCCAGGAAATTCGCAAACCTGTAAATACAAATTAGCAATTATCTATATAAAAGATAAATAAAGTTGTGGAATCGTGAAAATCTAAAAATCTCTTCTTTCCTCTTTTACATTCTTCGAAAAGACTCGCCTTACTTCTTTCTCAATCACAAACCAAAGTGCACGTGTCATATGTTTGAGATAAAAACACAAATGTATTCGCATAATAGTGGTCTGGAATACCACGCTAGCTATTCAGAATAACATCTAAAAAACCCTTGTATATTTAGAATTCCTTTGCAAAAGTATTTCTTCGACATCTAGTAAAAGTTACGGGGATAAACAAGGCAACGAGTTTCTTACATAACCCTCTAAAAACCGAAAAATGATTCAAATCTAAGCATCGATGCAGCGATCAAAATGGAAATAATTTAGGATTTCATCAAAGGAAGATTGGCTTTTAATTAAATGTACCTACCTATAGTTATAATTTGTGAATTTCTGTCCTTCCCGTAGGAGCTGTCGATAGAGTTGAAGAATCTTCGGTCTTGCAGCCATGTTGAATTCAAACTAGTAACCAGTCCTTTCAAAGCTCGAATTTTGTTCCACAGGTAACCCGTGTTCCCACAAGCAGTAAAACAAACCTCTTCAGTGAAAATACCTCTTATCGTAATCGAAATGGGTGGTATTTTGTTTTAATGCTTCTGTCAGATGCTGCAATTTTAAACTTTTTTTTGCTATCTTACTTTAAAATTCATTTCAATAGATACCTGTGGTATCTACTAGTGCGCCTACGTAATCAGCTATCCCCAGTCTCTCTCAGTTTCTAAGAACTCGTCGAACGGAGACCAAAACATGTAAAGGAAAGAATGAGTCAGCTTTACAACAATGTACTCTAAGTGAAACCTCGGGACCAGCTTCGATGTTAATCCATAATGCCTGTCCACACCAAGACCTTGGTATTCGCAACTTTGCTTGCGTCCATAACGATTCTGCAAAGCCAGTAAGTTTTTCAGATATTGATACGACGTGCACGTCCTTTCGAAGTGCGTAATTCACACTGGGGAAAAGAAATCAAAAGTAAGAATTAGAATTGCTTGTCACTCAACTCATCTCACGGTTCCCCACTTTTTAGGCTGAGTACTGCATTGTGCAAAAGGCACTCATTTACTGTTAACTTTTACGGAGAAGTCATTAGTTGTCGGAGGGGTGGGGGGGGGGGGGCTGTTAAGTTAAATTTGTTGGTTCTTCTGTTTTTTTCTTTTGGTTTTTCTGGTTAAAAAAATTTCGACCCTTACCCAATCTAAAGCACAAAACTGGTGACCATCCCCCAAAAAGGCAAGCAAAAATTAAGGCCCTCCCCCAGGACAAAAATACACAATTATGTACGAAGACATAATAGCATTTATGCTGGACGTAGAAATTTGTGTTATTGTAAATTTAGCGTGTATCTTATCACACGGGAATGTTATCAGAGAGCAAAGCCTGTGGTCAGAACAGTGGGTTCATGTTCGTTAACTGCACCAGAATATTGATGACAGGATAAACTCACATGAAAAGCTTGGGTTGTGGTAACTCGCCCCTTTTTTGTGAGACACAGTAGCAAGAACGTCGTGGTTAAAGTCACTGAATCGTTCCTTTAGTCATCCTTCCTCCACCCTCAACACCGCCATCTCTTTTGGTAATATTATGCACGTGGCGGCTAAATTTGCCCCCTCCTAGTCGTTATGAATCAGTACAATTAGCAAGTTGGTTTATTAGGCTTAAAATTGACAAATGTAATTTCAGATGGTTTATTGATTGATGAGTTATTAAACGGCAATTAAGGTGGCCATAGAAATCCAACATGGTTTATTGATTGATTCAGCATAAGGCCTGTCGTGCGGCGTGCGCTAACAATGACACAAGAAGAATTATATCATATTGCTGCTGAGAATATATGTGCCAGTATAAAAGCTAAAAAAAGCGGTTACTTTATTGAAACTATACTCTAGTCTTGACACTTTCTTCCAGGTGCACCAGCAAATTCTATAACCGTATAAGCGTCAAGCCCACAAATGTAGTATATACCCACATATATGTAATAAGAAGTTGCCCACAAATGTAGGAAACCCACAATTGTAATAACGGGCGCTTTTAATGGTGTCATGCTGTACAAACAAAGGGGATTGGGCATTTTATATGCTTTATATTTTGTTAATGTTGTGGTTTGAAATGCTTCTTGGTTTGAAATTGTTAAAACCAGTTTGAAAAAAATTCAAACCAAGAAGCATTTCAAACCACAACAAATGTGGCATGGTTTGAATTTTTTTCAAACTGGTTTTAACAATTTCAAACCAAGAAGCATTTCAAACCACAACATTAACCCCATATGGCCTGAATGTCGCTGTTGCAAATGCAAATTTCGGCGAGCGAGGAGACAGACACCTCCCCCTGCACACCAAATTATTGTGTCTATGGGGGATGGCACTTATTAAGACATGCCCATAAAGGAGCGTCAGAGCTGTCTTTAAACACCACCAAGCCAGGAGTTGATTTTGAGCCCATTTTCAGGGGTGTAAATAATATTGTCAGGGGCAATTTTGCATTTTCAAATACATGAAATGCTAAATTATTGTTAAACCCATGGTAAAACTTGTAAAACCTTAATACAAAACAGCATCATTAACTCCCCTACGTAACTGAAAATTTATTTGCATATCTTTTCATACTGTACCATCAATCTGAAAAGTTAGTAGGGGGGGGGGGATCTTGACATGAATTGAAATTCGTAAATTCAGTAATGGAAGTTAATAAAACCAAAACTGAAAAAGATGAAAATAGTAGAAGCCATGATTTTCAATGCCAGCCAAATAAAAGTCATGAAAGTGCAAGCAAAAGGCGCATCACATTCATTTATCTATTTTGTAGGGGGTCTGGCGTTCTCCCCAGAAAAATTTAGAAATTCCAGAATTGTAGTAGGTTGGAAATTGATCAGAATACCTGTTCAAAAAAATAAAGCCCTCCCATAAATCCTGTATCAAAATTTGACGCCCTCCCCCAAATTGACACACACACAAAAAAAAAACGAAAATCAATGCAAAAAATAGAACCCAAATCTGATATGTAAAACAATTCTGAGGGAGGAGGTTGAAGAAACAAAAGCAGATAATCACAAGCTGTTACCATGAGATTACCAATTGACAGTCTTCTTTACTTCTGCATTGTTATACACAATCTTCATTTGATGCTGGGTTCATGTGTATCTTGTCCCTTTCGTAGTGATAGTGCTGCATATGATGACTTTATGGATGACCTTGAGGATGCGGTGAAGGACCCATCAGATAACAAAATATTGACCGATAAGGTCAGTACTCATTCATTTTCATTGTCAATTTCCTATCGCATTAAAATCCTATGGCTCCTGTTACTGTTCAATAGCGGAAATTGGTTGAAATGTTCTAAAGTATTAGTGTTCACTGTGTGATAGCTTGTATAACTAATATAATCATTGTAATATAAATAATATGTACAACTAGTAAAAGAAACCCCCTCCTCTTGGTAAGGGGACTCCCTCCTCTTGGTAAGGGGATTCCCTCCTCTTGGTAAGGGGACTCCCTTCTCTTGGTAAGGGGATTCCCTCCTCTTGGTAAGGGGACTCCCTTCTCTTGGTAAGGGGACTCCCTCCTCTTGGTAAGGGGACTTCCTTCTCTTGGTAAGGGGACCCCCTTCTCTTGGTAAGGGGACTCCCTTCTCTTGGTAAGGGGACTCCCTCCTGTTGGTAAGGGGACTCCCTCCTCTTGGTAAGGGGACTCCCTCCTCTTGGTAAGGGGACTCCCTCCTCTTGGTAAGGGGGCTCCCTCCTCTTGGTAAGGGGACTCCCTCCTCTTGGTAAGGGGACTCCCTCCTCTTGGTAAGGGGGACTTCCTTCTCTTGGTAAGGGGACTCCCTCCTCTTGGTAAGGGGACTCCCTCCTCTTGGTAAGGGGACTCCCTCCTCTTGGTAATGGGACTCCCTTCTCTTGGTAAGGGGATTCCCTCCTCTTGGTAATGGGGCTCCCTCCTCTTGGTAAGGGGACTCCCTCCTCTTGGTAAGGGGACTCCCTTCTTTTGGTAATGGGACTCCCTCCTCTTGGTAATGGGACTCCCTCCTCTTGGTTAGGAGGGGACTCCCTCCTCTTGGTAAGGCGACTCCCTCCTCTTGGTAAGGGGACTCCCTCCTTTTGGTAATGGGACTCCCTCATCTTGGTAATGGGACTCCCTCATCTTGGTAATGGGACTCCCTCCTCTTGGTAAGGGGACTCCCTCCTCTTGGTAATGGGACTCCCTCCTCTTGGTAAGGGGACTCCCTCCTCTTGGTTAGGAGGGGACTCCCTCCTCTTGGTAAGGCGACTCCCTCCTCTTGGTAAGGGGACTCCCTTCCCTTGGAAAGGGGACTCCCTCCTCTTGGTAAGGGGACTCCCTCCTCTTGGTAAGGGGACTCCCTTCCCTTGGAAAGGGGACTCCTTCCTCTTGGTAATGGGGCTCCCTCCTCTTGGTAAGGGGACTCCCTCCTCTTGGTAAGGGGACTCCCTCCTCTTGGTAAGGGGACCCCCTCCTCTTGGTAAAGGGGACTCCCTCCTCTTGGTAATGGGACTCCCTCCTCTTGGTAAGGGGACTCCCTCTTGGTAAAGGGACTCCCTCCTCTTGGTAAGGGGACTCCCTCCTCTTGGTAAGGGGACTCCCTCTTGGTAAGGGGACTCCCTCCTCTTGGTAAGGGGACTCCCTCCTCTTGGTAAGGGGACTCCCTCTTCTTGGTAAAGGGATTCCCTTCTCTTGGTAAGGGGACTCCCTCCTCTTGGTAAGGGGACTCCCTCCTCTTGGTAAGGGGACTCCCTCCTCTTGGTAAGGGGACTCCCTCCTCTTGGTAAGGGGACTCCCTCCTCTTGGTAAGGGGACTCCCTTCTCTTGGTAAGGGGACTCCCTTCTCTTGGTAATGGGACTCCCTCCTCTTGGTAATGGGACTCCCTCCTCTTGGTAAGGGGACTCCCTCCTCTTGGTAATGGGACTCCCTCCTCTTGGTAAGGGGACTCCCTCCTCTTGGTAATGGGACTCCCTCCTCTTGGTAATGGGACTCCCTCCTCTTGGTAATGGGACTCTCTCCTCTTGGTAAGGGGACTCCCTCCTCTTGGTAAGGGGACTCCCTCCTCTTGGTAAGGGGGACTCCCTCCTCTTGGTAATGGGACTCCCTCCTCTTGGTAAGGGGACTCCCTTCTCTTGGTAAGGGGGACTCCCTCCTCTTGGTAATGGGACTCCCTCCTCTTGGTAATGGGACTCCCTCCTCTTGGTAAGGGGACTCCCTCCTCTTGGTAAGGGGACTCCCTCCTCTTGGTAAGGGGACTCCCTCCTCTTGGTAAGGGGACTCCCTCCTCTTAGTAATGGGACTCCCTCCTCTTGGTAATGGGACTCTCTCCTCTTGGTAAGGGGACTCCCTCCTGTTGGTAATGGGTCTCCCTCCTCTTGGTAAGGGGACTCCCTCCTCTTGGTAATGGGACTCCCTCCTGTTGGTAATGGGACTCCCTTCTCTTGGTAAAGGGACTCCCTTCTCTTGGTAAGGGGACCCCCTCTTCTTGGTAAGGGGACCCCCTCCTCTTGGTAAGGGGACTCCCTCCTCTTGGTAATGGGACTCCCTCCTCTTGGTAATGGGACTCCCTCCTCTTGGTAATGGGACTCTCTTTTCTTGGTAATGGGACTCCCTCCTCTTGGTAATGGGACTCTCTCCTCTTGGTAAGGGGACTCCCTCCTGTTGGTAATGGGACTCCCTTCTCTTGGTAAAGGGACTTCCTTCTCTTGGTAATGGGACTCCCTCCTCTTGGTAATGGGACTCTCTCCTCTTGGTAAGGGGACTCCCTCCTGTTGGTAAGGGGACTCCCTTCTCTTGGTAAGGGGACTCCCTCTTCTTGGTAAGGGGACCCCCTCCTCTTGGTAAGGGGACTCCCTCCTCTTGGTAATGGGACTCCCTCCTCTTGGTAATGGGACTCCCTCCTCTTGGTAATGGGACTCTCTCCTCTTGGTAATGGGACTCCCTCCTCTTGGTAATGGGACTCCCTCCTCTTGGTAAGGGGACTCCCTCCTCTTGGTAAGGGGACTCCCTCCTCTTGGTAATGGGACTCCCTCCTCTTGGTAATGGGACTCCCTTCTCTTGGTAATGGGACTCCCTCCTCTTGGTAATGGGACTCCCTTCTCTTGGTAAAGGGACTCCCTTCTCTTGGTAAGGGGACCCCCTCTTCTTGGTAATGGGACTCTCTCCTCTTGGTAAGGGGACTCCCTCCTGTTGGTAATGGGACTCCCTTCTCTTGGTAAAGGGACTCCCTTCTCTTGGTAATGGGACTCCCTCCTCTTGGTAATGGGACTCTCTCCTCTTGGTAAGGGGACTCCCTCCTGTTGGTAAGGGGACTCCCTTCTCTTGGTAAGGGGACTCCCTCTTCTTGGTAAGGGGACCCCCTCCTCTTGGTAAGGGGACTCCCTCCTCTTGGTAATGGGACTCCCTCCTCTTGGTAATGGGACTCCCTCCTCTTGGTAATGGGACTCTCTCCTCTTGGTAAGGGGACTCCCTCCTGTTGGTAATGGGACTCCCTCCTCTTGGTAAGGGGACTCCCTCCTGTTGGTAATGGGACTCCCTCCTCTTGGTAATGGGACTCCCTTCTCTTGGTAAGGGGACTCCCTCCTCTTGGTAATGGGGCTCCCTTCTCTTGGTAAGGGGACTCCCTCTTCTTGGTAATGGGACTCCCTCCTCTTGGTAAGGGGACTCCCTCCTCTTGGTAATGGGACTCCCTTCTCTTGGTAAAGGGACTCCCTTCTCTTGGTAAGGGGACCCCCTCTTCTTGGTAAGGGGACCCCCTCCTCTTGGTAAGGGGACTCCCTCCTCTTGGTAATGGGACTCCCTCCTCTTGGTAATGGGACTCCCTCCTCTTGGTAATGGGACTCTCTTTTCTTGGTAATGGGACTCCCTCCTCTTGGTAATGGGACTCTCTCCTCTTGGTAAGGGGACTCCCTCCTGTTGGTAATGGGACTCCCTCCTCTTGGTAATGGGACTCCCTCCTCTTGGTAATGGGACTCCCTCCTCTTGGTAATGGGACTCTCTCCTCTTGGTAATGGGACTCCCTCCTCTTGGTAATGGGACTCTCTCCTCTTGGTAAGGGGACTCCCTCCTGTTGGTAATGGGACTCCCTTCTCTTGGTAAAGGGACTCCCTTCTCTTGGTAAGGGGACTCCCTCCTCTTGGTAAGGGGACCCCCTCCTCTTGGTAAAGGGGACTCCCTCCTCTTGGTAATGGGACTCCCTCCTCTTGGTAAGGGGACCCCCTCCTCTTGGTAAAGGGGACTCCCTCCTCTTGGTAATGGGACTCCCTCCTCTTGGTAAAGGGACTCCCTCCTCTTGGTAATGGGACTCCCTCCTCTTGGTAATGGGACTCTCTCCTCTTGGTAATGGGACTCCCTCCTCTTGGTAATGGGACTCTCTCCTCTTGGTAAGGGGACTCCCTCCTGTTGGTAATGGGACTCCCTCCTCTTGGTAATGGGACTCCCTCCTCTTGGTAAGGGGACCCCCTCCTCTTGGTAAAGGGGACTCCCTCCTCTTGGTAATGGGACTCCCTCCTCTTGGTAAAGGGGACTCCCTCCTGTTGGTAATGGGACCCCCTTCTCTTGGTAAAGGGACTCCCTTCTCTTGGTAAGGGGACTCCCTCCTCTTGGTAAAGGGACTCCCTCCTCTTGGTAAAGGGGACCCCCTTCTCTTGGTAAAGGGACTCCCTTCTCTTGGTAAGGGGACTCCCTCCTCTTGGTAAAAGGGACTTGCTCCTCTTGGTAATGGGACTCCCTCCTCTTGGTAAGGGGACTCCCTCCTCTTGGTAAAGGGGACTCCCTCCTCTTGGTAAAGGGACTCCCTCCTCTTGGTAAAGGGGACTCCCTCCTCTTGGTAAAGGGACTCCCTCCTCTTGGTAAAGGGACTCCCTCCTCTTGGTAATGGGACTCCCTCCTCTTGGTAATGGGACTCTCTCCTCTTGGTAATGGGACTCCCTCCTCTTGGTAATGGGACTCTCTCCTCTTGGTAAGGGGACTCCCTCCTGTTGGTAATGGGACTCCCTCCTCTTGGTAATGGGACTCCCTCCTCTTGGTAAGGGGACCCCCTCCTCTTGGTAAAGGGGACTCCCTCCTCTTGGTAATGGGACTCCCTCCTCTTGGTAAAGGGGACTCCCTCCTCTTGGTAAGGGGACCCCCTCCTCTTGGTAAAGGGGACTCCCTCCTCTTGGTAATGGGACTCCCTCCTCTTGGTAAAGGGGACTCCCTCCTGTTGGTAATGGGACCCCCTTCTCTTGGTAAAGGGACTCCCTCCTCTTGGTAAGGGGACTCCCTCCTCTTGGTAAAGGGGACTCCCTCCTCTTGGTAAGGGGACTCTCTCCTCTTGGTAAAAGGGACTTGCTCCTCTTGGTAAGGGGACCCCCTCCTGTTGGTAATGGGACTCCCTCCTCTTGGTAATGGGACTCCCTCCTGTTGGTAATGGGAC
Organism: Nematostella vectensis; assembly: GCF_932526225.1. Classification (NCBI taxonomy): domain Eukaryota; kingdom Metazoa; phylum Cnidaria; class Anthozoa; order Actiniaria; family Edwardsiidae; genus Nematostella; species Nematostella vectensis. Next base: position 2,753,910 of record NC_064046.1, read on the forward strand.
CCCCTTCTCTTGGTAAAGGGACTCCCTTCTCTTGGTAAGGGGACTCCCTCCTCTTGGTAAGGGGACTCCCTCCTCTTGGTAAAGGGGACTCCCTCCTCTTGGTAAGGGGACTCTCTCCTCTTGGTAAAAGGGACTTGCTCCTCTTGGTAAGGGGACTTCCAGATCATGGTTATGTGACTCCCAGTTCACTCACTCTCAGGATTTTGAACTGTATGACGAAAATGGTAATGGCAAGCTGGACCACAAAGAGATGGCCAAATATTTGAAAGATGCTTTGGTAAGATATTGTAAATATGTTAGAATTTTGAGTGTGTCAAAACAAGCATTTACGGTATATAGTATATAGGTGCAAAGTCTGCCGTTCAAATAAGTACATCAATGTTTATATACAGACAATAATTAAACCATTCCTTGTACCCCACCTTAAGATGTCTGATTCAACTGTAAAACATTGTTTCACAGGATAGCATTTTATGGTTGGTTTTCTTTGTTCATTTGATATGCTTGTATTTTGTTGCATAGGAAATTGCTAAAAGAAAAGTTAAGCAAGTGGAAGCAACTCAAGATAAGAACATACCTAGACTGAACAGTCTCCACCTTTGTATAGTGCTTATCCTCACTGGAGCTACCATCACTATCATTGCTACTGCAATCCTGAAGAGGGCCCATGCGAGGGATGTTGATCGAAAAGGTATACTACTGAGTTTTCTTATTATTATATTGCCTGAGTCCCTTACTGTCACCAATAAAATTATAATAAAATAGAAGGTGCATGTCCAGAGATGGTGTCCCAGTGGTGTGGACCCCAACCATGAGTTCGATTCCGGTTCACCGCTTTCTTGATAGCTAAGGAATGGTTAATTTTACGTGTGTATTTGGATAGAAAAAAAAACAGAGCCAAGGGTGTTGATTTGACCTAAATTTTTCTCTGACAAGCCCCTACAAAGTCAGCAATTGAATTAAAGTTTGAATTTTTTCTGAACTTGTATTAAATGAACAATATGTCTTGACACTTTTTTACGCCTGGTGGTTTTTGGTGCCTTCTTATTTACGTTTTGAGGCCATCAAAACTGCAAAATGGCATCACTGAAAACCATTGGGAATCAGAAATAGAAACCACAAGGTGCATGTGCTACGGAAAACTGGCATTAGTATATAAAACTCGGGAACCTCGCAAGAACAAGCGATTTGATTGGTTGAGAAACTCGGGATAAAATGCAATATACACCTCCTTGGAGATGAATATTTTCCTGCGCCCCGAAATCAAGCAAAACGGCAGGTGTAACAGCCGATTTGCAAGTGTTTCCAAAAAGAAAATTGCTCTAAAGGTTGTTTTAAATACTAAAACAATTATACCATTTCCATTTCGGTGGATAGTGGCTTTATACCTCAATGGAAATGGTATAATTGTAAATTACAAGAGTTTGTAGTTTTCATTCTGATTAATGCTGTTTATGGTTGTTTGCCACAGAACCTTCAGCGGAGGATATTAGAGCTGCTCGTCTCAGAAGTTTGGGTTACCATAGCAACAGTGACACCAGTCTTAACAACTCTCAAAGAGCCACCCAAAGCACACCTACCTCTCCTCAATCCCCCTCAACCCGGGTCACCCAAGCCATCACTGACAGCAGAAGTGAAGAGAGCAAGTCTAAGGAAAAGACTGAATTAAGGAAGAGAGTTATTAACCCAAAAGTTGTGCAGAGAAGTGTTGAAAGTTTTGCAATGAGAAAGGAACCCAATTATGAAACAGTTGCAGCCAAAAGAACAGTATCTCAATCAAAGGCTGACAGTGTTCTTGAAAAACCAGCTGCTAGTAACACCAAAGTTGCCAGTAGCCAAACATCTGGTATGTTCAAAGATATAACCTTTTTTTCTGTAAATAAAATTGAACAAGAAAAAGTAACCAACTTGGCAACAATTGCATAGCTGTCAACCCCGCTTTAAGAAAAATCTTGAGAAAATACAGTGAATGTATCAGAAGTATGAAGATAGCTAAGGGAAAGTTCATTTATTATCCCTAGAGGGGGCGTGAGATCCCTAGGGGGGTGTGAGGATACTGTGGGGGGGCCTTGAGAAATTTCTTAGGTCTAAGGGGGGGGGCATCGAAAGTGTTTGAATTTTAAAAGGGGGGTCACTGATTCCTCTGGGTGTTGTCTCTACAATATAATTTGACAAAGTTTCAAATCAGACTTCTTGGTTTAACTTATCTCGGTTTGGGGGCAGTTATTTGGCACAATCCAGGAGTCGGAAATACGTATTAAGCCACGTTTTATCTATGCAATGCAAACCTGTATACACCCTTAATACATCTTTTTATGGTTTCCGCTATATAATATTAAAAAGTGCTTATGTTCCATATCTAAAATATAAACAAAACGTTTTAATGCATAAAAAATGCTCATTCTCCATCATAAAAATCCTTGCTCATATCTGATTCACTATCTTCCTCGCTCTCTCTCTTTTCTCTTTTCTCATGCTGCGCTTTTCTTGCAAGGAGAAGATAGAAAAGCCTTTTTGCTTCTTTTTTGTCATCTATAGCCTCAACCATTATCAGGTTGCAACCTGTAGTTAGTCGCATCTTTGAGAAATTGAGTGCCTTCACTTTTTCTGAATTAATGTTTTCAGCCAATTCATTCCCCTCCACTTTCTCAATTCTTGATCTCTTGAGAGTTGACAGCTATGCAATTGTTGATTGAAATTTATTACATGCATCCATTCTGTTATAACACATTATGACAAAACAGTTAATCAAATATTTAATTCATATAAAATGATTAATAAGGAATTTTTAATTTCCATCCTTTTTCAAATGTACAGTATAGAACCCTTTTTAAACGTTTCTTTTGTTTGAAATGTGCTTGTCTTTATTTGTAATTTGATGCAGACATATTTTTTCTTTTGTTTTCTGTTTTGTTACAGAAAAACAATCAACTGGAATTGAAAAGGTAATAGTATGCATCCTTCAGTTTTTGCTCCAAAGGGAATCTTAAAACTGATGTGTTATGTGGTTCACCAATTTGTTGTTTAAAGGCTGAACTCACCCTTGAGGAGACAGTCCAGCTTACCTTGAACAAAATACTGCAAATTTCAGTGGTAAGATATGAACTCATATGTAATGTTTTATTATAGTCTGTGACAGAAAATAGAAATCCCTACATGATTCATAAATCTTCCATTTTTTTTTCAGAATGTGGACAGTTCAGGGTCATCACCTAAGGTATTAAAAATCCTAGATTTCATTGAATTAAGTACTGATGGTGAAACCATAAAATATGGTGAAACAATAAAATATTTTGAAAAATCGCTTGTGTTACACCTAGCTCTTTTCATTGGCTGCACAGTCATCTTCAATGGTCATCAAACGAAATGAACTTCCCGAAAACCAGGCAGAAATACCAAAGGTAACTTTAGAACTGTCTCATTTACCAGTGGCGGATCTATGTGAGTTATCAACCCCCTCAGGGGGGGGTACTCCCTTTATCCATCGGACGGAGATCCTCGTCGTATCTTTTAGGGTGTTAATTTGGAGCCTTGGGTATCTTTTAAGGGTGAAAATGAGAATACTAAGAGTTTTTTTTACCTTGGTATCTTTTAGGATGCTATTATAGCCCTCGCTCATCTAACTTGTAGCTCATGAAAGAGCATTAAAATGTGTCAATCTTCCATTAGAGTCAGTTTTAGATAAACGTTGTTATTCCAAATTATTGAAGTTTGTTTGAGGTATCTTTTAGGGGGTTAATGCATGCCTTACCACGCCCAATAAGTACCTATTAGGGTTAAAATATAACCAGACCACACCCACTTAAGTACCTATTAGGGTTAAAATATAACCAGACCACGCCCAATAAGTACCTATTAGGGTTAAAATATAACCAGACCACGCCCATTTAAGTACCTATTAGGGTTAAAATATAACCAGACCACGCCCAATTAAGTACCTATTAGGGTTAAAATATAACCAGACCACGCCCACTTAAGTACCTATTAGGGTTAAAATATAACCCGACCACGCCCACTGTACCTATTAGGGTTAAAATATAACCAGACCACGCCCACTTAAGTACCTATTAGGGTTAAAATATAACCAGACCACGCCCACTTAAGTACCTATTAGGGTTAAAATATAACCAGACCACGCCCACTTAAGTACCTATTAGGGTTAAAATATAACCAGACCACGCCCAATATGTACCTATTAGGGTTAAAATATAACCAGACCATGCCCAATAAGTACCTATTAGGGTTAATGTATAACCAGACCACGCCCACTTAAGTACCTATTAGGGTTAAAATATAACCAGACCACGCCCACTTAAGTACCTATTAGGGTTAAAATATAACCAGACCACGCCCACTTTAGTATCTTTTAGGGTTGTTTTAAAAAAATTCCAATGATCCGTTTGATATCAGAGTACCCCCCCCCCAGGAATCAGACCCTAAGTTTTAGAAAATACAAGAAAGTCAGTATACAAGAAACTTTTTCAACTGTGTTACTTTCCACAGAAGGTTGAGAAACTTCTCTCAAAAGCACTCCACCTAGAATTGGTAAGTATTTATTTATTTTAAAGCCACAGTCTGTCATAACTGTTTACTTCTGATCGATAACGTACCAAACTCTATTTCAAAACTGTGAAAGCATTACGTGTCTATTGGAAGTTTCTTTGAGGATGTGATTGAAAATATAGAGCAGATGGCTTGTTTAATAGCGCGGATTCTAATTCTAAGGTTCTTTTGTACATATTTCAACGGTTGAGGTTGCCGTTGGACCTCCCGATAGACAGTGCACCTGCCAATTTGGATGTTACCAACGGTGTTGTGTACCATGAACCAAGCTACTTGATATGTGATAAAACTACCCCTGCCAATTTGGATGTTACCAACCATGTTGTACCATGAGCCAAGCTACTAAAAATGTGATAAAACTCCCTCTTCCAATTTAGATGTTACCAACCATGTTGTACCATGAGCCAAGCTACTTAAAATGTGATAAAACTACCCCTGCCAATTTAGATGTTACCAACCATGTTGTACCATGAGCCAAGCTACTAAAAATGTGATAAAACTCCCTCTGCCAATTTAGATGTTACCAACCATGTTGTACCATGAGCCAAGCTACTTAATATGTGATAAAACTACCCCTGCCAATTTGAATGTTACCAACCATGTTGTACCATGAGCCAAGCTACTTAAAATGTGATAAAACTCCCTCTGCCAATTTAGATGTTACCAACCATGTTGTACCATGAGCCAAGCTACTAAAAATGTGATAAAACTCCCTCTGCCAATTTAGATGTTACCAACCATATTGTACCACGAGCCAAGCTACTAAAAATGTGATAAAACTACCCCTGCCAATTTAGATGTTACCAACCATGTTGTACCATGAGCCAAGCTACTTAAAATGTGATAAAACTACCCCTGCCAATTTAGATGTTACCAACCATGTTGTACCATGAGCCAAGCTACTAAAAATGTGATAAAACTCCTTCTGCCAATTTAGATGTTACCAACCATGTTGTACCATGAGCCAAGCTACTAAAAATGTGATAAAACTCCTTCTGCCAATTTGGATGTTACCAACCATGTTGTACCATGAGCCAAGCTACTTAAAATGTGATAAAACTCCCCCTGCCAATTTGGATGTTACCAACCATGTTGTACCATGAGCCAAGCTACTTAAAATGTGATAAAACTCCCTCTGCCAATTTAGATGTTACCAACCATGTTGTACCATGAGCCAAGCTACTTAAAATGTGATAAAACTCCCTCTGCCAATTTGGATGTTACCAACCATGTTGTACCATGAGCCAAGCTACTTGATATGTGATAAAACTACCCCTGCCAATTTGGATGTTACCAACCATGTTGTACCATGAGCCAAGCTACTTAAAATGTGATAAAACTCCCTCTGCCAATTTAGATGTTACCAACCATGTTGTACCATGAGCCAAGCTACTTGATATGTGATAAAACTACCCCTGCCAATTTGGATGTTACCAACCATGTTGTACCATGAGCCAAGCTACTAAAAATGTGATAAAACTCCTTCTGCCAATTTAGATGTTACCAACCATGTTGTACCATGAGCCAAGCTACTTAAAATGTGATAAAACTCCCTCTGCCAATTTAGATGTTACCAACCATGTTGTACCATGAGCCAAGCTACTAAAAATGTGATAAAACTCCTTCTGCCAATTTAGATGTTACCAACCATGTTGTACCATGAGCCAAGCTACTTAAAATATGATAAAACTACCCCTGCCAATTTGAATGTTACCAACCATGTTGTACAATGAGCCAAGCTACTTGATATGCGATAAAACTACCCCTGCCAATTTGGATGTTACCAACCATGTTGTACCATGAGCCAAGCTACTTAAAATATGATAAAACTACCCCTGCCAATTTGAATGTTACCAACCATGTTGTACAATGAGCCAAGCTACTTGATATGCGATAAAACTACCCCTGCCAATTTGGATGTTACCAACCATGTTGTACCATGAGCCAAGCTACTTAAAATATGATAAAACTACCCCTGCCAATTTAGATGTTACCAACCATGTTGTACCATGAGCCAAGCTACTAAAATGTGATAAAACTCCCTTTGCCAATTTAGATGTTACCAACCATGTTGTACCATGAGCCAAGCTACTTAAAATATGATAAAACTACCCCTGCCAATTTGGATGTTACCAACCATGTTGTACCATGAGCCAAGCTACTTAAAATATGATAAAACTACCCCTGCCAATTTAGATGTTACCAACCATGTTGTACCATGAGCCAAGCTACATAATATGCGATAAAACTACCCCTGCCAATTTGGATGTTACCAACCATGTTGTACCATGAGCCAAGCTACTTGATATGCGATAAAACTACCCCTGCCAATTTGGATGTTACCAACCATGTTGTACCATGAGCCAAGCTACATAATATGCGATAAAACTACCCCTGCCAATTTGGATGTTACCAACCATGTTGTACCATGAGCCAAGCTACTTGATATGTGATAAAACTACCCCTGCCAATTTGGATGTTACCAACCATGTTGTACCATGAGCCAAGCTACTTAAAATATGATAAAACTACCCCTGCCAATTTGAATGTTACCAACCATGTTGTACCATGAGCCAAGCTACTTAAAATGTGATAAAACTCCTTCTGCCAATTTGGATGTTACCAACCATGTTGTACCATGAGCCAAGCTACTTAAAATATGATAAAACTACCCCTGCCAATTTGAATGTTACCAACCATGTTGTACCATGAGCCAAGCTACTTAAAATGTGATAAAACTCCTTCTGCCAATTTAGATGTTACCAACCATGTTGTACCATGAGCCAAGCTACATAATATGCGATAAAACTACCCCTGCCAATTTGGATGTTACCAACCATGTTGTACCATGAGCCAAGCTACATAATATGCGATAAAACTACCCCTGCCAATTTAGATGTTACCAACCATGTTGTACCATGAGCCAAGCTACTTAAAATATGATAAAACTACCCCTGCCAATTTGAATGTTACCAACCATGTTGTACCATGAGCCAAGCTACTTAAAATGTGATAAAACTCCTTCTGCCAATTTAGATGTTACCAACCATGTTGTACCATGAGCCAAGCTACTTAAAATGTGATAAAACTCCCTCTGCCAATTTAGATGTTACCAACCATGTTGTACCATGAGCCAAGCTACATAATATGCGATAAAACTACCCCTGCCAATTTAGATGTTACCAACCATGTTGTACCATGAGCCAAGCTACTTAAAATATGATAAAACTACCCCTGCCAATTTGAATGTTACCAACCATGTTGTACCATGAGCCAAGCTACTTAAAATGTGATAAAACTCCTTCTGCCAATTTGGATGTTACCAACCATGTTGTACCATGAGCCAAGCTACTTAAAATATGATAAAACTACCCCTGCCAATTTGGATGTTACCAACCATGTTGTACCATGAGCCAAGCTACTAAAAATGTGATAAAACTCCCTCTGCCAATTTGGGTGTTACCATGGTGTGTTCCAAGAGCCAAGCTACTTAGTATGTGATAAAACTATTATGTTATTGTGGGATGTTTAAGAGACACCACCATTCAATAGAAAGTGGAGGCAATCCTTAAAACTCCCTCTGCCAATTTGGATGTTACCATGGTGTGTTCCAAGAGCCAAGCTACTTAGTATGTGATAAAACTATTATGTTATTGTGGGATGTTTAAGAGACACCACCATTCAATAGAAAGTGGAGGCAACCCTTAAAACTCCCTCTGCCAATTTGGATGTTACCATGGTGTGTTCCAAGAGCCAAGCTACTTAGTATGTGATAAAACTATTATGTTATTGTGGGATGTTTAAGAGACACCACCATTCAATAGAAAGTGGAGGCAATCCTTAGTGTCTGTAGTCGATATGCTAACATCCCAATCATTTAACCTCTAAAACTGCATGGTGGCACAGTGCGTCTTATAAAGCAGTCGTATAAGAACCCATACAATTGTAAATTCGGGGTAATTCAGCCCTGGATAAGGGTGGCACTCATACTTACATTTCCTTTCAAGTTAAAAACGCCCAAGTTCTTCTTTTTTTAACAAAGGATCCTTTACGGAGCGCTCTAAAATGTTACGATGCTTGCCAATGCCTGCCACCAGACTTCAAAGGCAAAGCAAGCCAAGAACATGTTTGGGGCTCGGTAACTGCGGTGGCAAAAAACACCTGTTTCCACACCGTAAAGAAGCAGCTTATACATGGTAAGAGATGGGCTTGAGGATTTCCTTTAATTCTACCTTGTCTGAGTCGTCGGTTGTACATCTAGCTTTGTTGCTCATCATATTACATTTTGAGTTTCTGTGCTTGTGAGCTGCGTTTAAATCTCTTTCTCATATGTTAATATCGGTGAATGAAAAAAATAGCCCACAAAATTGATTTGAGTGCCTGAGGCAAACTCTGTTTAACTGTAATGGTAATAGCGGACTGGACCTGACGATGGTGTTTCACTTCCTCTCCTGAAACGAACGATCACGTGCCATCTGATAAATAAGGCTATAGGTACATTCAAAGAAAGTATTTAATTATTTTCCAGAGGATGTGGAGGACGACCTCTGGGAAGGATTCAAGAAGACTTCGCTTCACCCACAACAGGTATTAGAAAGCTCAACTCCCTATTAAGGTGACATGTCAAGTTATTGCCTACGAAAGGCCTACAAACTATTCATAAAAAATATAGCAGTTGTATAGCACTTAAAACAGTACAAACCATGTTCTAAGTGCTTCATATTTAAAATCTTACTACGTATGTATTAAGAAAGTCAAATTCAGGAGATACTATTCACGTCCCGACCGGAAATCGAACCGGTCACGCAGAGATTGGAGCCCCCATACACTGACACACACACTTGGTCATCCGTGTGATATAGGCGTCATATTTTTCCACATGATGACATGTGTTTCTAATATTTTGTTAGGGTAATTAAGGCACCGCATGGTATCCTCGCCCATGCAGGAGCGGATTTTATGTCTGTCATTTTCTAGCTGTTTTATCCCTCACCGAACAACTTTTGCATGTTTTACATACATGCAAGGTGCATTCATCATTATCAGAAATCGCACAGCTGTTGTTAAGTTGTTTGGTTCAGTTCGTATGTGGTTTTCGTTTTTTTTTTTTTTTTTGCGTTGTGGGCGGTATCTTTTCTGTTCCAAATAGTTTCCTGGTATGTCATCGCATACCTAGTAAAAAGAGACAAGTGATGAATCTATGAAACAACAACGGAACTAAAGTCATTTTCATCCGTTGTGTCTTTTCACGTGGTATATCGTGACATCATCATCAGACTTTTTATCACGTTTTCGAGGAAGACTTTAAAAGCGACACACAATAGTAATCATTGCTCTTATTGTTCAGGATGTGTCTCTGTGCTTTCTGGGTTGCCTGTCTGGTTGGTCTCCCGATGGCGTGTCGGTGTCTCCAGAGCTACTCTCTCGTCTTCTCGAAGAGGGGCACAACAATAAAAGCACCCGGGAGACTTTTCGTGAAATGGTCAGTTTTGTTCGAGTATTTCCTTAATGCACAATAAGACACTTGATTTATAGTCCCCTGTTTAAAGATTCCAGATTGGTCTTGGGTAGTATTCAGAAAAAAGGCCCATATTTAACCAGTCTGCACGTCTTTTAGATAATATGCGCTGGGAGGTATGTCAACAGCATCGAAAGGTACGTAATGTTTTCCAGTAATATCTATTAAATGTCGATAAAAATGTACGTATGTGTTGTATTTCTATAGCGCAAGTATTTGTGTACTGTTGATACTCATCAGTACCTTTAAAAAAAACTAACAACCTGCCAGTAGTGTTACGGACTGCTCCACGCAGTTGACAAACTTGTGTGAGGTAGTGTGTAAGCAATTTCCCAGAAGGCATTGGGTGCTGCTATCACACGATCCACCGTCCCACAAACGGCACAAGTAATCGGCGAGCCTTACTTTGAGCCTCATTTTGCTGAGATCAAGCCTGACAACAGTTTCTCTCTTTGGTAACCACAGATTGGACGAGGTCGCGATCCAGTGTAGCAGTGTGTTAAAGGGGGTTGAAGCTCTGTTAAAGCAGGTTTGTCTTTGAGGTAGTTCATTATCATAGTAATCTAGTCATCTGCAATGGTAAAAGGAGATTGGCAATCGTATTACTCTTTCAGCCACAAATGGTGCAGTTCATTGCGAAATGGCTAGAAGAGGAGACTGACCGGAAGGAACCGGTAAGAGATTATCAACGAAATAACTTCAGAATTCTTTTGTACTGTGATTTTGTCCTATAATTAATTAAAATGCTACTAACCGTGTTTTCTAGACCGAGTATTTCCAGAAAAGCTCGATCTTTGCACTGTTCCTCTCGCTCACCTCCCTAGAGATGAGGATTAACGGAAAGTCCCGCGCCTCGTTACCATTCAAGGAGCTGCCACACTTCCCTCGACCTTTCAAGACAGATAGTGATAGAGTCCAGGTAAGACCACAGCCACTGATAATCAGCCAACAAGACCTTTCAATACAGATAGTGATAGAGTCCAGGTAGAACATCACCCATTGATAATCAGCCAACGAGACCTTTCAAGACAGATAGTGATAGAGTCCAGGTAGAACATCACCGATTGATAATCAGCCAACGAGACCTTTCAAGACAGATAGTGATAGAGTCCAGGTAAAACATCACCCATTGATGATCAGCCAACAACTCCTTTCAAGACAGCCAGTACCTGGAACAAACAGATTTAAATTTCTTTTTGACTGTAATTTAGGAGCTTGTTTGATATTGACTTAATTTTCCCGTAATTTCAGTGATCGCTTGAAAAGTGCAGTTGTAACGGGGTAAAGAGTTATTGTCGTTGAAGACACAATACTGTATAATACTCAGTTACATTCACCTATTTCAGAAAAGGTTGTCAGTGCAAATGGTAAACTGCTTATGGTTACTAATTATTTGTAAAGTTAAAGGTGCTAAATAAAGTCAATCAATGTCAGAGCCAAGCATCGGTTACCTTTAATGGATAATTGTTTTGATTTATCCTTATTTTTCGATACGCATTGTTACTTTCGGTCGTAGAACAGCCATCTTCCATTTGCACTGACAACCTTTATTGAAATAGGTATATACTCAGTTATAACATGGATGTTATTGTCTTTCTAGAGCCAAATATTGGATGCTTTGCATTCCTGTCAGAATATCGTATACAAAGCTTTGCGAGCTGTGCTGACAAAACACCACGAAAGGTAAATTTACAGTTATAGCCAAATTCGTTGTTGCGCGACCTCACGAAATCAAAAATTCCTTTCTTCGTTTAGAAATAGCGCGTAGTCAATCGAACAAAACAATCAAAACCAGACAAACCACCCCAAAGCTTGTGTCTGACTACGCGCTATTCCCAAACGAGACATGGATTTCGGATATTCACCGAGGTCGCGCAACAACGAATTTTGCTGTAATACCTTATAACACTGAATTTTCGCGACGTCAAAATTTCGCGATTTTGAGATGGCGGTATTTCTCGACACTTTATTTTCGCGATTTTTTTTATTCTCGTAAAAACCAGATCACTTTTTTTCGCGATTTTGGGATAATAAAATTAAGCAAAACAAGTGGAATTAAAAGGTGCTGTCATCATCAAAACTGAAACAATTTGTAACAAAAAGATGCGTGGGCTGAATTTAGTTTCATAAAAATCTATAAATACAAGTCCAACTCAACCCGTACTATATGGATATACAATATACATTGGATGACTAAATAGACGAGGTTTTTCCATAAACCTCCCCTTCCTGTGTAATCACTTAATTTTCGCGCATCCTAATTTTCGCGACACTTCGTGAAATTAAAGTGACGCGAAAATTGAGTGTAAGGTACCAGAAACATAGGGAGTTTGACAAATGAGAGGTGCAGTTTACGAACAAGGTAGAAAGCCGTTCGAACTAAACATATCGGAATCAATGCTCGTTTGAAAAAAGGCAACGGAAACATATTGCACGCGTAAATCGTTTGTTCCCGGATAATCGCGCGCGCTTGACAGCCATATATGGGAGCATTTTTATAATCCTGCTTTTGCAACCCAAATGTTGTGCAATCCCTCAACGGCGATGACTTTACCCTTTATTTGCCTTTTAGTGCTATGTCTTGGTTGTCAGCAGTTATCACCTATATGGACATGCGTACTGTACTAACTCTAGGTCAGGACGAAGCTGTAGTGGCTACAGATGGTGAGCATCTTGACCTTGACCCTGAACTTGACCCCCATTTGACCTTGGCCTTGATTTTATGCGTTATTGCGAAGATAAGAGTGCGCGCGCCCATGTCGTTATGTCGATATGTCGCTAGTGTGCACTAGGCATTAGTAAGCGTCGCGCACAGGAAAACTTAAAACTCTATGTGGAAAAAAAATGGCAATAACGCATAAAATCAAGGCCAAGGTCAAATGGGGGTCAAGGTGAGGATGGAAACAAATTTTCCTACAATATAATAAGCTGATGACCATTGAACCATACAGATTTATTTGGGATTCTACGGGCTTTTTGATAAAATTCTCTCCGTGTGGGTGGGGAGGGAGGGGTTATGGATCATCCATCAGAAAAAGTTTTCCTGTTGAATCACACATAATGTACAACGTGGCTGTTCTTACTTGAATGTTTCCTCCATTCCTTTAGGGTATATGATGAACTTGTGCTCAGTACTCCTTCAATTTTGCGAGCCTTTCTTCGTCGTCAAGGGAACCAACAAAATTGTAGATATCCAGAGCGGGTACCCTGTGTCAAAGGCGTGCCGATTAGATTATTCGGAGGAACGGACAATGACAGGCCTACACTTGGGTGAGTTTGGATGTGGTGGTCTTTTTCGTCGTTATTGTCGTTGTGGTCATTGTTTTTTTTTGTCGTTGTGGTCGTTGTTGTCGTAGTTTTTGTCGTTGTTGCGTTGTGGTCGCTGTTACATTGTTGTTGCCATTGTTGTTGCCTTTGTTGCCACCAGCATATTAATTTTGTTGTTATCTACACTGATATTGTCTGGCTCTATCACTTTAACCTTCGTTTTCTCGAATAAAGCTGAGCATAGAGGCCGAGAGGCCGCGCTCTTGCTTTTTCTTCTCTCTTCTCTCTCCCCCCGTCCCAGTCTCCATTGAGCCGCTACCCAGGCTACAGACATTTATGTAAATCACCATCATCAACATCATATCTATTATCATCATCATCATTATCAGAAGCAGCATTAGAAGATGCTGAAGCCGCACCAGTTTACTTCCGGTCGATTACGTAACAATATCCGATGATTTTTAACGGAAAACGCGAAAAATATATAAAACATATTGAAAGCAGTGTGTCTATTGGAAGTTTTTTTGAGGATGTGATTGATTATTTAGAGCGGATGGCCTGTTAAATATCTCGAATTTTAATAGATTCTTTTGTCTTTTAACGGTTAAGGTTTCCGTTGGACCTCTGGAACTAAACTGTTGACAATGCGGCTTTAAGATAAATGTGTAAACTCAGTGACATGGGCCGGAGGTTCCATCTCTCGTCGCACCTAACGTACCTATATTTGGGGACATAAAAGAACCACTTGGGATTCTACCCTGCATGTAAAGCGCTGAGATACTTAAGCATATTTACATTTACAAGCAGCACCTGACGTGTTTGTTGAGACACGTTCGGTGAACTTATAGTTTCTTGGCTGCCCTCAGAGCCAAGCCCACCCTTTAGGTATTCGCGCATCTATCTATAGCTCCGGTCTCTGCTCTCTTCGCTCGTTCAACGGACACTAGGCGAGCCTAGGTTCTAAGCAGCTCTAGTCGTAAATGCTTACCTTTATAGTATCTGTGTGTGTGTTTTATTTCAGGTGAAGAAGGCGAAGAGAGACAGCAGCAGAAGTACAAGCTGAGTGAAGACCTTCGAGGTATTGTAATTCCAGCCGTAATCCACGGTGTTCTGTTCGGGTTTCCTGCGGTTGACCCTGTGGTAAGAGAGACTGGGGAGAGCAAACCCAGAGTAAAGGAATCCAAGTGACATCACATATAGAATATCACAGGAAACCCAACAAAAACGCCATGGACTGGGATGCTGTCATTACTGTTTATTAAGCGAGGCACTTCATTATATTTAACAATTAGACAAGTTCGAGTTTTCTATGAGTCAATAGATAGTCAACGAGGCGCGTAGCGCCTAATAGAAAACGAGAACGAGTAGTCTAATTGTTTTAGTATAAATCCACTCACACACTACCTTCAAATAACTGACGATTTTAATAATTCTCGGTAATAAATAATATAACACAACGAAAAAAGTATTTTACAAAATCAAAACAGCGCGCGCTCGTTTGAAATGGCGTGTTTTCTAGTGCTTTCGCGAGCGCATGCAACCGGTGTTTGCAGCGCGCGCAGATTGAAAATTGAAAACTTAAGCTTCAAAACCTTGCAGTCTTCGTTACTTTGTTACTTTTGTGTCCTTTTGTAAGGATAGAAAATGCATTAACTAAAAAAGATTGTGAACCAAATTTCTCGAATTTGAATCAAGGTTTTTCGTCTCTTTCGCCGGCTTTTTCTCTACTCACTATCTATGGCTCAATAGATAGTGAGTACGGGAGCCAATCAAATTGCGAGATTCAAGATAGTATGTGAGTGGATTTATACTACTTTCTCTTAGGCGAGGCGCTTATTTGGGGTGGGCTCTTATTCGAGCAATAACGGTAATATTCGGATATTATTTCTCAGGTCAGTTCAACCTCAAAAGCGAAATGTTCCACTTGACACACCGCGCCCTCCATATCGGCTTGACCAACACCTTGCAGCACTACAGCAGGCTACTCAGGTGCGTTTGTATACGACAATATACGACAAAACCTGTAATCACGACTATTAGAACACTTTCTCATACTATCACTATAGCCTCCTCCACGCGCTTCTGCTTTTTCTCATTTTTGGGATTCCTGTGGGAATAAGAGGAAGAGGGGAACTAGGGATATGTAGAGCGGGGGCACGCTCCCTGTTTTCTTTTCTAAACACAGGAAGCCCGACATAAAGATGTCTATGGAGATGTCCATTATCGCCAGTCGACATGTTTACTTTCCATGACGAAATCAAGAGTATCCCCTCCCCACCCTCCCCTCCCCTCCCCTCCCCCTCCCTCTCCCCACTTGTCAATGTTCTATGTCCTCAAGCTCAAGGAAGCCTAGGTTGAACAATGCTTTACCTTCAGACATTTACACTTCTATCAGGAACTAATTTAGCACATATTACAGACGAGTATCTTACCTGGGATTAGCTGTTGGGGGGGGGGGGGGGGGGGGCGCAGTCATAGAAATCATATGGAAAAAGCATAGTATTTGAAGATTCCTTAATAAGAAAAGACCCAATTTTGGCAGCCAAGGGGGGAGCACACCCCCAGTGTACGCGCCTGTGTTGTTACCTAATTCATTTTTATTGCCACAGAAAGTATGCGTCCTTAAAAGATGTAGTTCAGGGCAAAGAAAACTCCTCTCACGTGGAGGCGCTGCTCACGGTAAGCGCTCAACGATATCCACCAAAAGCCGCCTTCTAGCATCGTCATTTCTGTGTCGATCTGTGGAAGGGACCTCAGCACGACCTGCAACCAAAATCCCGTCTTGTCGATCGGAGAACGTCTGATAGAAATTCGCAATTGCCTTTAAATAACAGAATCCTTAATGCTCTTTTCCTTTGACATTAGATTTTTTTACTTCAACGAGGACCTGCACTATAAAAGGGCTTAGCTCCGCCCTCTTTCAGATGAATAAAATTCAAACTTCAACATGACAACACGCTAATAATTTAAACTAATTTTTACTTTTGGGTTTCGCTCTTTGTGGGCAAACAAGACACGCTTGACTGAACTCCGGAGCTCCGCACCACGTGGCAGTTTACTGACAACTATGGGATCCTTGGTGGCGCAGTTGGCAGAGCGTTGCTCTGTAGTGCCTGTGCTTCTCACCACAGGTTTCCCGGTCGCTCTGTAGTGCCTGTGCTTCTCACCACAGGTTTCCCGGTCGCTCTGTAGCGCCTGTGCCTCTCACCACAGGTTTCCCGGTCGCTCTGTAGTGCCTGTGCCTCTCACCACAGGTTTCCCGGTCGCTCTGTAGTGCCTGTGCCTCTCACCACAGGTTTTCCGATCGCTCTGTAGTGCCTGTGCCTCTCACCACAGGTTTCCCGGTCGCTCTGTAGTGCCTGTGCCTCTCACCACAGGTTTCCCGGTCGCTCTGTAGTGCCTGTGCCTCTCACCACAGGTTTCCCGGTCGCTCTGTAGTGCCTGTGCTTCTCACCACAGGTTTCCCGGTCGCTCTGTAGCGCCTGTGCCTCTCACCACTGGGTTCCGGGTTCGATTCCCGGTTCCGACGTGAGTCGAGTTAGTTGGTCTCGCCTTTGCTCCGAGGGTTTTTCTCCGGGTTCTCCGGTTTTCCTCCCTCCACAAAACCAACAATTTCGATCTTAGCTGTGATCCGTTGTCAGACATGAGTTGTATGGCGGCTGCCTGAGGCGCCTTTCACGCCTTCAACTCGACCACGTCTGAATCTGCGCTCTCGTAATTCAGCTTCCCAGCTGCAATGGAATGATTAGCTACTTTAATGGACCTGGTCCAGGCCCTTTTTTAGTGCGGATCCTTGTTTAACATGATGTAATGCATTAAGTTGGAAGAGCAACAGGCAGGATGAAAAGAGATTTGGTGGTAGTAAGATCACTTCTTTACGTAGATCCTTCCTGTGTGGTTCATTAGGCTTAGGGTTAGGGACACTATAGTGAACCATATATGAAGGACCTACCTTCTCTGAGGGATCACGAATCAACACCTATTTTCTGTTTGTTTATTTTTTCTATTGTTTTCTCTGACGTTTGTTTCTTGTTTGCAGCTTTTTGTGTGTCAGTGGAACACAGTGATCGAAGATCTCTTGTTTGTGCACATGTGCTCTGAGTTCTATATCACCACTGCAGCGTGGATTACTAGACACGTGGAGGAGGTGGACACCAAGGTGAGGAATTGTTTTTTTTTCGCTGTGGCTAGCTGCCCGGCTTCCGATAAAAAAAGAAAAAAAAAGAGAAACTTGCCATGTCTTGACTATGAATCAAACCCGTTTGAGCAGAGGTGAGAGGCCCAACGCTGACGCGTTATGACATGATGATGATGATGACGACGACGACAACAACAATGACGGTGACGGTGACGGTGATGATGGTGATGGTGATGATGCTGATGATGATGATGATGATGATGATAATTATGATGATGATGGTGATGGTAATGCTGGTGATGATGATAATTATGATGATGATGATGGTGGTGGTAATGCTGATAATGATGATGATGATAATTATGAAGATGATTGTGGTGGTAATGATGATAATGATGATGATGATAATTATGATGATGGTGGTGGTGGTAATGCTGGTGATGATGATAATTATGATGATGATGATGGTGGTGGTAATGCTGATAATGATGATGATGATGATAATGATAATTATGATGATGATGGTGATGGTAATGAGGATAATGATGATGATGATGATGATGATAATTATGATGATGGTGGTGGTAATGCTGATAATGATGATGATGATAATTATGATGATGATTGTGGTGGTAATGCTGATAATGATGATGATAATTATGATGATGGTGGTGGTAATGCTGATAATGATGATGATGATAATTATGATGATGATGTGGTGGTGGTAATGCTGATGATGATGAGGATGCATTAATGATAACGATGATATTGATGAGTATGATGCGATGTTGATGAGTATGATAATTTTAGTATGATGTTGATGATGACAATTATGATTGTGCTGTTTTTGATTTTGATGAAAAACTCATAGAATCCGGAGGATCAGATAGCTGCCGACGCAAGGTGTCGAGAGTTCCTCTCGAGTCTGCCCGAATTCTACATCAAGGACATGTGTTTGTGGTTCAAGTTCATGGCCATGCATAACTCACAGGCGCTCAAAGGACTCAACGTGAGATTTTAGTCAATTTGTTCTTTCTCTGTTATTATCACACATACACCAAGGCTGTGTGGGCTTTCTGTGGAACCCACGTTCGCGTACGTCTTCGCGCTACAAACTATCTATGAACTATCCTTCAACTCTGACATAACCTTGGAAAGTTCCCTAAAGATGTGTGCATATCTGTGGTCCTCTCTAGGTGGTCACGTGATGTCACGTGGTTCAGCATTTTCCTTTGGCCGCCATTTTGAATTAATCGACCGAGAAGACCCTGGGGATAAGGCTGTTGAGATTGGCAATAATAATTGGTAATAATCTTTTGGCGTGTTCCTTCGTAGGTATACGTGTTTGTGAACTGCGTAGCTATCCTGATGAATAACAGGGTTTGTGTTCCCGGTCCTATGGTCGCCAGTAAGATTGTCTCTGCTCTTCTTGCATTCGCCGAATGCTGCTCTTCCAAGAGAGAGTAAGACGCCTTGGCTTTTTTTCTTGGAATAGGTAGTCTTCTTAAAATTTGATTGTTGATGGCTGACCTTTTTTTTTCTGTTATTTTAGGAAGGAGCATCTTTTAGAAACAGCTTCTTGGGGAAGGTGGGTAACGTGTTCGTGTAAAATGGCAACCACACTTACATTATCATCGTCAACATCATCATCATCATCATCATCATCATCATCATCATCATCATCACCACCACATCATCATTTTAACATTATCACCATTATCGTAACATCCCCCCACACTAACATCATTATCATCATCACCAATATCATCACCGTCATCATTATCATCATCATCATCGATACAACACTTCACACTAACATTTTCATTATCATCATCATCTTATTATTATAGACATCATAATCGAAATCACCATCAGCTCATACCATCATTATCATCATCATCATCATCATCTAATAATCGTTACAGCGCCTTATTAGGATTGAACCCTTTACCGTTACTTTCCACTACCGCCCTTGTTCTTTAACATTCTTGTGTCATTTGCTTAGCGGTGTCGAGGGAGACCTGACAGCTTGTGTGGTCACGTGCCAAGCGATCAAAGCTAAACTCATCCCAGCCCTCACTCACACCTACACGTCCGTGGACGTTGTCGAGGGACTGGACGTCGACAAAGAAGAGTTTGATAAGTTTGGCACCAGGTAAGAAGACCTGTAAACTTACGCGGCCTTCACTGATTGGCATAGACCCAGGATTTGGTGATGGTGATCAGGCCCGTACATAGGATTTTTCTTGGGGGGGGGGGTGCGAAATCCGAAAAAGGAGACCTAATTTTTCCGTGGGAAGGAGGGGGTAAAAATCGGACTACCGCCGAATGAATAAAAAGGGATTTTTATGCCTTTGCAGTATCTCCACGGGACGTTTATTGTCGGATTTGGCTACAAAACAGTCTGACTTATAGATTATTGACAAACCAGAGTGATCTAGCTCATGCTTTATAGTTTTGTCTAAAATAGCACGTCTATTGGTACCGAAAGTGGACTTTTGGCCGTTGCGTTTGCACCCCCTACACCCCCCCCCTTGGGTACGGGCCTGGTGGTGCGCGGTTATATGGATCATATAGAAAAATTGTACTTGACGATCCTTCTGTAAGAAATGACCTACTTTTTTGCAGCCTGGGGGCCGGGGGGGGGGGGGGGGGGGGTGCGCAACCCGTGCTTTTCCCTATGTACGCGCCTATGCTTTATTGGGATAAGCTCTGACTAGGCCTTTTTCAATCCTCTGGAATATTGCCGGCCGTATTAGCATTTACAAGCTGTTAAAAAGTAAACGTGCACCAAATCGATAAGACAAATGGGCCCGGCTACAATAGTGTGCTAATGTGTTTTTCCTTCACAGAGTTGAGGTGGTTCGGTTGCTTCAGTTTCTGTGGACAGACCCGGAACATGGTCGAGATTCACTCAAGTCTGAGTGTGGAAAAGAATCATTTCAGGTAAGGAGGAGATTGAATAAAACTTTATCATCTACTTCAAAATATTACGACCATATAAGTCACTGCTTGTGCAAAACACGCATTAAATGGTACAGTAAATGTTGGAAAATTCGAAATCGAGGGTTAAATCCGCGATTTAAACCGTCAGCCTGTATTTTGTAGTTATTTTGTATATATATTGGTAAATTAGTAATATTTTGGGGGGTAAAAAAACCTCGGGGTCCAAGACCTGACCTCGAATTTTCCGACATTTACTGTACAACGCTTTAGCGGTAGCTATTTTGCACTGATGTTGATGACCGATAGTGTTGCTAGGTGTAGCTTATAGCAGTTGTAAGTTCAAGGCGAGAGTGTTACTATGGTTACTGATGCATTTGACACTTTTAGGGCTTTCTGGACGCCATTCTAGACCGTTTGAGTGACGGTCTTTCCCATGTTACTATGGTTACTGATTTGATTGACTCGTTAACACTTTTAGGGCTTTCTGAACGCCATTCTCGACAGCCTAATGTATCTCTTGAGTGACGGTCTCTCCCGAGTCGCACATGTCGCTAAACTACAGAGAAGTCACAAGGAAGGTACCGCCGAATTTTCCTATCCAGATGTAGAGCGTGACTGTGCGTGACAGTGTGTATCCAGATGTAGAGCGTGACTGTGCGTGACAGTGTGTATCCAGATGTAGAGCGTGACTGTGCGTGACAGTGTGTATCCAGATGTAGAGCGTGACTGTGCGTGACAGGGTGTATTTAGGTGTAGAACGTGACTGTGCGTGACAGCGTGTATCTATGTATAGAGCGTGACTCTGCGTGACCGTGTCTATCGAGGTGTAAAGCGTGACTGTGCGTGACAGCGTCTATCTAGGTGTAGAGCGTGACTGTGCGTGACAGCGTCTATCTAGGTGTAGAGCGTGACTGTGCGTGACAGTGTGAATCTTGGTGTATAGCGTGACTGTGCGTGACAGTATGTATCAAGGTGTAGAGCGTGACTGTGTGACAGTATGTATCAAGGTGTAGAGCGTGACTGTGGGTGACATTGTGTATCTTGGTGTAGAGCGTGACTGTGTGACAGTATGTATCAAGGTGTAGAGCGTGACTGTGGGTGACAGTGTGTATCAAGGTGTAGAGCGTGACTGTGGGTGACAGTGTGTAACTTGGTGTATAGCGTGACTGTGCGTGACAGTATGTATCAAGGTGTAGAGCGTGACTGTGTGACAGTATGTATCAAGGTGTAGAGCGTGACTGTGGGTGACATTGTGTATCTTGGTGTAGAGCGTGACTGTGTGACAGTATGTATCAAGGTGTAGAGCGTGACTGTGGGTGACAGTGTGTATCAAGGTGTAGAGCGTGACTGTGGGTGACAGTATGTATCAAGGTGTAGAGCGTGACTGTGGGTGACAGTGTGTATCTTGGTGTAGAGCGTGACTGTGGGTGACAGTGTGTATCTTGGTGTAGAGTGTGACTGTGGGTGACATTGTGTATCTTGGTGTAAAGCGTGACTGTGTGACAGTATGTATCAAGGTGTAGAGCGTGACTGTGGGTGACATTGTGTATCTTGGTGTAGAGCGTGACTGTGGGTGACAGTGTGTATCTTGGTGTAGAGTGTGACTGTGGGTGACAGTGTGTATCTAGGTATAGCGTGACTGTGGGTGACAGTGTGTATCCAGGTGTAGAGCGTGACTATGCGTAACAGTGTGTATCTTGGTGTAGAGCGTGACTGTGCGTGACAGCGTGTATAGTAAGTGAGCCACGAGTCAAGTGATAATAGAAACATCCGGAATGTCTTTTTATGTAGACAGCCTTATCAAAATTACCAGTGCAAAGAGACAATATGTTAAATGTGCGCATCGTCTTGAACTGTAACGAGATGAGATAACCAGCAAATGCTCTCAAACAGGTATAGTTTTTTCAATAGATAGCCCAATAGCACTAAGAAAGAGGTCTTTTCCCGAAGCAGCACCTATGGAATTTCACAACACGTATGCAAAAAGCTGGCTTTGTTAATAACTTTTTTTAGAGGAAAATCCTGACAGCTTGGATCTGCAAGATCAAGAAAAAGCTCAGTTTCTAAGAAACGAGGAACACGTATCCAAGTCATTCATGCATGCGGTGAGTGAAACCCTACGAGACGGATTCATCATTTTGAATCGAAGTTTGTTTGCTTCGTACAGTAGAATAGGGTATTTTCTTGCATACGGACACGCTGCTCTTGAAGACACCTCGTTATTACGAACACCCTGCTATTGAAGATACCTCCTTATTTGGAAACCCTGTTATTGAAGACACCTCGTTATTACGAACACCCTGTTATTGAAGACACCTCTTTATTACGAACACCCTGCTATTGAAGATACCTCCTTATTTGGACACCCTGTTATTGAAGACACCTCGTTATTACGAACACCCTGTTATTGAAGACACCTCTTTATTACGAACACCCTGTTATTGAAGACACCTCGTTATTTCGAACAACCTGTTATTGAAGACACCTCGTTATTACAAACACCCTGTTATTGAAGACACCTCGTTATTAGAACACCCTGTTATTGAAGACACCTCGTTATTACAAACACCCTGTTATTGAAGACACCTTGTTATTACAGACACCCTGCTATTGAAGATACCTCCTTATTTGGACACCCTGTTATTGAAGACACCTCTTTATTACGAACACCCTGTTATTGAAGACACCTCGTTATTAGAACACCCTGTTATTGAAGACACTTCGTTACAACGAACACCCTGTTATTGAAGACACCTTGTTATTACAGACACCCTGCTATTGAAGATACCTCCTTATTTGGACACCCTGTTATTGAAGACACCTCTTTATTACGAACAACCTGTTATTGAAGACACCTCGTTATTAGAACACCCTGTTATTGAAGACACCTCGTTATTACGAACACCCTGTTATTGAAGACACCTGATTATTACGAACACCCTGTTATTGAAGACACCTCGTTATTACGAACACCCTGCTATTGAAGACACCTCGTTATTACGAACACCCTGTTATTGAAGACACCTCGTTATTACGAACACCCTGTTATTGAAGACACCTCGTTATTACAGACACCCTGTTATTGAAGACACCTCGTTATTTCGAACAACCTGTTATTGAAGACACCTCGTTATTACAGACACCCTGTTATTGAAGACACCTCGTTATTACGAACACCCTGCTATTGAAGACACCTCGTTATTACAGACAACCTGTTATTGAAGACACCTCGTTATTAGAACACCCTGTTATTGAAGACACCTCGTTATTACGGACACCCTGTTATTGCAACATCTCGTTATTTCGAACACCCTGTTATTGAAGACACCTCTTTATTACGAACACCCTGTTATTGAAGACACCTCGTTATTACAGACAACCTGTTATTGAAGACACCTCGTTATTAGAACACCCTGTTATTGAAGACACCTCGTTATTACGGACACCCTGTTATTGAAGACACCTCGTTATTACAGACAACCTGTTATTGAAGACACCTCGTTATTAGAACACCCTGTTATTGAAGACACCTCGTTATTACGAACACCCTGTTATTGAAGACACCTGATTATTACGAACACCCTGTTATTGAAGACACCTCGTTATTACGAACACCCTGCTATTGAAGACACCTCGTTATTACGAACACCCTGTTATTGAAGACACCTCGTTATTACGAACACCCTGTTATTGAAGACACCTCGTTATTACAGACAACCTGTTATTGAAGACACCTCGTTATTTCGAACAACCTGTTATTGAAGACACCTCGTTATTACAGACACCCTGTTATTGAAGACACCTCGTTATTACAAACACCCTGTTATTGAAGACACCTCGTTATTACGAACACCCTGTTATTGAAGACACCTCGTTATTACAAACACCCTGTTATTGAAGACACCTCGTTATTTCGAACACCCTGTTATTGAAGACACATCGTTATTAGAACACCCTGTTATTGAAGACACCTCGTTATTACGAACACCCTTTTATTGAAGACACCTCGTTATTAGAACACCCTGTTATTGAAGAAACCTTGTTTTTATGAACACCCTGTTTTTGAAGACACCTCGTTATTACAAACACCCTGTTATTGAAGACACCTCGTTATTTCGAACACCCTGTTATTGAAGACACCTCGTTATTACAAACACCCTGTTATTGAAGACACCTCGTTATTACAAACACCCTGTTATTGAAGACACCTCGTTATTACAAACACCCTGTTATTGAAGACACCTCGTTATTACAAACACCCTGTTATTGAAGACACCTCGTTATTACAAACACCCTGTTATTGAAGACACCTCGTTATTACAAACACCCTGTTATTGAAGACACCTCGTTATTACAAACACCCTGTTATTGAAGACACCTCGTTATTACAGACACCCTGTTATTGAAGACACCTCGTTATTACGAACACCCTGTTATTGAAGACACCTCGTTATTAGAACACCCTGTTATTGAAGAAACCTTGTTTTTACGAACACCCAGTTATTGAAGACCGTTTTATTCATTTTAGACCGATTTAGACCGTTATTCATTGTTTGAATTTGTTCTCAGGCGACTGCTACTCTTGATTTCCTCGCTATAATCACAGAAGAAGAAAATGTGGCCCGGTGTTTCCTGCGATCCCCAATAACACAGAGAACAGCCTCTGCGGTGAGTCACATGGTACTGCATACGTCAGTGTTATGTGCCGGGTAATGACAGTGCATGCACACATATGCAAGGTATTTGAGTTGGAAGGTTTCAACGAAACAAAGCGAAAACATGATTTAACACTGTTTGTTAAACAAAAAAGTGTACATTTGTTTTTTTTGGGTCGAAATATTTTGCGTATTTTGTTGAAAGGAAAAGCAAACCTTTCACTGTTTATTATTAGGTCCTTCCCCCACGGATGATTAATAGACTAATTAGTCTAGAGTCTATGTCTGGAAGCGTGGGTGGCTAGTTGTGTTAGCACCACTGTGTACGGGGCTGGTTCGATTCCTGGCTTGGTATCTCAAGTGAGAGCTTATGCTTAATAGTTTTGTCTACAAATAGCATGTCTAGTAGGAACCGAAAGTGGACATTCGGCCGTTGTGGGGGGTGCGTTCGCGCCCCCTGCACCCCCCTGGGTACGGGCCTAATATCTAACCTCGTATACATAGTCATAAAACTCTTATTTGTAAATTTATGTTGAATTGAAGGGGGGTTCTTTGTCAGTTAACGGTTCCAAACTTTTTTTTCCAGATCATTGGCTTCTTGGACTCACTAGTCGGGCCAAAGTCACTTGATCTCAAGGTCAAGAACATGGAGAAGTGAGTGGAAATTTATTTTATCTCACATACACTCAGGTTGTTATCATAGCATAAGCTTCTTATATCTCTGAGGTTTTAGGTTTATTGTATAAGGGTGAACCCCTTGGGACGCCGGCCCGTGATTTCATATATCAGCTTTAGCGATTTCCTAAGCTCTTACATCTGCTTTAAAGAAGGCTTAATCACTCTGCCAAGTTTACCCTCCGCTTAATTCATAAGCAAGTAGCTGAGGTCAGGTGTCATTGATAAAATATCAGACATCAATTTTGGGCTGCTATTTTAAAGGTTTCTTGCCAAAAAACTGTGAACAATAATAAAGTATTGGCTGTTTGACATTCTTTAAGGTACTCATTTAACCCTCGCGATCTGCTAGTCAAGTTGATCTCAATCCTATTGCACATTTCAAATTCCGCTGCTGCTGAGGGGGAGCCGTTATTCGCCCGGTGTATCACCGCTGACCCAGACTACATCAGGGACAACCTCCAAAGGGCTCTTAGAATCCTGAAAAGAGAGGGACTGGTAGCCGAGGATACGCTTGTCAGTCTTAGAAGCTTCGTGGTTAAGGTAAATAATCATATTTTTACTGTCTCTTACATTAACTCTTCGAAGGTTTCGTTTGTCTCACTATCGCTCTTTCCACACCAGTCCTTTAAACTAGACTTTTTTCTGTTTTTATCTCTGTTTATATATTTTGCTTGGTTCAATTTGTTTATGTATTTGGTATTTGCATATTCGTAATCGCTATAATAATAATAATTTAATATACCATTATAAAAATCTCGATGCTTGCTCCCTAATAAGTTCATCGGTATACTGAGTATGCTTTGCCGACCTTTATTTAAAGTGCGATGAAATACAAGAAGCGGAGACTGCTGGCCCGATCAGCAGGTCAGCGGATAGCAGCGCAGAGAGCCCAGAGCAAACCCCCTCCACAGGGGACGGGCAAGTCACACATTCTGCTAATTACCCCTCAGAAGCAAGTGGTACTCCTGTGGATGAGACAGCTGCGAGTTCAAGGGATGAGGAGGAGAATGGGGGCAGCGCCCAGGAGGGTGCCACTACTGTCACTCAGGAGGGGAGAGAGGAGATTTACATTGTTGCTCTTCAGGATGCACGCTACGATACCATGGACCTGCTGGTAAGATATCCCCTTTATAATCATCCATCTTTGGCCCAACAAATAGGGATCGTACCTTATTACACTTATAGCCGAATTCTTTGTTGCGCAACGGCGAGAAATTCTTAACCCATTTCTCAACTGGAAATAGCTCGTAGTCAATCATACCACCATGACCAATCAATTCTCTAACTGTGTGCAGTCAAATTGCTTATGACGCCATCGATTGGTTTAAGCGGCTGATTGGCTACGTGCTATTCCCAAACGAGACAAGGAGTTCGAATTCGCTGAGGTCGTGCAACAACGAATTTGGCTATAATTTTCGTGCCACTTAAATTTCGCGAATTTCGCGATTTATAAAATTAGCGAAAATAAAGTGACGCGAAAATTAAGTTTGCAGTATAACAGCCTGAGGGCGCAGCCGGAAGACTGTTATACTGTGAACTGCTGACATCCGAGGTGCACACGGTTGGCGCTTTTTGACATACAAGTTTTCTAGGACCACATTGAATCGAACGAAAAGCACCCAGACTCGGCATTTTCAACACATAGACATCAAATTTGTGGGATTTTTTTCGCCAGCGTTTTTATTACGTCCTTATGTTGAGATTTATACATCATCCCCAGGACTACACGGCGTTCCAGTCATGCCGAGCCCAGCCTCCGTGCCAAAGGTCAGTATATAACAAACATTAAGCAGCTTTCTTATCGTCAGCAAAATCCATTTTAAACCTTAGGGTAGCACTTTAGGTGTGGTCAGCAACAAAAAAAAGTAATTTCTAAGAATCTTTGAATAACCCTAAGGTGTTCCAAGGTCCAAAGATTCCAACCACTGTTTTTTAGACAAGCAACTGAAAGATTGCAGAAGGTTACTTTTTTATAAAAATAACTATTTTTAATGTTACTGCTTCAATTACTTTTGTATGTTTGACTGTTCTATATTCTAGATACTATGTTCAAATTCTGTACTAAAATACTACTAGGTTTAACTTTTTTTTCAAAAATGACTACTGTATTTGATTTTATGGAACATTCTGACAATTTCCCTTTTTTCCAGACACAAAATAGAAAAGGGTACATTTTTATCCACTTGCCTTTAAAATTATCCACTTAGAATTGAATATTATTTCAAGCATGTTCTGTTGTGTTGGCTTGATTGGTTCTGAAATTTGTGAGAAAGTTCTGAAATAGTGGGCCCTTAAAGCCGCATCGTCACCAGTTTATTCTGGAGGCCCGACGGAAACCATAACCGTTAAAAGACAAAAGAATCTATTAAAATCCGAGATATTAAACAGGCCATCCGCTCTAAATTATCAATCACATCCTCAAAGAAACTTCCAAAAGACACACTGCTTTCAATATTTTGAAATATTTTTCGCGTTTTCCGTTAAAAAAACATTGGATATTGTTAGGTAATCGACCGGAAGTAAACTGGTGACAATGCGGCTTTAAACAACAACTCAGCTGGGAATCACACCCAGTCCACACGGTTTTGTACATGGTCACATTGCTCTCTTACACCACTGAGGTTTCGAGTTGTTTTGGGTGAGGAAAAAGAGCGACCAAATAGATGGGAAAAAGTCACCTTAAATCAATAATACAAAAAAATGCACCCGTCTTGTGATGCAGTAGAACCTCTTTTCGTAATATTGAGGGTTTGTTATATCCACAGAAGCTGATCTGGGGGAAGGGTTTAGGGAGTTTAACCCCCCCCCCCCTTTGGCTGCCAGAAAGCCATATGTAACAAAATATATACCCCCTCCCCCCTTTTTCACTGAGCCAAACCCCCACTTCAGCAAAAAGCTAGATCTGCCCCTGGTCGAGGTCCTGTTTCAAAAGTTTTAGTGTATTTTGGCCAGGCTAAAGGAAGAAAATTATTATACTGAGGGCTTTGTTATATAGAGGTTCCTTAAATCGAGGTCCCACTATAATGTTTTGTATGGATGGTCTTATTGTCGGAATGTTTCACTGTTTATTATCAAGCTTTGCTTTGAAAACTCGAAAACTTTTTCTATATGGAAACTTTTCAGCAAATAATCAAATAAAATTTTGAATAACGACCTTAATAACCGGCTCAAAGGGGGAAGTTATGCAATAAGAAGAAGCAAACAGACTTGTTTGCAGATTTGCAATTAAACGTCGCAAAGGGTTGTGTTGTTTGTGATTAGGTCGAACAGGGATTTACAGCCCACTAACCAACCAATCATCGCGCTCTTGGAATCATAGCTTTATTTAAAAAAAACTATCATTTTTCTCTTGTTTCTTTTGTTTTTGTTTTTTGTCCAGGTCCGGGACCATCAAGGCACTCATGCACGAAGTCACCCAGTTGCGATGCAGTCTTCCCATCCATCCAAACTCATCCGTCTTCGTGCGACAGGCAAGTCTGATATATTCATATTCTCATCTATATTATTTGGATACATTTTTTACCGTCCTGTAGCTGTCACGCTGCTTGGATGCCATTTTGATATACCCTAGATAGATCCTTGAGTATCCAGCACTGGTAGTGTTTAGTGTGCATTTGTTCCCAGCTGCCTGATGCGAATTCCAGATCCCAGAGAAAAAAGCTGTTCGGGAGCCTGGAGGGGGTTTTCCCGTGTCGACCTGATAGGGATGCTCTTCATATTTTGTAGGGGTCAACATCAGGCCTCAGGTATTTTTAGGGGGTATCCGAGAAAAAAAATTGGTTTTTCTCTTAGAAATGGTATTTTTGAGGCTCCTGAGGTATTGTTTAGGGTAGCAATTTTTGGTCGTGCAGGTATTTTTTAGGGGTATTTTCCGAATTTTCCGACGAGCATCCCTATCACTTTTTCCTTGAGAACCCCCCTTCAAGCAAGCATGGGGGGAGAGGGGAGGGGGGCACAATCCAAAGAGGCTGATTGACATTTATTCGGAGCACGCATAGACTCTGTTAAAATAAAATGTTGAAATAAGCTTGAATATAAGAATATATTCAACCACATTTTTATTTTGAACTAAATTGAAGGGAATATGTTAATTTGCATATTATTTTTTGCAGGATGAAAACCGCATGGATTTTGCACGTGCGTTAGTCACGGGTCCTGTTGACACCCCATACAGTCGAGGCTGCTTTGTCTTCGACATCTTTTTCCCAGGGACATACCCAAACGTACCTCCGTTGGTCAAGCTTATCACTACAGGCAACGGGACAGTCCGGTATGAATGATTTGATTTACAAAAGAGAATATTCACTGTTTGGTAATACAGTCTTTTGCCACTTGAGATGAAAATGTGTTTTTCTTTTCAGATTTAATCCAAACTTATATGCTGATGGAAAGGTGTGTGACTTGGTGATAACTTTACAGTATTATTCCTCATCTGTATTTTTGAAATATCTTTATCATTTTTTCCATCCCTGTATTATTTTCATGACAACCATTACCAACCCCATCATCACTTGCTATTACGGGCACTCTTGGGTGTGATGTTCCTTCCTTAAAAAAGGTGGTTAATGAGATGTCGTTTAATGAGATGTCCAATTACAATAGGTCAGTGAATTGTATTTTTTCTGTAATAACAAATGGTCCATAATAACGAGGTGTTCCTAATAAGTTGGTGTCTGTAATAACAAGTAGAAATAACAAGTAGTTCGTAATAAGGTGATAGCGTCTTGTCCAATGTCAAGTCCAAAGTGAGGGTACCGCTCTCTAACGTTCCTGATCTTAGGATGCTTAGGATGTCAGCAATGTTCTTTCGTTTTGTCCTCGCCGTGAAATATTCAGGAATAACAAGGCCTACTTCTCGTTTCCGCATACTTGTTAAATCATTGCATTTGTTGCATGGTAAACGCTTGCCACACGGGCTATAATTTAAAATGATCCTGACAAGAACCCCACTGCACTTGGGCAGGGCTGTAGCTAGTATGGGGCAAGTATGGCACTCACTTTAGTGTTTCACATACAATTGAAAAGTATGGATTTATCATCCAGTGGCTAACTTTGCCTCTGTAAAATTTTGATTCTGGTTACAGGCCTGTTGGATTTGTTGTATTTTCATAGGTTGTAAAGAACACCCCTTTCTAATGAACCCCTCCCATCTAATGAACGCCCCTCCTTGGACCATCGAAATTTAATAAACGCTCCGGGCATTTAGGGTAGTCTGTAAAAGGGGAATCTGGCAGTAATAATGAAGTGTCTCTAATAAGGGGGTCTCTGTAATAAGGGGATATGTCAGTGATAACGAGGTGTCCATAATAAGGGGCTGTCAGTAATATCGAGGTGGCCTTAATAGCAGGGTGTCCTTGATATCAAGTTGTTCATAATAGCCACAGATAAGTGAATTATCTTGCTTTGTTAAAAATGAGGTGTCCATAATAGTGAGGTGTCTGTTATGGTAAGTGTCCATAATAGGAGAGGGTGTCCGTAATAATAAGATGTCTACAATAATATGTTACCCTTAATAAAAATCTCAAAAAACCTCATTAATGAGATTTCCTCAATAAAAAAAGGTGTCCATAATAGAGTGCTAGTTTCCCATGATAAGGTGCCAGTAATGAGAGTTAAGATAGATGACTGTATTTTCAATCTAACCTGTCTTTTAAATGTGTTGTTCGTTCACTGTGTTCTATGGCTAATGTCCTTAGGTGTGTTTGAGCCTGCTTGGTACATGGTATGGTGGTGTTGCTAGCGAGAAATGGGACCCGAAAAAGTCCTCCCTTTACCAGGTAATTGGTTAAGTGATTTTAACTGGTGACTTATTGTGATTGTCACTTTGTTGCTACTGTTGCTATACTGTACTTATGTTGTTGTGGTTGTATATTGTTACAATACAGATGTTGCCATGGTTATCCTAGGATTCTATAGTGTTACCTATCTATTTTACTTGGGTTGTCCATATGCTAATAACTCTCACTGGCCAGCACCTGTCATCAATCATTCAAAATCTTAGAAGCATATACATAGGCCAGGCCTGTACCCAGGGGGGGGTGCAAGGGGTGCGAATGCCCCCACAACGGCCGAAGGTCCACTTTCAGTCCTCAATAGAGAACTATAAAGCTTGAGATAGATCACTCTGGTATGAGCCAAATCCGGCAATAAACGTCACGTGGAGATACTGCAAAGGCATAAAAAAACCCTTCTTGTTTTTGGGGGGTGGTCAGATTTTTATCAGAGAACTCCCTACCTCCCCCTCCCCCCTGGAAAAATTAGGTCCACTTTCCGATTTCGCCCCCCCCCCCAATAAAAGTCCTGGGTACGTGCCTGTAGGCCAACACTGAAATGGTCCCAATAACACTACTTCTCCTCAAGGCACCAAATGTGACTATAAATACTAAGAATGACGGAAGCCAGAGAACAGTTTAGCCTTTAGTTGTTTAGCTGTTGAAAATTATTGACTAGAGTTCTGACTGAATGATTAAAAATTGCAGTAAGAGGCCAACCAGTGAGTTGCATACCTATTTCTAATGATTTCCTTTTCATGAAAATGCTGTATGAAGTTGTGACTCACATGTCAGATTATGTTGTTGTTGTTGTTTTTACGTTGCTATTGTTACTATATGTGTTATATGTTTCTTGTTGTTGTACACAGGTTCTGCTTTCCATCCAAGGCATGATCCTTATTCCGGATCCGTGTTTTAACGAACCAGGTTATGAGGGAATCCGGAACACTGATGAGGGAGAGGTGAAATAGCTGTTCTATTTCTTCTTTTTCAATGCATTCAGCCGAATAGAAAAATTTATTGTCTATGTTATGAAATAAGAGAGACAACATGTAGGAGGATAGCCATCCAGCTGGTTGAGTTTATTGAGTAATAACAGTATAGGCAGTTAATATACAATATATATAATTGGTGAAAGTATATCATCGATATAAGGATTAAAAGTTTCCTAGATCTTCTTTAGTAGCCATAAATTGAACCGCCTTAATTTATCATCGATCTAAGGACACAACTAGTTCAGTGAGCTGGAAGGCGTCAAGTGAATAACATGACGCCAAAAACTGCATAATAAGGACATACTAAAGTCATGTGACCAAAAAGACACAACAGAAACAACAACAATCTCAATACCGAAAATAAATTCATTTAGCCAGACCAAAATACAAAAGAAATCTTATTTCTTATCTTATTTTCCAACTTTAGAAAGGTTCAAGCATGGAAAAGCAATTAGGAAAAACAGTCTGAGCATTAAGCATTTGCTTTTTGTGTATAATATTATGTAATATTATGATATTATATAATAATATATATATTTTTTGTGTATGAATATTTATACACAAAAATATATAGATTTATTTGTGTATAGATTTATTTTGTATAGATTTTGTATATACAAATAAATATTTTGGTTTTCTTAGATTTTGTCACGTGAGTACAATGCCGCCATCCGATTGGCTACTGTGCGTCACGCAATGACTGGTCAATTGCGAAGTCCTCCAGCAGGTGAGTTTTGTCATGTCACACAACTGTCCTTCCCACAGCAGAAGCATGTATATGTAAAAAAATTTCTTTAACATTGTATTTAATTAACCAGGGTTTAATTATTTTTAATTATTCCTCGCTTACAGGCCTAGGGAACATTATCATGAGCCACTTCTTGCTCCAGAAGGACGACATCCTTCAGCAGTGTGCTGATTGGTTGAGGCAATGTGTCACGCCTGATGAGGAGAGGCGCCTAAGGCGAGCAGTTGAGGAACTTAAGACAGAGCTTGATAAGCTATAGTGTAGGAAAATTACCTCCTTAAAAGGAACAATAAACAGAGCATGAATAGCTATAGAGAGGGAGAGGGATATTCGGTTGCAATAATATTGGATATCACTCCTTAGTAGAAAATTACCACAGGAACAGTAAACAGAGATTGAATAGCTATAGAGAGATATTGGGTTGCAAGAATATTGGATATCACTCCTACCACTCCTGTGTAGGATAATTTCCTCCTTAGAAGGAACAGTAAACAAAGCTTGAATAGCTATAGAAAAAGGGGGGACCCATGAACACACCCAGATGTAGGGGAGACAGGCTATAGTGTAGTATGTTCCAGGCCTGAGGAGGAAAAATACCAAAGGCTAGTTGATGACGAGCTTTAGAGCTAAAGGGGGGGTGTGTGCCTAACTCTTGTAGCCATATGCGGGGAGGGGGTAGGGGGCTGGATTGGCAGGTTCTAATAACAGATCTACATATTTTAGAAAACTCTGGGGCCCAATGACCATACTTGACCTCACACTGGTTATAATAGTTCAAAGAGGGTTGTAAGAAAATGTCCTGTTTTTTTCCCTGATGGACACAAGCCATACAATATTTTATTTTAGCT
The DNA here is from genome assembly GCF_932526225.1 of Nematostella vectensis. Taxonomy (NCBI): domain Eukaryota; kingdom Metazoa; phylum Cnidaria; class Anthozoa; order Actiniaria; family Edwardsiidae; genus Nematostella; species Nematostella vectensis. Next base: position 2,788,037 of record NC_064046.1, read on the forward strand.
GTGTGTTGAAGATATTGCTCATGGAAACAATGACACACCTGTCAACTCTCCCACATTTGGCGGGAATCTCAAGATTTTGGACAGCTCTTCTCCCGTGTTGAGCACTAGATCTCTCGCATTTTAGCGATTTTTATAACTCCCAGAAAAAAAATCGACATTTTGCCTATTTTCTATTAAAATATTTAAAACAATAATTCCCTTGCATACCACATTAAGTCTAACACCCTCGTGAGATTATAAGTGAATTTGTGTCCAACAGCCCCCCAAAGGAAATATACCCCTCTCCCAAAAAAATCTTTAAGGGGCAGCGTCATGGTACTGCACATGTCTGGAGTCAGTGTTTATTGTAGGCTTTTATTTGTCTACAAACAGCTGAACTTTAAGCTATCAAAGGAGAGCTATTGCAAAGCTCTTACAGTGACACTGCCCCTTTAAGCCTTGAGATTTTCTGGGGTTAAAAGGTATGCAATGGTTTTCATTGAACTACATAATTGCAATAGGTTTAATCTCCTTCTGAGTGGTAGGGGGTTATCTTTCTAAACAATTCTCTTGCTGTTAGTTTGATCTAGTGGTTTTCAAAAACCTGTGAAATACTATTTAGTTCATTAGTACTAATACACTGTAATGTCATTGTTGGTTCTGGGTTGGCTATTACACTTAAACAATTACTTTTGTTGAACAGGATGCGCGGCTTACACAGGGGTGTGTGGCGGAAGCTGGGAATGTCTGCAGGATTTTGAAAACCACTCTAGTTTCCCTAGAAGAATAGGTATATGTCAGTTTTCGTAAATCCGTCCAAGGCCCCCTAGAATTGTTCATGTTTGTATTGTAAAAATACATATATCGATGGATTCACTTTCAAAATACTAAGGTAATAAAAGGTTATGATAACATCTCTTTGAATTACTTTTGAATGCCATATAAATATCTTCTTGGTGCCATGGTGGTTTTAAAGAATCTCTTTGTGATTGGGGAGCATTTTTCACTCTCCCACAAAATGGCAACCAAAAATAAAAAATACCCTCCCCAACAACAAAAGAGGTCATTAACAAAGGACTTTTTTATTGAATTGATTTCTTTGTTGACATAGCATTAGACAACTCATAAGTAGTAGATGCATGGTCTCCTAGCTCTTCAAGTATGGCACATTCTTAACAGTAAAACCATTGCCAGTACCATGTACCGTTTATTCTATCTGGTCATTTCGACAGCCAAATATGGTGAAATCTGGCTTGGGAGATGCAACATAAGATTCACACAAATATGTGGTTTATTCCTTAGAAGCATTGATATAAAAAAGTGTATATTTTCATTCATTAACAAGATGTAGTCTAGTCAGAAAAAGTATTACACAATTATTTTGGTACTGTGGACAGCTAAGGTGGTTAGTTACACAAGCTCCCCAACCCCACCACCACCACTGACATCACAATGTGGGTCATTCTTATTGAAGGGTTATAAACAGTAGCAGATCTACAGGGTTTAAACCCCCCCCCCCCCCCCATTGGGCTATCTTTTTTATTGTTTTCATTGTGTCTGTTCATTCCAAAATGGTTACGAAGGTCAAATAATTATGAAAAATTTTGGGTCAAAAACCCCCTTGGCAAAAATCAGATCTGCCCCTGATAAAATATTACATTTATCACATATGAAATCTTGGTAACATGCCTTAAAAATGTAAACACAAAAACCAACCCACACAAAAAAAGGTTCTCTTTTTTAGTGTTTGTTGTTGTTTTAGTACAACACATTCTCACTTCAAACCTTGTTCCGGGAGCATCTTGGTTTAAATCAATGTACCCTGACTTTATGTTAGGTTCGTTGAACCTATTTTTTCAATAAACATGCATGTGCTTTAAAACTGTGCCTGTGTCCCTTATTTAAAAAAATCAAAACTCTTGATCATATAAATAACCTAAATTTACATAAAATAATGATCACACATAAGTAATGGACAGTCTCTGAACTCTGTCTCATAATCGTATAGCAACTCAACAAGCTGTGGCTCAGGCCTTGGACCTCCCTTGAAACCACACTCGTTCAATTTCTTATGATGGTCAAGAAGAACTCTTTCCTTGTCCTTTGTCTCACAGAATATTGATATGTTCCTTGGCGTGCCACCAAAGCGTTGTGATATCAGTTCGGCAATAGAATGCACTGAAACATGCGCATGCACGTAAAGCTGGAAATGACCTGGATAGTTCTTCATTTGTGGTAGATTTGCAAATGTTATAAGCTTCAGCTCAAGACTTAAAAACCTGGAAATGAATTAAAATTGAATCTAAGTGTTTAAACTAGTATTTCAATAATGATATGTTATTCAAAAATCTTAAAGGGGGCAAGAAATAGGCTGGAGAATAAGAAGGAGCAATTGTAGAAATTCTAGAAATTGTAATGTTGGAAATAAACTTGTTTTTTGGGCCTTTATTTCTTTGTGAGGAAAAAATGAATAAATGACACAAGATCAGAAGTAATGGCAGTCACACAATCTGAATTTGGAATTATTAGTTATTTCATCAGGGTGGTAAAGGGTATTTTTGTGAAATGAGATTTGGCCATTTTTCACCCTACGAGAAACATGAAATCGTCCATTTCAATGTCTGTGAAACGTGAAAAGTCATTTTGCCTGGTCTGTGAAACAAGATCCATACCCCCTTACCAGCCTGTATCATGGGTTAAATTGTTTCAAAGCCTTTGCATTACAAAATAACTTGTGGCAAAGGAGAGAAAATACATGGTACAATGCTATATTTTGATAAAATAATCAACAGACATAGATCAATTTTACCTTGGAAACTTTTCCACTACTGGTCTCCACAATCCCAACTTACAACACGGACAACCTTCAAGCTTCTCCCGCTCAAACGTCAGAGGCGGCAGACCATCATCTGGTACGCACTCTTCTTTCTTGTAATACCGTAAACCTTTGGAGAATTCCAGGTAATCCAGTAGACCATTACCATCTCTGTCCAGTTTTTTAGCAAGGACATAGAGTTCAAGGCTGTTAGCTGGTGCATTTAGGTCTCTCATTCCAGCATAAAACTCCTCATAAGAGAGCTCCCCATCACCATCAACGTCAAATCTTCTAAACAAGTCAATGGCCCTGGAGTAATTGTCTATCATCCATTTGTTCATACGAGCTACAAACGCTTCATGGAGATCTTCAGTTGCTTCAAAAGCTTCAGCAGCCTTTTCAAGTTTTTCCTAAGATACCATGCAAGATTTAGGAAACGATTTTCTCCCTATTCTTGTTTGTCAGTCCTGACACCCTGACACCTTCATTTCAGTAATTTTCTTTAAAAAAATGGTTGGGGTTGGTTGGTGAACAGAAGCTTTTTTGAGGCGATCTTTCACAGGGAACCCTTAACACCACAGGAAACCCGTAAGAACGTCAAGGAAGTCTACTAGCTTTTGCTATCAGAAACTTGTATCAAATTCCGGATATCACTTGGAGGTACGATAATGTTATTAAGGTATACAGTTAACATGAACTCTATGCAACCTAAAACATTTTGTAATCAATTTGCCATAATAAAATAGGCATATGAGTTTGCTTAAGTTTTTTTTTATATAATGCTGAGTGAAATCTAATAGGGTTTTTTTGTAGAGATGCTGACACCCCTGACAACTAGGGATGAGTAAAATCTACCTAGTTTGTCTGTAGAGGTCCTGACACCCCTGACAACTAGGCTCAATAAAATCTACCTAGTTTGTCTGTAGAGGTCCTGACACCCCTGACAACTAGGCTCAATAAAATCTACCTAGTTTGTCTGTAGAGGTCCTGACACCCCTGACAACTAGGCTCAATAAAATCTACCTAGTTTGTCTGTTGAAGTCCTGACACCCCTGACACTCCTGACAACTAGGCTCAATAAACTCTACCTAGTTTGTCTGTAGAGGTCCTGACACCCCTGACAACTAGGCTCAATAAAATCTACCTAGTTTGTCTGTAGAGGTCCTGACACCCCTGACACTCCTGACAACTAGGGATGAGTAAAATATACCTTGTTTGTCTGTAGAAGTCCTGACATCCCTGACACTCCTGACAACTAGGGATGAGTAAAATATACCATTACCTAGTTTATCTGTAGAGGTCCTGACACCCCTGACAACGAGGCTCAATAAAATCTACCAAGTTTGTCTGTAGAGGTCCTGACACCCCTGACAACTAGGCTCAATAAAATCTACCATGTTCGTCTGTAGAGGTCCTGACATCCCTGACACTCCTGACAACTAGGGATGAGTAAAATCTACCATTACCTTGTTTATCTGTAGAGGTCCTGACACCCCTGACAACGAGGCTCAATAAAATCTACCAAGTTTGTCTGTAGAGGTCCTGACATCCCTGACACTCCTGACAACTAGGGATGAGTAAAAACTACCATGTTCGTCTGTAGAGGTCCTGACACCCCTGACAACGAGGCTCAATAAAATCTACCAAGTTTGTCTGTAGAGGTCCTGACATCCCTGACACTCCTGACAACTAGGGATAAGTAAAATATACAATGACCTAGTTTGTCTGTAGAGGTCCTGACACCCCTGACACTCCTGACAACTAGGGATGAGTAAAATCTACCTAGTTTGTCTGTAGAGGTCCCAACACCCCTGACAACTAGGCTCAATAAAATCTACCTACTTTGTCTGTAGAGGTCCTGACATCCCTGACACTCCTGACAACTAGGCTCAATAAAATCTACCTAGTTTGTCTGTAGAGGTCCTGACATCCCTGACACTCCTGACAACTAGGGATGGGTAAAAACTACCATGACCTAGTTTGTCTGTAGAGCTCCTGAGACTCCTGACAACTAGGGATGAGTAAAATCTACCATGACCTAGTTTATCTGTAGAGGTCCTGACACCCCTGACAACGAGGCTCAATAAAATCTACCTAGTTTGTCTGTAGAGGTCCTGACACCCCTGACACTCCTGACAACAGGGATAAGTAAAATCTACCTTGTTTGTCTGTAGAGGTCCTGACACCAAACAAATACAGTACAATCAAAGGTCTAAAATTACAGAATCCTAAAAAAATAATACGGATCATATTTTTTTAATACAGAAGCATAGATACTATGACAGAAGTCAAAGAAGTGACAAAGTTACGTGTTTGAAAAAGGATGTTGACGTTGATGCTAAGTTCATAATAAAAATTACTTAGCGAATAGAGCTCCTGGAGAGGAAAACATACCTTTGCTTCAAATTATACTCAGTCTAGTAATCGATGGCAAGTTTCCGCCTGTTCGTAACACTTGATCCGATTATGGGGCGGCCATTTCTAAATGCTTGCACGTGCGCCTTGACATTGTCAGGGTGTCAGGACCTGACACATGAAGCCACGAGAATTTCGTCCCCTAAATTGTGCACCATATGAGAGTTTGTGTTTAGCCGTGAGTGTTTGTGTTTAGCTGTGAGGGTTTGTCTTTAGCCGTGAGTGTTTGTGTTTAGCTGTGAGGGTTTGTGTTTAGCCTCAAGTGTTTGTGTTTAGCCATGAGTGTTTGTGTTTAGCCGTGAGGGTTTGTGTTTAACAGTGAGTGGTTTTGTTTAGCTGTGAGCATTTGTGTTTAGCTGTGAGGGTTTGTAGATGTGAGGGTTTCTGTTTAGCCGTGAGTGTTTGTGTTTAGCAGTGAGGGTTTGTGTTAAGCCTCAAGCGTTTGTGTTTAGCCTCAAGCGTTTGTCTTTAGCCGTGAGTGTTTGTGTTTAGCCGTGAGGGTTTGTGTTTAGCCGCAAGTGTTTGTGTTTAGCCATGAGTGTTTGTGTTTAGCCGTGAGTGTTTGTGTTTAGCCGTGAGTGTTTGTGTTTAGCCGTGAGGGTTTGTGTTTAGCCGCGGGTGTTTGTGTTTAGCCGTGAGTGTTTGTGTTTAGCCGTGAGGGTTTGTGTTTAGCCGTGAGGGTTTGTGTTTAGCCGTGAGCTTTTGTGTTTAGCTGTGAGGGTTTGTGTTTAGCCGTGAGGGTTTGTGTCTAGCCGTGAGAGTTTGTGTTCAGCCGTGAGTGTTTGTGTTTAGCTGTGAGTGTTTGTGTTTAGCCGTGAGGGTTTGTGTTTAGCCGTGAGAGTTTGTGTTTAGCCGTGAGCGTTTGTGTTTAGCCGTGAGTGTTTGTGTTTAGCCATGAGGGTTTGTGTTCAGCCGTGAGTGTTTGTGTTTAGCCGTGAGGGTTTGTGTTTAGCCGTGAGGGTTTGTGTTTAGCCGTGAGGGTTTGTTTAGCCGTGAGGGTTTGTGTTTAGCCGTGAGCGTTTGTGTTTAGCAGTGAGCGTTTGTATTTAGCCGTGACAGTTGTGGGCCACTGTATTAACAATCAATAACGTTAATAAGTTAAAAAGTTAAGTAGTTAAAGCACCTTTGCGACTTCCTCCTTCGACTTCTTAACTTTTGTACTTTTTTTCTTTCCAGACCTAAAATTTCAAATTTCAATAAGATCTTGACAATTCAATAAACAAACATAACGATATCAAATCGTGTCTTGAAATTGACCCCGAATAATTTTAAACCCACCAACAAGAAACACAGGTTTTTGGGTCTTCTAATTACACTGGCGAAAAAACTTTGAGAACATTTACTTCACTTACTTTTTGCCTCCCTTCTTTTTAACCGGCATGATAGAAGTCTTTTTTCTAGCTGGAATGATATATCGATGCTTTGTATTAATAAATATTTTACGACTTTGTTGATTGTTGTCTCGTAGCTATAGACGCTCCGCCATTTTGCTGCTAACACAAACGATACGTCACTATGTAAGCACGTGACTGTAATCGAAAAATTTTATCCACAGGGAGCTCATGAAAATTGCTGTGTTACGTAGTCGGACGACATGACGGATAAACCTGGAAAATGCGAAATTCGAAATAGAAAGACACAATTTCTCAAAACGGCCATCGGTTCCTTGTATTCCGGAATGATTTTCAAAACACAAATAACGTAAGGCCGAAATGCAAATACCCAGATTTTGGCTTTTTAAGATATTTTTTTCCTTAATCTCATCCTTGTGCTATGTATGGGCTCAGGGACGAAAAGCTCAAATTTCAATGACAATTTACAAAAAGTCGCATTGGATATTTTGTTTGCTATTACTCACTAAGTACTTAGAGAAATTTTCCGCCTTATTAGATGTGAAATGAGCTTATTTGAAGCGTTAAGTCATGTTTTCCCGTCATGTGTGGTCGGACATGAGAAGGGTGTCTACCTTCGGCTGGGCCATTCCTACGAAAGGTTCCCTGTTCACACATTAGCTTGAATTAGATGACTGGGCATTCGCAAACAGACCCTTGTTCTAAAATCCCCACACCTCACCTCAATGATCTTATCGGAGTGGGTTTGAAAACCTCAATGATCTTATCGGGGTGGGTTTGAAAAACACAACTATTTCTACCAAAAAACCACCAGATTTTAAATGGTTTAGTTTATTGAAGACTTTGAAGATACCCTCTTCTCTTATATATCGTTGCCTTTGAGGCTCGTGGTTATGATGTAGTGTCTCATTAGCTACCCAAAATATTACTGAAGTCTAACACAAGAAAGTGATGTAGTTTAATTTTATTAATTGGAAAAGTTCATGCAGCGCATCAATATTAGAATCATTTTACCTTTACATAATATTTGGATAATATAGAAACCACCTTGGATATCTAACTGTAATGTTACGAGCAAAATCTCTATCCTGAACACTAGCCCCCAAAGAGTCTAGTGTTTTTCTAGTTTGGCAAAAATCGAAGCTGACTACTATTTACAGGAACACCAAAGTACCAAAAGGAGTACCAAAATCCTCAGCAGGGCTAGACGCTGGACTTTTGATCTGTTTGGACTATTTGTCACTGTGACGAATGAATATCGATTAGCGAAGAAGTGTACCACGAAGCTCGCTAACGGCATCCAACAGGTATTTGGTTTAACTGTTCGTTGCAGCGGGTGTGACGAATAAAAATCGATAAGCGAAGAAATTTACTACCACGAGGCTCGCTAACGGCACCCCACAGGTGTTGGTTAAACTCTCCGTTGCAACGGGTGTTACGGATGTATATCGATTAGCGGAGAAATATACCACCACGGGGTTCGCTAACAGCATCCAACAGGTCTTGGTTAAACTGTTCGTTGCAACACGGGTCGTGAATAGGCCAGTAATGCAGAGAACAGCCTTCCCAGTAGATGCATTTGTTGCTACCGCGTTTTAACATGAAGCCACAGTCGTCTCCATTTGTGTTGTCTGGTACCACATTCGAACATTTCGCTCCTGGAATCACCTTCACTATTCTACAACTTATAGGGCCGTGATCCCAGCTTGGACCGAGTGTACCGCCTTGTGGAATACAGGAAATCCAGTTATTGATGTTAGACTTAACAAGGAACTCCTTGCCAATGTCCCCCAACAGGATATCATTCATAGCACCATAGTTAGTCTCGCTGGTCGGAGTGGTGGTTGACTTAGAACCCCACTTAGCCATGTTGCTTGGTCTAAGTATTACTTTATTTTCCTTACTCGTGAATGCAAGCGGTGCAAAAAAATTGTAACTCCACACTAGTGTCCAGCCCCCCCCCGTCTGTCTCCATGTCGCAGTAGACTTGGAATGCTTGTGTAGCTTTTGACCAATCAGAATCGATAAAGTAGTTGCCAGTTGTGCTGGTGTTAAAGTTGATCTGTATGTCCTTGCACGTTTTACCTGGTAGGTCAGCGGCTGTTCCGGGACCTTAAAAGAGGGTTGTAATAAATTATTACATAAATCTACAAGTCAATCACTACTTGATTTAATAACATCATTATCTTTATCATCATCTTTATTTTCAGCATCATCATCCGATTAGCATCTTTAACATCTTGTTGTTTAGGACAATTATCTTTATCATCATTATTACTTTTATCATTCTATCATCAGCACCATAATCACCATCATCACAATCCTTTTCATCATCTTCATCTTACCATGGCAAGTAGAGCCATTCCCGATAAAGCAAGGTTTACACTTGCAAGTGAAGCCTTCTATTTGGCGGGTACATTCTCCTCCGATTGGATCACATGGGTTCCCATTGCATTTGTCAGTAACTAAAGAAAACGCACAACGAAATATATCTGTCAGTAATTTAGCAAACAAAAACGGCTTGTAGATGGTTAAACCAAAAGCACAAAAATAAGCATTCTAGGACCAGCAATTGGTTAGAATTCCAATCTTTGTGCGTTTAGAGATAATATGAAATTAGACTCCATTTCACGACCAAGCTTAAGGAAAATACGTTGTTTTGAGATTTTTCCGCCAAAACTTGGAATTATTCATTAAATCTCCTTTCGCGGGACCAGGAAAATGTTCCAAGCTCTGTAGAAAATTCAAATTTTAATCAAATTCAATTCCCTTTTCGGAAAGTTGAAAGTTTATTTATGCTTTCTTTTTGCTAGATTGATATAAGTGAGAGGTTTAAAGAATTTTAAAGGCTATACTATATATTTTTCTAGCGTGTTTCTAGTCATTCTAGCGGTTACTCTATGTGAACTCCTGGGCCGGGTTCCTAGAAATAACCCAGGGATAAATACCCTTTATATCCAATCAAATGTCAAGATAGCTGTATTTATCCCTGGATTAGTGCTAACCTGCTTTCTAGGAACCGGCCTCTGGTACCTCCCACACACCCATATACCCTCCCCCCTACGCCGCCCCTAATATAAGGATTTGCGATAGCATTGATAATATTGATTTTAGGATGTATGCATTTACCAGTTTCGCAATTTTCTCCAGTGACTCCCGTGAGGCAGATGCATCTGTATTTCTTGTCCCCAAATCCCGTTTGACATGTACCGTTATTAAGGCATGGGCTTGTGCTACAATGATTCTGTAGAAAAAAAAAACACACATAGTTATGACATTTTCGAGAAAATTGCATATTGTGTTATACCAGAAAACAGGTGAAGATACCTGCTCCTCCAAAACTACTTAAAAAAGAAATTTCAATCGAAAAATCGAGAAACATCACCTCAGCAACTAAGAACTAAGCTGAATAGAATTAGCAGATTTTAGCTCCAGTCTTCAAAAAAATAACTAGGAATTAGGGAAAGAGTCCATATGCCTCCCTTCGAATAAAAACCGCGCGCAAAACGGGCATATATTTCTCTTGTTTTGTTGTTCTTATTTGTTTGTTTGTTTTTAAAAGACGTCCGCCAAGCAGTCAAGCGAGGACCTCCTTAAATCTGTTTTGTTGCTGTTATTTGCTTGTTTGTTTGTTTTTAATGACGTCCGCCAAGCAGTCTCTCAGTAACTCTAAAATCTGTTCAAAGCAAGTACCTCTTTCAAGTCTGCATATCGAAAACCTTGCATCTCTGCTTTGAAGTCGTCTGGTTTCTGGACCCGGTCAAACCTGTTCAACTGGCAAACGAACTTGTCAGAGTTGTCAGGCGAGGGGCCGACGTTGTACGAGACGCATTCTTGGTGGTTGAAGCATTTCGGGATACATTGAGTATCGGTGTCCACTGTTACGTTCACGAGCTGATGACGTGCTCCGTCGACCTCGGGCTTGAATTGGATAGTCCGGCAGTTGTTATCTGTGAGAGCAGTCACATTTGTTTGTTAACTCGAATCAGTGGGATACAGAAAAAAAATGCAGACAAAACTAAAGCAGAGTTCCGATAATTCGGATATTTATGTCCTGTTTATTTTGAAAATGGACCTGCGGTGTAAATTGCGCGGGGCGCCCAGGGACGTAAACACTGTCGGTTTTTTTTTTTTTCATAATAACAACCTTTAATATTATTGCTATTGATAATTTGAAAAACACTCTTCCTAATAATTCATTGGGTATCATATTTTATATACACCAATTTAAAAACATTTTCAGCCTTAAAATGCTCTCCAAAAATAAGAACGGCGCAGCCTCGACTGAAAATTAGAGATCTTATAAAAAGTGCATTTAGAGTTGGAAATCGCAAATAATAATAATGGCGTTCTGTAAGAACTACAGAGACGTTGTGGGGACGGTACCGGGTTTCTTGATTGCTGTTACAAAACTGCTTTACCCAGAGTGTACAAGACAGTTTTACAAAGTAGATTAAAAGATGAACTTAGGTTAACGTACCGCATCCCTTTTGTATGCTCTCTAAGACGGCAAGTCCAAACGAGAAACCTTCACTGATACCCCAAAAAGCGTTTAATTTTGTTTGGATAAGGATTTTAGCCAATGGGTGTTCGAAGGGCGACGACAGGAAAAATTCAAATTGTAAGGTCGTGTTAGCTTATATTTGCTTGATTTTTTGCACAAATCTTCCTTGTGTAATATATAATAAAATAAGCTTTGGTATTTTTTGGTTGATAGTCCGTTCTTGAGATATTGCAAATTGTAAGACTCTTGATTTGTTTGAAATTTCCCATTTAGTCGAAATTGCTAATTTTTTCATGATCTATGACAACTTTGCTCAATCGTATCTCAAAAACGGATCATCTACCAAAGAATACTAAAGCTTATTTTGTTTTATTTTTTGCAAGGAACCTCTAGGGGAGGCAAAATTTATACAAAATGTAAGCTAACACAACCTTACTATTTTAATTTTGCCATTTTTTGCTCCTGTCAAGGGCGAACTTCCTACGTGGGTGTGTCAGTGACTTAACCTTGGACCTGCCGTGACCTACTTAAAGCCGCATTGTCACCAGTTTACTTCCGGTCGATAACGTAACAATCTCCGATGATTTTTAACGGAAAACGCGAAAAATATTTCAAATTATTGAAAGCAGTGTGTTTATTGGAAGTTTCTTTGAGGATGTGATTGATAATTTAGAGCGGATGGCCTGTTTAATATCTCGGATTTTAATAGATTCTTTTGTCTTTTAACGGTTGAGGTTTCCGTCGGACCTCCGGAAGTAAACTGGTGACAATTCGGAATGATTACACGGTTATTATTGACTTCGTAACACACTACATGCTAGTGCTAGTGCGTTTTCGCGTTTACGTGTGGACGATACCCGTATCCATAACAAAAAGGTTGCGTTTTCAAACGAAAACCGATACGTGGGGACGGGTCTCAAACCAGTACTGCGACTGATCAGAGAGACCTATACCTATTATAAAAAACATTACCAGTGCAACAGTAATGGTAAATGGGAAATGACAGTTCTACTTTTAAAGAAATACATTGAATTTCGTCTTATTTCTGCAGAAATATGTGAAAGTGGATAAATCATATGCAATTAGGTTTACTTATCATCTTTATTCCTACAAACAATCATTACAATAAGCAGCGTTCAGTCTTTTAAATGCATTTTTTATCATTCGTTATTTGTACTGGGAAAGTGTTAAAATGGATAAAAATACTTTGATTTCTTTGCGCACTCAATTTTATATTGTGTTTCAGCTAATTATACTTTATTTAATATCATGCTAGATATAATTACCAAACTGCTTATTTCTGCATTTTGTATTTTGTAGAATAAAGCTGATTAAATACGTGAATGATTAGATGGAGGATATATTTTTTAGAAATCACTAATTTTACACATTAACCCATAAGCGACAAATACATAAAACAGATAAGAAATCCAATAAGCCATAAACGTATTTACCTGCAAGAGCTATATTCAAGAAAATAGCCACCAAGCTGATGATGTGTTCGGCCACTTTCATGACAAAATAATAATTTACAAACCTTACAGGGAACTTTGTTCGCAAAAGACAAAATTTAGAAACTTATAAATTGCAAGTGTGTTTCTAGGCTAAAATGACCAAAGGAGCTACATTATTGATGGCGCCTACGCTGATCGCTGCTTGGTTAAAATGATAGGATTGTTCTGATTGGCTCTTGCTTAACAGCTGGAAATATCGGGCGGCCTCTTCCATTGCGACCTGAGTTATTGTTTAGGTTACCGTAACTAATTAACGTCCCCTGATCTGACAAACACCAGCCTAAATTTCGTCTGCTTTCTCTAAAACAAATTGAAGGATAACGCAATGTTGCCCGAAGCAAAGGCAGAAAATGGAGAATGCAGACAAAAAAAAACATGGTCAGTTTAGACTTGCCACTATGATCCCCATCATGCCTAAGTATAAGTGTAACAACGAGAGTAGACTGTAGTTGGGGGGCGGTACAGGTACCGGGCTTTACTTCGCTGTTACAAACTCAAGGTTTACCAGATAATTCCTGCGGCTTCTACCGCACTCCTTTTTATATGGTCCTACCACGGCGTCCCTTAGGTAATCCGACACTGACAGCCATGGAAAGCTTTTAGCTCTGTTTAGATAAGGTTTCAGCCAATGGGCGTCCGAGGAACGAACTACCCCCCCATGGGTGTGTCGGTTTGTTACCCTTGGGCTACCGTGACTCACGTAATGTTTACATGTTGCTACTGACTACGGTTGTCACACACTAACTTCTTACACTGCTAGTGCGCATGGCAAGATACACACATGAATATAATGATTGACAAGATTCCAATCATTTTTGCACTCAAAATCTTAAACCGTACTAAATCCTAATTTTGTCGACGGCCAGGTCCGAATCCTACACAGGGCAAACCCTGTGTGAACTCAGATCTAACTTTTCTTCCTTCGTTAAGAAGCGCGAACCGAGAATTGGTGGCCAAATTCCGATTGTCAAATACCCCTGGAAAAGGACGCGCCACTCCTACTTTTCCACTGGGTGAAGGGTCAACTTTTTACTTTTCGCTATCCTATTTCATAGGAACGGCTAAAGTTACTTTGTCGATATAACTTGCTTAAACAAACAGACGCCTTTCAGTTGAATAAACAAAACGTACTTATAACGGTTCTTAACTTCAGGAAGGTCGGTGTTTAATTAAAGTAAGATATTTAGTTGTCAAAGATGACGTTGATCTATATTTCGTTATTTTCCTCCGTGACAGTCTCTCCGCAAACTTAAAGAAAATTATCGGTTAATTTTTGGAAATATATCGATAGGTTCATAAACAACTGGTTTGTTTATATGTCAAAAAACTTATAATCTGTTACAGATAAATAAAATAAAACAGTAGCCCATCAAATACGGATGATTAAATATTATCATTATCATTCGAAAACATGAATGAAATCAGACAAGATTTGAGACTAGACGTCAGTTTTATTACGAGTAAAATAAATAAAAAATACTCTAAAGAATTACTAATGAGCCTCCTTAACCCATTCCCTGCTAGCAGAGGCCTCTTTTCTTTGTACTTCGCTGGGCTGGAGTTCGCAAGGAAAAGAGACCTCTGCCATGGGCCGAAACTGTTTTCGTTGCGCATGCGTGAGCGTTTCTAAGCGATCGCATGACGTGCCAAAACCCGTACCATCTCGCCAAAGCCGTCAATATACTAATTTTTCTAATTTTTGTCGCAAATTATGAATCAAACTCCGGTTAGTTCTCCTCTTCAAAAAAAAAAAAAAAACTGTTCAATTTCAATCACCTAAAACGTCACTAAAAAATTCGAACAGCAAACACAGCAAAGACGAGTTTTGTCTTGTTTGTGGGATAAATTCCAAGACATCTGGGCAGGCGATTTTCTTCAATGTAAATATCGCACAGTTGGATTCGAAGAAAATGTTACAAAACTTTTTGGTAAACTTAGATCAGCTAATTCTAGAAGAATATACAAAAGCTGTAAACGGTAGATTGACTCGTTAGTCAAACGAGAGAAAATTCTGAATGAAGACAAGGCATTGAATGGCTTCTTTTATAATTCGTCGCGTGATATTTTTACGGAGGACGCCGTTTCGAATGCGGGCTTATTATCCCACAGCGGATATACGCTTCACGCATGCGCTAGTCATTGTGGGCTCAAATAGTGGCCAGTAATTAATGAACGGAGCATGCGCTCTGGATCTCCCGTCCACGATCGTGGACGGCGGTTTGATCAAACGAACTTGCGACCCATGGCAGAGGTATCTTTTCCTTGCGAACGCCAGCCCAGCGAAATACAGAGAAAAGAGGCCTCTGCTAGCAGGGAACTTAACCCATTGACTCCTGGCTATTTTTGAGCTGAATTTACAAAAAACAGACTGAAAACAGATACCTCCCCTCCTATTCTGAGCTTTATACAGCCCGTCAAAGTCGAACACAGCTGCACCTAGTCAGCGGTATCCAAGCTTTCCAACAGTGCTTTGCAGTCCCAACTTTTAATCCCTCGTCGTTGTGCTGAAGCCAGCACAATTTGATGGTTGCTTGTATTTTTCATCAAAAATACAGCTATGAGCATATTAGGAGAGTGTCTCAGGACATCATGAAGTCTTTTGGGGCATAATTGAGTGCTTTGCTTATGGATATTTGCAAGCAAAAGTGGATTCATAATGATTTTTTCTTGTTTGGCTTTGCCTGGATGAGAAAATAATTTTCTAATGAATCACCACAGCTCTCCTAAATGCTGTCTTTTCTGAAACCAAATTGATTCCATAATTGTTTACACTGCTATTCTGGGTCTGTATGACCTGGAATTGATTTGTTTGGCTTTGGGGAGAGAAGTTGACTGGCCCTCCCCTCGTAAATTTTTCCCTGGATCTCCCAGAATGCTTTTCAATCCGTAAAGGCGTGGTTTTAGAAGCCTTCAAGGAGTGGACATTGTGTTTTGAGGCCATGGAAATGAACCTGGAGGATCAGAATAAAGGTATCTATTTTTGTCTTGAGCTGTGTTTGCTGATATTTCTCCCTTGTGTTGTATTTTGAGCGTTTTATTGAGAGGGGTGATTCTGCTTTTCTTTCCTTGTTCGATTTGAGATTTGTCAAAGAACCTGTGCTATTATTTGGCTTAAAAGTAGTTGCTAACACCTTGGTTGGATGCATATCTTCAAGAACATTTATCCCTTAGACTGATGCCTGAGTATCTTCATCTTGTTGTGTTTAGTTTGCATTTATGAATTTTTTGGGTTGTGGGTACTTCCCAAAGCCGGTACAGGCCGGTTGAGGGGTCAATGTGTTAAAGCCGCATTTTCAACAGTTTCCTTCCGGTCGATTACGGGAAGCAATCTCCGATGAATTTTAACGGAAAAGTCGAAAAATTTTTTCAAAATATTGAAAGCAGGTCGAGAGTCCGGCATCATTCATGAAATCGTCGTCGGGTTTTTAGGTTTCAGGAGGACTGGTAACTAGTGATTCGGGTTCATCAAGAAAAGTTTTCTTGGGCTGCTTCTTGCGTTGTGATTCCTTTTCTTGGTTTGGGCTGCCTTTGCCTTTGTGACCGAGAAGTCCTCGGGCTTACCGCCCATGTTTCTATTAGCGCTCACGCCATGCGGATGCGTTATATTTTCATTGCGTAATAAGGAGACGTTGCAGAGTTTATTACAAATAGCAAGGGAGAAAGTATTTAGTGGGATACATCAAATGAATTTCCTCTCAACGTTATTAGAATTCCCCCACCCCTTCCCGTGTAGCATCATGGATTGTCCTGGATATCATGGATTGTCCGGGATAAATGTGGGAATAATAACAGTAACATAATAAAATAGTTTATTAGCAGTTATTGCAGCCAATGGACTGAATTACAAGTGTCAACTTATACAATTAATAAAGCCAAACTCCAATGTTACAAAGTGTCTTAGTCTGTCTTAGGTACAATTGTGCATCTAGTATTAGTTGATCGCAGAGACTCATGTGACGTGAAGCGTCCCTTGACAAGAGGATGAAACGAGTTGCTAGGAGTTGCCATGGAAGTGTAACATTTTATTTTTGGATAAATGATTTATTTTATGCTCAATAGGCATGTTTTGCTGCATATCTACTGATAACTGATTCCTCTTTGCCCGTCCTCTTCACCAAAGAACTTATAAATACTCTTTCCCTACAACTAAATAGACATTTCCCAAACTTTACAGATTTAATAGCCCCCCAAAAAACACCACAGCATTGTAGCTAAATACATTTATGACTGCTTTTTTATTAGATAATCTTACTTATAAATATAAGAGAATAATGGCCTATATACATCATTGTTACGGCACTTAAAGAAATCTGTCTGTCTGTCCTCCCCCCTCACTGATTCCTTTTCAGCCCCACCCCCTCACTGATTCCCCTTTACGTAGCCAGGATTTCTAACAGGAGGGGCCCAAAAGGGACTTTCAAGGCATTTTCTCCTGTATTTTAGATAATGTCTCATACATTTACTGTATTTTGGCTGCTTAAAGGGGGGGGGGCTCCATATCAAACATATTCCCCATGGAAAGTGTCCCTCGTTTGTATTGCCTCATATTTAGAAGAGCTAAAATTTTCCCACTCGCTGATCTCTAGAAAACATGGCGTAAAATGCTGATTCCTGTCAATTTGAGACTCACGGCAAAAAATTGTCAAGAAGAACTTGCTCGCTTGGTCAAATCTGTATCTCACTAATCTTGAAAAGCCCCTAGACCCAGTTCTCCAAGAGATTGACCGAGCGGGTTTGAAGGTCACCCAAATATTAATATGCTACCCCCTGGCTACGCCACTGACCCCCCCCCCCTCTCCCCACACACGTACGCAAACAGATCTTGAATGTTCATGTTTGAAGCTGAGTAGCCCTTTGGGCCTTTCTGCTGTTGCACAATATTTAAGCATTAGCAACACAGGCAATCAAAAAAATGCATTTCATAGCACATTCTAACACAGAATTTTACCGTCTTTATCTTTGAATAGAAAGTCTAGATCAATTGTATTTATAATTTAAACCAATGAAGTTTATTATTGGCATAAAAAAAACGCCAAAAATTGCGGCGACTCTAGATCATTCGATCTTTTATCTTCCGTTTTGCCATTTCGAACTAGACCTTAAGGCGCGATCAAGCCTTTTAAACTCAATCGGTATTTTTCCTCAAAAACTGAATATCACATGCATTCATCCTGGTTTCTCTTCCGAAGTATCATTTACAAACATTATTTGCGCGCTAGCCTTCGATTCCTATAGTGTATCTATGATTCTTGATTTGATTCACCTCCTGTTGTCAACACGCCAGAGGCGCTTGCATTTCGTACATTCAGTATTCCGTAGATTTCTGCGATTTTGTACAAATTTCTAAACTCCTCGCACATTTGCCTACGCAGTTGCGATATTAAGTCAGGTTAACGATTATCATAGGTCCTCACTTATTGGGGGGGGGGGGGGGGGTGAATAGGGGTATGTAAATCCGCCGATCCGCAATATTTTCGGAGCAAATCCGTGGATCCACAGAATTTTTTAGATCCGCATGGTTTGACAGATAAACAATAGCATCGATTGAAATTCATTTAAAATCCGAAATTCGACCGTCAAAGCAGTCAAAATCCGAAATCCGCGCCCGAATTGTCAACAAATCCGTGATCCGCCGTACTTCCAAAATCCGCCAATCCGCTGAAATAATCTTCAAAATCCGTAATCCGTGAGCATTTCGGGGCCGAATCCGCCGATCCGCAAACCTATTCACCCCCCCCCCCCCCCACTTATTGTAGCTATTATAAATAGATGTTCCATGTTTCAATTCCCCAGAATGTTCGCTATAACTCCACATACACCTAGGATTTTATGTCAAGTCTTGGTATTCTGGATTTTTTTCGTGGTGCCCTTTATTAACAGACATTTAGTTCCCTAGCTTCCGCGCGAAGTCCACAGACACCTGCGATTTTACGTCGAATTATGCTCTTTATGGCACTCCTGAAATCTGGCTTCATAAAGGAGTAAACCATAGGGTCGACGAGGGCCCCAAGCGCTATAGTGTACAAAGAAATAAGCGAAAGATGATCGGGAATCAACCAGAATTGCTTTGTGTAGAACATGAATGTCAACCACTCTACTGGAAGCCATGTCAGGAAGAAAGTCGCAGCGATAATTATCGATAAGCGCGCAATTTTTCGCTCAGAAACATTCGACACGCGCATACTATGTTTAGCTTTAACTGAGCATTTTCCTTGCGAGTTAAGAACCACTGAAAGACTCAGCTGCTTCTCCGTTTTGACAGCCTTCCGAACCTGTCTGAAGATAAGGAAATAGGAGACGAAGACGAGAAAATAGGGGAAGATTACGAAGGTCCCCTGGACGCAGAGGACGTAAATGGTATGGATAGCTGAATGCGCGGACCAGAAGACAGGTAGTAGAGAAACTGTAATCACTGTCAACCAGGCAACCAGGAGAATAGTTACGAAGTACTTCTGCATTATTGTTTCGTACCGAAAGGGCTTAAACACCGCAATGTAGCGATCCAAAGTCACAATCCCAACGTTCGCTACACCAGCGAGTAAACAAATACACACAATGTAACCTTGTATATCTCCTTTGACATCGGCGAGACGCATGGGGAGTAGAACTGCGCCTATTAACCCATCCGATACGGCAAGAGAGCATACAAAGCCGTTAGTGTAAGTCTGCATGGTTTTCTTGGTAAACACCACCACACAGATTAGAGCGTTTGCGACGATTACTAGAACCGAGATGACGAGGAGAGGTATGTATTCGGCCTTGTCGAGAGTAGGCGTCATTATCTCGTTGTGTTTTCACAATGTAGCTAACACCTTTTACTCAATTTCTTACTTGGTGAACCTCCTTTTTGACAAATGGTCCTCCTTTAATACAACGTCACAAAATTTAATAAACGCTACGAATCGCCTTGAGTAAAATCGGCTACTTCAAAAGAGATCTTGAAAGTTTGATTTCCCAGCCTGTAATGCTGACCCATCTTGCACACTTTCTAATATTACACCAGCGTTTTGCTTTACACCATTATATGATCCTCTTAATTTGTCACGTTTAAAAAAAACGTTAAAAAATGGGACGAATTTCATAGACCAATTCGTTGCCCTTGAGAATGAAGTATTGTATCGATGTGAGCCTCTATACCACCCTGGATGACGGTCAAACGTGAGTTGGCGGTTACAAGTTATCGGATCGCATTTATCAATTCTTAATGAATTCATTTCTTATTTCCTGGACTACATCGATGACGTGCACGTTGATATGGCAGTGTAAAGAGCATAATTAGGCCTGTTTCCCGCACCTTAAGCTTCAGAACATTGTTCTTCGCAACTCTACTATTTGTCGAATGACTTGTTATCCGTAAGATCTCGATATATATTGTGGTGCGCTATTCCGTGCGCGTGCTTTAATTTGTTCGATTTTGCGCGTTGTTTTGGTATTTCGCTGTTTCCTTTGTAAATACCGACGTCAGAGAAGTGTCCCCGCTAAGATCTATAATAAAAAAGCATGAATTTGAATTGTGCCTTAGGGGGGGAAGTAATGGCGATGTACATCGATTAGAAGCGAGCAATTGTAATTGCGTTACCTGAGGTCACCCCTTTTATTCTTAGTTTATATTTTAAGGTAAGCCCATTCTTATCAGCTTACCTAAGCTCATTCTTGTGAAAAAAAAATGCTCAAATGAAACAAAGCGCTATCATATTGCTTATATTTTCAAAGATATTCGACAAATTACACTTTTCGTAGCAATATTTCTTTTAAACTCTGTTGTTCTAGATATATGTTTATATTTTTCAATAATTGCACCTTATCTGCAAAGCAGAAATTTGGGTTATATTTGGTGCTTTTCCGATCTCCGATTTATGATCTATAACTTACAATCAGAAAACAACAAAATCTTTTCTTTTACAAATGCTTTGTATTTATGTTTGCTATTATCTCAAAACCCTGCACGGGGCAAAATGGTAAAAAACAATTCTTCTGCTTTCCCCCTAGGAGTCGAGTGCATAAGAAATTGAAAAGAAAATTAGTTTTTAAAAGAGAGTTCTATCTCTTGCAAGTTGAAGAAACCAAAATTTCAAGTGGAGCTGCTTTCAACGTACAAGAAATGCTCTAAAGTATAGCGCATTTCTTTCGTCGGTGGATTTCCTGGCTTTTCAATGTTTCTGGTGTCAAAATAAAAGATTGTGTTATTGATTGGAGTGTTCTGTTTATAAGCAAGCATTATGTCATCCTAATAAAGCAATACCCTTTTTCTACAACGAGCATCTAAGATGTGAGAGGAAATGAAAGGAGCGACCAAATATATAAAGTACTGTGTGGGAAACAACCCTTTTTCCCCCCTAATTAAAGGGTTGGTTTCCCCAGTAAACAATAAAACTAACGTAACGAGCGTTAGAAAACACGAGTTATCAAAAATAATAGTATGATTTTTTTCATTTGTAATTCATACGTGACAAAATTAATTCCACTTCTGATAGACGTTTGAAACACACGATATGTGACAGGGAAACCCTTTCAAAACACACTCAAGATTAACTTGCAGGATTCGTGCTAAACCCGCTTTGCTGAAATTGGAAATGCCCTGGAAGCGTTTGGGTGAAAATAAACTGGAAGCGAAGGGGCGGAGGGAGGGCAAGTTACAAAAAGACGTCTTATTTTAGTTTAAAGTGTCTTAGCAAAAACACTGTCTCTGGAATTTCATTACAGTTCCCGCGATATGTACTTTTATTATTTTTCTACTTAGTTTAGAGGACTTGTGGGATTTGTCTTTTTTTTTTCCAATTTAAGGGTTTTAACTTAGGTTGACATGCATAGCACCTGGTATTTGTTAAGTGGTAGTCCTGGCATTTTGAAAATATCGCGAAGTCCAGGAAACAAAGGATTTTTTATAAGCGAACTTCACTTGGAGATTCTAACTCAATACCAACATTTAACTGCAGTAAATGGTTGTTTTTCCCCTGAACTGAATTTTACAAGAGATGGGTTGACAACGCAAACTGTTTGTGTTGAACACAATTGGAAACTTGAATAAAAATTAAGTCGTCAATTGAAAATCTGTTTCTATCAAAGGGAATTACATGTCCTTAGCTGATAAAGTGATTCTCAAAATTCTCTAGTTTATGTTTGCAATGTTAGTTACAAAATATCCGGTTGGTAAGGAAATGCTCGACAAATGGGATAATAGTCAAAATTGACAAGTTTAACAAAAAATGAATGCTTGACATAAACTGTAGAATTCTGTCCTAAATCGGAAATGGAAGGTAATTTTATGCTCACAAAGAATTGATGTGTAATATTTAACAAGATAAAGATGTATTCGATACACTACTTTTTGATTAATAACTCTCGAAATTGTCACAGATACACATTCAGGCAAATGATATCAAGCCAGGAGATCTCTCATCTTTGACAATGGTCATCAATAAAACATCATTACTATACTTAGCGCACGAAATGAATAAACCACGAAAAAATGGCTACGAAAATACTAGAGCACTAAGATTCGACATAATTCTTTGGTACTTGGCATTCCATATCAATCGGGAAAACTCGATGAGCACGTATAATAATGCGAAAACGAACTAAATATTTGATCCCTCTCACATCAATCAATCAATCAACCATCCGCTATCTTCCTTGCAAAAACGCATCCATTTCTTTTAATGCACTATTTTTTATATTTTCAAGAAATCAAGAAAATGGCATATAAAAAATAGATAGCAAGAAGCCTTATATTAGATTATTAGCAAATTTTGTATCAAGACAGCTATTAATAGATAGATATCGGATTCTTAACAAGATATTATTGTCAACTTTGTGTATAGTTCCGGGCTTTGGGTGCCTAAGGACTGGCTAAACCAGAAAACATTTAGAGGACTTAAAACTCGATTTTTCCTTGTATGACAAATCTGCATTTATAAACAAAAAAATGAATACTACTGCAAATAAAATATATTTCTATGGCACATAACCAAATTAACCAACGTGATTTTGCTAAAAACGACCTCTCAAAAACAAAAGTAACAAGATCATTACAATCTGACAATTCGCAAAAAGTGATACAAATAACACTCATATAATATTTGTAGAGAAAGTTCATGGGGATTCTTTAATGAACTGTGAAGGCATTGAAAAGCTTGCTAAATTGTTACAGACATGTGATGAATAAAAAGAGATGTCTTACTTGAAATTACCCTGTTTTTCCCTCGGATGCGTTAAAGTATCTTCTAAAGGTTTCAAGCTCATTTAACAAAAGGCCCCTTAACTGGTATATCAACCTCCTTTTAATTGACCACCCTTCGGAACTAGCCTAAAAGTCTAACACTTCTAAAAGTCCATAGCTTGAATTTGAAGTCAAAGGATCGATGGAAGATTGATGGTTCGGTTAGAAATAGGGTTTGGGCGGTGAGCTTTAATTGCCAGTTGCTAACCAACGCGGCCATGTTCAGCAAGAAAATGCTTTATTATTTCATTTTAAGTATGACATTTTAAAATACAAAAAAACTCATGCACTACACATGCGACATGCAGAGGTTCGTTTAGTAGCCAGGTTTTCAATTGTCACCAGTTTACTTCCGGTCGATTACCTAACAATATCCGATGATTTTTAACGGAAAACGCGAAAAATATTTCAAAATATTGAAAGTAGTGTGTCTATTGGAAGTTTCTTTGAGGATGTGATTGATAATTTAGAGCGGATGGCCTGTTAAATATTTCGGATTCGAATAGATTCTTTTGTCTTTTAACGGTTGAGGTTTCCGTCGGACCTCCGGAAGTAAACTGGTGACAATGCGGCTTTAAGGTGGTAAAATTACCGCCTCTAGGCTGCCGTTGGCTGGGGATAAGCGGACCCCGTCTAGCCACACCCCAGGTGGGTGACCCTCATTAATTATACATTGAGAATTTCCTTACAACATTCAAATATTAGCGATTTTCGTGTAGTCAAATATGAGTCATAGCAAGAGAGTATCAAATGCTTATAGTCTATTTACATTTTATATCAACAAGGAACGCGGTCGAATGCACATACTTTGAAACTTTCTTCCTAATCAGGTGCTTGGGTTTCTCATGTAACTACCTTATATTATTCTATATTTTCGCGTGTCTTAATTTCTGTAAATTTCTGCCATCAATTGTTCTTTATCCATTAAATTTCGCTAGTATTTAAGTTCGCAATATCTTTTAAATCGAGAATTTATTTATTTGTATACACGAGAAAATTTAGCAGAATAAGGTAGTACGTAAACCACATGAGAAAAATTTTTTTTTTGAAACAGATGAAATAAATAAACTCAAATAACCCCACGCAATGATGACTGGAGGCAGGGTCAATGATGACCCTGAGAAGTCTCGAGCAAATTTTTTTTAAGCGATTAATCTGTGAGGCATTATTAAACAGCGAAATTATCATCACGCCATGCCAGCCATCAACAGCCTACTTTGGCCGGGGGTTTTAAACCGTCGTTTGTCGCGTAGTCGCAAAGCCGGTTGATGACACAACTTTCACTGAAAGTTTTCATCAACCGGCTTTGCGACTAATGTTATACAGTCGTTTGAAACGACTGTATAACATTATCGCACCCTTTCTCTCGGCCTGACTCGTTCCTTGATTTAAAAAACTAAAACATAAGAAAATTATAATCACTTTAAAGTAAGAAAACCATAATCATTTTAAATAATAACAACCAGTAAGGACAAGAGCTATCACGTGACTTTTTGGGTGGAAAGCTTGCGTGCGCTCCGGGTTTTGGCGGCAAAATAACAATAACAAAAAGCAACATTATTAATGCCAACCAGCCAGAAAGCCTCAACGCCAAAAAGGGCTTTTTTATTGAAAAATTTCATGTTTTCGTCGCTTTCTGGCGTGAAGACCGCATTTACATCTGTGTTAATTTTGTCGCGCGTTTACCTCTCAAAAAGTCACGTTATTACCAGTCGTATATTACAGAAAACGTGCACGAGGTTAGAGTAACCTTTGTTTCGATTTATCCAGATTCAGTGCATTAGTGTATTTACAACGGCTTTGCTCACGGGCAATAGGATTGGTTGATTGGTGGTTTGTGCATTGTTAGTTATACATAAAACAGCGCGTGCTAATGATTGGATGAGGGCGGCGCACAGCCATAGGTGTCTGAAAAAAGGATAATGTTTGACGACACCTGAGAAAGAAACGACCCTCTTTTTGGCGGGCAAGGAGATATCCGCGCACCCTACACAACTCTCTGTGTACGCGCCGGAAAAAAACCAAAAGCGGCATAAAAGCTTAACCTAGACGTAGCATAACCAGTTTCAAAGAGACGCATACAGTTGCATCGCTCGCAACTGTCTTTAAACAGTCAGCGTAAAGCTGCAATAACTAAAGCAAAGCCACAACGAAACTACCCTATTCCGTGTGCGCCATCGACCTCCCTTCGCCGTCGTGAATCTTAAAGAAGGCCAATCAGGCCACCGCTAAATGCGGAAGTTTTCTTGCAAATAGACGGTTGTATTTTCAATTGTAAACAGTAACAAAGGAGAAGTTGATTGACATTCTTTGAGGCCTGACTAAACTAGGCATGTAGTGTGCGACATGTCTCCTGAATTTTTCCTAGTTTAGCCACTACCAAAAACATTTCTTTTTCGTTCCTTGTCGCATTCTTGCGTTGCTTGTCAACGCTCTTGCGTTGATTTGTCGCGCTCGACAATGTCTCTAAACTAGGAGACATGCAGGCGACATGACACACGCTACATGTCGCGCTCTACATGTCGCCTGGTTTAGCCAGGACTTTAATTCCTCTATGTCCCAACGTGGTCGGGAATCGACATTGCGCGCGGTAATACTAAAGAGTCTCTTATCTTACGCTCTCTTGGAAAAACACAAGACTGTTTGTCTTTTGAATTTTGTCGTGAAAATGATGTAAAACGAAACAGACAGCCCAAATAGCTGGATTTCACCACAGGCAGCCCGGAGTAACCGGGATCTACCACAGGATGTTTAGACTGATTACATATGTACATAAACGTCTTTGCGTCTAAGACTAGTTCAAACGTCGTATTATCCATGAGCATTGACTACGGCTCATGGATAATACGACGTTTGAACATAGCCTAAATAGAAAAAAAGAAAATAATATTTCTACCGGGAGTATTAACACACTGACCCGATAGCATTAATTACAAAAATCACGAACCTGAGCACTTTAAGCCCAATTAAGCTCAATTAATTCACATAATTAATTTTATTGTCAATAAATAATTTTGCGCTTTAATAATGAAACGGCGTTATCTCAATCAGGCGCCGCACGTGGTCCTATGAGAAGACGGTTCTAACCCAAATTCTAGATAGATAACGTAAATTCAACTCGTAAAAGAGCAGACCGACTACAAATAACGCGGTGTCTATCAATTAACGGCTTTAGAAATGGCGAATAGGAATTTCTAAAAAAATGTGGTTAAAAGAAGATCCTGAATTCAAACATTATAACTAGAAAAGATCAAATTAGTTCAGCAGTAAAAACATTAAGTGCCGTTTATTTATTATGCCACACTCCAGGGGGGGGGGGGCAAGCTTTGTTGTTTAAAAGGAGAGAATCTGCTTTGCTGAACTTTAATGCCCTCACGTGAAGCAGTATGGGTGATTTACGCTAGCATACCATGGGCTTTGGACACTTTGTTCGACCAGTTCGACCAAAGTGGAGTAGGATAGTGCAGGGCCTACTTTTAAAGCGATACCAAGAATAGCTTGTTGCCCATGGCGTGCATAACGAAACTTCATTTTGCTTCTAGACTTATTTCAAGTAAGTCATACTCGATAATACATGCGTCCTAATCCACAGTGGTTCTTGAGTAATGTATAAATATCTCATTCTGGTCTCTGAGAGCCATGAGAATGATTAGAGGCACGTAACAAGAATACACCCCTAAGACTGGACACAGTTTTGTTAACGCTCATCTCTCCAGCAGCGGATCTAGAGGGAGGGTTTAGGGGGTTTAACCCCCCCCCCCCCCTTGGGCTGCCAGAAAGCCACATGTAACAAAAAAAATACCCCCTCCCCCCTTTGTCACTGAGCCAAACCCCCCTTTAGCGTAAGGCTAGATCCGCCCCTGCTCTCATTCGCTTGGTATCCGCCGTGGGTTACGCCACATCCATTCTCGGAGTGTAGCCTTATCACGCGTATCTTAACACTGCTTAGCGCAAGTAAAAATTGCCTCTCGGGGTTTTCGAAGCCGCAAGAATGCTGGTAATCATGGCTACCGCTGGTTGATCGAGGCAACAAGGATCGTGAACAGGGACTCCCGAAGAATCACAAAGATTCCAGTACACACATGTTTTACTTCCAGTCTTACTCAACCCAAACCCGCAATACTTGTCTTTAAATAACGTATCTGGCACTACACTCGGACATGTGGTACTTTTTGCTTCGACGACCCTGCAACTTACGTCTCCTGCGCTCCAGGTCGCACCGACGGCAGCGTTACGGGGGATGCACGCGATCCAGTTGTTGATATTCGACTTGAGAAGAAACTCGGTCCCTATCGCATCCCAAAAGGAAGGGTCCATTGCTCCGTCAACAGCCTCAGAGGAGGGTGTGGTCGTGGAGGGATTGGCCCCTCGCATGCTGGTGGGGTGTACCGTTATCGTGTTATGGATCTGAGTGAAGGCGTTAGGGTGCGTGAACGAATAGCTCCACACTAGCGTCCAGCCCCCCCCGTCCGTCTCCATGTCGCAGTAGGCTTGGAATGCTGGCGTTGCACCCGACCAATCAGGCTTAATGTAGAAATTGCCGGATGTCACTGCACTGAATGCATCTATGATGGCTTTGCACGATCTACCTGGTTGGTCACTTGTAGCCCCGGACCCTGGTAATACAACAGACAGTTGGAGCTTAGTTATCTTTGTGTAGAGGTTTTGGAAGATGATGATAATGATGATATTAATAATTAAGATGTCGATAGGGTTCTAATATTCATGATGATATAATTATGGTATTGATGCAGATGATAATTCTGGTGACAATAGCGAGACGACGAATATGATGACAGGTGATCACTCGACGACGACGATAACAATGATGATGGTGATGATGATGATGATGATAATGGCGATAATGATGATGATGATGATATTCTCGTTGTGTTTTAATAGAACCCTTACCTGTGCAAGTTACGCCGTCTCCAACGAATCCATTCTTGCAGGAGCACGTGAAGTTCCCGATGGTATTCGCGCACGTTCCCGCTACTGCATCACAGTTGTGCTTATTCTCCGCGCACTCGTCAAAATCTAATAAATATATTTTGGCAATTGAGCAGCTATTCGGTAATTCTGAGCAACAATTGGTCATGGTTTGGCAATTAAGCATGAAGCATTGGATACATTAAACAATTAGGTGAATTGGCGACTAAGAAATCACTTTGCAAGATCAGGCAAAACATACGATCTGCGGCCTTCACGCCAGAGAGCTACGAAGAAAATATTTCCCTGAAAAGAACCCCTTTCTGTCTGTAATAACCCCTTTCTGCTTCGCAAGCGCTGAATAAGTTGTTATTTTGCCGCAAAAAGCCGGAGCGTGCGCGAGTCCGTCACCTAAAAAAATTCACGTGATTTCGGAGATTATCGGAGACAATAATTAGGGGACGCACATACGCTCGCAACCCCTTAAACAATTAAGTAAGTCCGTAGAATTTCGACTTCAACAAATGGTTAATTTACTGAAACTTAAACCGTTAGTTGCAAAACGTTTGGTAAACGCTGAAACGCGGCCTGTAGTACTGATTCGTTCCTGAAATGCTGACCTCAGTCCCCATTCTCGCAAAGTTAAGCCATAGTGTACGAAAACTATCAGATTCGCTTGCTGAACAGGGAGCCATGTTAGGCTGGGTCACGAGGGTTGTTTAACCCTTCGGTACTTGAACTAAAATTGGCATGGTATTGCATGTCATGCCATGGAAAATGGCGCCTGCTCACCCCCCCCCCCCCCCCTCCCGCCGAACACTATCCGAATTCTTTCCCCACCTCATTGGACCTACTGCCCCATTTGTTTTTTGAACTGTTGAGTTAACCTAGGATTTGTTATCGTAAAAAGCGCCTTGGGCGAGTGCCCGGGAAATCTGTGATAATCTAAAACGTTAGGGTCTGGGGCGAATTTCAAGATGGCGATCAGCAAAATCGAAGTAAACAGTAAACACGAATTCCTGCAAGTTTACGGGAAATTTTTCGACTTACACAGTTCTAAAGAAAAAAAAATATTGTATGTTTTGTAATTTTAAAATAAGGAAATGGCCGAGCGAGCATGAAAAACGACAGTTTTCAAAATAAAATTGTTTGATATGCATACCTTTGCAGCCATCGCCATCCGCTTGGTAACCAGGTTGACAAGCGCACCAATAGGAACCCATTGTGTTCTCGCACGTTTTCAGCGCTGGACACGTAATTTGCCCGGTCTGGCATTCGTCGATGTCTGTAAAAAGTGACAAAAAAGCCGCAAAAAATGTTCTAAGAGATACGCCATCACGAATAGAATACCTATTAACTATTAAGCTAGGTAAGACTAGAATACCCTATTTGCTAGTCTGTTTTATCTGTTAGGCCCTCTTTGCTAGTAGTACGCTAGTAGTGAGCTTGTAAGACTAGGATACCGTCCATTTTTGCTAGTGAACTATTCAAAATTGCTACCCCCAGGACAGCACATCTGAACCTTGCACTTGCTTTTGACAAATAATCCTCCAATAAATGGTTGACTAGCTAAGACTGTGTCATGCAGTCATCCGCAGGGGTCTAGGAGTACCAATAGCAGGGTGCCAAGGGTATGGATTTCTTGTTCTTTTGTCGATTTCGTCATGTATTTTTCATATTTTAAGCACAATCTCTGGAAATAGGAGCGAAGTGTTTTATACCTGTCATGCAATCTTCTCCTGTCATCCCTGCCGGACATGCGCACTTATACTTCTTGTCACCAAACCCAGCCAGGCACGTGAAGTTGCACGGATTCTCGCGACATCGATTCTACACCAAAAGAAACATAAATACTTTATTGAATTACTTCTAGTTTACTGTGTCTAGTAGAAATTTCATAATCAAATTTGCGGACCGTTCGTTAGTAACACGACTTTGTTTAGTTCAATTAAGATGCACGCGCGCAGTCAAAATCCCATCCCCCCCACTCCCCCCCTCCTTCCCCCCCACACACCTAAGACGACCCCCCCCCTACACACACATACATAAGACGAAGGACTAGCGTCTTTCTGCAAGATATCGGACAAGGCAAAATAATATACACCTGGATAGTCATCATGTCACTCCCCTTTTGGGCAAAAAAAAAAAACATAAAAAGATAAATCGTTGCAAATTGTTATAGCCGAATTGGATGTATCGCGATGCTATTCACTGGACGGAAATCAAACAAAGTTCGTGACAGAAAGCCAGGCCACTGCAATGGCGAAACAAGGCATGCATTTTGAATCAGAATGTTCTGACGGTGGAACAAAAAAGCACTTTTCAACAACATTTTTTTAACCCTAAAAGATAGCACATTATGTGTGGTCGAAGCAATTTCTAATCCTAAGCTCTAAAACCACTGAGACCGGTGTGACCCCCTAATGGATGGCAAAAGCGTAAGCATTTTATAGCAGTTGGTTGAATTGAATGCCCTAAAAGACAGGGCGATCACCCTATCATCTAGTTTTATGGAGAGCCCTCCCCCTACCACTTGCTAGACGGAGCGCAACCGGGAAATTCATGCCAGCACATAGTAGATTGGATAAGCAAACGGAAGCTGCGAGGAACTTATCAACATGCCCCACTGGCAAAGCTTTAGCAACAGCGATACAAGAATTTCTGGCAAAAAATGAGATTTTAACCAACTGCCGCGGGCATAGGCATATGAGTTCATAAATGAGCTCGAAGGAGGTTGTGTGGGAATAGCTAAGTCAGCACCACACGCCGATTATCAAGGATGCTACCTTCATTCGCTGAATATAGTCGTTCGCAATTTTTTGGGTTCTTACCATGAGCTTTTTTTTGTTGTTTTTTTTACAACTCGCCGGCATAATTCCTTTAAAATTGTGTTTGATTGATGAACTTGCACCCGAAAATAGAAAGCGCAAACTGGAAGATTTTTGCAAAATTTGCTGGGTTGCACGATAGGATATGTAATAGTGTCGATCGACAGAATGGAAGTCTGTAGGCATTTTATTGCAGCGCAACCATGGCGGATGACGTTATCTTCTTTTCTAAGTGTTCCTCCAGTAAAGTCCGTAGTAAGAGGAGCTGTTATGCTTTTGGTTCTCTACTAAATCAAAACTTAAATAAGTAACGTGATTTTCACAAACAGGGAAAATAAATGTATTCTCGAAATTTTGTAGAAGATTTTGTAACATAAAATATATATTCCTTAAAATCTAAAAAAAATCGAGACAGCCTATAAAAGAAGTCACCCCCCCCCCCTTTCTAAATCCTAGGTCCGCCACTGAGCCGTCTTCGGGCTTTCCTAGTAAATGCTAAAACCACTCTTAATCCGTGCAAACCGAGCAGCAAATGGGCAGTTGTTTGTCAGCAAAAGATGTTAATGCACCCCCCTGAAATGCCATTGCGATTCCTATAACATTCCTCTATGACGCCATAACATTCCTCTATGACGCCATAATTTAATTTAATTTAATTTATTTAATTTATTGACTTTGCCCACGGAGAAAAAAAAATACACATACATAATACGTTATACATGAGAAACAGAACATGAATACATACAATAACGAAAGGGCAGGGTATCCGCCACAGCTAGGCCAATTACGGCGGATTCCTCTATGACGCCATAACATTCCTCTATGACGCCATAACATTCCTCTATGACGCCATAACATTCCTCTATGACGCCATAACATTCCTCTATGACGCCATAACATTCCTCTATGACGCCATAACATTACTCTATGACGCCATAACATTCCTCTATGACGCCATAACATTCCTCTATGACGCCATAACATTCCTCTATGACATTCCTCTATGACGCCATAACATTCCTCTATGACGCCATAACATTCCTCTATGACGCCATAACATTCCTCTATGACGCCATAACATTCCTCTATGACGCCATAACATTCCTCTATGACGCCATAACATTCCTCTATGACGCCATAACATTCCTCTATGACGCCATAACATTCCTCTATGACGCCATAACATTCCTCTATGACGCCATAACATTCCTCTATGACGCCATAACATTCCTCTATGACGCCATAACATTCCTCTATGACGCCATAACATTCCTCTATGCGCCATAACATACCTCTTTCAAGTCTGCATATCGAAAGCCTTCCATATCAGGTTTGAAGTCGTCTGGTTTCTGGAGCCGGTCAAACTTGTTTAACTGGCAAACGAACTTGTCAGAGTTGTCAGGCGAGGGGCCGACGTTGTACGAGACGCATTCTTGGTGGTTGAAGCATTTCGGGATACACTGAGTATCGGTGTCCACTGTTACGTTCACGAGCTGATGTCGTAAAAGTGCTCCGTCGACCTCGGGCTCGAATTGGATAGTCCGGCAGTTGTTATCTATGAGAGTTTAACATTGAATTCGTCAATTGAATTCGTCTACCATTTACGAGAACGGAGATCATGTGACCTTCCCGAAATAGAAGAATATGTATTGTCGTTACAGTATTACAAGTATTTTCGATTTTGGACGCAGTACTACTGTATTTGCGAGTTTTGGACGCGATATTACGGTTTTCGAAAACGTGAAAGGCACATTTTTCGGTCAATAAAACGTGATCCGCAGGCGCGTACACAGGGGGTGTGCAGGGTGCGCGCGCAACCCCCCTCGGTTGCCAAAAGGCGGTCATTTCTTATTAACGGATCTTCAAATACTAATACTTCTTTCATATGTTAACTATGACTGCGCACCCCCCCCCCCCCTCAGCCAATCCTGGGTACGCGCCTGATCCGTACCCCCCTATACCCTGTTACAAGGGCATTTTATGCTCTGTTAAGGTCGGTTTACACTTAACGATTCTTAATGAAGTTTTTGATGCACCTGTCCCGGCTATTTTTGTTGCGCGCGCTGCATTAAATTTTGAACATGTTTGAAACAGTCCAGACCTTGGGACTCTCTTTGCGCTCGACATTCTGGCTCGCGTGAAAGAGTGTCGAGCGCAAAGATAGTCCCAGGCGCCCGTTTCTCGAAACACCCAAAAATTATCGGGCCCGAAAACTTTATTTTGCATTTTTGCCCAAAATTTCGCATATTTTACTTTTTGAGAACCGCTTTCACGTTTTAGAACAGTTTGAACTTCCTCTTGGTTCATATTCCAAATGATTTTGCTCAATAGGGCTAATTTCGAAGTTTCGCTGAAGCCAGAAAGTTACCCGAAAAGTCTCGGGTGACTGCGAGGTCCCGAGAACTTTCTTAATATTTAAGCCATGTGAATTTCGGCCCGAGAAGTTCGGGAAGGATCAAAATCTATAAAGGGAATCATCCTTTACATGAATCTTTGTGGTAAAATACGATGTTTAACGATATTTTAACACATTTAGATACCATAAATTTTATAGAAATTAGCCAGCTTTTCAAATTTAAGAAATAAATCGTTTTCGGGCCCGAGAGTTCTCGGGTGTTTTGAGAAACGAGCCCCAGGTCTGGAATAGTTTGAAACCTTTGCGATATCGCTTTGACAAAAATCGCGCTTGCATTGGCAATTTAGAGTTGCAGCGCGCACGTAGAATTTCGCGCGACAGATTTGACAAAATTGCATCAAATATCGCAAGTATAAACTGGCGTTTGACCAAGATTTTGCAAAAACGTTATCAATAATTGTTTTAATTGTTACCTTGGATAAAAATCATCAAGTAAAAGTAATGTTTTTAAAGCAAACATTCCTAATTCCTAAAAATAAAGTGACTCTTGAATCAATCACGTGACGTCGTCTATAGAGTCACTTTATTTTTAGGAATTCCTATACTGATAACACTCGACTTTTTAAATGTTTGCTTTAAAAACATTACTTTTACTTGATGATTTTTATCCAAGGTAACAATTAAAACAATTATTGATAACGTTTTTGCAAAATCTTGGTCAAACGCCAGTTTATACTTGCGATATTTGATGCAATTTTGTCAAATCTGTCGCGCGAAATTCTACGTGCGCGCTGCAACTCTAAATTGAGTCACTTTAAATTCGTCACTTTAAATTCGTGAACTAAAAATTCGTAATATTAATATAAAGAAATCTTCAAGTAATATCAAAACAATTTGTTTTCAAAGGATAAAGAGGAACAGCAAATTTGAATGAAAAAAGTTATCTAATATTAATGAGCAGCGACAGACGCATTCAAACTATTTTTTTAAAAACGACTTAAAAGTCGTTGGGACATCGGTTTCTCGCTTTTTACTGGAGTTTTACTGAAATTTCAGTTCACAATCATAATCACCAGTAAAGTGTACAAATACACGCAGGTACATCTAATTTTTAACTCGATTACCGAGTACTTTGTAAACATTTTCTTGCTTAAAGAAATCCCCATGATAGCTCACATTTTCAGGTGGTTTTTGATAAACTTTTTTTTCCCACATAATTTTTGGAAATCTGTTGCTACGTCTTAAAATAAATATTATACTAATCCAATTCCATCACCGTCCGTCATTTCTAGAATACAGTCAGGCGTTTCTGATGTTTGTTTTTGCGTTTAAGAAAATAAGAAAAGGGATTCTTGTGGAAATGACTATGTGGAATGCCAATCATTGCATACCTGCCAGAGAGCATCCAAACAGAGATGAAATCCCGAAAATAAAAAGAAATCCAGTCATTCTAACAGCCATGGCTCGAAGTATTCGCCAATGTGTCACCATGGATGCCTTTAGTAACTAAATGACAAAAGTGGGTCATACTTCCTTTCCCTATGATAGGTGTTGTCAATGGGGGGCCGAAGTTAATTAAACAATACAAGCCACTTTTTGCCTGGAAATGTAGATTTCTTGTCAAATTTTTCCTACTTTTGAGAAAATTCGGAGCGACATTTCAAAACGCCCAAAAACAGGGATTTAGAGTCTTATTTTGAATTACGATTATCAAAAACAATTAATAAATACAAAAGCCGTCAAAGGATTACACGCAGTCAGCGATCCCGGCATGTAAGAACACAAAATAAGAAAGTTCTTTGAAAGTAAGAAGTGCTTCTTCAAAATACCAGAAAAATATGTCCTGGTGTGTGGACGGGATTTTCTTAATCTTTATATTATTTTTATTTATTATCAGTTTTCATTTTAAAAGCCCGTGGTCTGCTTGTTAGTCTCTCGTTTCCTACTTCCTCTCCCTTCTTCATCATTCCCCTTCACTTGTTAACGCAGGCCGGTTTTACCGTTAAATGCTTTTCCTTTCAAACCACCAGCGAATTACAAATTTTGGGATTAATCTGTGCACCTGCTTAAATAAGGTTCGCATTTAGACAGCTATTCTTATAAATGAGCAAATACATATAGTGATTAGACGAGTGCAGGGGTGAAACCTGTAATGTTGATCTATTTTCTAAACACCTGCTACATGGCGATTAGCCTGTGTAATAGGGGACGTCTGTACACAGGCTACACAGCTACCTTTTTCCTTTTATGAATATTAAAATAATTGAAATTTAGGATCAAGGCCCAACAATCTCGGCATGTGAAGAGCCTTTTGGTTTAAAAACACCAGATTACCGACAAAATTCAGACTGATAGTTCTTGAAAACACGAAAAATATATATATATATTTGAAAGGAAGAGGGGCTCCTCTAAATGCAAAGGATTGAATTTTAGGATTTGGGGCCCAACAGTGGAAATGATAAAAAAATGGAGTCGGTTCCAAACGAATCTGTGGTTTACACGGGTCGGTTAGTGCTCCCCGACGAACCGAAACCAGAAGTGGACAAATTACTTTTTTTTTGCTGGCCTAAAATGATGCGGGTTGTACGGTGTGAAAGCGCGTCAATCGAACGGCGAAAACTCCGGATGCGCATCCCAAATTAAATCGCCTGAGTTATGAAACCGTCGAAACACCAATATAGCATCTATTTAGTGCGACATTTGATGGATTTGATGCCCCCCCCCCCCCTCACACCCAAGAATTCGTGACAAATTTGCAGGTCTTTTCTGAGTAGATTTCTATATTTCCACATGGCCACACTCTAGTTGACAAGCCCACTTTTATTCATAAAGATTTCAGACTTGACGTGAAGTGTTTACTAAACACGAATAACCGCCCGCGAGACTCGCTTTTATTGTTCCACTAGGGTGCCACGAAAATCATTTGTTGCTATGGTAACCCGAGGCGCCAAAGATTCAACATGGCTGCGTGCTGGTTCGTGACTGGTTCGAAGGCAATAAAACTCTAAATATCTCACTAATTCCCGGCGATGAATATGCCGATTTCTCGTCTTGTAGCCTATCGAGCCATAGAATGAAATCTAAGGTAAATGGACCACTCTGGGGATTCAGGAAAATTGAATTCTACGGCTGTCGAACAAGAAGGACGAATTGTTTACGGTGAGCTCGTGCAAGTTCTGGAACTCTCGGAAAAGATTGCAAAGTCGGCATTAGACGAAACCATGGCGGAATTACAAAGCCAACAGGTAGGGTGCCATGATTGATTTGCTGCTATGGATATACAATTATCCTTTCCTACAACATAATTATTTTGCTGTGTTGTGAAAGTTCATTCAACACTCGTTCAGGTCGTTCGTGTCAGCACGAGGTAATGATAAAAGAGTGTTTGTAGCTCTATAAAAGGTCCCTATCTGTTCCAGAAGTTATATTAGAATACGTTATTTCCTTCCATGAAATGCTGAGCTTTTTTACTATTTAGATTGTCTTCTATTGTCATGAAACTGAATAGATTCCTTTACTGAGTCGAACAGATTTATAAAACACTTTAAAAATTGTTTCTCTGATCACCCCCAGGATAGCGATCATTCGCTCGTCCTGAAAGCTCTTGGATTGCAGCTTACAAAATGACCCTTGTATGTCAGCAATTGTTCGAATTGTTTATGTTTCTTAAGCCTCCATTGACTTCAAATACCTACACTTACTGTGAACACTCTGTTATAATGGATACTTCAAATGTTTACACAAATTCATTGACTCAATATCCTTTGGAATCTTTGGGTTTTATGTTTAGTTATGTCGGTTGATTGCTTTAGTTCTCTCACAGTATTTTAAGGGAGGATTATTGGTTTAACTTAAGAACTACAATACTTTATGTTACTTTATTCTTTTTGTTAAAATTTTTTTGCAACTAAACAATTCTATTCTCGAAAAAAACAATTCAGAATACTTCAAGCCCCATTATCAGAAAAAAATGTTTCTCATCTCAAG
The DNA here is from genome assembly GCF_932526225.1 of Nematostella vectensis. Lineage (NCBI taxonomy): Eukaryota > Metazoa > Cnidaria > Anthozoa > Actiniaria > Edwardsiidae > Nematostella > Nematostella vectensis. Next base: position 2,824,935 of record NC_064046.1, read on the forward strand.
TAGTTCTATATGAGTAGATACAGTATATTCTAGATAAGCAATAGGACATAGAGCTTATCTACTGTGTATATTATTATTGTTATTATTTATACTTTAATCATAAATGAAACGTCAATTGCTTGCACATGGTTATAATATTTAAGTCATGTCTGGTTTTATATGTCAAAATCTACTAAAGCTCTACATTCTAATTCTGATTGATATCCATTATAGAATAAAGTTTGTTGATGCCCTGCGACCTGTGATTGTTGCTATGGTAACATGTTACAAGTCATTGGACTTCACAGAGAGTCTTTAGAAAATTAATAAAGAAGGAGATACAAGAGTATGAGATATAAGACCTGCTAGATTAATAAACAAAATATTGAAGATATTTTTAAATTGTATATTACATCAGTTTTCTTATTATCAGATTCACTTTCAACTTACAACATTTACAATGCTAATCCTGAATAAAAAGCTGTCATCGCTTGTCACTTTCTGTATATTTCCTGTACACAAAGAAAGTACAAGAACTTTAATATAATTAAAATCAAAAGTTATACTATATTAGCCATTGTGTTTTTTTTAAAGTCATCATTAGCTTCCATCGCTTAGAAGCTTGGATAATTGAGTGGGTTTTGAATATAGAGAATGTAAAAACCAAACATTTTCTTTCTTTGGGTTTTTTTGTTGCCTTAATCTACATATTTCACTGTGTAAACTTTTTTAATCCATAGTTATTTATTCATCTCTCAACTCTATTGTTTCAGGACTCTGCAACTTCAGAAATGTCTGGTGAGCAATCAAGAGATGAAAATGAAAAAAACAATGATGATGAAAAGTTGAATGGTGATATCAATGGCCAAGAAGAAGAAGCAAATAATGATGATACAGAACATGAAAGGAATCTGATTCAGGAACCAGCAAACAGCTCAGAACCACAGAATGAGGACCCTTCAAGTGAAGATAAAGACTTTGCGATTGCTAATGGGGTGTCACCCTCATTGTCAGCCTCACCATCTGAAGATGAAAGTATTGTCAATGATAATAAGGATAAAAGCAGTACAGTCAAGGAAGACAAGATAACAACAGAGAACAATGACAATTTACTTGAGAGGATAGAACAGGAACTGATCACTATCAAACAGGAGAAGGAAATGTTTGAAGAAATGCTATTACAAGAAAAGCAGAAAAGCAAGGTTGGCATTATTCTTACAAATGCATTTATGAGGTGTCAATTATATTGACAAAACATAGTGCTAACTCATGCATACCCTAAAGCCTTTTAGTAAATAGACAGGCATTTATTAAAGGTTTCTATGGCTACAGAGTTTAGGGTTAGCGTTTGTCTGTTTTTGCCTATCTGATTGCCTTAGGCAGTCTAAAAGCTTTGTGGAGTATTTTATGAAATGTTTTGGAAGAGTTTGATTGTGGTATCTTTTTTGAGGGACATATTAATGATAAAATGGATTATAGAAAAGGAGGAAAATACAATGAAGATTATTGGAGAGTTTTTGCCAGCCCTAATGCAACATATCAAGGATGGGAGGTTGTTTTACTTAAACAACAGCTATTTATCAAGCAAAATGTTTTTACTTAATTATCTCATGCCATTAATGTTTTACTTACGTATCTATTACTGTAACTCAAATGGATATTGGTACCCTATTCTATTTATAGTGTGTAGTTGGTAAAAAAAAATATGAGTTTGTTATTGTTTGCCTATCAGGATTTAGCAAGTAGTGAGGAAAATCTGCAAAACCTGAACAAAACTCTCCAAGATGAGTTGAACAGCAAAAATGAAGAGATAGGAAAGTTGAGACCGATGTTGACAGAGCGTGATTCAATGATTGCTGAACTAAGGTCAGAACTTGCAACCTTCCAAGAAAACAAAAATATGCTGTCGTCTACTTTAGAGGATACAAGGAATGAGCTTGATGGTGTCAAAGGAGAATTGGAAAGTCAGGAACACACCCTCAGAGAGTTAAAAGAGAAAGTGCATGCATTAGAAGAAGAAAATGGCGAAAAAGAGCAAGAGATTTCTAAGCTAAAGGATGACCTTGAATCTGCTAATTCTGAACTTGGTCGAGTGGGGCAAGTTAAGAGTGTTACAGAGAGTCAATTGCAATCAGATTTGGACAAGACGAAGGCAGAAATCAGGTTGAAAAATCAGGAGATTTCAAAACTAGAAGGTCGCCTCAGCAACTCACAAACTCTTTTTGACAAATCAGAGACTGAAGGCCTGAAACTTAAAGAGGAAATCAAATCTTTAAAGGACAAAATAAGATATCTAGAAAAAAAGCGAGCTTCAGAAAAGGAGAGAAGTCCAGGATCCACTCCACGATCAGACTCACAGTCACCATCACGCTCTAGCTCTGACCAGATTGACAAGCACTTGTCACTTGAGGCTCAAAGGCGGAGCCAAGAGCGCATCCAGGAATTACAACAGAAAGTTATCCAGGTCAACTGTGAGAAGCAAAAGATAAAGGGGGACTATGACGAGGCCGTCAAAGCTTTGGAAGCTGTGGACAAAGTGGTAAGACATGATTTTGATTAGCAGTCTTTAGATTGCTTGCTTTTAACATTTTTGCTAACTAACTGATTTGGAACAAAAATATCAAAAGAGCCTTTTTTTGTAAAATGGATATGTTAGGGGCACGCACAAGCTACAAATTTGTGGATTCTCCTGAGTTTTTACAGTACTTACTGTACAATAAGAGTCACTATCATTGGCATTATGAATTCTATGTTTTTGATTATAAGTGCTAAATTTTGGCTCTCCCAGTTAAATTAAGGTGTCTTAATACAAAAGGGTGTCACCTACTACTACTAATAATAATTACCTTTGATAAATTGTGTTTACTGTAATTGACAGCATCTACCCTTAAAATCTCAAAGTGCAAGTGTAAGACCATATAGTTATTATTGTCACATATAGCTTTATCATGTTTTTCATCTCTCAGTATAGTGTCCGTGAGATGGCATTGCAGAAATACAAGGCAGAACTTGAGGAGGCTAACCAACTTTTAAAGAAAGGTAAACTCATTATGGCTTCATCAGGCAATTAGCAGATACACTAACTAGGGATGGGGACAGGGGATGTGTACCCGTCTTCAGTAGCCAGAAAAGTGATCTTTTCTTATTAAAGAATCTTGTACTGTACTTGCATAAATGAATCTGATGCACAACCCAACTCCTCTCCCGTGCATCAGGATCCCCCATCAACATGCCCCCTAAAAGTAGTCTTTTTGTTTTAAAGAATCAATATTGTGAAGACATCCATTAGTCTACCTATATGTCAGGCTATGTAATATAAGAACAGGTGATTTTGAGGTAACATGCTAACTGATTCACCTTCAAACAAAAATACCACATCAGGGTAATTCTGTGAACATTTTAAAGGGGAAAGCCTGTTAAAAATGTCCTTATGAAACTGTCCTTACCTTACCTAAAAAAAATGTCTATTTTTATAGAGAGTATTCCCAAGGGTGTCCTAAGAGTTCATAATTTTATCTGGTGTTTCCAGATGCATCTGAGATTGAGCTCCTTAAGCAGGAGATTGCCCAGTTAAAGGGAGACTTATGTCGGGCCGAGGAAAGCAAAGCAGAGCGAGAGGAATTGAGGCAGCAGATTGCACGTGCACGCGAGGCATCGGCGCTGTACAAAGATGAGCTGGAAACTGTGCGAAAGGACCTTAGCGACCAAGTGCATGAGGTCAACCTTGCCCAGTATGTACACCAAACTCTATCCAAACTCTCAACCTTGCCCAGTATGTACACCAAACTCTATCCAAACTCTCAACCTTGCCCAGAATGTATACCAAACTCTATCCAAACCCTCAACCTTGCCCATTATGTACACCAAACTCTATCCAAACTCTCAACCTTGCCCAGTATGTACACCAAACTCTATCCAAAATCTCAACATTGCCCAGTATGTACACCAAACTCTATCCAAACCCTCAACCTTGCCCATTATGTACACCAAACTCTATCCAAACTCTCAACCTTGCCCAGTATGTACACCAAACTCTATCCAAACTCTCAACCTTGCCCAGTATGTACACCAAACTCTATCCAAACTCTCAACATTGCCCAGTATGTACACCAAACTCTATCCAAACTCTCAACATTGCCCAGTATGTACACCAAACTCTATCCAAACTCTCAACATTGCCCAGTATGTACACCAAACTCTATCCAAACTCTCAACCTTGCCCAGTATGTACACCAAACTCTATCCAAACTCTCAACATTGCCCAGTATGTACACCAAACTCTATCCAAACTCTCAACCTTGCCCAGTATGTACACCAAACTCTATCCAAACTCTCAACCTTGCCCAGAATGTACACCAAACTCTATCCAAACCCTCAACCTTGCCCATTATGTACACCAAACTCTATCCAAACTCTCAACCTTGCCCAGTATGTACACCAAACTCTATCCAAAATCTCAACATTGCCCAGTATGTACACCAAACTCTATCCAAACCCTCAACCTTGCCCATTATGTACACCAAACTCTATCCAAACTCTCAACCTTGCCCAGTATGTACACCAAACTCTATCCAAACTCTCAACCTTGCCCAGTATGTACACCAAACTCTATCCAAACTCTCAACATTGCCCAGTATGTACACCAAACTCTATCCAAACTCTCAACATTGCCCAGTATGTACACCAAACTCTATCCAAACTCTCAACATTGCCCAGTATGTACACCAAACTCTATCCAAACTCTCAACCTTGCCCAGTATGTACACCAAACTCTATCCAAACTCTCAACATTGCCCAGTATGTACACCAAACTCTATCCAAACTCTCAACATTGCCCAGTATGTACACCAAACTCTATCCAAAATCTCAAAGGCTTTAAATCTTCAAGTGAAACCATCACGAATGTGCTATGTATGGCAAATTTTTCAGTACATCTTTCACACTTTATTTGCATTTGTATACAATAAAAAATGTAAACTTGCAGACATAAAACAAGAATTTCAAGTGAGTTACAAAGTTTGTGGTTATAACAGTTCTTTTTTGTTATAGATCACGGGCAAGAGAACGTGGAAAGAAGATTCAAATTATGGAGCTGGAGATACGGGAAGTGAAAGATACTCTGTTGGTATGTGGAAACCATTGACAGGCCTCTGGAAAAATTCCTGATATCTTGCGTTTAGAAAGTAAAAATGGACAAGTAAAAAAAGTGGAAAGTAAAAATGACATGGGCAATGGATTGAGTAATGTAAAGGCTGTTTCTGATTTACACTTAGATCTCAAAGAGCGTTCTTGAAGAGAAGGAGAAGAACATGTCCAGTATAAAAGCATCTCTAGAGGCGGAGAGGAACAAAGTCAAGAAACTGGAGCAGGTATAGCTAACCGTAAACTCAATTGCAAGTATTCATAATTTTTAAGACATATTCCTTAGGCTGCCCAGAAGGAGGCGGTCCCATAACCCCCTAGCCCCTCGATTGGTCTAATCTCGTTTAGGGTTATCTACTACATAGATTCTTTTTTGAATTGTCCCTTTAGGCCGCTTCTTTCCCAAACATCTTTACTCTGTTGAAATACTGCATAATTAGTTTTAAAGATTTGAGGCTGTGGATGGGTACTTGTCCAATTTTAAAATATGTATCTTATCTGAACAGTCAGCAGGCCAAAGGCCAAAGGCAGCCTCAACGTTGTTAAATGCCCGATTGAAGGAAACTATGTGAAGAAATTTCGAAATAAACATCTAAAAACAAATATGTTTTTTACTAAAATCAATTGAACATATTGCAATAACTTCCCTCTATCAGCTTATGGGAATGGGTACTTTTTCCTATAGTACTCAACATTATGCAAAGATGATTGAACCGTTTTGGACGGTTGATTGACAAACTCGTATCGCCAAACGCAACTCAGAGTTTTGAGGATCATCATCACCTTACAAATCATCAACTTGAGAAAACATTATTTGGTTGAACACTTTTTTTGGCTACCTAATTTTCCCAAAATAAACAAGCTAAATGCTTTGCTTTAACAGGAGATAGACGAGTTATCGTTTGTGAAGAAAAAACTTAATTACACAGAGGAAGAGAAGGCACGAGTTGAAAGCAAACTTAAGCAAAAAGAACAGGATTTGAAAGACTCAAAGGAGCGACTTAACAATCTTATCAACAAGAAAAAGGTATGTGGGGTTTATTGCAAGATTGCAGTCGATCTTCTATGATGCGTAGGAAGAATTTGGTTCATTGTTGTTTTTTTGTCTTTTCCCTAAGATCCTCCTTATTCTGATAAGATCAAGGAGTGGGAGTGAGTAGTATTGTACTGAGAAATACTCACTGAAAACATATTCAGTAAATTTTCGTTCGTTCACTGGTCTCAGCAAATCAGAGGCGCGAACGATGTTTCTTCACCGTGAAGATTGGATTTAGTAATTTATTTTATTCATAGATGTCGAGATTTTAGTGCGCTGCTACAGTCTCGTGCGTGACATTAGCGAGACAGATTCATTTCAATGTAAGTTTCTGTCTGTCTTCAACTGAACCGAACAGCACAAACCTCGGAGACTTTGCAGCCAAGTCTAATAAAATGTTATGTAATAAGCTTATTATTAATTTCTCAGTAAGTATATAATAAACAAAATACAGCATGGAAAGTGCTTTGTACAGTTTTAATTCACTCGTTGTTTTGTATAAAAAAACTCCCTCGCTGCGCTCATTCGTTCGTTTTTTGATACTGCACAACTCGTGAATAAAAACCGTATGTGCGCACTTTCCATGTAATATTCTCTATATATATGTGCTATCTTTTTTTCGATCCTTTTGGTAAAAAGGGGAACAAAAAAACTACAATAAATTATTGCAATTTCAAACTGCCAACCTTTTTCTGGTTTATGTGATTCAAACTAACGGAATCAAATTTGGTACTTTTTGATTTGTTGGTACCTTTCGGAGAGGTTATCATTGAAACCATCGTGGTGCTAGCCAATGGAGGCACTTGAGAGATTTCGGATTACGGATGTCAGAAGGTTTTTGATCTGTTGGAAATCGTTTGCGACAGTTTTAAGTATATTTAAACCTGCAGTAAATACAAAAAGCCCAAATTGTCGTGTTCGTGAACCTGAAGAAACGGTCAACTCTGCCAAATTTTCGTCTTAAATAAGACTTCTTTAGGGCAGACTTCTGCAGTAAAGTACACAAAAAGGCGAAACGTGAGGGTGAAGGGGGAGGTTGCGCTAATATGACTGCACGCGGAAATGACCTTGTTTAAAGTTGCATAACACATTTCCTATACACTGACTACCAAGGAACAAGACCTCGCGATGGACAGTCTACAAAAAGAGCAAAAGAAACTTCAAAAGCGCTGTGAAGATCGTGAGGATGAGATCCGTCAGCTGAGGCAAATAATCGAGGACAAAGAGAGTGACATTGAGGAACAAGTCATGGAGCTGATTCATCTGCGAGATCAGATAGACGAGTTGAACCGCCAGTTGACGGAGATCTGGGCCTCGTACACGGCTGATAAGGCTTATTGGAGAAACAAGGCTGATCGTTCATTTACAAGGTATAGATGCCTAGTCTGTCTTTGCTGGAAGTGTGTTTGTAGGCAAGAGGTATATTTGCAAAAGGCTACTGTAGCGATTGTATTATTATACGGCTGACTTAAGGTGTCTAGCATGAAGATAGCCACGCCTATGACTTCTGGTCTTGGTTTCTTCACTTGCATTCATAAACCCTACGACCTGCCTCATCTTCTTTTAGCATTCATCAATCGGTTAAATTAGCATCCCTCAAATCTTTCCACTGTGTAGAAACTTATTTCCCTTGTTGCATGTTTATCTTGTTTTATCTTGTGTGCTTGAGTCAACAGGGTCAGGTTCCTAGAATGCAGGTTTACGCTAACCCAGGGATAAATGCCATTTTTATCCAATCAAATGTCAATATAGCCATATTTATCCCTGGGTTAGCGCTAACCTGCTTTCTAGGAACCGGCCCCTGATGGCTAACTGGCACTTCTTATAGCAGAAGGAGACCAAAAAGTGCGCCTCCAAAACGCTTCAACAAAGTGAACTCCCCTCCTGAGCCGTCTACACACCCCGCCAGTCACAGTATATCCCACAGACGGATCGTTAACAAGCTGGGCGTGTCCCTTATCAACCCGAGCTACATCCAGACCCAGCACAAGGTAATGTTGGTCTCACTTGGACGTAAGCGCAAGCGCAGCGCACGTAATTTCCCGATTCTTGCTGGAACACAAGTGCAAGAGAAAGCGACTGCTTGATTTTCTTTGCTTGCGCTTTTGTTTGAGCGATTCTAAATTGTGTTGCGCTTTTGTTTGCGCTTGTGTCCTAGCGAGAACCGACCGGTAATAAAAGTGCACGCTTTAAAGCCAAAAAAAAAAAACATCAGAAAACTTTATAAACTACAGGACATTGTTCTGTCTAGCCAATGACAAGAAAATTATAGTAACAAGAAATAATAAGTATTTTTTTACCAGAATATCCCACGTAAGACTCCATCACCGCAGCCTGAAAACGAGTCTCAAACTCAAACCGATGAGCCTACTAAGACCGAAGCTACAAATAAAGACACAAGCCTGGTCCCAATCAAGGATGCACAGAAAGAAAGCCCCCCTCGCCTCTCACCACGCCCTCCTGAAACAGCCCACAGCACTACAAAACCACTACGACCGATGTCTTCATATGGAATGCGGACATACCCACCGGCAGGGGGTACAGTGGATGTTGGGCGGGGCTACTATAGTGATCGAGAGCCTGAGGATTTATGGATGGAAAGTGGAAGCCTGGCCAGCGGAGACAGCGAGGAGCAGTTTGCAAAGCATGTGGTGCATAAAGGGGACAGAGTCATGATTCAGAGTGATATAGGAGGTACGTAAGGGGTGCATGTATGTAGAGAAGGGGGGGGGGGGGGGGTGCAGTGAAGAGTTTGCAAAGCATGTGGTGCATCAAGGGGACAGAGTCATGATTCAGAGTGATATAGGAGGAATGTAAGAGGTGCATGTATGTAGAGAGGGGAGGGGAGGGTGCAGTGAAGAGTTTGCAAAGCATGTGATGCATAAAGGGGCAGAGTCGTGATTCAGAGTGATATAGGAGGTATGTAAGGGGTGCATGTATGTAGAGAGGGGAGGGGAGGGTGCAGTGAAGAGTTTGCAAAATGCATAAAGGGGACAGTGTCATAAATCAGAGTAGTATAGAAGGTATGTAAGGGGTGTATGTATGTAGAGAGGGGAGGGGAGGGTGCAGTGAAGAGTTTGCAAAATGCATAAAGGGGACAGAGTCATGATTCAGAGTGATATAGGAGGTATGTAAGAGGTGCATGTATGTAGAGAGGGGAGGGGAGGGTGCAGTGAAGAGTTTGCAAAGCATGTGATGCATAAAGGGGACAGAGTCATGATTCAGAGTGATATAGGAGGTATGTAAGGGGTGCATGTATGTAGAGAGGGGAGGGGAGGGTGCAGTGAAGAGTTTGCAAAATGCATAAAGGGGACAGTGTCATAAATCAGAGTAGTATAGAAGGTATGTAAGGGGTGTATGTATGTAGAGAGGGGAGGGGACGGTGCAGTCAATAGCATTTTGCAAAGCATGTATATATATGGAAGATCGAGTCACGAGCAAGTCATGATCAAATCAGAGTGATATAGGGTTAAGTATTGAAGTATGTTAGTTTGATATGAAAGTGAATCGCAATATTCGAGGGGTATTCGAATAGTTCATAAAATGATCTTTGATCTGTCTGCGCTGTGTTCCTCCCCCATCATGCCAATAGAAACTGTTCTTCTCAAGGGTTTTGTTCTCAAATGTTGTTGGCATTATTCATCATCACGATCTGTTTCCAGGCGACGGAATGGTGAATGTGTCTGGAGTTGTCAAGTACGTGGGAAAAGTGGGCAAAAAAACCGCCACAAGCAGCGTTTACGTGGGACTAAAGCTCGACCAATCAGGTAACTACTTGCTTTAGTAACATCCTTTTGAAAATGCGGCCTCGCGATACAACGGATTCGACAGTAAAAAAAAAAAAAATCTCTGATCCCGAAAGGGGGCTTGCCTGTCCGGCCTGTCCACTTCACTATCGATCTGATGGCTTTTTTTATCATTTTCCCTAGTTGATAATAATAATTGTACGCCCAACGGCAAACGCTACTTCAAGTATCACTCGAAGAACGGAAAACTCGTGAAGGTGGCTGACGTTCAGGCTTTTATGCATCCACGTCTACGATGAGAAGACCGGGAGACTTGTGGTGACATGCTTTGATAACATGGGCTACCTGCGGTGGCATATTCAAACAACATGGGCTACCTGTGGTGGCTTTTTTTAAATGGGTTACCTGTGTATGATTACACCGGGTGCATGATTGCTTGACTATTTTATCTCGACGACATTCGGGTTTTCTGTGGTGTCGTCATTGTCTTGTTTTGTCCTTAGTTTTACAGAACAACATCGTGTAACCAATTTTATTTAAAGTATACCGGACCGGTCCTCCTGTGAATGATACGGGTACCCTGTGTTTATTAGCAAGAACATTTATGATCACTCTACGGTCTACGGCTATTATGTACCAATGACATATTATTCGAGATACCTGTGGTTTTCACTTAAAAATATGACGATTACCGGCTCCCTTGGTTTATAAGAAACGTATCAATATTTCTTGTAAAATAATTCTTTTGTGGTATTTTTGTAAAATAGTTTTCAGGAACAAATTACTGTATCATTACGGAAATAATTAATAAACGTTTATCTTTATTTGCAATAGTTAATGTTGGCTCTGATTCTTCATATCTAAACATTCCTGATTTCACAGGTGTACAGCTGCGTTCATCATAATATAGGCAAAGCACGACCAGCTTGTTTTAAAATTATTTATGATTATATATGAAAGAATTCAAGCAAGAATATTTAAAAAAATCGATGTTGATAGATAGATACTTACACGAACATAAAATATATAAAAATTAATAGAAGACCAATATGTAAAAAAAATAAGTGGTCACAGTATACGAAGCGAAACACCCTTTCGTTTACTTTTTCTAATTTGTCGGACAGGCGCTTGCTGCAGAAATGCCACGTACCGGAGCAATAGTTCAAATGGGGGGCGATAAAAGCTTGGTAAAGTTTGACACGTATGTCCAGTGGGAGCATCTTTTTCATTCGTCGTAGAACTGCAGTTTGTTGGCTGTCCTTCCGACAGATTTTTGCAACTTGGCCTTCCAATTTTAACTGATTATCAATCGTTATTCCAAGCAGCTGTAGTTTCTTTCCAGTGGGGATAGCATTGCCCTCGCGTTTAAATACGGGGTTGTCTGTTGTCTTGCCAATAACCATAGCTTCATATTTTTCATGATTTCTCCTCATGTCGTTTTCCTCATGCCATGCATCAATCTTGCTGAGGTCGGAATTTATAGCCTGTTCCAGACCCACTTGGTGTTCCACTTGGTGGATTGTGTTTCCCGCGTAGAAATATCTGGGTATCGTCCGCGTAGGTGGAGAACGTGGTATCGTTCATAAATATGTTAAAAAAATAAAGGGCCCAATATTGACCTCTGGGGGAACGTTCTGGGGGATTTCCTTGGAAATGGTTTGCCAAGAGGACAATATTGACCTCTGGGGGAACGTTCTGGGGGATTTCCTTGGAAATGGTTTGCCAAGAGGACATAGAGATATAATCAGAAAATGCATCTCTCACTTTATCAAAATGTATGAATTTTTTATATAAACCAAAACATATTTCGAGGCATGTTTCCTGCCGTGTGAATGGAGCAGAGATCAGGAAGTAGTATCTTGCGTTCGACTTTTGTTTTGCGAGTCCGTGGGGACCTGGGCGATCAACATACTTTCCTCTCGTATCCAGTCTGACGCTCTCCCTTTTTTTTCGGTTTTCGATGGGTCGACGCCAGCCTAGTCCCAGGTGTTCTTAACCAGGCTTCTAATTGGGTGTCCTGTGGTTGTAAACAAAAAAAAACTCTGACGTCACTTAAAAATATCTCCTCCAGGCCCTCTTGCCCTACAGTCAACCACAGGAATCCCAAAAAGAACGTCAGGGGACTAGACTGGGGAGACTGGCTTTCTTTGCGCACGGTATTCTGGGTCTCTTTTCCGCTACCCAGAATGCCGTGCGCAATAAAACCCGGGTCTGGAATAGAGCGTCAACTTCTCTTAGTGTTTGTCGCTTTTGATTTTTATCATCTCTTAATCTCATTTCGGTTTTCCCTTTCTTTAACAAAGAAAAGGATAACCGATATGAATAATTCATATTGCCTGCCGGCTTCTTTGAGGTCCAATATTCCTTTTAAATGCTTTATTGTGTTTTTTTTCTCTATGTTATATCATTGCCCTACGTTGGTCCCGTTCTCACTGGTGGTACTAAACTGTCTTTTTAGAATTTATTGATTCAAATTTTAATTTGAATCACTGGATAAAAAAAAATTGGGTAGATGGGAAGTAAGAAATGTTTAAAAACATTTCTTACTTCCCATCTACCCAATTTTTTTTTATCCAGTTGCTTTTATAACGACTCATTAGTGAATTGGTGTGAAGTGGTAGCTACTTTGACGAGACAACCATAGAAACTTGTGGAGGTGATAATGGACGTTTTTATAAGAAAAAAACTAAATATCCCTGGGACGTTGTTATCAATGCTTATCTCTCAGAAAACTGCTTTTTCTTTTTCTATTAAATGAATGTAAAACATTCATCGAGGTTAAAACTTTTTTTTATACTTCTCAAGGTAAAGAAAACCAAGGTGATTCAAGCGTTCGCTCCTTTAAATTCATAATTTTCACGAGATTTTATTAAACGACCCACACATCCAAGAGAAAGTTTAATAACATTTAAACTAATGTTAAGTTTTCATTTACGTAAAAGGCAAGCGAAAAATCACAGGTACTCCAATGATTATGTTCTGGTCTTTATCATCTTTCAAAATCGAAATGTGTAAGGTCAAAAAAGCATTTCTTTAATCTTTATCCTTCATTACAATCTTCCTATACATGCGCGTACACAGGGGGCGCGCAGAATACGCTCCCCCCCCATCCCCTTGGCAGCCAAAAGGTATGTCACTTTTATTTATGAATCTTCAAATATAATGCTTTTTCCATATGATACCTATGACTGTGTATCCCTCTCAGCCAATCCTGGGTACGCACATACCATATGACTTCAGAAAGCGCATATTCTAAGAGATCCAGAATAAATGGCTCACATCTACCTTAAGACAGAGTGGCCATTATTATTTTTAATTTCTTTAGTTTTTTTTATCATTAATGTTCTAAAAATAGATTTGGCGGGTAGAAGGTACTGTTAACGCTCTGGTAACGCTACTCAAACAATAAGGCAAGACTAGTTTCTAGTCGGAGAAATCAGGGAATGAATGGTTTCATGTTAAGCTCTCTATGCGAAGTCTTTGAACAACTTCAAACAACTCCTCGTTTGAAAGCAAGACGGTCGTTAGATATGCATTGTTAAATATTTCTTATTTGACGCGTCCTGAACAGTAATTAATCAGTTTTCGCCTCGCTTGAACGGTCTCAGTTCGGCATTTACATTCGCAGATGACGCTAAGAACTGTTAAGGAGAGTTGAGCTACTGTATAAGTACGTGAATCAGAGATACATCGACCTTAAACACACGGCTTGCTTCCAACTTCCGCTCACGTCAATTATTACTGTGCTGCCGGCTGATTGGCTTAGGGTCTGACCGTCAGCACTTCCATCTAGTCAGTACCCATCGTCGGTATATATTCGCAGAATATATCGCTTAGAGTCATTTTATATATTAGTCTGCGTAATCGTGTAGAGCTGTCGTACATGCCCTTATGAATTTGAAGATCAATATCACATAGCAGGATAAGAAAGAAAGAAAGAAAAGCCGACGACATAAAAAACACAGGTTGGTGATAAAATGACTCCTTTTTTTTCGCTTCATCTTTACTTGAACATTGGGAGATTTGTGGGGATCTCTCTTTCTTGTAGGATTACTACCATTGATTCTGTCTCTGTTTAAAAGGTCGAATAGTTTAAAATTTAAGAAATTTTAAATGTTTGTCTTGGTTAAATGTATTTTTTGCAAAGAGGTGCAAAGTTCTTAGGATTCATCATTTCGTTCTCAAATTTTTCAGTTGCGTTGTAAGAAAATATAAGTTGACGAACACAAGCGGATTTTATAGACAATCAAAACTTACTCTAGAGCAAATGGAGCGATGTCTGCAAAATACGCAAACTATTTTTTGGATGATTTTAAACTATGTAACATTAAACGTTCCGCGATCCGCGCCGTGTGAGTCAACTGACAACAACGCTATTGCTCTAAGTATGTTGTCCGTCCATGTCGTGGTAGCCTCTTTTGCTGTGCTATTTTTTATGCTTTTCCGGGGTGAATCAAACCCATCTGCTGTGTTTTTAAAAATATGCTTTTTAAAGGACTTGTTTTCAGGGTTTTCTTAGTTGTTTCTAAATGTGAGAGGAAATGCGTTCGCAAAATGTTATCTTTGGACAAGAAACTTGAGTATGAGTTTATAAATAAAAATACAATTGTGCTGTTTTCCTCTTACACTAAGTGTTTCTTGGGTGTTTGAAAAAGGAAGAATGAAAAGAAATGTTAAATGAATTGTAAATATTTTTTTTTTCTCAATGTGGATACTCTCCCCTCACACTGAGCTGGTAATCCACCACGTTACTTGCTACCTCGAGATTTTTTAAAATATTGTGATCTTGAATTAGATAATGAAATTCAATCAAGCTCTTTTGGAAAATCATTTTTCTTCCATTGTTCGCTAATGTTTCCAATCACAACAAAAATAGCACATGCTTAAAATCGCCCGAGGGAGTAAGTATCATTCAAAGAAGGTTTGCCAGCCTTTTTTGTTCGTTATCTTGTTGAAAACATTGCTTTTTAAAAGGGAGCTTGTATTTTATGTATAGAATTTCTTGGGGAATTGATAAAAATGTTCGTATTAGATCTAAGGCTTGACCTTAACGTACAAAACGAAAGGAATTACCTGTGAATCCTTCCACCACAAACCAAGGGGGGGTGGGTAGGGAGGGGGAAGGGTAGTTCCCAAACCCTTCATTAGACAGTCAATCAAAAAACTGTTGCGCAAAACAATGGTCATTGCAAAAGCTTTCTTGGTGTTATATAGTTACTTCTTTTACCTTGCTATTGTTAAAAGCTACTGCTGCTATCAACAATAACCCAGCTATTATCTTTTTTGCGGTACGAACTGACTGATAATAGAGGAAATTTGAAAGCAGGTGGATGTAAGTAAGTTAGAGAGAGACTATTCTCACGCGCTCTCTCTCTCTCTCTAGGAGACAAAAAACATTTTTAAAAACATCCTTTTAATCCCAGCGTGTCATCAATAAGTCATTATCAAGTATGTTCTTACAAGAGGAGTAGCTATTTTTTTACCACTAGACATATTATTATGGTCTTTCAGTCGGCGCTACCCGACTACTAGTGGTGGTCTCAGCGAACATGCAAGCTCGGCCATATTTCTTGCTTGCACGAGCACTTTGAGTTTTTGTCATCAGAGCGAGCAACAAGAACAACTAACTAAAAAAACAGTTATAATTCCTAATTTAAATAGAAGATCTTAGGTATTGAGTTGAGGCCGCGGTATGTTAAGCTGACAGTGAGTTGCTTGTTTTAAATAAAAACATATGACTTCAGTAGAAGTAAATTGACTCGCAAAGGAAAAACAGCATTCGAGCAGTTCACTTTTTTTTCTGAGAGGCTTCAACCGAATCCTTACCACAAACATCCCTAACTCTTTAGATAACATGATCAGCCGCGAACTTATAACCTTATTATGATTTCAGCTTTGTTTTTTAATTTTTATACACTCTTTTATTCTATCTTATTCTCGCAAACTTTGATCTATTCTTATTATAACTATAAAAGCCTTTGACTTTTTCAAAGCAAATAAAATCGTGTCTATATCAAGAATCCCGAAACTCCGACCAGTTTTTGTTCGACGTTCGAGCTATCTGGATTCAAATGCAAAAGGTTAATATTTCGGGATAAATCCACCATTTTTCAAACAGACTACAATTATTCAGTTTCTTTCGGGGGAAATATTCTTCCTTTCTGGAATTGTTAGTAATTCGAACGAAATCACGTAAGAAAAATTCGCATAGAAAATAACGTAGCCTTAGTAGGTAGTAGTTGCGGACCAAGGGGTTCCGGGAAATACAAGTTTTGAGTTCCTTTGAGTTCCTCAAATTTATCTCCAGCCATGATATGTTAAATTGGCCGTTGTCGACCGTCCTTTGAAAAATCCTGGATCCCCCCCCCCATCTGAGGTGGGACGCGTAAAATATATATCTGTATTACCCGATTTCGATTTGAACAAAAAATCGATGAATGAATTTTGACAATTAGATAACCAGGTTATCTAACAAAACTAATTAACATTTGCGTAAATTCAATTTTAAATTACGCCTAGTGATCTATGACCTTATCCTTTAAACCCGCTGTTTAAACAGTAAATACCAATTGAAAAAAAGGGGGGGGGGGGAGAAAGAAGACTATTTGTTTTGAAATGCCACAACCTTTGCAGGAGTCTTTTCTCGGTAATTTATTATTCTTATAAGATACTTTATTTGACACTCTTTGAAATGTGTCGTTATTCTTATCGCAATAATATGTAACAAACCTGACAGACACTTCATATCAGACCGCAAGACATGTTTACACCTGGTGAAGTGGGAACGTGAAAAGGAGTGCAAACAAAAGAAGAAATTGCTCAGTTTGTATTTTTTGCTTTACATGTTTTTATGATCAAACGGAAACAGATGGTTCAGAAACTCTATACAAAGAAGGAAATGGATATTAACAAAAAAACTGTATGACGCAATATCATTTTTCATTTAAGTTGGTGAGGTTGAAGCTGTTCCATTAAGGGTAAAGTTTCTTGTTAAAGTAAATCTAATATCTCTGAGTGTGTCGTTTCGCTTTGGCATCCTATACTCTGTCTAACCCGATTGCGGAACACACACCCACATGGATCTAAACTCTGGTTCAGACCACTTCGAGTTTTTCGGAAGTCACTCTGCAGTTTGTTGCCGATGAAGTTTATCCGTGACAAACCGGCTATGCCAGATATATATATACTGATGAGTGATAACAAGGACGAAACAGCTGCCCATGCTTGTCGAACCTCACGGAGTTGTCTGGCAGTGATAGCGGTCAGGAGATCTTAATCTAGTACGTGTTTTGGTAATCTTTAACGAGCGCGCTCAGTTCTTGGGGCTTGATGAAATAACGCGGGATTTTAAATGTAAGCCAAAACGCTTGATACATCTCCTTGCCAGGTAATAGTTGCGCAATTTGTTAAAATCTTCAATATTTGCTCGGAGCGAGCGCAGCGCAGCGCCGCGTCACGTGGTCTTCTCATTCTTGGCGAATTACCTTGGAGTTATTTTTACTAAGGTCAAGCTATGAATTGTCTAAATTACCTTCGTATGAGTTCTCGCGGATTTCAAAGTGTAATTTTCACTGGTGTGAGATCATTTTCACTGCCGTTATCCAGGCGGGTAAAAAAAGCAACCTAATGCCTATTACGGCGGGTAGTAAAATCAACCCAATGCCTATGGACTGGTGGCGTATTGGTTCAAATGATCGCAGTCCAAACCCCAATGACTGATGGCTGTATGGCTTTGTGTAAAGAAACAGAGCCTACAAAATTATACAATGCTATACAAATGCAATTCAATGCTATTCAAATGCCATTCAATGCTATACAAATGCTATTTAATACTATACAAATGCTACACATAATACTAATCTAAAAATCAGCTGGCCCAATGCCTAACATGGCGGGAATATAATATTAAGATGGGTAGAAATTTGTTACAAAATGCCAGTGAGTCTAATTACAAATTGCCAATTATTGACAGCATTCAAATCACAACTTTGAAAGCTGCTGTGACCTCAGACTGATGTATTTGTCTGCCTAGCCAGGATTTTTAACAAGGGGGGGGGGGGGGGTACCAAAATACCCTTTAAAGGCATGTATTTTAGATACTGTCTCATACATTTACTGTATTTTTGGCTGATAGAAGGGGACCCGGCCCCCCTGGGCCATCCCCCTGGCTACGGCCCTGTGCCCCCAATTCATTCAAGTTAAATGATCTTGCAAACAACGAAAAAAATCATTTTGTTGTCTTGAAAATTGAATTGGTAGTTTTATCAGCCAATTTTATCGCCTGGCTAAAACAATGAAGTCATGTGTATTCATAGAACAACAATACTCTTACAGAAGTAATGGCTATCGATTCAGTTCCAATGTTAGAAAAACTGGCTCTGAATTTCCAAATTTAAGATGGTTCATGGAACATAAACAGGAAAATAAACAAGAATGCTTCAGCTTTACAAATCTGAGTGTTTGTTTCTATTTACGATTATTTGCCTATTTGTGTAATACCCATGTAGCACTGCTGGAAAGACACATTCTCCGGGTGCAAATTGGTTAAAATCAGGTGTAAATCGAACATGTTTAAACCTAAAAAGGTCAATCTCTTTCAGGATGGGAAACAGTACGTTTTCTCCCGAAGACACCGAGGACCATCAAGTCCCGTTCCCCGCTCTCGTGGCTATCCTATCTCCGATGTCCCTAGGGACCATATGTGGCAACCTACTTGTGCTCATCTCCATATGGACCCAGCCTTCGCTACAGCTGCCCAACTTCATGGCCATAGGCAGTCTAGCGATGGCAGACCTACTTGTAGGCGTCTTTGCCATGCCCGCTTATGTCATCAAAAAATCCCCTCTCGTCCTCGGTGAATTCTGGGAAGGCTTCGTGTGTGACGTGTTCAGGTTCTCGTACTTTCTGTCGGGATACGCGTCCATCTTGAGTCTATGCATCATCAGCATAGATCGCATGCTCACCATACGGAACCCGCTGACTTACCACACTCTGGTCACGCAATACCGCGTGACTGTCACGCTAGTGGTTGCGTGGATCGATGCTATCGGGATATCCGTGTTACCGTTTCTCCCTACCGGGGTCCCCCAAGGTCTGCCTTGTCATTACAGCCCCGCTGGTTGGTGGAGCATAATGGTTATTGTGACGAATGTGGTGGTGCCTTTTGTGATTATAATGCTGTGTTATACCGATATGTACTGCACGGCTCGTGGCCATCTGCGGAGAATACAGACCCATAATACGCACAGTCGGCAATCCTCGCAAGACAAGCGACAACGATCGGGAACCAGAACTATATCAATTGTCATCGGACTTTTCGTCATCTCCTGGTTCCCATCTTGTGTGTACTATTTCCTGAAAGAAGTCTGCGACGCCTGTTACCCACCATCCTTTGCGCCCTTGGAAGGGATCTTTAACTCGTTAGCAAAACTGATGACTTTTGCGGGCTCGTTTTGGAATCCGCTGATATATTGCTGGCGCAGTTCGGAATTCAGGTCAGCGTTCTTGCGCATTTTGAGCAGGCGCAAGGTACGTTTGCGTCCCATTCAGTCCTTCTCTATGGTATCAAGACATCAGTAGTACGCTCAGTCAGTCTCAGGACGCATTTGACGTTAACTAAAAAATGCTGTTCCTTGCGCTTTTGGAGTTAGCTAACTCATTCTCCTGACAGAGCTCGATATGTTTTTCTCCATGACAATCTACGAAGGCAAAGGGAGGGAATATGCAATAGAGTATGACAGCGATATGTGACAGCGGCCCTCAGTTCAATGGTAGGGCAATTTTGTCAATTCGCCATAGCGAAACGAGTAGCGAGCTCAGCTTTCTCTTATTTGACGACTTTTGCGCGCAAAAAGCTTTGAAGTCGAGGCCTTTTGCCGGCTGCTCGCCCCAGCTCACTGATGAAAATGAACCTCGGCTATTGATACGTTTTTACCATAGTTCTTTGGGCGCGCGCAAGATTAGAGAGATGTTGTGCGTGCGTCACAATGGTTGTCATAGGGACAAAATAGGCAAACAGGGTTGCAAATGAAATTCTACTACAAAAAATATTTACCGAGAAACTAAACGGAGAAATAGGGTAAGTTATCCCTGTCATTCGCGATTAAACACTATGAAGATTTTCGCTGCCAAAATTGAAGAACTCAGAGGCGCATTTTATTTCCACTTTTCGTGCAACCTACAAAAGAGAGGTCTTGTGTGACGTCGTTTTGGTTTTATTTGACAATTTCACTTTCTAAAATATTATTATCCATATTGATGCTTCAGGAATATAATGCGTCGTATTGATTTAAAATTTCAGGGATTCAAGTAGATTCAGTTCGTTACTGAATTATTAGCATTAATTTTTGTATTTTTGTGGTGTAAAAGATTCGTTTCACAAGTTCCAGCTCCTAAAGTCTTTATGTAATGTCTGCTTTTCACTTTTTCTCCATAAAGCTTACCAATAGCTCACATTTATAAACAAATTTATTTACAAAATAAAAACAGAATACATAATCTGTAGTTTATCGCAAAAATTCAAATACAGAATACCCTACATAAAATAATGTTTAATGAGAACAAAAAAAAAACATTTAAAATAGAATCTTGTCAATTGTTTAACAGCACTGGAAAAAACAACATTTGTATATCGTTTTGTTAAAACCTATGTACAGTACAAGATTGGGCGAGAGAAATAAAATATTGAGCTATAAACTAAAGCGGACATGGATGTGTCAGGTCGGAGCAGCCACAAGTCCAGCCGGCCCTTTCCCTAGCTGCTGTCCTCCGACATTACTCTCGAGTGGCTTGAAACCCAATTCTTCCGTCGGGACACCGAACGATGTGAGCTTAGCTTCGTATGTGCGGATTAAATCGTTGTGCGCCTGTGAATAGAGGGTTGTGGTTAAAAACAATTTAAGGGAGACCTCAAAAGCACAGGTAATTAAAAGTAAGACAACGTAACAAATTTGTGAACAACTCGCTAGGCCAACTCGCGGAGCCAGCCCGTGAACACCCTATTCGGTTGTCAGGCGCGCGCCTTATCTGGGAACCATAGGTTATAATATTAATAATATTTTTGTATTACTTTTACATTGCTTACCTTACAAACGCGTGCCAATTCGTATTGTAAATCTTTGATTGCACTGTTCTTGGAATCAAGCACATCCTGTAAACAAACGATGCGGTTAAGTAGAGGTTCCTTTTTTTGTATGAAAATGTGGACATTGCTGTAGGTTTGTAAAGGAAAAGGAAAGACATTTAGATAAATAAGCGGATAAACGAACCTCGAGTTTTCTGGTGACCACCGTTAATGCCGTAGGGTCAAGGTTTGAAGCGGAAAGAACTTCGTTCAGCTGTGCTTCCTGAAAGAGGCGGGAAAAAACACAATAAAGACATGGTCCCAAACTATAGAAACAGTAAAAAATATACTTGGCTGATACTGGAGCGGTGGCCTACTCCCTCTATGTGGAGTAGAGGATGGAGGAGGATCAAAGAGGGGTGGAGTAGACAGATGGATGGAACAAAGGTAGGAGGAAGAGAAGGAGCGAAAGACTCAAAAAGAGGAGAAGATGCCGAAAGAGAAGGAGAATGTGGGATGAGGTGGAACTGTTATTGGAGGAGTAGAAGAAATAGGTCGAGCGATCGGCTTGAGGGGTAGAAAAGGAGCAAAGGTCGATAGATGTCGATATAGGGGGATGGGATGAGGTAGAGCGATCGGCGTAAGGAAGAGGAGAAACACGAGCAAAGGTCGATAGATGTCGATATAGGGGGAGGGAATGTGGTAGAGCGATCGGCGTAAGGAAGAGGAGGAACACGAGCAAAGGTCGATAGATGTCGATATAGGGGGAGGGAATGTGGTAGAGCGATCGGCGTAAGGAAGAGGAGGAACACGAGCAAAGGTCGAAAGAGGAGGATGGGGTGGAGGCGGAACTGTTATTGGAGGAGAAATAGGTGGAGAAACTGGAGCTTGGAGGAGGAACCCGGTGCAGATGTGGTCGAAGGAGGAAGAAATGAGGCTTGATAGGGAAAAAGCGGTGGATGTTTGAGAAAGAGGATCAGGCGGAGCGGTCAGCCTGAGAAGGGGGGAGAAGATGGTAACGTTTAGATACAGACGATGGAGGATAAAGAATGAGGCAGCATAAGGAAGTAAAAAAAAAAAATAAAAAGAGACACGTTATGATGAGACAGCGGATAAGATGAAAGGTGGGTGTAGAGAAGAAAGCAGGAACAAGGGTGGGGTCAGCAGATAACGTACCTTTTTCTCCAGGGTGTCGGCAAGTGCAGTCAATTTTTTCTCAAGAAGCAGGTTCTTGAAGTTACTCTTCTGTTGGACCTCGTGGATCGCCTTCACAAACTTGCCATAGAGCTCGTCCCGCTCGCTCTGAGTCTAACATTAAACACATACTTTCAGTCATGCAATCATGTTCTCCCACGCTGACACTAGAGGCCATTACAAGAATGCAGTGGACCCTTAATAAAAAGGCTGTCCAGTAAATGGAGAACCGTTGTATGAGGGTCCCACTTATATCTAGTTATCTTTTAATCCTGCAGAACCCATTTAACACATTCTAATTTTTTTTACTGTTCTGTCTAATCTTAGTGGGTAATGTAGCCTACTTCTAAAGAGGTTTCTTTGGGAATCTAGTTAGGGGTGTGTAATAGGTGGCTGCAATCAGGCTGGCATTCATGTCTTCGTGCAACCAGCCTGACTTTGTCCATACAGAGCAGAAAGTTTGGAAGTAGAGAGACCAATGATGGCAGACCTAACGTTTTGTACCTGAGCAAAGCGCTGTTGTAGAACCTCGTGTTCCCAGTGCAAACTGTGTAGTTCGTCCTCTTGGACCTTTAGCCGTGCCTTAGCGCTCTGAAGACAACACCATAGGGAAATAAGGGATCGAATACAAACACAGGGTACTTCAAGAGTAGACACAAGGAAATAAAAGAGAGATCGATACAAACACAGGGTACTTCAAGGGTAGACACAAGGAAATAAAAGAGAGATCGAATACAAACACAGGGTACTTCAAGAGTAGACACAAGGAAACAATAGAGAGATCGAATACAAACACATGGTACTTCAAGAGTAGACACAAGGAAATAATAGAGAGATCGAATACAAACACAGGGTACTTCAAGGGTAGACACAAGGAAATGATAGAGGATCGAATACAAACACAGGGTACTTCAAGGGTAGAAACAAGGAAATTATAGAGAGATCGAATACAAACACAGGGTACTTCAAGGGTAGACACAAGGAAATGATAGAGGATCGAATACAAACACAGGGTACTTCAAGGGTAGAAAGAAGGAAATAATGGAGAGATCGAATAAAAACTAAGAGTACTTCAAGGGTTGACAAGCCAAGGGAATTAATATACAGGGATCAAACATGAACACAGGGTAGACAAGCCAAGTGATATGATAGAGGGATTCAAAGATACCCTTTCTCTGTTGTTGTAGTTCTTACCGCTAATGATGCCTTGTCTTTCTCGTAGTTGGCAAGCTAAACAAAGAAATAATTTTGTCAATTTTTTGGCAATATTTAGAAGAGTTAAGAGATGTTTGCAAAATCTTGTGGGTGCAATTTATATAAGTTTATTTTGATAATTGAGCAAAATCGTATTGAGAGCCAAGGGACCGAAACAGTCTTCCAAGAACGATCTGTTTTCTCTATATCTATTCTTACTGCGACAATCAAAACAAGTCTAGTCTAACTTGGTAAACGTTAACGTTAATCTTTTCTCATTGTATTCGTACTGCGAAATTTAGAATAAGGCAAGGCAAACGAGTACGAAGTGAATGTGAGACAAGAACGAACTATGATATCATTGTATTCGTACTGCGAAATTTAGAATAAGGCAAGGCTAACGTGAACGAAGTAAATGTGAATGGGCCGGACACAAGAACGACCCATGTCTCGTTGTATTCGTACTTCGAAATTCAGAAAAAGGCAACGTTAAAGTGGAAATCGTGAACGGTAGATAGCACCATGTAGGAGGGGGGGGGGATATGCACCTGTTTCCTAAGCTCCTCGACTTCTTCGCGCGCCTTCTGCAGGGGTTCTGTCAGTCGCTTGTTCTCCGCCATTATCTCGTTCATCTGCTTCTCCATTCGCTCCTCCTTCTTCTTCATCTCCTCAACTTGTTCCTGTATCACAAGAACACGTGAAAATCAACACAAGAACACGTGAAAATCAACACAAGACGACGTGAAAATCAACACAAGAACACGTGAAAATCAACACAAGAACGCGTGAAAATCAACACAAGAACACGTGAAAATCAACACAAGAACACGTGAAAATCAACACAAGAACACGTGAAAATCAACACAAGACGACGTGAAAATCAACACAAGAACACGTGAAAATCAACACAAGACGACGTGAAAATCAACACAAGAACACGTGAAAATCAACACAAGACGACGTGAAAATCAACACAAGAACACGTGAAAATCAACACAATAACACGTGAAAATCAACACAAGAACACGTGAAAATCAGCACAAGACGACGTGAAAATCAACACAAGAACACGTGAAAATCAACACAAGAACGCGTGAAAATCAACACAAGAACACGTGAAAATCAACACAAGACGACGTGAAAATCAACACAAGAACACGTGAAAATCAACACAAGAACACGTGAAAATCAACACAAGAACACGTGAAAATCAACACAAGAACACGTGAAAATCAACACAAGAACACGTGAAAATCAACACAAGAACACGTGAAAATCAACACAAGAACGCGTGAAAATCAACACAAGAACACGTGAAAATCAACACAAGACGACGTGAAAATCAACACAAGAACACGTGAAAATCAACACAATAACACGTGAAAATCAACACAAGACGACGTGAAAATCAACACAATAACACGTGAAAATCAACACAAGACGACGTGAAAATCAACACAAGAACACGTGAAAATCAACACAATAACACGTGAAAATCAACACAAGACGACGTGAAAATCAACACAAGAACACGTGAAAATCAACACAAGAACACGTGAAAATCAACACAAGAACACGTGAAAATCAACACAAGAACACGTGAAAATCAACACAAGAACACGTGAAAATCAACACAAGAACACGTGAAAATCAACACAAGAACACGTGAAAATCAACACAAGAACACGTGAAAATCAACACAAGAACACGTGAAAATCAACACAAGAACACGTGAAAATCAACACAAGACGACGTGAAAATCAACACAAGAACACGTGAAAATCAACACAAGAACACGTGAAAATCAACACAAGAACACGTGAAAATCAACACAAGAACACGTGAAAATCAACACAAGAACACGTGAAAATCAACACAAGAACACATGAAAATCAACACAAGAACATGTGAAAATCAACACAAGAACACGTGAAAATCAACACAAGACGACGTGAAAATCAACACAAGAACACGTGAAAATCAACACAATAACACGTGAAAATCAACACAAGAACACGTGAAAATCAACACGAGACGACGTGAAAATCAACACAAGAACACGTGAAAATCAACACAATAACACGTGAAAATCAACACAAGAACACGTGAAAATCAACACAAGACGACGTGAAAATCAACACAAGAACACGTGAAAATCAACACAAGAACACGTGAAAATCAACACAAGAACACATGAAAATCAACACAAGAACATGTGAAAATCAACACAAGAACACGTGAAAATCAACACAAGAACACGTGAAAATCAACACAAGAACATGTAAAAATAAACACAAGAACACGTGAAAATCAACACAAGACGACGTGAAAATCAACACAAGAACACGTGAAAATCAACACAATAACACGTGAAAATCAACACAAGAACACGTGAAAATCAACACGAGACGACGTGAAAATCAACACAAGAACACGTGAAAATCAACACAAGAACACGTGAAAATCAACACAAGAACACGTGAAAATCAACACAAGACGACGTGAAAATCAACACAAGAACACGTGAAAATCAACACAAGACGACGTGAAAATCAACACAAGAACACGTGAAAATCAACACAATAACACGTGAAAATCAACACAAGACGACGTGAAAATCAACACAAGAACACGTGAAAATCAACACAAGAACACGTGAAAATCAACACAAGAACACGTGAAAATCAACACAAGAACACGTGAAAATCAACACAAGAACACGTGAAAATCAACACAAGAACACGTGAAAATCAACACAAGACGACGTGAAAATCAACACAAGAACACGTGAAAATCAACACAATAACACGTGAAAATCAACACAAGACGACGTGAAAATCAACACAAGACGACGTGAAAATCAACACAAGAACACGTGAAAATCAACACAAGAACACGTGAAAATCAACACAAGAACACGTGAAAATCAACACAAGACGACGTGAAAATCAACACAAGAACACGTGAAAATCAACACAAGACGACGTGAAAATCAACACAAGAACACGTGAAAATCAACACAATAACACGTGAAAATCAACACAAGACGACGTGAAAATCAACACAAGAACACGTGAAAATCAACACAAGACGACGTGAAAATCAACACAAGACGACGTGAAAATCAACACAATAACACGTGAAAATCAACACAAGACGACGTGAAAATCAACACAAGAACACGTGAAAATCAACACAAGAACACGTGAAAATCAACACAAGAACACGTGAAAATCAACACAAGAACACGTGAAAATCAACACAAGAACACGTGAAAATCAACACAAGAACACGTGAAAATCAACACAAGAACACGTGAAAATCAACACAAGAACACGTGAAAATCAACACAAGAACACATGAAAATCAACACAAGAACATGTGAAAATCAACACAAGAACACGTGAAAATCAACACAAGACGACGTGAAAATCAACACAAGAACACGTGAAAATCAACACAAGAACACGTGAAAATCAACACAAGACGACGTGAAAATCAACACAAGAACACGTGAAAATCAACACAATAACACGTGAAAATCAACACAAGACGACGTGAAAATCAACACAAGAACACGTGAAAATCAACACAAGAACACGTGAAAATCAACACAATAACACGTGAAAATCAACACAAGAACACGTGAAAATCAACACAAGAACACGTGAAAATCAACACAAGAACACGTGAAAATCAACACAAGAACACGTGAAAATCAACACAAGAACACGTGAAAATCAACACAAGAACACGTGAAAATCAACACAAGAACACGTGAAAATCAACACAAGAACACGTGAAAATCAACACAAGAACATGTGAAAATCAACACAAGAACACGTGAAAATCAACACAAGACGACGTGAAAATCAACACAAGAACACGTGAAAATCAACACAATAACACGTGAAAATCAACACAAGAACACGTGAAAATCAACACGAGACGACGTGAAAATCAACACAAGAACACGTGAAAATCAACACAAGAACACGTGAAAATCAACACAAGAACACGTGAAAATCAACACAAGACGACGTGAAAATCAACACAAGAACACGTGAAAATCAACACAAGACGACGTGAAAATCAACACAAGAACACGTGAAAATCAACACAATAACACGTGAAAATCAACACAAGACGACGTGAAAATCAACACAAGAACACGTGAAAATCAACACAAGAACACGTGAAAATCAACACAAGAACACGTGAAAATCAACACAAGAACACGTGAAAATCAACACAAGAACACGTGAAAATCAACACAAGAACACGTGAAAATCAACACAAGACGACGTGAAAATCAACACAAGAACACGTGAAAATCAACACAAGAACACGTGAAAATCAACACAAGAACACGTGAAAATCAACACAAGACGACGTGAAAATCAACACAAGAACACGTGAAAATCAACACAAGAACACGTGAAAATCAACACAAGAACACGTGAAAATCAACACAAGACGACGTGAAAATCAACACAAGAACACGTGAAAATCAACACAAGAACACGTGAAAATCAACACAAGAACACGTGAAAATCAACACAAGACGACGTGAAAATCAACACAAGAACACGTGAAAATCAACACAAGACGACGTGAAAATCAACACAAGAACACGTGAAAATCAACACAATAACACGTGAAAATCAACACAAGACGACGTGAAAATCAACACAAGAACACGTGAAAATCAACACAAGAACACGTGAAAATCAACACAAGAACACGTGAAAATCAACACAAGAACACGTGAAAATCAACACAAGAACACGTGAAAATCAACACAAGAACACGTGAAAATCAACACAATAACACGTGAAAATCAACACAAGAACACGTGAAAATCAACACAAGAACACGTGAAAATCAACACAAGAACACGTGAAAATCAACACAAGACGACGTGAAAATCAACACAAGAACACGTGAAAATCAACACAAGACGACGTGAAAATCAACACAAGAACACGTGAAAATCAACACAATAACACGTGAAAATCAACACAAGACGACGTGAAAATCAACACAAGAACACGTGAAAATCAACACAAGACGACGTGAAAATCAACACAAGACGACGTGAAAATCAACACAATAACACGTGAAAATCAACACAAGACGACGTGAAAATCAACACAAGAACACGTGAAAATCAACACAAGAACACGTGAAAATCAACACAAGAACACGTGAAAATCAACACAAGAACACGTGAAAATCAACACAAGAACACGTGAAAATCAACACAAGAACACGTGAAAATCAACACAAGAACACGTGAAAATCAACACAAGAACACATGAAAATCAACACAAGAACATGTGAAAATCAACACAAGAACACGTGAAAATCAACACAAGACGACGTGAAAATCAACACAAGAACACGTGAAAATCAACACAAGAACACGTGAAAATCAACACAAGACGACGTGAAAATCAACACAAGAACACGTGAAAATCAACACAATAACACGTGAAAATCAACACAAGACGACGTGAAAATCAACACAAGAACACGTGAAAATCAACACAAGAACACGTGAAAATCAACACAAGAACACGTGAAAATCAACACAATAACACGTGAAAATCAACACAAGAACACGTGAAAATCAACACAAGAACACGTGAAAATCAACACAAGAACACGTGAAAATCAACACAAGAACACGTGAAAATCAACACAAGAACACGTGAAAATCAACACAAGAACACGTGAAAATCAACACAAGAACACGTGAAAATCAACACAAGAACACGTGAAAATCAACACAAGAACATGTGAAAATCAACACAAGAACACGTGAAAATCAACACAAGACGACGTGAAAATCAACACAAGAACACGTGAAAATCAACACAATAACACGTGAAAATCAACACAAGAACACGTGAAAATCAACACGAGACGACGTGAAAATCAACACAAGAACACGTGAAAATCAACACAAGAACACGTGAAAATCAACACAAGAACACGTGAAAATCAACACAAGACGACGTGAAAATCAACACAAGAACACGTGAAAATCAACACAAGACGACGTGAAAATCAACACAAGAACACGTGAAAATCAACACAATAACACGTGAAAATCAACACAAGACGACGTGAAAATCAACACAAGAACACGTGAAAATCAACACAAGAACACGTGAAAATCAACACAAGAACACGTGAAAATCAACACAAGAACACGTGAAAATCAACACAAGAACACGTGAAAATCAACACAAGAACACGTGAAAATCAACACAAGACGACGTGAAAATCAACACAAGAACACGTGAAAATCAACACAATAACACGTGAAAATCAACACAAGACGACGTGAAAATCAACACAAGACGACGTGAAAATCAACACAAGAACACGTGAAAATCAACACAAGAACACGTGAAAATCAACACAAGAACACGTGAAAATCAACACAAGACGACGTGAAAATCAACACAAGAACACGTGAAAATCAACACAAGAACACGTGAAAATCAACACAAGACGACGTGAAAATCAACACAAGAACACGTGAAAATCAACACAAGAACACGTGAAAATCAACACAAGAACACGTGAAAATCAACACAAGAACACGTGAAAATCAACACAATAACACGTGAAAATCAACACAAGACGACGTGAAAATCAACACAAGAACACGTGAAAATCAACACAAGAACACGTGAAAATCAACACAAGAACACGTGAAAATCAACACAAGAACACGTGAAAATCAACACAAGAACGCGTGAAAATCAACACAAGAACACGTGAAAATCAACACAAGAACACGTGAAAATCAACACAAGACGACGTGAAAATCAACACAAGAACACGTGAAAATCAACACAAGAACACGTGTAAATCAACACAAGAACACGTGAAAATCAACACAAGAACACGTGAAAATCAACACAAGAACACGTGAAAATCAACACAAGAACACATGATTATCAACATAAGAACACATGAAATTCAACGCACGAACACATGTAAATTAACACAACACGACTTGAAAATGAACACGTGGTAATCAGCGCATAAATCGGCACAAGAACACGCACAAATTAACACATGAGCACGTGGAAATAAGCAGACAAGAACACACAAAGGCACATGCACACTTGAAAATAAGCGTGAACACGCACAAACCAGCCCATAAACACGTTTCACAAATGATTGAAACTGCTTTCCCAAGAGAAAGGAACAAGGAAAAGAACACCATTGAGCAAACTTCAACCAAGCGTTTATTTCTACGGTCTGTGACGTCCTGATGAAGACGCCATCTCTCGACAAGCCAAACCCACCTTTAGAGAATTGATAAGGGCCAGGTTGTTAAGAGTGATGTCGTTGTAATAGTTCTTAATGTCGCTGAACGCTTTTTCGTGGTTTTTCATCAGAGTGTTTATCTGGCCATTCTTGCGCTATGAGTGAAAACGAAAACAGTTATTAGACATGCATTAGACTGATGGGTGATCCATGTGATGTGTACCCTGAGTACCAGAGCCACCAGACTTCTCTCGTCCAGTGACGCTCAGCCAAATGGCTGAGTGGCTATGTGATGGTCAGCAATTCAGAGAAGAAGAAACCATAAATGTCGCAAGCGAGTAGTCGCTCCTTGCTCCCTAAAGCGACTAAGAAATCACGTGACTGTTTGGGTGCCAAACTCGCGCGCCTCAGGTTAGGCGGTAAAATGACGACAACAAAAGTAACTTATTCAGCTCTGACGAACCAGCCAGAAAGTTTAAGAAACTTGCTTATTTTCATTAAAATCTCATATTTTTTTTCTTCGCTGTCAGGCGTGACGGCCGAAGCAGTTTCTGTGTTTTGGCGTTAATTTCCAACCAAAATTGTCACGTTATTTCTCAGTGCAAGTTGCATATTTCTCCAGTGAAAGATCAAAATAAAACAACTGCGGGATTCCACAACTTGTCTATTATCCAGATTAATCATTTTTTTAAAACTATATAATCTACTATTAACAATTAACAATTCTTAATCTTTGGGATTTCATTTATCTGATATCTATGGCCTATCTATGGACGCGATCTTCCTCTACCGGGTCGGTCGCGTCGCACTTGCCGGCCCGTCGGAGGGTGGGTGGGGCGTTACGCTGCTTAAACATCTTTACTGGCTGTAACTGGCGAACTCTCATCGTCTCTAATCTGGCGACCAACCGCTCGAGCTCCACCGTTGCTCGACGCCGTGCTTGGAAACGCTCGGGTCCACTGTCGGCTCGTCGCCGCGCCTCAAAATGCTCGGTTCCATGGTCACTGAAAATCTCCTCGACTTGTCTTCGCACTGACAAATGCTCGGGTCCACCCTCGGCTCGTCGCCGCGCCTCGAAATGCTCGGTTCCCTGGTCATTAAAAATCTCCTCGACTTGTCTTCGTACTGACAAATGCTCGGGTCCACCCTCGGCTCGCTGTCGGTTGACATTCTCGTCGCCTTGTCGTCGTTCTGATAAACTCTTGGTTCCGTTTTCGACTCGTCTTCGTGCCAGCAGACGTACAGGTTCTTTTTCCAGTCGGTTCGGTGCCACTAAACGCGCAAGTTCCTCATCGCGTTGTGTTCGCGCTACCAAAGGTCTGGGTCGATGTTCAAGTTTGTGTTCACGGTTGTCTTGGTCGCGCTTCCATGCTTGCTTAAATCAATACTGTACAGTATATCGGTAGTAAACATTTTTTTGGGACCTTACATACCTCTTCAATCTCATGAATTTCTGTTTTTCTTCTAAGCTCCAGTTCCTCTCTCAAAGCTTTCATCTTCTTGTCATATTTTGCTTCAATTTCTGCAGAGGTCAGACCAAAATCAGATTATTGTTTTTTGTTTATCCATCAGTACTCCCCCCTCCCCCCACACATAAAATATAAACCTGTGGCAAACATCTACCCTGGCTTAGGTCTTACAGAGACAGGGAAAAAGAAATGGCAAGTTTTCCCAAAGTAAGCTTAACTTCGGTAAGCTTGAATTTTTGCATAGAGGTTCCTTATGTTATGCAAACTAACATATCAAAAAGTGCAATTTTCAAATGTTCAAAGCATGAATTCTCCTCGTTTTTTGGGAGAAGTCGGGCTCTGATCAGAAATTAAGCCAACTTTGCTCGCTAATATCTAAATTTCATATCTTCTAAATCTCTTTAAAATTTGGAATTAAGCTTTTGGTCAGAAAAACTCCTTGTAAGCGGAATCTTGAGCTTAATTATAGAGAATTTGAAAATTTCATGCCATTTTTTTGCTCTGTCTCTTACAGATTTTCCTGCAAATTACCAGGTGCAGGAAGGATATGGGAAAGCCACTACAATATTTCCAATTGAAATTGGAATATAATATGTATAGATGAAGAGAAAAAAATCGTCACTAGACAGTGAGGCTGTAGCCTCAAAACGTCTGTTAATATATATCCTTTCTAGCACTACTCAAATCTATAATCACACTTCTCCTATAATAACTAAATCCTGTAACAAGTAAGGGTTAGATAATGGTCACGAGTGTTCTATGGGATTTAGGGTAGGAATTAACAAAGAGATTTTTGTTAATGAGTGTCCAAAATTTCATAGAACATGCGAAAATTAACACTGCCACGAGACATTTCGAAATGCTTTCATACTATATGTCAGTGGCAAAACAGCATCATTAAATGTAAAACAATTAAAATAATATCTAACTGTTGAAGGCTATTGTATGGTTGTCAACTAATTTTCAACATCATTAGGCAATACTGACAGGTCAATTGTGTGCGAAATAAAACTAGATTTCTCGCTCTGTTGGAATTCTAGTCATCACTGCAAGACTTGAAGCAGAAGCGTGTGGTTTTAAAAACCATTTGGCAAAAAAAGGAAGCAAAGAGAAAGTGGGAACGAATCCCCCATAAAAAACATGAAGAAGTATGGTATGCAGACAAAAGAAGAAAAAGACAAAATAAGAAAATGATAAGAAAACGATAAACCGATGTCTTCGGGTGTTATCTCTTTGCTTCCATCCCTGAGCTATGTTGATAGAAATATTTGTGAATAACTTTAATATTAGTAAACACAATTAAAATTGCATTTTTGCCTTCTTTTTTTTTCTCTAGGATGTGAAGCTGTTGAGGATTTTGAATAACAGGAACATTTCTCAGTGAAGTTTGTAGTTAGTAGTCATCTACTTACAGTAATAATTATTGCCTAAGTTGCAACTTAGGGAATACAAATCACTAACCACTAATTACTAACTACATTCTCTACTATTCCCCTATTGCTCAATGCCCTTGCCGCTTGACACCTTAATTACTATGAGATTTATGGGGTTCAAATGGAGGGTGCTGATTGGTCGAGTGGCAGTGATCACTTTCTAAGGACTATTAGCTACTTTATACAACACCTTATTGCTTATATTTAACAATGATTATAACCTGTGTTATTACCCGTGCGAGATGGATTCCTAGGTTTTTAGAAATTCCTAGGAATTTCCTAAGATTTCCTAAGTTTGATCTAAAGGTGTTTATTTTAGAATCTCCTCAAATGATGTTTGCCAATTTTGAATGAAAACAGATAAAAAGGTGTGTCAGACAAGAACTCTTTATACATATCCTTTCTCACTTAAATTAGGCTCATTATCATGTTATCATTGGTTAGAGAACCAATCACAGAGCACCCACAGTGTCATACTTCAAAATACAGATTAAAGACACATACAGAAACTAAACTGAAAAGCTTGGGAAGAGTTTTTCAACAACTTGAAACTACTAATAGGTGAGCTCCCTGCGGTCAAATAAAGACTATTGTTTTATTGAGTATTGTTATATCTAGTTTCCATTAAAGAATGATTTAATCTGAAATGTTTGGATAGAATTCACCCTTTCGGCGCATGTGTTTTACAGGGTCAAAGTCCAACAAATTGTAAACAACCCGCGAAAGTTCGGACAAGTGAAGAAGCGTATGCTTCGTACGAACAAAATGGGGACAACAAAGCATTGTCTCATGGCACCTGTAGAAATTATTCTAGTTTCCTGCAGTTGTGAAGGACAAATGGAAATTGGGACCCTGTACTAGTCTTCCATTTCTCCAGGAGAGAAAAGAAAACAGAAAGGTAGAAAGAAGCAGTGCAAACACGGTGCAAACATGAACGAAGTATACACTTCTTCAGTTGTCCGAACTTGCACGGATTGTTTACGATTTGTTGGACTTTGACCCCGTAAAACGCACATGACTTTTTAGTGCCGAAAGGGTGAATTGATAGGCAAAGAATGTAGCAAGCTATACCTTTCACTTGTCTTTCAAAATCTTGCCTCAGTCTGGTTACATGTTCGTCATGGTTCTACAAAGATGAGTTACAGTATGAAGTAAAGCAAGCAGGTAAGGGGCTTGTTTGAGGGAGGTCCTTGTTCAAGCAATTACAGTACATCAATTTAAGATAATATAATACACCAAAAACTGGTATTCGACTCTGCCAAATTTTTGTCTGGCAGAGTCGTAATACCAGTTTTTGGTGTATTATATATTTTATTCTTTTTGTTCATGAAAACGACAATGGGCTTTTTGTATTTAATATTTAAGATAAAATATATATGGTCAGGGCTGATGAATAAGATGAACCTTTTCAGTCTTCCTTTTAATGCCTCATGATATAACACTTGAAATGGGGTGATCTGAATCCAAGTAGTTTGTGAGGCAAAGAAATACAGTAACTGCAATGAATAGCATATTCTATTCAGTACTTACTCGCTTTAGATTCTTTACCACATCTTCATGCGACAACTCTTGTTCTTTCAGCTCAACCTGAATAGAACACTTGGATTTGGTAAAATATTCTTGCTATTATTATAAGAATAGAATTGAAAGCATCAAGCAGTGGGTGAAAACCAAGTGCATTACCTTTAGCGACCTCTTGTCTTTTCTAAGGTCTTGCTCAGATGTTCTATGCTCATCTTGAGCTAGACTAAGAGCAACAGAACCTGAAAGTAGAAAAAAAAGAGATAAATAAATAGATGGCCATACATATAGGTGTGTGCATCTGTTCCCTATAGGAGTATGGCTATAATGTACAAACAGGGTATGCTACAGAAGGATGTATCTAATAATAGAGATGGTGAGCATGTCTTTAGTTGCAAGAGACCCATTTTTCTTCCTGCAAGACACAAGCCATATCATCCTGCAGCTAAGTTTAAAGGCAGGCGACATTGGCAGTTAAAAATACATCATGCTGATGTTCTATGAAACCCGATTTTTAGGATCCCCATAAAATGATAGTGTTTACAGTGAACTAACTTAACAAAGGGTTAAAGTTCTTAAAACCTTTCACTTATATCAATCTAGCCAAAACAAAGCATAGATTAACTTTCAAATTCTGAAAAGGGAATTGAATTTGATTAAAATTTGAATATTGTGCAGATCTTTGAAAATTTTCCTGGCCGAGCGAAAGGAGATTGAATCGAGTGAATAATTCCAAGTTTTGGAGGGGAAATCTGAAACAAATTCTTTAAAATTAAGAGACGGCAATACCACAAAAACATTGGCGAATTGTTTTCTATTGCAATGCTACCCACAATGAAGCGAAGAATAATTTAAAGTCAAGAATTGTATGCAAAAAAGAAAATGTCGTTTTGTTGTAGGTTTCAAAAACAGTGCGAGCTCGTGAGAATGTCGCCATTCTTGATTGCGAATGCAGCACGCCAGCACAATGCAAAAACAATTCAAAGACTAAAAAATATCTACTACATTTTTCAGATTTGTTTCCTGAAGTTAAATAATCATTTGACAACCAGGTTGAGACATAGATGATGGTAAAAGTTGTAACCACACAACGTTCTTCAGCAATAACTAAGAAGACATGAAGATGGGAACTGGTCAGCGTGCACATGTTTTCTCATGTAATTTGGTTGACATCTCGATCTAGGTCACAAATGACTGGACCCGGGCCTTTCAGTTCACAGCCTTTTTTCCGAAGGTTGACCAAAATACCTCAGTATTACAGATTTTAGATATTCGCGTGAATGCGTGTTTTATAGGGTCCATACGAACGATGAAAATATATAGAATTGACAAAGTCTATCAACTCTAAAAGGTTATGTGGACTTTAAAGTAATAATCCTATGTTGGACTAAAGGGTGCATTCACAGAAGTCTTACGCAAGTAGACGAAGAGGGGAGTTGCTACCATAGAGAAATAAATAAATCAACACTGGGTTGAAGTGTTACATATGACAGATGCCTCTCTGAAAGCAAAGTCCTATGTTCGATTAGAAGATGCATTCACAATAGTTTTGAACAAGCAGAGGGGATGCTCTCACGTGAGCGCTTCTGTATATAACAACATGAGTCTGGTACACCTTTACATAAGGAGATTTAAATAACAATTACAACATATAGCCATAACAAGAAAGACATAGCACAATAGGGGTAGAAAATATGTTCCCCTGCACCATTTTATGTTCTGTCAAGCATTATTTTCAGGTATGGATATGATATATTGCTGATAATGTGGAGTAAGGATACAAAAAAAGCACAATGTCCTCTATACTCACTCTCAGCCTTGAGCTCAGCAATATTATTTTGATGTTCATAAAGTAGATGTTTCACTTTCTGTTTGTAAACTTTTATCTCCACTTGGTGGCTCTCTTCTGCTTCTTCCATTTCTCTGTCTTTATTTCTCAGCTCGGCTTTCTTTTCCTCAAATTGTCTTTTTGTAATCTCCCAAAAGGTGTTGACCTTATCTCTCTCTAGTTGGAAGTAATTCCTCTCTTCTCTCTCTCTGTCAAGTTCTTCTCTTAGTCTGACAATGTGTTCTTCAAGCTGAGAAGATAATGATGTTAGATTAGAAAACAAATTATTCCGGTAGGACTAGAGGGCTAAAAGGGGAAGGACCCAGGCTCAGCAATTTTAAAGTTATTTTTCAGAATTGCTTTGGACTACATGGTATGCTAAAAATTCAAGAAAATCATTATTTTTGTTATGCATCATTAAAAAAACATGGTAACAGAAGCATGATCTTTTCATCATCATCAGCATGTGAATAAAAATGCAACAGTCAGCCTAGGATCACCTCATACCAAAATTTGTTTTTCTTTGGCTCCTGTTGCACTTTGTAAATGCTAGCTTTTATATTTTTATTAGAGATTAGGTAGCACAATCATTAACTGTCACCACGACAAACAATGATAGCTGATAAGGGCTTTACTGATATCGCAAATGCTTCTCTTATGTTACATGAGCATGATGCGTTTTCATTGTGAATTGTCTGAAAAAGGCCCTGACCTAAAACCTCTATCATACAAAGATGAGAGTCAATGAGAGTTCCACATCTCATGGCCATTTGACAGAGCACTCTCATACAGTAGGTGTAGCGATGGGTACATTAAAATTTCGAAAGCCTTACAAAAATTCCGCAAAGTCTCAGAATCTCAGCATTTTTTACGCGTCTCAAAGTCTCGTTTTTTTTTAACATAGGGTATTGAAGTCTCATTTTTTATCTACAGTACCTCAGTCTTGGAGTCTCTAATTTTCAAATGCGACCTCAAAGTCTCTGATTTTGTTAAATGCTATTTGTTTTAAGTTGTTACCATGCTACGGGTTTCCCCTTGTGGCAACATTGTAATGCAAACTCTACTTATTTACCCATCGCTAACCCCTTCTCAGCTCTTATTCACTTTGAACATTTTCGAATTCAGCATGAGTTGGTGAGAGTTAATGCTGTTTGGTCACGTGAATGAGAGTTGATTAGAGTATGTTGGTCAACAGTTATTACAAAAAGGTGAAAAATTGAAGATAATCAGGGAAGAAAAGCACAAATATTATTTTACCTGTTCCTTGGTCATTTCCTCTGTGCTTATGCCATCAACAATGGTAGGAGTCTTAGACTTTGCTGACTTCTTTTTTCCCTTCCCCTTCTTTTTACCACTT
Source organism: Nematostella vectensis (assembly GCF_932526225.1). Classification (NCBI taxonomy): domain Eukaryota; kingdom Metazoa; phylum Cnidaria; class Anthozoa; order Actiniaria; family Edwardsiidae; genus Nematostella; species Nematostella vectensis. The sequence continues at coordinate 2,863,186 of NC_064046.1, forward strand.
TTCTTTTTAGGAGGCTGGGATTTGGAAAGGAAAGTTAAAATAACTACAATTTCAAAAGTTACAACTGAATAGCCATCAAAATAGTTGCCTTTTTTTAGATTTTGGGTTTCCTACTAGCATCGCCAACAATTTTTCATTCAACTGTAAGAAATTTAGTTAAACATATGATAATATGAAACCTATAAATACATAGAATACGAAGGTTTACCACAATATTAGGTAGATTTCATAGTAGAAAACCTTTTTCAAAACGCTTGTAAAGAAGAGTGCATCACCAGCTTATCGGCAAAATAGCATAAAATTTGTTGAGAAACACTGAAAATTTATGCAAACACGGTACTAAACTCACCATTTTGTCGCTTTTCTATGTCTCCCCTAACGTAGTAACAAACAATTGGCGATCTCTTATAAAAGTTTCAGACCCAAATTCGATCTCGGCTTCGCAGTAAATATGGCCGACCTAACGACTAGTTGCTAAGGCAACAAAGGAAAGCAGAAACCTGCGAACGCCCGGATGCAACGATTCCCGGATGAAGAATAAAAATACATTTTAGAAGGCCTACGATTTCATTTTTAAGCTAAACATTACTACAATGCGGTAGTAAAACAGAGCTAAGAATTTTGATTCGCCATGGATAAAAAAAGGAAAGAAAAAAAATAAATGTGTCGGTGGAATTCCACAGGTATCCCATGAATAATAATAGCACTCAAAATTTGTGACATTCACATGACTTTATCTGTTTATAACTGTTTATTGTTGTTCATTGTTCTAAATTTATTTCATTCTCCATCTTTTAAACCTAAATCGCCGTATTTGGAGAACGGAATCACATCTTAAAAGAACATTTTAAGCAAGCGATGACTTTCCTGTTCACGGCAAAACTTCTCGCCATCTTTTTAACAACAATTTGGATCGCGCAAAGTGTGGTTCTATCAAAACCCTTTGAAGCCCAAAGCGATGAGAAAGTTTTCCGTTTCGCCAATCTTTACGGTAATCACATGGTTTTACAGCAAGCTCCTCATCGTGCGACCGTCTGGGGCTACGGGGAACCTGGCCAGATCGTGAAAATTACGCTTGCTCCGGAACACATGATGAACTCGAAGACTATTTACAAAACTTCCGTTTCCAAGGCGTGTGAGTACCACCTGTTATAAGCGATCACTTGGTTATCTAAAATAGATAAAGTCAAGACATCTTGGTTTCACCAGTATATATTTGGCTGAAAAACCCTGATTGCTGATGCATTATTTCCCAGGCTGGGATATAGCCAATAAAGGGTAGGGCTCAATACAGTAGAACCCCGCTAACTAGAACTCGGCTAACTCCCCCCTAACTCGAACTAAGTTCGATTTCCCTTGAAGTTAATTTTGAGTCATTTTTACTCTGCTAACTCAAATTCCCCGCTAACTCGAACTCCCCGCTAACTCGAACTGATTTTTGCTTCCCCTCAGAGTTCGAGTTAGCGGGGTTCTTAGGGCTATTGATGCATGGCTATCTTTTTTACCAGGGCTGTAGCAGGGGGTGGGGCACTGGGACTATGTGCCCCCCAATATTTAAAAAAAAATATAAGGAAATGACCAGTAGGGGCGGGGCTTTGGCCTCTGCGCAGCTCTGTTTATGAAGCACCCCTTGTGCGCTTCTTCTCTAGTTGTTTTTTTTTAGTAATATTTTTGATGGTATGAAGTGCTAGTCTCCCGCGCAGCCGTCCTTTGTGTTGGTCACGCAACACTTCCTTCCTGTTGCATGACCGACACAAAGACTAATGAAGTGCTTGAATAGAGCTAAGTCTGTATTTTCTGGTAATTTTGCTCATTTCTTTTTACTGGTAACACTAGATGGCTCAGGTGATGCTGGTGTGTGGAAAGTGGCATTAGACCCACAAAAGGCTGGAGGTCCATATACAGTTCATGCCTCATCTGTGGTTAATGGGTCTGCTGTGGAAAGTCTACTTTCAGACGTGCTATTTGGAGATGTCTGGGTGTGCAGTGGACAAAGTAACATGGACTTTTCTATCACACAGGTAGTGTGTGTGCAAATTTTCCCTTCAGTCTTTTTGTCTGTCACACTGTCTGTCTGTCAGTGCTTTTATTTGTGTCTATCCACCTTTCATACTGTCTGTTGATGCTATAGCTGCAAAATAAATGTGCACCAGGCCTGTAGCCAGGATTTTGAGCAGTAGGGTTCGTTAGGGGACCATGAGCGGACTCTTTTCTCTTAGGTAGCTTGCAGTGGTACTCAATTTTCCTTCATTAGAGCAGACCGTCCAGTCGAGTGGGGCGGTTCTTGTGACCCCCCTGGCTACGGGCCTGTGCATCCACCAAAAAGTGTGTTCTTATTGCCAAATAACATACTCTATTCATCATCCTCAGGAACCAAGGGCATTGAGGTCAGCTTAACAAGGCATGAGTATGAGGTAGAACAAGGCTGATGGAGGGGGGAGGGGGTATGGGGTGGGAAAGAAAAAAAAAAGGAGCCATCCCCTCTTTGTGCCTTGTTACACTGACCTTAATGCTCTGGGTTCCCAAGGAAGTTTCTTCATATGATATCCTGACTACACACACTCTCTTTGTAAATCCTGGGTACATACATGCCTTACAAAGGCATTTACTTAGGATTGGCTGAGGGAGGGGGGGGGGGGGGGTATCAAGGTGCATCTGGTTATCAAGCTGTATTCCCTTTGCTTGAGCCTTGCTGTCAATCCTACTCAAATATCCTATCAAAATAAAGCCATTGCCATGATTTGTATTGATGATGATGATGACAAACTTTATTAAAGTGTCGAAGACCGTCTAGCTCAAGAAACGAAGACCGGACTAATATGGGGCCACAACCAAAACATCAAAATGAGAGGAAAAAAAATGTATCTGTAAATACTAAAATTGATATACTGATACTTTGTATTGATACTACTACTGCTTTATAACTGATTTAATTAATATGAGATAGAATAAAAAAAAATAATAATAATAATAAATAAAATAAATAAAAAATAAATGTAGAATTTATAAATAGTTATTAATTTTTGCACAAAGAGCAGCATTTTGTCCCATCATCAGTTAGGATGGAAATGTCGATTTCTCTTATTTGAGTTTAAAAGTATTTAAACTCGGTGACGATCTTATGGTGACCGACAGTTTCCCCCAAAGCTTTGGCCCAAGGTACCTTAAAGAGTGCTTTCCATAAGTAGTGGTGTTGTACCTTTTGAAGGGGGAGGGGAAATGAATTGAGTTTTTTTTTTTTTTTTTTGCTCTATCTTTTTTTCTGTCAAGAAGCAGGAATTGAATTGGTTAAAGGTTAGAAAATGAGACATAAGAAGGAGAGGAAGCAAAATAGAAGAATAAATAAAGAAAATCAGTATATAGTATATCCCACTCTAAAAAGAGACTCCAGTTATTCGTTTTTAATGAATAGTTTTATTTAACTATGTTTCTTAATGACTAGACTAACAACCCCAAAGAAGCAGCAGCTGAGGCCAACCACTATCCGCACATCAGGCTCTTCACTGCAGAGAGGTTTAACTCCACTTCACCCCTCTATGAGCTAAAGGCAATCCGTCAGCTGTGGTCTGTTGCCTCATCAGGTGAGAACTATGCTTAGATCAAATAATGTTGTTCCTGTTTCATCTAAAATATTAACATAATTCAGGGGCGGATCCAGGAATTCCAAAAAGGGGGGCAGCAAGGGTTTCAAGAAAAGGCGGGCTGGATTCATTGTTCTTTCAAAGATTTCCTTATATTTCTTGTTATTTTTAATCCAATTTTATATCTTAAAATAGGGGGGCATGGCCCGCTCTGTCTACCCCTAGACCTGCCCTTGTAATTTACTATAAATGCATTTATAGGTGGGGTACATCCTCTCAAAATAAAAAGGTCCACTTTTCGGGGGTAGGGAATAAACAAAATACCTAAAAGTGACATATTTCTTTGACTTTTCTATCAATGTTAGAGTGGACTTGAATGTAACAAACAATTGAGACTGATTAGAGATTTTAGATGCAAAGCCTTAGCCATGGTACTTCACAAATTATAAGGAAATGACTATGAGATGTACCCAGTACAGAGGGGAAGGGTGAACGTGCCCCCGGTGCCCCACCCCCTGCATATTTACAGGGTTATGATATATATTTTATCTATTTACAGAATAGTATTATCAATGACGTTTTGCAATCTTGAGTAATTGGAAAAAGGGACAATTTAGGCAAGGCTGTCATGCGCGCTTCTTTCTTCGCAACGCCATTTGCGCGCGCATTACCATAGAAACCTACCTCAACTACCAGAATGCAGTGCGCGCATTCTTAAGCTTGCACCAAACGAAGCGTGCGCTGCATGACGGTAGTTGAGGTAGGTTTCCATGGTGAGTGCGCGCGAATGCTTATAGCTGGAATGGCCTATTAATCCCGGTCTAGTCAATCGTTAAAAATCGATACCGATTTGGCAATCGATAAATCGAAAAAAATTGATTAGAGCTGTTTGATTTTTATCGATTGAATAAAAAAAAAACGTTTAAAATCGACCGATTTAAAAAAGTTAACGATTTTTATCGATTGATAAAGTAGTGAATGATTTTTATCGATTTATTACGAATTTTAATGCAATAGAAACCAAGCAGGTCGGCACAGCTATTTCAACCCTGACACAAGCTGATAACATGTCAGGTATTATTATATACCGAGTAAATGCTAACCAGGAAATATAATAAGCAATCGACACTACCCAACGGCCCGCATGTTTTTGCCTGACCGTCACATGTAATGCAGGCGTCTACCCGGTACCTTTTTCTCTCCTGTACACTCCCCCATTCCCCACCCTTTTTTTCTTTTTTGTTCAAAATCAGAGGGCGGCTACAAAAAAGCGCTCGAGGCTGGTTTTTCGCGATATAGACACTGGGTAAACGCCTGCAATACTGGTCTAAGGTTGTTCTATGTTCTCATGTCATCATTTGTTAGTTTGCTTTTTTGGCCCTTCTCTCTCGTGGTTGATTGTTTATATGACGAGCGGGCTACCGAATCGATTCCTTGGAAATATCAGAGTATGTTTGAAATTGGAACTCGATTTTTTTCGATATTTCCAAGGAATCCATTCGGTGGTCCGCTTGTCATATAAGACATCAAATGTGGCTGATACTATACGCTAAATAGAGCGGTTTGCAGTTACAGTTTTTTTAAAATAGCGTACCAAACCTTCTTATTTGCGAATAATTTGCACGTGCATCGCGCCTTGCCGATTATTAATACCTAATATGTTATTTGTGAGTTTACAAACTACATTGGTTATTTATGAATTTACAAACTCAGGGGCGTAGCCAAGGGGGTGGCCTTGGACCCCCCCTCCCCTTCTAGTAGCCAAATATACAGTAAATGTATGAGACATTATCTAAAATACAGGAGAAAATGCCTTGAAAGTCCCTTTTTGGTCCCCTGCTGTTAAAAATCCTGGCTACGCCGCTGAAACTACATTGGTTACAGATCAGATCGATCGCACGTTCCAAAGGGGCAAATAACGGGAAACAAGAATGAAAGATTCCGAACGTCGCGCATCGTCAAAATTATCTCTGCATTGAAACTGTTTACTGCTTTGGAAATCGAAAGTTTTCTGGTTCAGCTCCTGGCGTGCGATCTCCGTCAGACACAATAAGGTCAGTTTGGCCTGGAATTCCTGTTTGGCCGGCTTGACTAGGGGATACTGCTTTACAAGCTCTGTTTTCGATTCCTGCTTGACTGGCATTACTATGGGTTTCTTGTTTAAAGGCTTTGTTTTCGATTCCTGTTGGACTGGCTTTACACGTACTTTCTACTTGCTTTACTTGGCTAAGACAGCTGGTTGAGAGACGCTTGCTTCGCTGCGCTTGCTTCGCTCCGGCTGGACTAAGCATATCTTGGCTCATTCGGCCAAAAGAAGAGGTCGGAGGATGTGCACTGCATTGCGAAGATGCTCTTGTGTTATCTTCCCCTCTATATGTTAACCTGCTTGGTATAGTGGTGATGCCTTGCGAAGCTTTGCTTTTCTCGGAGTTGATAGCATCCAATCTACGGCGGAAAGGCGACCTTTTCAGCAAAGCGCCCCTCAGTTCGCCTGATCTGACGCAGTAAATAATGGGATTCAGTGATGAATTTAAGAACAGTATTGTTTCCATCCAAGGTACAAAGGAAAAGGCGAATGGGTCTTGCATCATTGAGGGCTGGAAAGTGCCAAGTATGAGCAGTATTAGAACGGGGATGTATGTGATCGTGAGCGCCCCGATAAGAATTAATACAGTCTTTACTGCCTTGTTATCTTTTTGCCTCTTCGCAATAACATCCAAAGATATTGCTTGTTGTTTGATGGCTCTCCTTTGCTTGTTGACCTCCATCAGAATACCACCATACCAGAAAACAATTAAAAACATAAATATGACGGTTTTACTCAGTGAAAACATGTTGCAAATGAAAAACATAATAGGGGAATAGGGTCGCGAATATCGGACGATGGCGAATGATGCGTTGATGAGCCAGAATATAACGCCAGCGCAGGTTAACCTTGTAGTAGTGATGTAGTCTTGGTATTTATAGGGCTGTGTTACGGCGACATATCGATCAAACGTGACAAGTGATAGCTGGTACAGAGATACGCCCGAGAAAATGTAGACACAAAAGTGAATGGCGTTTTCCAGTGTGCAGAACGGACCAGTCTGGGTCAAATGAGTTATTTCGCGCGCTACGAACAAAGACTGTGAAAGGAGACCACTAAAGAAGTCCGTCGCGGCTAGAAAACTTAGTGCGACGTTGGAATTTATTTCTCGAAGCGTAGACTCGCTTGCGATAGTGATAATGACTAATGCATTGAACACCACAGCAATCGGTTGAGTTAGGATACAGGTGATAATTGCTGTGATGGAGGAGAATCTCGTTGCTGTATCCGTGAAGGTCGGATTCCAAGTGACAAAGTTTGAGAGAGCGCATTCGATGAAGCCTGTCTGGGTAGAACTGTTCATTTCGTCAAGACAATCCAACGTGATTTTCTTCTTTGAGTGCTCAGGTTTTTAACGGAGGAGTTGGTTGTCGGAGAGCTTTATTCCATGAGAAATAAATACCCTTTTGGTTAATAATTGCACGGAGAAGCCGTGAAAATTACTTCCCCAAAAGACAAGCACTTTTTGATTTGAGATAAAAGAGATTCTATGTTGTTACCGGTTTGTTGTTCTGACCATTTGTCAGCTCTTCATAGTGTACACTACAAAATGAGTTTTGTCGCCATCGCGACTGTTTTTCTGAACGCGTTTTCTGAATGCATCTTAATTCTGTTTTGGACATCCATTATTACTGTCGAATCCGTTGTGTCGCGACCCGCGTTTTCAAAACACGATTTGTTTTGGTTTCCTGTTCCGTCAGTAAAACCATTCTGAGCCAATCAGAGTCTCGCTTTGTGCACTTCCTGGCTATCCTCTGGACGAAAACCAGACAGTGTCGCGACAGAAAGCCATGCAACTGCACTAGGCGAGAGATGGCAAGAATCTGATTGCCTTAGATTAATTTGACTGGCGGAACAGAAAATCCCAAAAGACAAAAACAAATCGATGTTTTGAAAATGCGGCGTCGCGATACAACGGATTCGACAGTAAAACAAATGTCACTTTTCGTGCCGTTTCAAAATACATTCCGAGGTCTAAAAAGCATCTTGTTTGTTTGTGTACCGCCTCCTCCTTATAATTAATCTTTATAGTGTTACATTTTTTGAAATTTTATCTTTTTCGGCAGACATGTTTGAGTAATAATAGTTACTTTTGCGATCATCAGAATACAGCATACGCCAAAAAACACAGTCTTTGAAAAATATTGAGATTATTAGGGTTTGTTACAACAACCGATTGCTGAATAATTGATGTTATTCGAATGTCGAAGTTTGGAAAAAAACGACTGCAGTACGAAAACAAAATGCGAGAACCCTCTAAAATATGCTTTATCTAATAAATAAATCGGGTTTCAAGGGTCACGCCTGTGAAATATAACGATATTCCGTTGGGCCGATCTTCCTCAAAATTGACTATAACAATCTGAACATCTTGAGATAGATGAACATACTGCCAATCAAATCGTTCACGGAAAGAAAACTATCCTCTGAATGTTCGATTTGGTATTCCCCTTATAAAAATTTGCAAACATTAACATTTGGATAACGTGTTTTTTTAGTTTTGCGCTTGGCTGAGAAAGCAGCACATTTTCGCTATTATCGTGATTCAAATGTATTGATTTTGATCGCTTTTAGCTTTTTGTAGACTGTTTAAACACTTACCTCTTGAACATGATCTAAGCTAGGTTATGAAAAAGCAGCTGCAACAGATTAGAGTTGAATGTCTATATGCGTAACGACGCAATAGGCAATTTTGCTGTATCGGTTTCTCTTCCAAACTCCCAGAAACCGCAGAGCTTCGGTTGTTATGGATTAGCCTCGATTCACAGGTTGGTGACCCTCGAGTCCACCAGAAATCTCAAGATGTTTAAATAGTTTCATAACAATTTGTAACAATTAGAGAAATCGGGTAAATAACTATTTGATGGGGAGCGCTTTAAAAATGTGCATGATTTTTTTGGGAAACCAGTCCTTTGAAAAGAGGCGGACAACCTTATTTTTCACATTTTAAGAAAACATTTGTCAGAATGGCTGTACGTAGTATACTTCTATTTTTTTGCCTCTACTTTCCCATCAATCGCATCCTATGAAGTCTATTCCTCTACAATCTTTACGTGAGGACAATTTCAGATTGTAAAAATCTCCCACCAACTTTTATGACACTCTCATATGATGAATGCAATAACATTCTACCTCCCAAAAAGCATTTAATTATCTACATTTTTCTTTATTTGTTTTTTAATTATTTCTGTTATCTTGCATAGTGCCATGCTTTGATGTCGCAAGTCAAATAAATAGATGTAGATCTATTTAATCTCTTAGCTTAATTGCTTATTTGTTTCCTACAGGTTCATACACTTCAGCCTCGATCAAACGGAGATGAGAGTTGATGAGAGTCGATGATGACAGTACCAGCTTTCACGTCCGTTTGACTGTGCAATCTCACACACTCTCACTGGCTCTTATTTACGTTGAACATGTTCAAATTCGACTTATTGAGTGTTGGTTGATCGCTCGAATGAATGAATAAGCTGATGAGAGTATTTCGGTCAGCAGTTTTCATTCAAAGTGGAATTTAACGTGTAATTTCCGATTCAGTTTTTAATCCTGAACTCAAATCATTATTTCAAAACCTTATGTTCATCCCCCCCAGAAAAAAAAAATTGAACGCGTTTTTCCTTGAAAGCAGGGCCGTAGCAGGGTGTGGGGCGCGTGCCCCCCCCCAATATTTCCAATAATTATAAGAAAATGACGATTAGAGCGTGGCTGTGGCCCCCAATTATTTCTTAATGTTTTTGTATCGTATCCCCCCCCCCCCCTCAATATTTCAAAGCCTGCTACGTGAGTAGCGCGCGCTTGTTTACATGAGAGTAGCACGGGCTGGTTGTTTGACCACTCTCACTAACTCTCAAAGGCCGTTTGGTCGGAACCCTGAGAGGGCTAGAAAGAGCTGAACTCTCATTAACTCTCATCAACTCTTATCGGCTCTCAACTCCGTTTGATCGAAGCTTTTCTTCTTTGTGATGAAGTATATTGTTCCCTCACCGTCTCCCACTCTCTACCGCACGCTTGTTACACCCACGTAATGACACTCCCCCTTCTTGTTGATCACTTCAGCTAGCATAAATGGCGGAGCGTGGAAGTACTTTTCCGCCGTGTGCTGGTTCTATGGGAAAAACCTGTTTGACCGGTTACAGTATCCCATTGGACTCATATCGACCACGTGGGGAGGGACGGCTATCGAGGAATGGTCATCCCCGGACTCCCTCGCCAAGTGTGGGATCCAATCCTTCGACTCCAGTAAAGTGTAAGTGCTGAATAACGTATGCGCATGCGCGTGCTCTGGCGAAAGAAAGTGTTGAATCCCCGTTGAATCTATCGTTCGGGTGAAGGTACGAAAGGATGACTTCAGTCGCTGTTTTGACTAGATGTTCAGCATTAAAACCATACTGTACAAAAGATGACAGATTTGTTTGATAATGAGGGAGTCACAAAGAAAATTATAGTCTTAGCTACCAAAAGGCTAGTTTAACAGCGCAGTACTGGAACTAGTCTTGCGTTTTTCAGCACTGGCAGTGCAAGACTGGTCACGATAGCGTTCTAGAGGCCTGGGGCAAGTCTACCTCGTGCCCATACGGCCAAGGACCCTGGGTTTTTCCAAGGGATTTGAAACTCGAATATTCCGTAGATGGGTCTGCGATAAAAAATGCTGGTTTCCATATGATCGCACTCGACTGCACAAGATCGCACACCCCTAAAAACCGGAGCAAGTATTACATGCTCACAAAAAGGCTTAGTTATACCTGATGTATACCAGTATAAATATTTTATCTCTCGAAATCTTCCTAGATTCCACGCCGCTGAGGAGAAGACTCTAGGTCCGTTCCCTAACGGCGGCTCCGGCCTGTACAACGGCATGGTCCACCCCTTTCTCAACATCTCCATATATGGTGTTATCTGGTACCAGGGCGAGTCGAATAGCGGAGCCCCGCAGACGTATAACTGTACATTCCCAGCCATGATCGAGGACTGGAGGCGCAAGTGGTTCAGCGGTACTTCACATGACACAGATCCCGAGTTCCCTTTCGGGTTTGTTCAGGTATTTCAGGATTACCTGCCTCGTAACCAGGCGCTTTCTAGCGTGACCGGACTAAGCGCGCAGGGGTGCGTGGGTAGAACGAAGAATTCGTTTCTCCCGTCGACCCTTCCCTTGGTCCTTTGCGCCATCGCTAAACCTTCCCATGGTTCATTGCGCTCACTAGTCTCGAATTGCTTTTAGCGACAGTGATATTTTCTCTTGTTTTTACTGACTTTAGACGCCTGGGTACGAGGCAGAGGATTTACTATAAAATATATAGATGACCCCTACTTTCTTTCAAGCCACAATTTTAAGTAATCTCCTCTATCTTTCACAAATTCAAAGCAAAGCAATTGAAATATCAGGGCCTTACCCAGGATTTTTCTTCGGGGGTGGGGGGGTGGGGAGGGAAAGAGTATTAGACTTACCAGAGTGATGTAGCTTATGATTAATAGTTATGTCTACAAAAAGCACATCCATTGGTAACCGAGAGTGGACCTTCGGACCTGCACCCCCCCTCCCTCCCTGGGTACGGGCCTGAATACTGCTTGCAGCCCGTCTTTTGGCGAACGTAAAAATTAAACGTATCGCCAAGTTTCCTCGCCACCCAATACGTCCTCGTGCCCTGAAGCGTCTGTACAAGTGAACCCATCTTTATTGGACATCTTTATACCAGTCATACTCAGCGATCAATCATATTTAACCTCAGCTTTCCAGCTACACATCCGACCCAACATTGATCGATGGTTTTCCTGCCATTCGTTGGGCACAAACTGCTGACCAAGGCTACGTCCCCAATTCGAGCATGCGTAATGTTTTCATGGCGGTTGCCATGGATCTTGGGAACGCGACTTCGCCCTACGGAAGCATTCACCCTACCGACAAACGAGACGTTGGGTTCAGACTGGGTCTAGCCGGGCGCGCAATCGCTTATGGGGAGCCTGGTGTCTATCATACGGGACCTTTGATTGTGGAGGTGAAGTCACATGCTTCCTCAAAAGACGGCTGGGGAGTTGAGCTTGCTTATACAAACGTCGGCGTAGAAGGGTTGGAAGTCCGACAAGCTGGAGGATTTGAGGTGTGTTTATTTTTCCTTGTAATGGTGGAGTAAGCCGTGCATAGCAAGTTTTCTATGAAATCCTCTTTTGTTCCTTATTGCACAAAGCTTTGTTTCACTTTTAGCTCTTCTGCAAGTCTTCCTCCAAATGGCTTCCCGCCAAAATCACTGAAAGTGCTTTCTATACCGTGAGCCTGCAAGGCGTATGTCCAGCGGGTCCTGGTGACGTCACGGCCGTACGGTATGCGTGGAGGACGGATCCATGTGATTTCAAGAAGTGCGCTGTGTACAGCAAGGCCGAGGAACTACCGGCTGGTCCTTACATAAAGTATGCACCTTTCTAAGAGGACGTACTTCATCTGCTAGGGACTGGTCCGAATCTTTTAACACCACAGCGAGTGTGAGAGAATCGGCGGGAGATGGTAAACATTTGTCAAACTCTTAGATTGTTTTAGATTTGGAATCACTCATTTTATTTAAGAAGAATTTTAATGAAATTTCGATTAAATGTTGATTCTTTCAAATTTGTGGATTGTTTGCTTACAGGCCCTTACGTTTATAGATTACAAAACACTCTATTTATCGAGAATTTTTTATTGAATTTTATTATGCGTTTATAAATGAAAATGTATGTGCATGGCACTCTACATGGTTTTGTGTTCTTTTAATTGTCACTGACATTAGCATAGCCTTGTTGATGACTTGTGTGCATTTCTACAACATTTGTTTTGCTTTTGATTATTCGTATTGTGATGTGGAAAGTGTTAAGTGGTGTTGTTGTTTTTTCAGCTTTTGTCAACCGCCATTTTGTCATTCTAGCAAATTACCGAGAAAGCATCCATTTTTATCGGTTGATTTGCTGAAACGAGTATTTCTTCGCAATTTGCCTCCCAATGCTTAATGAAATTATAACAACTGTGTGACCGACTAATACCCCTTATATTGAATAATTGATATTTAATAGAAACAATTCTCAACCCCAATAAATTACCATGTGTCAGAATTATAGTTGTGTTTCCTCGCATTCACTGAGTTTCAAAAAAAAGAGCTACTTTCTTAGAGAAGTGTTCCCTCAGCATAAATTCTGCTGTTCTATTCGGCGACCCTGTGGTTGGCCATGAGGCAGAATGCTCCGGATGACGTCACACCATCAACCATAAAATCCGAAAAGAACGCCATTAACTAAGCTCGTTTACTCAACTTTTTTAGGGTGCTGCTATCACGTTCTACGTTTGTTAAGAAATACAGCAACACCCGATTGGGTCATTGTCATTAATGTGTTCTAAATTGCGTAAAGTACCACCTGGCCTGCTAACATGTCTTGTTTCCGAACGCGCGAAGGCCCTTACTGGACCCAAGGTTCCAGTGCTCCTCAATCATTTAGCCCCACAGGGCTTTCGAAGTTCGAAAACAAAATATCTCCGATTTACCCAAAATGAAGAGGAGGTTGTTGATCCTTTGTCCTATTTAATTCCTAAATCAGCTAGCTCTTCCTTCACGTCGCTGAGATAAAATGGATCTGGATAGCCATAACTAAAGATAAAACAAACAAAAGACATCAATCAACGAGTTGAATTGAGGTTTGACTGCATTAGCCTTCCTGACGTCCTGATGGTGATGAAGATAAAAGTTCTTTTAAGGCAACTTTGTTTAAAAAAAAGAAAACCTTGTTATTGCGGCTACCTCGTTGATAAGAGCAGATTCCAAAATATAAACGAAAAAAAAAGGTTCTATTCGATTTCTGGACATCCCGTTTATAAGGACAGTACGTCCCAATATTGTGTTCTTTTCAGCGAGGTTCCTACACTAACTTATAAGGACATTTAAAAAGACCATCACACCTCTATTTAAGCTCTCGCACAACACCGGGTCAAACGAAGAATCCGTATTCATCAGCTTACTCGAGCGAGTAAGTGAGATACTTTCAATGAAATTTTGTCAATCACTTGTTTTCAATGCCTGTGAACTCTAGTCGACGATTTCCAAAAGCTAAATCGCCTTCTGGTTTCCGTCATTTAAAATCCTTGACGAGTTTTCATTAGCCGACACTAAAATGGTTTTCAATAACGCCAACTCTAAGCTTGATCAACAGTCCTTTAGGCTGATTTAGACAGCACGATTTAGTCGTATGCGACCTGCCTACGACATGTCTTAGCCCTGAATTACATACTTCGACTTTCCTTGTCGAGCATCGTAGCGAAGTCGTAGCCTGATTTACACTCTACGACTCGAGTTGTAGAGGTGTCGCGGGCAAGTCGTATACGACTAAATCGCGCTGTTTAATTCTCACTTCAACACTCACTTCAATATTCCATAAACATATTAACACCAGGCCCGTACCCAGGATTTTTCTTGGGGGGGGGGGTGTGCGAAATCCGAAAAAGTGACCTTATTTTTTTCAGGGGGGAGGGGAGGGAGGAGCAAAAGAAAGAACAAAAAGGGATTCTTTTATGCCTTTTCAGTATCTCCACGTGACGATTATTGTCGGCTTTGGCTACATACCGGAGTGATCTAGCTGATGATTTTTAGTTTTGTCTACATATAGCACGTCTATTGAGAACCAAAAGTGGACTTTCGGCCGCTGCACCCCCCCCCCCCCATGGGTACGGGCCTGAACACTTACTTCAACATTCCTTATACATACTAACACTCACTTCTCTGGTCCTCCATGCACGCTAGTCTTGTGGAGGACATTCCACACAATCTGGTTATCCAAACCGGAAGACAACGATCGGCCAACTTTAAACACAAGTCTCGCGTCAAAGGCTTTCCTTAGTAACCTGAGCACCTCACGCCCCTCAGGGGTGTCCGGTAGGTAGGCTTTCCGGACAGTTCCGTCGTATGGTTGTCCAGGATTGGGATGGTGGGGGTACTGGATTCCGGACGGAAACGCGTATTGTATGACAATTGAGCCAGCCGTCTCGTAGCCAGGAAGAATATGCGGCTGTGTGCGGTGCAACATTGACCTGGTCAACATAAGATATGACGTCATTTCTGGGTAAACAAAATGCCTGGATAGAATAGCAAACACAGAGGCGGATACAGGGGGGGGGGGGTGGACTGGGTGGATTTTTTGAAGAAAATAAATGTCTGAGGGATGGGAGATACTGTCCATTTTTAACTCGTGAATGCTTGCAAAGCATCTATGACCACAGCGTCCCAGGTTCGAATCCCACTGAAGGCACTAATTGTTTTTTGTTACTTTACATTTTACTTTTTCTAATAATAATTAATTACTGTTCTTGGTGTGTCCTTACATCGAAAAGAAAAAAGGTATAAGGACATTTTTATGTACTCTCAGCATCTTGGATGTGTTCATGCTTTGTTCAGTGTCCTGTATATCTTTTATGCACACAAGAAAATACCTAGGAAAATACATTTGCATTCACGAGTTGGCTCACAGAGCCATTGATTCTTTGCCTGCTTGACTTTGCTGACCTAGGCCCCAGGGATACCGTTTTGCACTACCACAGGCGGCTTTTACGCGTGGTCGCTCCATAAGACAAAGGACAACATGTGAGACATGGGAGTGGTGAGCAAAAGCATTGAGGGCCTTATATCAGGAACAAGAAAGGGTGCAATGAGAAATGATAATGATGATTATCGGTTATTTCATTAATTAATCTTTAACAAGAACTTGTTTTATTTCATCGTATAAGGAGACATGCAAACTCGGCACCAACAACGGTTAACTCGCCATCGTAGGGGTAGCGAGTTAATTAACCCGTAGGGGTAGCGAGTCGAAGGAAGTTGACCGGATACCTGTTGACGACTTACCCATCTGGTTGGTTTCCCTGTACGATGACTTGTTGGGTTTCCTGTGGAGCTCTACATACGGGACAATGAGGGAATTGTTTCGTTGCTTGCGTCAGACAACTCGCGCAGAATTTGTGCTGACAGGGCAGCGTCTCTGGCTGGCGAAGACGTTTATAGCAGATCGGACACTTGCCTACAAGATAGATAAACATACATATTCTAAATATACACCAAAAACTTAAAGCCCGTCGATCCCACTTGACCGCGTGAAGCGTGGTTTCGTAGGCTATGAAACCCTATGAATATGAGATACTCATCTGAGTAGTAAATTTAATCCGCTTGAGTCACGGTAAATTTCAATCCATCCTACAACTAAACAGACTCAATTCTATTTCTTAAGTATCATATAATACAAAGAAATTTTTATCTTGAAAAATGATTAGAGTTTTGAATATTCAAAACAAAAACAAAACAATATTGTCACGAAAGTCGGATCCATAGACTATAATTGAACGAAAAAACTGACCCTCGTACATTAGCCTCGTGTATATCCCCCCAGAAAATAAACCTGCGTAATATAAGCTCAATTTTCACGGAAACGCAAACATATTTGTCATCTTTTCTAAGAACAATGAACTTGCGAGATGATTTTATAGACGACCAAGACACATTCTGCTGTATCGAAATGTTATCGTTCAACCTTCTTTAAACACGAACGCGCGCTATAAAAGGGATGGCTCAGCCCCCTTTTTCGTAAGCTCTCGCGCAAATCGTCGTCATTCACAACTAGACTTCATTGGGTGTGGACCTCTGTAACCGCCGGAAGAAAACATGCTAAAAGTAAAGCCGTACGACAAACTACGCGCGCGCGTGCGAACAACGAATTTGAAATATTCATCGCTTCAAAACCTATCTATTCCTCGCTATTTTTCGTCCTGTTTTAAGAAACAGCAAATGAAAAGGCTAGGTTTGCTTAAATAGTGTGTTATCGGCCACTCTAGAACTCGGAAAACGCGAAAAATATTTCAAAATAGTGAAAGCAGTGTGTCTATTGGAAGTTTCTTTGAGGATGTGATTGATAATTTAGAGCGGATGGCCTGTTAAATATTTCGGATTCTAATAGATTCTTTTGTCCTTTAACGGTTGAGGTTTCCGTCGGACCTCCGGAAGTAAACTGGTGACAATGCGGCTTTAATGAGTTATTAGGCCCGTACCTAGGGGATGCACCCACCCCCCCCCCCCCCCCCCCCCCCCCACAACAGCCGAAGGTCCATTTTCGGGTCTCAATACACGTGCTATTTGTAGACAAAACTATAAAGCATAAGCTAGATCACTCTGTTATGTCATTAATCCATAAGTCAGACTTGTATTCTAGCCAAATCCGTCAATAAACGTCTCGCGGAGATACTGCAAAGCCATAAAAAATGTTCTTTCGGGGGTGGTCAGATTTTTATCAGAAAACTCACTCCCTTAGAAAAATTAGGTAAGAAAAATCCTGGGTACGGGCCTGGTTATATCATAAATCTATGACCCTGAGGAATAAAAAAAATACAACAAAAGGCATAGTGGGTAATGCACGTGCATTACCTTCCAGATCATCACTGCTTTTGGAGGGAATACTGAGGAGACCCTCATCCTTTCGATGCCCGCGGAACTCTTTCGGTCGGGCGCCGCCGAGCAACCGGGAAGGGGGGTCAGCGACTTTCTTATCTGCAGTGGGGCTAGGCCCAGTGGCAGGCTTTGCTTGCGCCCGAGATCTTGTATCGGCAGCTTGGGTTGATTGCGTGCGTTGGCTTAAGTCAGCGGTTGGCTTTGTCGGAGGGCGGGCGTTGCGGTCAGTTTGCGCATTTGATTCAGCGGCTGGTTTAGCTTGTTGTCCCTGACCAGGTCTCCTAGCTGTCTCATTCCATTCCCTTTTTTGACCTCTCCATCGCCCGTAGCCCGTTTCCGGCCTTTGATTGACAGGTGGATGTTTTATGTCTGATTTGCTGGCTGTAAACTTATTTTGATCAATAGCTTTGCCTTTATCTTGACCATTCGAATCTGGTTTATTCCACGAAGATATTATCTTCTTTATGCGGCTAGTTTCAGAATAACCGATCCCCGTAACCATCTCATCACTATTCTTTTTCTCTGTTTTCTTGTCGGAAGATGACGGTCCTTTATCTTTCTTGGACAAACTTCTTTCATTCGGCGAGGAACCGGATACCGGGCGCCCGGACTTTCCACCACTCGGCACAGAACCGGGTACCGGGCTACCGGAATTTCCACCATTTGACACGGAACTGGGTACTGGGCTACCGGACTTTTCACCACTCGGCAACGAAGTGGGTACCGTACTCCCGGACTTTCCACCACTTGGCAAAGAACCGGTTACTGGGCTACCGGACTTTCCACCACTCGGCAACGAAGTGGGTACCGGACTCCCTGACTTTTCACCAGTCCCTTCCCCATACCTTCTCCTAAACTCCGCCATGAATGCCCTGACAGTTGGTTCATCAATATTGACAAGGCGGATGTCTGAGACCCCGGGCATCCCAGATTCATTCCTTTTCTCTGCATAATGCTCCACAGCATCTAACATCACCTGTGCGCAAATCTCCTTGGGAACTCCGTAGATTCCTGAGCTGATGGCAGGGAAAGCGATAGAGCATAAGTTGATGTTGTCAGCGGTGTACAGGCTCTCTAGGCATGCGCGGAAAAGCTGGTTTTTTACTTGTTCTGGCGTCGCGCCCCCCCATGTGGGACCCACGGCATGAATCACAGCTAGAGAAAATGGAAGAACGGTTTGAATGGAAACGCGAGATAAAGTCTAAAACAAATCATAACCACAAATTTGTCACGCCATTGTCATGGTTATACTACAACTGTCAAGCCATTGTCATGACTACGCTACAACCGTCACGCCGTTGTCATGGTTACACTACAACTATAACGGCGTTTTCATGGTTATACTACAACCGTCACATTAATGCCATGGTTACACTACAACTGAAACCCAAATTGTCATGGTTGCCCTACAACCGTCACGCCATTGTCACGGTTACAAAACAACTTTCACACCATTGTCATGGTTACAATACGACCTTCATGACATGATCGCAAACTTTCAAAATGGTTATAATGGAGTGATGTAACGCCACTACATGGTCACGGAGCATTCGTGGTCACGTTCACAATGCAGTGATGTAACGCCACTACATGGTCACCGAGCATTTGTTGTCACGTATACAATGCAGTGATGTAACGCCACTACATGGTCACGGAGTATTCGTGGTAACGTTCACAATGCAGTGATGTAACGCCACTACATGGTCACGGAGCATTCGTGGTCACGTTCACAATGCAGTGAAGTAACGCCACTACATGGTCACCGAGCATTTGTGGTCACGTTCACAATGCAGTGATGTAACGCCACTACATGGTCGCGGAGCATTCGTGGTCACGTTCACAATACAGTGATGTAACGCCACTAAATGGTCACCGAGCATTTGTTGTCACGTATACAATGCAGTGATGTAACGCCACTACATGGTCACGGAGCATTTGTTGTCACGTTCACAATGCAGTGATGTAACGCCACTACATGGTCACCGAGCATTTGTTGTCACGTATACAATGCAGTGATGTAACGCCACTACATGGTCACGGAGCATTTGTTGTCACGTTCACAATGCAGTGATGTAACGCCACTACATGGTCGCGGAGCATTCGTGGTCACGTTCACAATGCAGTGATGTAACGCCACTACATGGTCACGGAGCATTCGTGGTTACGTTCACAATGCAGTGAAGTAACGCCACTACATGGTCACCGAGCATTTGTTGTCACGTATACAATGCAGTGATGTAACGCCACTACATGGTCACGGAGTATTCGTGGTAACGTTCACAATGCAGTGATGTAACGCCACTACATGGTCACGGAGCATTTGTTGTCACGTATACAATGCAGTGATGTAACGCCACTAAATGGTCACGGAGCATTCGTGGTCACGTTCACAATGCAGTTATGTAACGCCACTACATGGTCGCGGAGCATTCGTTGTCACGTTCACAATGCAGTGATGTAACGCCACTAAATGGTCACGGAGCATTCGTGGTCACGTTCACAATGCAGTGATGTAACGCCACTAAATGGTCACGGAGCATTCGTGGTCACGTTCACAATGCAGTGATGTAACGCCAGGATATGGTCACGGAGCATTCGTGGTCACGTTGATTATGCAGTGATGTAGCGCCACTACATGGTCATGGAGCATTCGTGGTCACAGTCACAATGCAGTAATGTAACGCCATGACATGGTGACGGGACATTCGTTGTCACGGTCATAATGAGGTAATTAACGCCATGACATTGTCAGGGAAATTCGCGATCACAATGCAGTGATGATAACGCCATCAAAAGGGCACGGTTATTTAAGTATAATCAAGGGACTGGCAACCATTTGTCAAGGATGGGGAGACGTTGCTTAAATATGCGACTTTGAGAAGTCATTTGAGATGATTTACGTGAAGAGATTGCGAGACGTATAAGAGCTACAATTAAGGCCATTTCTAAGACATACCTTTACAAAGAAGCTTTCCAGCGTTTGTTTGCACAGCATCGCCAACTTCAAGACGGCCGAAACGCCCAACGATCTGGTAGCACTCTTCTTGTATGGACCAGCCCCCCTTGGCGAGTATGGCCCCCGCCACACCCCCTCCGTGGATGAGGTCGCAGTTGGCCGCATTCACTACCGCATCTGCTCGCTCATTGGTAATGTCACCCTGGTAAACGGTCACCGTGACGGGGCCTGTGGAATATGATCGTTTACGATGACGTCTATGACTTATACGTTTGCTCTTTTGTAGGATTGGGGCCCTGTACGACATTAGATTTTTTTCGGGGGATAAACTTTTTTCTCACGCTGTGTTCGTTATTTTTTTTTTTCGCTGATCCTAAGCGTAGTGTACTGGCATTATTTATTGTATAGCACTGTTTTTGTAGCTCGCTCGGTCATTTCCTTATAAGGCATTACATACCATATTTGGGAGTCCGCTTCAATCATTTTTTCGCTTTTTTATCGCTCTAGAGCTTTGTAAGTCGAGAATTTTCACGTAAACTTGCAGGAATTCGTGTTTACTACGATTTTGCTGGCAGCCATCTTGGAAATAGTTAACTAGCAGTGTTTCTTTTTTATTAGAAAGAGAATTCGAATGTCGAGAATTCAGCATTTTTGACATGTCCCGTCACCATGTCATAGCGTTACATTACTGCATTGCGACTGTGATCACGAATGCTCCATGACCATGTAGTGGCGCTACATCACTGCATTATCAACGTGACCACGAATTCTCCGTGACCATGTCATGGCGTCACATCACTGCATTGTGAACGTGACCACGAATGCTCCGTGACCATGTCATGGCGTTACATCACTGCATTGGGAACATGACCACGTGTAACGAAAACTGGACCACGGGTATTTCAAGTCGACATGCTTAAGACACTGACCGCTTATTGGGTTTACTGTGTGTGAAAGTAAGAGCCTGGGCTTTTGGTGATATCATCAACCGCAAGAAAAGGAAAGCTAGGGGAAAAAATGCTGAATTCTCGACATTCGAATTCTCTCTCTCTCTCTCTCTCTCTCTCTCTGTCTCTGTCTCTCTCTCTCTCTCTCTCCCTCTCTCTCTGTCAATAAAAAAGAAACACTGCTAGTAAACTAATAATGCTTTTTGAGTACCCATGCTTAGTTGAAGCACACTTCGACATTGTTCTCTCTATAACACAATTGTACATTACCTAGCACTTGCTTGAGAACTTGTGGAGGTATACTATCATCATCATTGGTTAGTCCTTCTCCTGCTCTGCCTTTCCCATTCTTGCCACCTCTCACATTTCCTTCACCGCTGTCTGTGACCGCCGCGACTACACCTTTGTCTTCATGATTTTCATCCTCGTTCTTTTCAGATGCATACCTTATTTTAACTTTGCTTTCCACTTCTGTTAACATCTTTTGGACCGTTTCCTTCTCGCCAATCAGCTCCCACGTTTTTCGGTCTTTTGATATCTCGAGGGCGACGTGGAAATCTCGGCGCTGAAAATCACGCAAAAACTTCAAGATAAATAATATATCCGCATGCTGATTCGCTTACACTACTCGTACAACTACTGCAAGGAAACTGCGTAATTACCGCATATTACTTTCGCATTTACAGCGCTTTTAAGCAGAGTTCAGTTACTTTGCAATACTTGCATACTTTCACCGCACGTTACTAGCACAATAACTGAATTATAATCTTGCATTACTAGCGCACTTCACGTGCACTTGCCATGACTTCTCGCTCACTAGCAGTACGTAATTTCAGCGTTTTATGACTTACTTTTGTCCCTTAATTTACCAACCTTTTTCATCAAAATATTGCGAAGGCTGTTACTCTCAATGTCGCTTTTTGCGGAAAATCGCACCGTCAGAAAATCCGGCAGCTTCGCTCGGTACAGCTCCGTAATCTCTGAAAAAGCTTTATCCAACATGTCAGGGTCACAGCCTGCTATTGCATCCAACAGCACTTTATCATCACGTATGCTGACCTTAACACTTGAGAGTCTCTCAACCGTCACGAGTTCTTTCTTATAAGCTGCCTGAAAAGCTTTCCAGGTCTGAACAGATGTGATCTCTAGCTGTCTTGGTTTGCACTTTGTCTCAGCCACCATTTCTTTAATCTGTTCCTTCTTCTCCTGCTGCTTTCTGTGTTGGGATGGTGTTTTACTCTCGTCTCTTTTACTTGTGGTCTGCTGTGGGATGCTTTCTTCACGTGGTTTTTCAACAGCTTTTCCATTTCCTGAGTAGTTAGAGGCAGCAATTTCACCAGCTAAGCGCGTCACTCGTTGTGCTTTCGCGTTTGTAGAAAGTGGATGTCTTTTTGCAGCTATTTTTGTGCCTGCCTCTTGATTTTTATCGCCTTGCCTTTGTCCCACATTTTCAGAAGATTTTTTCACACCCCTAGTGGAATTGATCGTGGTGTTATTTTGCAGTGCTGGGAATCCATCAGCAGTGTTGTCCTGGGCAAGAACCAACGAGCTATTTTTAGCAGTTTCTTTTTGTTGTGATGCACCTAATTTTGCACCAACGAAATCATTTAGTTGTGGTTCCTGCGTATTTGTTTCAGCAGTATACTTCTGCTTTGGCGCCTGCACAACTTTCTCAGCGGTATCATTTCCTTGTGGCACCGGCACATTTCTATCAGCGGCATCCTTTTTTTGTGGAGCCTGCACAACTGTTTCAGCGGTATCCTTTCCTTGTAGCACCGGCACATTTCTATCAGCGGCATCCTTTTTTTGTGGAGCCTGCACAACTGTTTCAGCGGTATCCTTTCCTTGTGGCACCGGCACATTTCTATCATCTGCATCCTTTTTTTGTGGAGCCTGCACAACTGTTTCAGCGGTATCCTTTCCTTGTGGCACCGGCACATTTCTATCATCTGCATCCTTTTTTTGTGGAGCCTGCACAACTGTTTCAGCGGTATTATTTCCTTGTAGCACCGGCACATTTCTATCAGCGGCATCCTTTTTTTGTGGAGCCTGCACAACTGTTTCAGCGGTATCCTTTCCTTGTAGCACCGGCACATTTCTATCAGCGGCATCCTTTTTTTGTGGAGCCTGCACAACTGTTTCAGCGGTATCCTTTCCTTGTAGCACCGGCACATTTCTATCAACGGCATCCTTTTTTTGTGGAGCCTGCACAACTGTTTCAGCGGTATCCTTTCCTTGTGGCACCGGCACATTTCTATCATCTGCATCCTTTTTTTGTGGAGCCTGCACAACTGTTTCAGCAGTATCCTTTCCTTGTGGCACCGGCACATTTCTATCATCTGCATCCTTTTTTTGTGGAGCCTGCACAACTGTTTCAGCGGTATCCTTTCCTTGTGGCACCGGCACATTTCTATCATCTGCATCCTTTTTTTGTGGAGCCTGCACAACTGTTTCAGCGGTATCCTTTCCTTGTGGCACCGGCACATTTCTATCATCTGCATCCTTTTTTTGTGGAGCCTGCACAACTGTTTCAGCGGTATCATTTCCTTGGTGCACCGGCACATTTCTATCATCTGCATCCTTTTTTTGTGGAGCCTGCACAACTGTTTCAGCGGTATCATTTCCTTGGTGCACCGGCACATTTCTATCATCTGCATCCTTTTTTTGTGGAGCCTGCACAACTGTTTCAGCGGTATCATTTCCTTGGTGCACCGGCACATTTCTATCATCTGCATCCTTTTTTTGTGGAGCCTGCACAACTGTTTCAGCGGTATCCTTTCCTTGTGGCACCGGCACATTTCTATCATCTGCATCCTTTTTTTGTGGAGCCTGCACAACTGTTTCAGCGGTATCATTTCCTTGCGGCTCCGGCACATTTCTATCAGTGGCATCCTTCCTCTGTGATTCTTGCAACTTTTTGTCAGTGGTACCTGTTTTGGGTGGTACTGACATGTTCAAGTCAGCTGCATCAACTTGATGTAAAGCTGAAAGACTCTTTGAGACGGCATTTGAGCCTGCAGTCCCATTCAAAGCAGGAATTCCTTCTTGTGATGAGCCAGCAATGCAAGTCTGCTGGTGACCAGCAGTCTCTCCTTTGATGTACAAACTTGTCACTCCACCATTCTCATGTATTGGTTTTTCAGAAATCTCCTCTAGCATCTGATGACAGACACTAATCTGGTTGAATGAGCCGGTTAACAAGTAGCCTTTACTGCATTTCTCCCATGTGATGTTGGTGTCCGCCTTGAGTTTGTTGAGAAACCCCATCATTCTGTCAACGTACTGCTGAAACACATCTTGATTTATCACTGCACTCACTGAACTGAAAACCTGGAATTTTTATAAAATCTTTAGTTATGCTTTTTTTAAACATTGATCCTCACATAGTGCAACCTTATTTGAAATGTTTATACCTTTTCTTAATGCACTTATTAAAGAAGGCCAATCACGCCATGCTATGATCCTTGACAATACTAAGTAACTCAAAGAATCCATTATCAGCCAATTCAAGCAAGTAACTGAGAAACATTCAATCAAATATCATCAATAAAGTATACGACATCAATCGTGGGTTGTTTATTTTGAAAATTTCTTGCAAATGATGAACCGCTGTATTCTCAATTGTAAACAACAACAAAGGAGAGTTCATGCAATAAAGGCATGGCGGTCGGACGCAATTTTAGGCTCTCTACAAATTTGTGTCTGTTTCTCTGTATATATATGGTTTTCAATAGTGACAAGCCTTCTTATGTAAGGGAGAACACTCTTCTCAACGACAGAGACATTTATTTTATATCACAGACAAGTTGCAGGGCTGTAATTGCAAGTACTTCATTCCATCAGAAGACCTCGACCAAAGTTAAAGAGCTCAATGGACCGCTTAAATGCGTAATGTTTTGTAAGCTCTTTCATCGTGCCTGCTTTGCCCTGGCCCTTATTGCCCTGTCTGGTGATATTGAGTCAAATCCTGGCTACCTGGCTTTAAATGATATAAAAAACACCCGAGGTCTCAAGATTGCTCACTTGAATATTCGGAGTCTCATTAACAAGACGGACTCTCTGCGCCTTGAAGGAATTGACAGCAGAACAATAGACGTTCTAACTTTATCCGAGACATGGTTGGATAGCCAAACAGCCGATGCAGAAATTAATCTTCCTGGTTTTGTTTGTGCTAGGCGAGATCGATCTGGAACTAAAGAGGGATATGGTGGAGTTGCTACTTTTGTGAGGGATGATTTGGCTTTTCGATTGCGAAATGATATCAACACTGGTGGTCAGGAATGTTTATGGATTGAATTGATCCGTGAAAAATGCAAGCCAACACTCATTTGCAGCGCATATAGAGCACCAGATGCTGACTTAACATCGTTCATTTCATCTCTCCAAGATAGTATGCCAGCTATTGACCTAGATAAATCGGACGTCGTCATTTTAGGAGACCTAAATGCAAATCTGATGCCAAATTCAAAATTACAGAAAAGTGATAAGCAAAAACTGCTTAATTTTGCACGCACATTCCATTTCACTCAGTTGGTGAAGGAGCCGACGCGTATAACTGACACCTCCCGGACCCTTATTGACTTGATCTTTGTCAATAAAGAGCATCGTATCGCAAATTCGGGCGTTGTACCGGTTCCCCTCAGCGATCACTACTTGGTTTTTTGCGTCATCAAGGCAGGCGTTTTTACTAAAGCTAAACCAAGAATGCTTGAATATCGTTCTTATAAGAATTTTGACGCTGATTCATTTAATGATGATCTAAGGAATGTCCCCTGGCACATAGTTAATAGTATGGATGATATTGATGACGCCTTGTTGACTTGGAATCAATTGTTTTTGGAAGTTGCGGATGACCACGCACCAATCAAACGGCAGCGTGTCAAGGGAACACCAATTCCTTGGATGAATAATCAAATCAGTGAATCAATGAAAGAACGCGACATCGCTCACCGGATAGCGCGGAAATTAAACACAGAGCGCCATTGGAAAACATACAGAAATTTGCGGAACAAGGTTAACAAACTGGTGAAATCTTCAAAGTCGAAGTATTATTGCGATATGATCGAGGAATCGAAAGGGGACTCCGGTAAAATCTGGAAAGCAGTAAATGAAGCTTGTAATCGTAAATCAACTTCGGAATCTATTCAATGCATCATTACTGATAATATTCAACACATAACGCCTAGTTCTATTGCGACTGCAATGAACTGCTTTTTTGCTTCCATTGGACAACGCCTGGCTGACAAGTTCACCACATGCAAATCAAATCAGAGCTCGGTTTTAAATCAAACGTGCCAATTCCAACTGATTGAACTAATCGAATCTTTTGTGCTCGAGCAGCTTTTATCACTGAAAGTTAACAAAGCCATTGGGCTGGATAAAATCAGTGCTAGATTGTTAAAGAACTCTGCTCGCACAATCGCTCCTTCTATTACCAACATGTTAAATTTATCGATTCGCTCAGGTAAATTCCCGAAGCTGTGGAAGTGTTCAAAAATTACAGCATTGTTTAAGTCAGGCGAACGGACAAATGCATCCAACTACAGACCGATTTCTATTCTACCTACACTTAGCAAGATCCTAGAAAGAGCAATACACTCACAATTGTATCAATTTTTGGTCTCCAATGGTTTACTCTCGAGCAAGCAGTTTGGTTTCAGAAAGGGTCTATCTACGGTATCTGCGCTGTCATCATTTGTTGACGAGGTTCTGTTGAATATGGAACAGGGTAAGCTGTGTGGGGCCGTGTTTATCGATCTAACAAAGGCCTTTGACACAGTGGACCATGAAATCATGTTGCAGAAATTAACTGAGATCGGTCTATCTGGAAACCCCCTGGCATGGTTCCGTTCTTATCTGGCCAACAGAACACAGCGCACATGTTGCGGTAATTCATTGTCCGAGGAACTTCCAGTCACTCACGGGGTGCCCCAAGGAAGCATCTTGGGCCCGTTGCTGTTTGTCATCTACATAAACAGCTTGCCCGATGTTTTGGAGTCCTGCTGTGCCTCTCTTTATGCGGATGATACTGTGATCTACTGTTATGGTTCAACCTCTAAACAGTTGAGCGATAACCTCAATCAAGATCTTTTGGCCGTTGCTAAATGGATGGACGATCACAAGCTAACACTAAATTTGGAAAAGACGAAATGTATGCTCTTAGGCAGCAACAGGAAACTAGAGAGTAAAATCAAACTTTCTGTGTCGATTTCAAATTACAATGTATCTAATGTGAGTAATTTCAAATATCTTGGAGTATTCATATCTTCCGACTTGACATGGTCAGAGCATGTTGAATATTTATCTGGCAAAATCAACCAAAGACTCGGTCTTCTAAGGCGCATTAAGCATTTATTGCCTTTTAGAGCTAGACTTCTTTATTATAATAGTCTAGTTCTGCCCCTTTTCGAATATGCTGATTTAGTTTGGGGCGATAAGCATAATGTCACTATCATGTCAAATTTACAAATCCTCCAGAACAAGGCTGCAAAAATAATACTTGATAGACCACTGTACTCGTCGGCAACAGACGCTTTAGCCAAACTTAAGTGGTTACCTCTAGAAAAGAGGCGTTTTCTTAGAAGATGTGTATATGTCTTTAAATGTTTAAATGGTCTCGTAGAGCATGAAATGGATCTGTTAAAACTCGAAGATCAACATAATTATAATACCAGAAACAAATGTAATATTAGGCTCCCTAGCGTGAAAAGAAACTGGGGCAAACAAAGAACTGAGTACCATGCAGTCAAGGATTTTAACTCACTTAGCCAGGACATTAAGAGATGCACAAATATTTGTACTTTTAAACGTAGTATTTCTCAAATTTTAACCTAGGTATTTTTATCATAGTATTTTTTTTTTAATGTAACGATATATCAACAATATATTTTTTTTCTTAATTTTTTTTTCCATTTATTTTTTATAGATTACTGTTATTATTTATAAGTCGAGGTCCTTTTTGAAAATCATTTTAAATGAAAAAGCTCTCCTCAATAAAGATTATTATTATTATTATATTGATCAACATTCTTTAATAAATTTGGACTCAAACAGATATTCTATTCTGTATGTATGTGATAATGTAAATGTATCACAGTGAGGCAAGGGGGGGGGGGCATCTGCAGGGTCTTGCTGTGATCAGTTATTCTCATTTCTTCTGAGGAGGGGGGGGGATTTTATTCTCTGTAGTAATACCCCCCCCCCCCTGACTAGACAAGGTAGTACCATTGCATTAGAAGTGTAAGTCCTACCTCTGGTTCATAGCTGGTTAGTTGGTATTTCTCTACATTGAATGTGGCTCCCTTCGACACTTGTGGTGTAGACAAGACAGACGAAGCAACTGAAATAAAATATCTTATTAAAAAAAAAAAAAAAAAATTATTCATGACTGAAATGGCATTTGAGGGATTAAATTACAAAAATGCTGTATATAACTCTGATTACTTGTGCTATATAGCTCTCCGCTAATTCGAACCTACTCGAGTAGGAACCATAGTCATTTCAACTCGGATAACTCGATCTCCTCGCTAACTTGAGCTGTTTTGTTTTGTTTTGTTTTGTTTTGTTTTGTTTTGTTTTGTTTTGTTTTGTTTTGTTTTGTTTTGTTTTGTTTTGTTTTGTTTTGTTTTGTTTTGTTTTGTTTTGTTTTTGTTTTGTTTTGTTTTGTTTTGTTTTGTTTTGCTGTTTTGTTTTGTTTTGTTTTGTTTTTCTGCCACACTGATTGATCATATCTACACTAATTGTCCCATTTCCCATGTCACTCCTGGTATTCTCACAGTTGATATCTCTGACCATCTGCCCATTTTCTGCACCTTTAAGTCCCATCTCAAGAAAACTTGTGAACAGCAAAGTTTTAGAGATTTTTCTAAATTTAATAGTGAAAATTTCTTGTATGATATGAACCAGCTTGATTGGAATTCCCTTCACCAATCAACTAAAACATTAAATGAAAAAACTGAAGACACAATTCATGCCATCCATTCTGTTATCGATAAACATGCACCAATGAAAATTGCCTCTCGTGCAAAAAAAAGACAACTTAGTAAACCATGGATTACCAATGGCATCTTAAAATCAATAAAGCACAAGCAAAAAATGTACCGAAGTCACTTTTTTAGCAAAAACCAAGAAAAAGTAATAGCATACAAGCAATATTCTAATACTTTATCACATCTTCTCAACAAAAGTAAAAAGGAATATTTCCATTCTCAATTTATTAGCTGTAAAAACAACCTCAAAGCTACCTGGAAATTAATCGGCAAGCTGATACAAAGGAAAACAAAGGGGCAAAGTGCTCCTAGTCGCATTACTTCAGGAAATAGGTCGTTTACCAATCCTTCTGATATTGCTGATCAGTTGAACAAATTTTTTACAAATGTAGGAACCAATCTAGCTTCCCAAATTAAAGATGACAAATCCATATCTCCTACATCCTATATTAAACAATCTACAACTTCTTCTTTTGTTATGTCTCCAGTTTCAGAAGCACAGGTTTTTTTACTTTTTGCATCTCTTAATGAAAATAAATCATATATTACTATTCCTAATAAATTTATAAAATTGTCAGCATCCATCCTAGCCTCTCCCTTTACTGCCATTTATAATGAATCTATAGCAAGTGGTGAAGTCCCTGATATTTTCAAAATCTCAAGGGTTACTCCTATATATAAAAGTGGGGATGCCACTGAACCAGGGAATTATAGACCAATATCAATAATCTGTTCATTTAGCAAGATTCTTGAGAAGCTTATCTACAACCAGCTGATTTTTTTTCTTGAAAAACATAAAATTTTATTTGAATTTCAATTTGGATTTCGGAAAGGCCATTCAACCGAACATGCCATATTAGAAACTGTTGAGACCCTCAAGTCTTCTATTGACCAAGGTATGACTACATGTGCTATTTTCTTAGATTTTTCAAAGGCATTTGATACTATTAACCACGACATCTTATTAGCTAAAATGTACAAATATGGAGTCAGGGGAACCCCCGCAAAATGGTTTTCTAGTTATCTCTCTAATCGTCATCAGTTTGTCAAAATTGGCAATGCGGAATCATCTATGCTACCAATCTCTTGCGGAGTTCCTCAAGGATCTACCCTTGGTCCCTTATTATTCCTCTTATATATTAATGATCTCCCCAACTCTTCTAAGAAACTGAAATTTAGAATATTTGCAGATGATACAAATCTATTTTATACTTCAAAAAACCCCAAAGATTTAGAAACCACTGTTAATAGTGAATTAGACAATGTCATCAAATACTGTAACGCTAACAAGTTGTCCATTAATTTTAAGAAAACACATCATATCACTGTCACCTCCCCCAGAAAAAGTGTTTCTATTGACTTAACAGCATATGGTATAAAGAATACTAACAACATAAAATACTTAGGTGTCTTTATTGATGAACATCTCAAATGGAATTCACAACTAAATCATGTTAATAAATGCCTCGCAAAAAATCTTGGAATCATTTCCAAGTTACGTTATTTTCTTCCCCTGACTACTTTAACACAACTATACTATAATTTAATTTACCCATATATTTCTTATGGTATAATGAGCTGGGGCTCGGCAAGCCAAACACGGCTTCGCCCTATCAAAACGAAGCAGAATAAATGCATTCGCTCTATTTTCTTTGCTCCCCAAAGGGAAAGTCCATCGAATTATTACCAACTGCTTAGGATCCTGAATCTTGATAACATACATAATCTAAGGATATCATCTCTTGTTTATAAGCTCCAACACTTTCCTGATACTATGCCTAAGCCATTATGTAATCTAATCCTGCCTGCCACTCAAGTTCACTCACATAATACCAGATATGCTTCCAAAGGCAATCTCTTTAGGCCAGCTTCCAAAACCAATTATGGATTAACTAAATTTACAGCCATGTCTTCTAGATTTTGGGAAAAAATACCAAATTGCATTAAGTCCTTACCTTACAATTCCTTCATAGAACAACTGAAATTGCATTTATTAAATAATCAGAATTAATATTGATCCACCCTGGCCAGATTTACTTTTCCTCACTCTAAAATATTATATTTTGTTTATGTATATATTATATATTGTAAAAAAAAAAAAAATAATAATAATAATAATAATATTATAATAATATTATAATAATATCCTGTAAGACCCTCGAAATCTGACTGTGGCAGTGACCATCTCGAAAGCTTATGCTTCTATGGTCACTGCGCACCTTAAATTTTTTTTTCTTCTTAAGTACCGTAAATAGTTAACTTCCCCTTTTTTCTACCTGTATCCAAATATTCTTTATCTTATTCAAAATAGTGCAAAATAAAAAAATGAATGAATGAATGAATTGTCTCAATGGAAGCTACGAGTTAAAGAGGTCCCTCCTACTACATGTTAAAAACCTAGCATTTATATGATGGAGAATTGGCTAGATTTCTCGTTTGTACGGCATTACTGATGGCCATCTCATAAAATTTGAAAATACAGATTCAAAGTGTGAATTAGCTCGAATTTAATTATGAGAAACTTCAAAGACTAGACAACAAGTTCCTTATAACTTTAAATATTTTTATGTCCTTCAAAGTTTACGATACTTATAATCGTTAACAACATTAAACTTTACCTTCCTCATTCTCAAAAATTACCAGAGCCACGCTACCATCTTGCTCTAGAATCACATCTTCAACATCACCGCCACCATTCCTTCGCTTTTGGAAGTGAATCCAGAGATCATTCTTGCTCAGTCCTTCGGGAAAGTCAGTAACCTTCACAGTTCGCAAAGCTAAAGTTTCTCCGATATGAGAGGAATCCATGATGTCTTATTTGCTACCAAACAAGTTACAGTTTACGACCAAAACTAGACAAGATGCGGTGGTGTTCGGGTTTTAGTAGGAAGCGACGAATGTGCTTTTCTTATTATCAAGTTTCAGGGAATTTCCCTCTCGCAGCTTCGGGGAAATGTTTACATTCAGAAATGAATAAATTAACCCGCAGAGTCACTAGACCTCAAATTTAAGACTTCTTTTACCAAATTTCTCTGAGAAAAATTTTGATTGATCTCTGTATCTAAGCGGCACAGTAAGGGTAAAATTAGTTTGGTTCGTCTAGATAGAAGGGGGTTTCCCAATGAAAAGTGAAAGTAATTACGTATGTGCATATCTAATTACTTCCTGTTATTCCGGGAAAAAAAGCCCCCGAAATTTGTCTGACCAGATTCGGTTGCACAATAATACAAACGAAGCTTAAACATGGCTAAAATGAAACTCTCTCCCTTCGACCTCAAGGAATTGGACGAGGAAATGGCGGCTAGAAGTGTTATAGTAAAGGATTTTCCTGTGCAAGTTACCGACAAAGATTTGTGCATACACTTTCAGAAGTCTTCAAATGGCGGGGACGATGTGGATGAAGTTCGCTTGGTCCCTGAGCACAACCCTACGACCGCTATTGTTACATTTGACGACCCAAATAGTAAGTCTAAGCGTCTAACCTGAGGTAGATTTGATATAAACATGAAAGATTATATAACTATCTTTAAAATCCATTAACTTTAGTAAAATATAAAAACAGGACGGCTACAACACTTTTTGTGCAGAGTTTCTGTTCCATTATCGTCATCAGCTCTTAAGAAATATTATACCGTCTACGCTCTAATAAAGTAAACAAAATATTTTTTTAACATATGTGATGTAGGGTTCGAATAAGTTTTATTATTCAAACTCTCAAAAAATACACACAAAGTACACCCCTTGGCCGCCGAAAAGTGGGTCAATACTTATAAAGGATCTCGCAAACACTATCCTTTTTCTGTATAACACCTAAGACCGTGCACCCCCTCAACCAATTATGCATTATTACATGAACTGATGAAATATTGTATCAAGATTTAGTATCTTTTGGTAATACAATTTTTTTATAAGAACCTTTTTTAAAAGAACGTCCAGCCTGAGATTTTGCCAAATTTTAAGAACATGCCGAGGCTCAGATAGCAGAAATTTTTTTTAGTCCTGAAGCGTTCTAAAATGCAGAATCAAATTTTGCTCATAGTAGCAACCTTATTTATTGCTGTTGCTATTGATCATTAGTGTAATTCTCTTCCTAATAATTCATGAGATATTCAGGCCCGTACCCACGATTTTTCTTGGGGGGGGGGGGGGGGGTGTGCGAAATCCTAAAAAGTGGATCTAATTTTTTTTTGAGGGGGGGGGGGGGGGGAGGGGGAGGGATAAAAATCTGACCACCAAGGCTGCCTTTGAAGCATGCCTTTGCAGTGTCTCCACGGGACGTGAAGATACTGCAAACCAGAGGGATCTAGCTTATGATTCTTACTTTTGTCTACAAATAGCACATCTTTTGAGAACCAAAAGTGGACTTTTGGCCCTTGTTGGGGGTGCATTCGCACCCCCTGCACCCCCCCCCCCCCCTGGGTACGGGCCTGATATTATTCTTATATACACCGAAATCATCTTATATAAACTGAGAAAATCGTTAGGAACATACTCAGCCTTAAAATGTCCCGAAAATAAGAACGGCCCAGCCTCAACTGAAAATTAGGGGTTCTTAACTGGAAACATATGTATTCCACAGCGGTAGAAAGTGTCTTAGCTAAAGAACAGATTTTTAAAGGAGTATTAATGACTGTACAGCGATGTTCAGTGGCTCATCAAACTA
Organism: Nematostella vectensis; assembly: GCF_932526225.1. NCBI lineage: Eukaryota > Metazoa > Cnidaria > Anthozoa > Actiniaria > Edwardsiidae > Nematostella > Nematostella vectensis. Next base: position 2,896,848 of record NC_064046.1, read on the forward strand.
CAGAGGTGAGTCACAGGTACATAGGCTAGATTTTGTTTTGTAAGGCTCCCCTTTAAAACTCCAAACATATACTGTTGTCAACAGAGGCACTTACCACTCCCCCCAGGAAATCTTGTCTCTTTCTTTCCCTTCCTTCCTTTAGTCGTTAGCCCTCCTCTCTGATGCCAAAAAAGCGGTCTTTTCTTAAAGTAGATTGTCAGTGGGGGATCTAGATTTTCGCTAAAGGGGGGGTTTGGCTCAGTGACAATGGGGGGAGGGGTAGTTTTTTGGTACATATGGCTCTCTGGCAGCCAAAAGGGGGGGGGGGGGGGTTAAAGCCCCCTAAACTCTCCCTCTAGATCCGCTACTGATTGTACACACCAAAGTGTCTATAAATGTGGCCCCCAGCCAAATCCTGGTTCTCACTTGGATATAAGCGCAAGCGAGCACTGGAACGCAAGTGCAAAAGTATGCATCTTCTTGATTTTCTTGGGCTTGCCATTTGTGTTTGACCGATTTTCACTTGTGCTGTGCTTGTGTTTGACCGATTCTCACTTGTGTTGTGCTTGTGTTTGACCGATTCTCACTTGTGCTGTGCTTGTGTCTGACTGATTCTCACTTGTGCTGTGCTTGTGTTTGACTGATTCTCACTTGTGTTGTGCTTGTGTTTGACTGATTCTCACTTGTGCTGTGCTTGTGTTTGACTGATTCTCACTTGTGTTGTGCTTGTGTCTGACTGATTCTCACTTGTGCTGTGCTTGTGTTTGACTGATTCTCACTTGTGTTGCGCTTGTGTTTGACCGATTCTCACTTGTGTTGTGCTTGTGTTTGACCGATTCTCACTTGTGCTGTGCTTGTGTTTGACCGATTCTCACTTGTATCGTGCTTGTGTTTGACCGATTTTCACTTGTATCGTGCTTGTGTTTGACCGATTCTCACTTGTATCGTGCTTGTGTTTGACCGATTTTCACTTGTATCGTGCTTGTGTTTGACCGATTCTCACTTGTGTTTGACTGATTCTCACTTGTGTTGCGCTTGTGTTTGACCGGTTCTCACTTGTGCTGTGCTTGTGTTTGACCGATTCTCACTTGTGCTGTGCTTGTGTTTGACTGATTCTCACTTGTGTTGTGCTTGTGTTTGACCGTTGCTCACTTGTATCGTGCTTGTATCTTGATATCGTATTGTGCTGTGCTTCCGTTTACGCTTATGCTTGCGTTCTAGTGAGAACCAGCCTTTAAAGTCCATATTACTTTTAAGAAGTGATAGATATGGTCGATTCTTTATATTTTTATCTTCTAAATGGTATGTGGTTCGTATTGAACCTATAATGATTAGGGCAAGTGTGGTGATGATAACGATAATAATAATAATAATGTTGGTGGTATAGAATGTAATAGTGAAAATGATGATGACAACATTGATTATAGGATATTTAGAGAAGTGAGTTATAATTCATTTTTGATATTTTATACTTTTGCTCCCCTTACTTTTTATGTTAAGACTACCAACCACTATCCCCTTGTTCCCCATACTTTTTTTATGTACAGTCTACCAACCCTATTCCTTGTTGGTAAGTATGAATTATAGAATTGAAAGCTTATTTTTGTTTGTATTTTCACAGCTGTTGCCGTGGTTCTAGGTAAAAAAAATCCAATTACCTTGCAGGGATCCTGTGAAGTTTAAAAAGAAAACAAACCTCGTTTTCCTTTTTTGATTTTCCAAATCTCCATATACCCCTCCCGAAGTTTGCTAGGTTTTTTTAGTTTTTGTAACTTGCCTTATATATGGTGCTCATTATAATAGTAGGATGCTATGATTTAATGTTAATCATAAAAGTGTTTGTTGGTAATATTGCAGGTTTTCTCTTCCATCAAGGCCACATTGAATATAGAGTACTTTGATGTCTCCACTCAAGACCTACACGAGCTTCTTGCTTGTCTGCGCAGTGATGCCCCAGGCGTAAGATGGACGATAGATAGCGACAACAGAGTCGTCCTAAAAGGTGTCTTTGCCGATATCGTCCAAGCACAGACATTCCTCAGCGATTATGTAAATTGCAAAGGGCTTGCTCCTGTGCCACACTCTCGAGGATCCCTGACAAACGGGACCGCCCCACAGAATGAAGCTGCCGTTGAACAACAGACTGGGTCATCAGGCAGGAACACACGCGGGAAATCTGCTGATACGTCCCAGCCGTCGCCTACAAGTCTACACCATGTAAAGGATAAAGATGAAGATCAACGTCGACTGTTATCCCATGAGGGGAGGGGGCGGGGGCGCGCAAAATCTCCCAAGGGATCCCAAGCTGGCAAAACCCAACGTCAAGACTCCGTAGGAGTGATTGGACGGGGACGTTCTAAGTCGCAAGACAGTCGACTGCAAGCCAGCGCAGGTGGACATCCCGAGAGTCATCGCGAGGGGATAGGATCAGGCGGAGGACAAAACGCTTGTGTTTTACATCGGCAGAATTCGAACGGTACAGATAGTAGAGACGATCATTTTGAAGATTGCAGAGACGACAGCCCACCCGAGACGAGCACTTCGACGACCCGTTATCACAATGCACAGGACGAAAGGCGCGAGGGGAACGAAGACGCCACAAAGCCTTTTCAGCGGGCGAAATTGCAGCCGGAAAAGTATAGTGGAAGTGCTATTGCTTTTGAGTTCATCACTCGAGTTCAACAGTACAAAGACACCCTAGATGGGCTGAAGAGACAATACAGTGTTAATATTACCTCAATCCCAGTCGCGGGCGGAGTTGAGATGGCAGTAGTCCCTGGTGTTTCTTGTACAGAGGATAGATTTAGTCAAGCATGCGAAGAATTCATTAGGCTTTTCCAAAGGGCAGCCAATTTTACAAGACATGAGCTCGATGCTGGGGATCAAGGTTTAGTGCAGTACTGTTGCCAAGAAGTAATGATGAAGTTCCCGGTATTGTCGATGCCTGGTTCGCGACCCGAAAAAATCGTTCTTTATGGCGAAGATGGAGCTGTGGCGGATGCAAAGGCGATGATCGAGAAGATGGCCCAGATAAATACGAGCAGCTCCACGGTAGTGTCTCTGTCGTCATCATCTGGAGCTAGTTCTGCGTCCTTCGGACAATACCAGGCACCACAATCCTTTTCTGATGTGGTGCGAAGCGGGGATCACAATAAGCAAGCAAGAAAGGGGAGCTCATTCACAGGGAGACATACCGATGAAAAGGACTCATTCCAGATCCCAGAAAACGTCCGCACCAAGACGGGAAAGGCTGACATTGGGTCTCAAAACGCAGAGTTTGATCAAACAACGTTGCCATCTCAGAAATTGGGTAGCGAGGATAAAACCACCTTTAAAACCAAAAAGGGATTCACAATCTCTGTCTATAAAGGTGACATCACGGAGGAGACAGTGGACGCTATCGTGAGCCCTATTGGGGAAGCTCTAGTATGTACATCCAAAGGATTGTCTGGAGTTGTTGCGACAAAAGGTGGCAGACAGGTTGAGGATCAGCTTTTTCAATACTCCAGGAAAAAGTGGTTTAAACCATCAGGGGGCGAAGTCGTGCCCACTGACAGTGGTAATATGAAATGCAAAAAGATATTCCATGCTATTGTCACGAGTGAAACCAGCAACGAAAAGAAAAAGAAGCTGTTGTCAAAAATCGCCTCACGCTGTTTACATGAAGCTCAAAAAGCCTCCTGCAACTCCCTCGCATTTCCCGCCATCGGCACTGTCATTCATAATATTCCTCTAGACCTCTGCGCTTGTGGGATGATCAGCGGACTGGAGGAGTACATGAAAAGAGGCAAACTTCAGGACGTCCGGTTTGTTGACCTGAATCCAGACGCCGTCGATGCCTTTAAGGAAGAGTTAAAAAAACGCTACGCTAGTTCAATGGTAGTATCTCCTGCACAGCCATCCTTGTCTGGTGTTGATCCTGCACCCCTGGGACCACACCCTGATTATGCACCCCCAGATGAATCAGCAGCTGGTCGACTTAGTGAAGGGTACTCCGGTAGACCTCGAGACCTGGGTCCTAATGGAGGAAGTGCTGCCCCACTCACATCTTCATTGGGTGACAGCACTCTTGACGTAGATATGACAGAAGGTAAGCTTTCTTAATATGGAATAGACCGTTTTCACGATGTTGCGCGCGCATTCAAAATGCCGCAAACTGGTGGGCTACAGCTGATCCAAAATGCAACGAAAGGGAAACTGACTACAAAAATCCGTAAAAAGCACTCTGACAGCATTTTCCATAGCTTCATCTGTGAAGTCTACTTCGTACGCCATTTAAGATTAGCTGTGGCCCGCCAGTCTGCGGCATTTTGGATGCCCCTTGGCTTCTCCTGGCTGCGCGGCCACCTCTTCGAAGAGCGTCCGCCATTTTGAAACCGAATGAGTAGAGCTGAGTAGAACTAATAAAAGCGCAAACATTTTCCAATAAAAATGGGGTCAAAGGCGCAAAGCGTAGGCCCCACAGCGTCCCCTTGCTTTCCGACCTGCCCCCTTCCCCTCCCTCGAGAGTGACCGTAATAAAAATGAGGCTACTCGAGAATACAAACCATCCAAACAAACTAACAGTCTTGTTTACAAATATATAGAAAGATGAAGTTGGATAACGCCTCTTACTAACGACCCTATATTCTGGACTTGTACTCTCCTAAGTTCTACTCAGGTTATTTCCTTCATTTTGCCCCTTGGTCTGCCCCTACCCCCCATCTTGACCAAGCGTGAAGCCTAATATGTAAATCTAATCGCCCTTCATCTATCTGTTCTCAGACGGTGCGGGTGATTCTGCCGAGTGCCCGATCTGCCTGGAAACCATCACTTATCCGGAAACACTTCAGGGATGCGGGCACACTTTCTGCAGGCCGTGCATCACTGAGGCGTCCAAGTCAAGCAAACTCTGCCCAACCTGCCGTGACCCCTTTGGTGTACAACAGGGAAATATGCCATGGGGAACAATGAACTGGAAAATAGACCATTACAAACATCTACCCGGTTATGAAAGATGGGGCACCATTGTTATTTTTTACTATTTTCCTGGTGGGACCCAGGACCAAGGGCACCCTCATCCCGGACGCTTTTACACTGGCACAAGCCGGACGGCCTACTTACCAGACAATGCAGAGGGTCGCGAGGTATTGGGGCTTTTGGAAAAAGCTTTCGCTGCGCGTCTGACGTTCACTATTGGTACTTCTGTGACTACAGGGCTGACCGATACTGTAACATGGAACGACATCCATCATAAGACGAACGTTCATGGCGGTCCCACAGCGTGAGTACCGAGGGCTTTAAGGCAGGTTCAGCGAGTAACGTCCATCATTTAGTGATAGGGGATAGGGGTAGGGTAGTGGATAGGCGACATTCGTCACAAGACGGATATGTATAGAGGTCCTACAGCGTGTGTGAAGGGAGCTGAGTGGAGGGGCTAGCGGGCAGCATCTAATATTGCATCTTGAGCCAGGGGGTGGGAGGAGCTTTGCCTTTTATAGCGGAACCTCCTGTTCAACTAATGTCAGCGATGAGGATAGGGTTTAGGGATAGGGTAGGTATGCCATATTCATCTCAAGACGTGCTTTTTTATTGTATTGATTTAAATTTTTTCGGGGGGGTGGGGGGTGGGGGTTGGGGGTTACAACGTGAGTGGGTTGGGGGGTAAAGAGCTGAGAATCGATATATTTGGACCGCTTACCTGTTATGTAGTTATTGCAAAGTCTGTTTAAAATTCGGATTATTTCGGATCAGCTCACCCGTTCACTATTTGGTTTGCCCCAAATAGTTAAGTAAGGATTGTAGTACAGTGGAATAAAGTGCACAGTGGAATAAAGTGCCCTCTGTAGTAGGTGGAGTAGAAGTAGAAATACAGATATAAGAGCATCCCAAAGCAAGGCCTTATTTCAAGAGTGCGAGTTTTCGAGTGACACATGACATGAATGTTTGCGAATGCCTAGTGCACACTAGCAACATAACAACATAATGACATGGGCGCACGCACTATGTTTAGCCCGACATAACGACATGGACATAATGACATAAAAGAAAAAAACATGTTTTTTTTTCTGTCGTTATGTCGGAGATAAGAGTGCGCGCGCCCATGTCGTTATGTCGATATGTCGCTAGTGTGCACTAGGCATAATAACTTATTGGCGTAATATGTTCCAATGTGTTCCACAGGTTTGGATACCCCGACCCCGGGTACCTCAACCGCGTCAAACAGGAACTTGCTGCAAGGGGCATCCGCTGACCAGCAACACGATGCCCCGCCCAGTCTGCGTGAACTGTAGAGAACTGTATCAAGCAACTACGCCATAGGAACTTGCCAATCAAAATGCAGGAGGAAGGCCAATCAAGTGTCCCATGGAGCACTGCGATACCAATAGTAAAACGTAGCCACTTAAAATAAGCACCGAACCTCAATCAAGTGGGAACTTATGGCCCTAGTAGGTGGCTACACTCGAATGCTAAAATATTGTTACCACTGTATGTGAGGGAAATTTTAAATTGTAGATGTGGACAAGAGTCCGCTGAACAATTGCTTAGGTAAACTTTACAACCCTAGTGGTAGGAATGACGTCAAGCACTTAGTCTGACGTCATAGCACTTAGTTTGACGTCATAGCACTTTCTATTACGTCAAAGCACTTTGTATTACGTCAAAGCACTTAGTATCGTATCTATGACGTCATAGCACTAAAAGTCGTATGTGTAGTAGACATGTGTAGGTTTTCGCTTTCCCAAGCACCCGAAGGCCCGAGCACCCGAAGGCCCGACGATGCTGTGCTTACCTCTCGGACTTTTTACAGAAAGCCGGGCGTGGGTGGTCTCGGGCACCATGGGTTGTGCTCAGGTTTTCAAGGAAGGATATGTAAAAGCTGGGTACATGGGCACGGTACGAATTATATTTAAAGGGTAATCAAGCTAATCCCAGGTGTTTCTACCGGGTTTCTGATCGGGTACCCTGTGGTAAGTAAGATTTGTGACGTCACAGAAAACCATCTCCCCGTTCTGCGGTTGAGTGTCCCAGACCCCACGCTGCCTCACGGTTCATCTCAGAGCACAGCAAACCCGGTAAGAATGTCTATAATGTCGCATAATTATTAGTAGAAAGAAATTAAAAAAGATGTATTGGTAGGAAAACTGAATATAAGGACACTCGTCTGATCCCTTGCTACTGGCTCCAAAACTTGCACCGGGGATTCTAGAAAATCCAAGGTTGACGCTAAGCTTTCAATAGGTTTTGCCATTTAGACTAAAGAGAAATGTTTGAATTATTAGGTCATTCGCTATCTGAGTATTTTGCTCTCTATGCAATCTGTGTTTAATCTAATACCAAATTATCAGAGGTGAATCTAGCGGGATTTTCGCCCTCTGAGCTCGATACGCTATCTCGAGACCTGGCACGAAGGGCAAAGAGAGGATTATTGAATTATTTCTGTAAAAAAGCTTTAATATTGTTAATGAAAAAGCGACTCAAACTAAAAAACACTTGGTCGTACTTTTTTTCAAAACCTTTCTTACCCGCTCCTTTTACCCGTAACCATTTTGGCGAACTTTCACAACGCGTGTAAGGCCCCGTACAGACAGCGCTAACCTCGGCCAGTAGTAGGTCGATCTGACCAGAAATACTGGCCAACCACGCCACTACTTTAACTCTCGCTCATTACCGAGTCACACAAAGCACCTAAGGTTTATAGCAAATAGACCCAGTAGCGGATTTACGGTCCCCCCCCCCCCCCCCCCCCCCCTTGGGGCTGATGCCTTTTTTTATAGTTTTCGTCTGTTCATCCCAAAATCGTTACGAAGGTAAAATAATGTCGAGCCTTTTTGGGTCAGCCCCCCAACCCAACCACCCCCCCCCCCCCCCCTTGGCAAAAAGCTAGATTCTTCCCTGAGACCGCTGTATTTTATCAGGTAAACAGCAACAGAGGGTGGTTGGTCGACATAAATGGGATTGCCAGAAAATCTTTCATAGCTAGTTGCTCAAGGGCTAAATTAGGTATAACAAAATTGTATTTTTAAATGCTAGATTGTAATCGTGTGGATATACTGAACAAAAAGATACAAATAAAAGAGCGAACATTTTCGCACACATCAAGAACATATCTTTAAAAAGCAAAAAGAGCCCCGGAACAATCTATCAATACCGTGAAAAAGTACTCAAGATGTTATCTTCTTAAAGATAACAGATAACTTCCTGTATCTTCCTGAAACCAGACGGATCTCGGGGATGTATAGCGTACAAACAGTTTTTCTCTCAAGCATAAAGCAGACGGAAGTGGAAAGAGTTTAGTGCTAAGGGGACAGCTGTTACAATTTCAGCTGTTGCTTTATTTCCCTCGTGGACGACGCCGCGAAACTCGGCTTTAAAATCGTCTTATCAAAACGCGAAAACACAATACGCTCTACTTTCTACAGCGATAAGATAGTACATAATTTGATATTCTTAAGATTTCACGAAAACTTCATCTCCCGAGAAAGCATTGCTGTGACTACTGTATTTTTCTCGAGCCATTAAAGTGAAATAGGCGGCAAGTTTAGGATGAATGCAACAGGTCGCAAGAATGGTCGACTTCGCGGCAGAGAAGCGCTGCTTGAATGGTGTCGCAGGCACACGTTTGGGTACAAGAATGTATACATACGGGACATGACCTATAGCTGGCAAGATGGACTAGCTGTCTGTGCTTTGCTCCATCGATTTCGGCCTGAACTTATGTAAGTGTATTGTAGGGCTTTTATCAAACGTAAATTCTATTGGGACGTTTTCATGGTAATTTAAATAGCTTTCACTTGATTTAAAAATGGAAGAAAGAACTAGAGTTTTAACTTCTTTTTAAGTAAACAAGCTTCTAAGAGTGTGAAGGAAACAAAAAAGCGAGGTAACACGGGTGGTAATGGAGGATTTTCTTCCCAATTTGATTAAAACAAAAACTTATATAGCTAAAGAAAAATAAGGAGAATCTTGATCTCATTAATAATGCAACCTTCTTTGTGTTTTAGAGCATGAGATTTGATCTCACATAAGCAGGTTAAATTCGTCATTTGCTTAGCCTTCTAGATTTTTTTAAATAGAGAAAAACAAGAAAAAATTTCTTGCTGAGGCAGTGACAGGTGTGTTTAATTATATTGTTCTGAATTTTTGCAGTGACTTTGAAAGCTTGTCAAAGGATAACGCACTAGAAAACAACGAGCTCGTAAGTTTTATTTAACGATCGAATAAAAACTGAATATCATAAAATCGCAATAGCTACTTCCAATTCTTTATGAGCAGGCGTTCCGCGTGGCCGAGCAGCATTTCGGTGTTCCAAGGCTACTGGACCCGTGTGACGTAGTAAACACCAAAGACCCGGATGAAATTTCCATAATGACTTATGTCTCCAGTCTCTATCGTTGTCTGAAGGACAGGAAACCTGGTAGGTTTATGCGAGTCGCTGGAAACTCGGGTTCAAGACATCCCTTCTCCTAGCCACTCCGAAACCATCTTTTCACAGTGAATAAATATATCCGTTCTGCTAGCCACTCCATCTTTGCGTATGTGACAGAGTAGAATAAGTCGGTTCGGCGGATGGCTCGAAAGTTTACGGAGACAAACAAATTGTCAGCTTCACGACGCGAGCGCTGGGACAGAACTAAATTTATTCCAAAACATGCAGAAATCACACACGTGTAGACACTTTACAAATAAGGTCATGACATCTAAATAAGGAAATTAAACAAAGGCTACCCAAAATAAGAGAAATTAAAAGACGCACACTCTTTACAACATACACACGCACAAGACAAAGTAAAGTCCATTTCACGCTGTCACACGTAGACAGTGAATGAATATATTTTTTTTACTTTTCCTTCCTGTTTCAGTCCCCCGTCCCAGAGGGCTGTTCGAGGTTCTTTGTGGAATGGACGCGCGGACGGTCATCAAAACGGATATGACGTAAATCTCTTGATATGACGTCAATTTCTTATTTCATCACGAGGACTGCTCACCGTTTGTATCAAAACATACATATGGCTTTGAAATCATATAATTGCGCAGTTTTGCACACGTAAGCTTAGATTAGGACACTTATATCAAAACCTGTAACCACACGAGAGATACAACTATTTCAAGATACGTTGTCAGCGCAAATGACAATTCAACCTCGTTCCCAGGGTCTTCTGGGTAATTTTCAATATGGCGTCTTCTTCAGCTAGACGCCATATTAAAAATTACCCAGAAGACCCTGGGAACGAGGTTGATGACAATTGCCAAAGGCAGTGTTACCATCCGAAATTACCAAGGGGCTCATATATTTCTCATATTTTACTGAAAGCAGGAAAATGTAAATAACTAAAGATAGAAGTACCTATTCTATAGCAGTCACGTCGTATCTAGTAGGATATTATAAGAATATAAAACGAAGTCCAGCCCAAAATAATCCAGTAAATTAATCTTTGTAGTACCATTTATATATTACGCGCCTTTTCCTATACTAATCCCATCCCAAAATAATCCTGCCAATGAAAGACAATAGATGATGCTTTTATTTCAAGGATAACAATTTCACCATTTCTTTATTGGTGCGCGCCAATGTGGGCTTGTTTGAGGTCTCTATATTAGTCTGTCTACCGTGTGCAAGCTATGGAGTTGGGTCGCTAGACTAGCATGTCCTCGCTGGCATTGTGGGCGCTATGGCTTGGAGTAGAGGGCTAGATGAACACTCCCCAAACAACGTCATCAGTAGAGCCACGCCATAACCTGTAGCCCGTTCACCCTAGAGTCAAAATAGTAGTGCGTTACAAAAAGTACAAATGGCGTGACTCCGTGACATGGTCATGTGACTCCGTGACATGGTCATGTGACTCAGTGACATGGTCATGTGACTCAGTGACATGGACATGTGACTACGCCATAACCTGTAGCACGTTCAGCCTAAAGTCAAAATAGTAGTGCGTTACAAAATGTAACGTAATATGGTCATGTGACTGCAAGACATTGACACGTGACTGTCAAAGCACGAACCACATTCAGGGGCGGATCTCGCTTTTGTCCAAAAGGGGGGTTTAGTTCAGTGACAAAGGGGGGAGGGGGTAATTTTTTTTATTACATATGGCTTTCTGGCAGCCCAAACGGGGGTTTAAATCCCCTAAACCCTCCCCCTAGATCCGCTACTGCACATTCACCCTAGAGTCAAAATAGTACCATATATCATACGTGTGACAGGGTGAGCTTGCGTGACAGAGTGACGTGACAATTCATATATGCTAATACATAATACATGAGTAAGCTTGCGTGACTAAGTGGTGTGTTGTGTTACTAACCGAGTGGACAGGGGCGGCCATGTCAATGTGAATCCACGCCCCGGGGTAGTCGAACCCAAGGTGACTTCCTGTTTACATAACAAGAATGATTACAAATATGGATAATCAAAAATAGGAATGAAAGATCATCGTGATTTCGTGCTCAAAAATATACATTACACGAGTTGTATACAAGGTCGCACGCCAGACACGTGGCTGTGAAAGGACTGAGTTCCTACCAACTGCTTCAACGTTGTTAGTGATCGATTATATTAAAGGAGGAACAGAAAGGCTCTGGAAAGTTTTCTTTAGCCAAAGTCGCATGCCGGACATCACATCACTATCTGCTTTAATGTTGTCAGGGATCGATTATATCAAAGGAGGAAAAGAAGGGCTATGTTTAGCCAAAAGGGACTTGAATCTTGAAAATTATTATACACCGAAAATTAGAGTTGGGGTAGGGGGGACCCAAAAGTGATAGAGATGGAGAGGAAACTTGAAGAAATTACGTCAAAGAAGTATATGATAGGAAAAAGTTTCTGCGAGTCATCCCTATGGATCTTTTAATAAATTACCTTATCCATTTTAATTTTATGTACACCTTTAATATCGCGAAACTTTTCTCGGCACATTTCGCGAGTCTTTACCTTAGCGAATTTTATAAAATCGCGAAAAACGCGAATTTAAGTACGCGCGAAAAGTAAGCAGAATATGGTAAGAGATGTGAATTAAATACTCACCAATGAACAGACCCGCACAAGAACTTTGCGCATTATCGCGATTCTAAATCGAGACAAAAACATATTTAAGGAACACGATTACGATATGTATAAATCCCGTCACCACAGGCCCGTAGCCAGGATTTTGAGCGGGGTGGTTCGTTTTTTTCATTTTAGCGGACCAAATTTCCGGTATACCCCTCCCCTCGCCTTATTACATAAGGCAATCAATACTTCAAATAAATTCAATCTTGTATTTACAATGTATTATAAAGCACCCTATTAACAGGGTGCTTTTTAACATATACAGTAGCGATAATAATCAAGATGATTATTAAAAAAGATTTTTTTAGTCATTTTAAAGACATATTGATGTGTACGGTAATCCAGCCAAACGTTAAATTTTTTTTGTTTGCTCTGAGCGGACCTTCAAGCCGAGTGAGGGGGGGGGGGGTTCGTCCGAACCCCCCCTGGCTAGGGGCCTGCACCAATCTGATGCTCCAGTCAGTCGGAGGCATGATCGTTAGATAGACCACGAGGCCACGAGGACTGCCTTGCCAGCTAAGTGCCCGCTCAACCCAAAAGAGACGAGCCAGAGTGAGTTATGAAATTGATTCAAGAATTGTGGTTTAGTCGTTTGACCGATACTCACTTTTACTGAATTCTTCATGTCAGCCATAGCACTCGAAAATTCGGAGAAATGAAGCTCAGGGCAGTATGGCAATGGGTGCTTAAATAATAAATAAATTAGCAGTAAATATATAGTAATTGAATGATGTGATTTACGTTAAGAAACGCTTAATTTTCAGTTGAAGCTGGGCCGTTCTTATTTTTGGATCATTTCAAGGCTGATAACGTTCTTAGATTATTGAGAAGGATGATTCTCGAATCAATTATAAAAAAAACACACCAGCTAAAACCTAAAAAAAGAAAACAATCGTTTTAAGCATATGTTAGCATGTTCTTAGAATTTCCCAGACTGAAAATCCCAGACTGAACATTATCATAAAAAGGTTTATATATAAAAAAAAAACAGGAGTGCACAAGTAAACGATGCCTATGCAAAACTACAAGACTACAGAAAAAGAAACAGTATCAAAGCAAGTAAGTACATGCTCACCAGAAGATCACCACTGCTCCGGCCTGCTCTTACACACACTTGTTCCCAGTCCTCGTTATTTGTGAGCAGTCCGCCGTGGTAGCGTCCAGTGGCGATGCTCTGGGCACCAGTTAGCGTAGCCATGTCCAGGACAATGTCGGCTTTGAGGTCTTTCCTGGCATAGTAGACCTGTCCAGAAAAAAACATGGAATATCTTTGTTGATCTGTGAGCGAGAAGTATAATAAGTGGGAGGTGTAATATTTTCTGTGAGTGACATAAATAGGACAAAAATACTACCTACAATAGATACATTAAAGTGTTCCTGTCAGCCACCATTTTGTCATCAAAATACGAGAAGTGCGAGAGAGCACCCATCACCATCAGCTGAATTGGGCACCTCGATTTGGGGAAACAATACTATTTATTGAATTTAGTAAATGATGTATGAATCTTTGTTTTTAAGAAAGTTATTTCAAAAATTCTTATGAAAACGGTGTGATTGACTAGGCTTTTCAAGGGGGCCTAACTCCTAGAACGCTTTGCACTATTAAACACGAACGCGCACTATAAAAGGGATAGCTCCGCCTACTTTTTTGCGAGCTCTCGCGCAAGTCGTCGTCATTCACAACTAGACTTTATTGAGTGTAGACCTCCCAAATGCAGGAGGAAAACATAGCAAAATATAAATCCTTCGTGCGATTAACTATGATAACTTTTAAGTACTAAAGAATGTTAACTATTAGGCATATGTGGTGAAGTATTTGGGATCCATTTTCTAATACAACGGGGAGAAAAATAGTCATTGAGAAATCAAACACAGTACACGCTCATTTGAATTAAAAAAAAAAAATTCAAAAACAGAGTCTGTACCTTCCTTTCATGTGCGCACATGGACAAACAACAAATTCGCAAAATTCATCACTTCAAAACCTATCTAATCCTTCTTCTTTTTTGTTTTGTTATAAGAAAACGCTAATAGATAGAATGTTTTTACTTCAATCGGGGTTTTTCGGACAATTATGAACTCTATTGTTGCTTTCTGGCCTCTCTCTACGGAGCTCTGCACTGAGTGACATCAAATGACGAATGACAGCTTGCCTAAGTAACCTCCTTTTTATAGTGCACGTTCGTGATTAAGTTTATTTTCATTGATTGTACAGTACATGAGAAATTTGCATCCAAATAATCTAGTAAATTATATGTATAATACTCCAGATTATTTTAGCTATATGCTACCTTACCCCATCACCTAGTACCAGTCTTCCCTCTGCGTCAGGATTATTGATTTCTACAGTTCTGTTTAGGGAGACAAAGAGAACAAATTGAGTAGACAAATTGTTTCAACCATCACGATCATTATTGCATTCACCATCCTTATCACAATCATCACTATCAGCACCATCATCATCATCACTATCATCACCATCATCACAATCATTGCTATCAACGCCATCATTATCATCGTTACTTTGACCACCATCACGATCATTATTACATTCACCATCCTTATCACAATCATCACTATCAGCACCATCGTCATCATCACTATCATCACCATCATAATCATTATCACCATCACCACATCAGCACCATCACTACCATCATCGCTACCAGCACCATCGTCATCATCAATACTATCATCACCATCATAATCATTATCACCATCACCACATCAGCACCATCACTACCATCATCGCTACCAGCACCATTGTCAGCATCACATCTTCCACTCACTTTTTAGAGTAGAGAGTGTGGATATCGTCAGGCCTGGTAGCCAGCGGCCCAACCGCATTCTCAGCAAGACAGAACACTGCATGGAGATTCTCCTTAAACCCCTGTCGAAAACAGAATAGTAAACAGTTTATCACGAGTGATCTTTTAAACGCAGTGACATGTATACTATATTCTCACAGGGGAACATTCTAGAGGGAGAAACTTGAGACAAAACAAGACTGACCTGTTTGACGGCTCCTCTAAACCCACCAAGCACACCAGCTGCACCACCGCAGTCTCGCTTCATGCCGGGCATCCCAGTCTGTCAGAAACAGTCAAACTCTCTTTAGTACAAGAGGTAACATCCTACAGCTACAGTCAAACTCTCTTTAGTACAAGAGGTAACATCCTACAGCTACAGTCAAACTCTCTTTAGTACAAGAGTAACATCCTATAGCTACAGTCAAACTCTCTTTAGTACAAGAGGTAACATCCTATAGCTACAGTCAAACTCTCTTTAGTACAAGAGGTAACATCCTACAGCTACAGTCAAACTCTCTTTAGTACAAGAGGTAACATCCTATAGCTACAGTCAAACTCTCTTTAGTACAAAAGGTAACATCCTACAGCTACAGTCAAACTCTCTTTAGTACAAGAGGTAACATCCTACAGCTACAGTCTAACTCTCTTTAGTACAAGAGGTTACATCCTACAGTTACAGTCAAACTCTCTTTAGTACAAGAGGTAACATCCTACACCTACAGTCAAACTCTCTTTAGTACAAGAGGTAACATCCTATAGCTACAGTCAAACTCTCTTTAGTACAAGAGGTAACATCCTATAGCTACAGTCAAACTCTCTTTAGTACAAGAGGTAACATACTATAGCTACAGTCAAACTCTCTTTAGTACAAGAAGTAACATCCTATAGCTACAGTCAAACTCTCTTTAGTACAAGAGGTAACATCCTATAGCTACATTCAAACTCTCTTTAGTACAAGAAGTAACATCCTACAGCTACAGTCAAACTCTCTTAAGTACAAGAGGTAACATCCTACAGCTACAGTCAAACTCTCTTTAGTACAAGAGTAACATCCTACAGCTACAGTCAAACTCTCTTAAGTACAAGAGGTAACATCCTACAGCTACAGTCAAACTCTCTTTAGTACAAGAAGTAACATCCTACAGCTACAGTCAAACTCTCTTAAGTACAAGAGGTAACATCCTACAGCTACAGTCAAACTCTCTTTAGTACAAGAGGTAACATCCTACAGCTACAGTCAAACTCTCTTAAGTACAAGAGTAACATCCTACAGCTACAGTCAAACTTTCTTTAGTACAAGAGGTAACATCCTACAGCTCGGTCAAACTCTCTTTAGTACAAGAGGTAACATCCTATAGCTACAGTCAGACTCTCTTTAGTACAAGAGGTAACATCCTCTACAGTCAAACTCTCTTTAGTACAAGAGGTAACATCCTACAGCTACAGTCAAACTCTCTTTAGTACAAGAGGTAACATCCTACAGCTACAGTCAAACTCTCTTAAGTACAAGAGGTAACATCCTACAGCTACAGTCAAACTCTCTTTAGTACAAGAGGTAACATCCTACAGCTACAGTCAAACTCTCTTTAGTACAAGAGTAACATCCTACAGCTACAGGCAAACTCTCTTTAGTACAAGAGGTAACATCCTACAGCTACAGTCAAACTCTCTTAAGTACAAGAGTAACATCCTACAGCTACAGTCAAACTTTCTTTAGTACAAGAGGTAACATCCTACAGCTCGGTCAAACTCTCTTTAGTACAAGAGGTAACATCCTATAGCTACAGTCAGACTCTCTTTAGTACAAGAGGTAACATCCTACAGCTCGGTCAAACTCTCTTTAGTACAAGAGGTAACATCCTACAGTTACAGTCAAACTCTCTTTAGTACAAGAGGTAACATCCTACAGCTACAGTCAAACTCTCTTTAGTACAAGAGGTAACATCCTATAGCTACATTCAAACTCTCTTTAGTACAAGAAGTAACATCCTACAGCTACAGTCAAACTCTCTTTAGTACAAGAGGTAACATCCTATAGCTACAGTCAAACTCTCTTTAGTACAAGAGGTAACATACTATAGCTACAGTCAAACTCTCTTTAGTACAAGAAGTAACATCCTATAGCTACAGTCAAACTCTCTTTAGTACAAGAGGTAACATCCTATAGCTACATTCAAACTCTCTTTAGTACAAGAAGTAACATCCTACAGCTACAGTCAAACTCTCTTAAGTACAAGAGGTAACATCCTACAGCTACAGTCAAACTCTCTTTAGTACAAGAGTAACATCCTACAGCTACAGTCAAACTCTCTTAAGTACAAGAGGTAACATCCTACAGCTACAGTCAAACTCTCTTTAGTACAAGAAGTAACATCCTACAGCTACAGTCAAACTCTCTTAAGTACAAGAGGTAACATCCTACAGCTACAGTCAAACTCTCTTTAGTACAAGAGGTAACATCCTACAGCTACAGTCAAACTCTCTTAAGTACAAGAGTAACATCCTACAGCTACAGTCAAACTTTCTTTAGTACAAGAGGTAACATCCTACAGCTCGGTCAAACTCTCTTTAGTACAAGAGGTAACATCCTATAGCTACAGTCAGACTCTCTTTAGTACAAGAGGTAACATCCTCTACAGTCAATTTCTCTTTAGTACAAGAGGTAACATCCTATAGCTACAGTCAAACTCTCTTTAGTACAAGAGGTAACATACTATAGCTACAGTCAAACTCTCTTTAGTACAAGAAGTAACATCCTACAGCTACAGTCAAACTCTCTTTAGTACAAGAGGTAACATCCTACAGCTACAGTCAAACTCTCTTTAGTACAAGAGGTAACATCCTACAGCTACAGTCAAACTCTCTTTAGTACAAGAGGTAACATCCTACAGCTACAGTCAAACTCTCTTTAGTACAAGAGGTAACATCCTACAGCTACAATCAAACTCTCTTTAGTACAACAGGTAACATCCTATAGCTACAGTCAAACTCTCTTTAGTACAAGAGGTAACATCCTACAGCTACAGTCAAACTCTCTTTAGTACAAGAGGTAACATCCTACAGCTACAGTCAAACTCTCTTAAGTACAAGAGGTAACATCCTACAGCTACAGTCAAACTCTCTTTAGTACAAGAGGTAACATCCTACAGCTACAGTCAAACTCTCTTTAGTACAAGAGTAACATCCTACAGCTACAGGCAAACTCTCTTTAGTACAAGAGGTAACATCCTACAGCTACAGTCAAACTCTCTTAAGTACAAGAGTAACATCCTACAGCTACAGTCAAACTTTCTTTAGTACAAGAGGTAACATCCTACAGCTCGGTCAAACTCTCTTTAGTACAAGAGGTAACATCCTATAGCTACAGTCAGACTCTCTTTAGTACAAGAGGTAACATCCTACAGCTCGGTCAAACTCTCTTTAGTACAAGAGGTAACATCCTACAGCTACAGTCAAACTCTCTTTAGTACAAGAGGTAACATCCTATAGCTACAGTCAAACTCTCTTTAGTACAAGAGGTAACATACTATAGCTACAGTCAAACTCTCTTTAGTACAAGAAGTAACATCCTACAGCTACAGTCAAACTCTCTTTAGTACAAGAGGTAACATCCTACAGCTACAGTCAAACTCTCTTTAGTACAAGAGGTAGCATCCTACAGCTACAGTCAAACTCTCTTTAGTACAAGAGGTAACATCCTACAGCTACAGTCAAACTCTCTTTAGTACAAGAGGTAACATCATACAGCTACAGTCAAACTCTCTTTAGTACAAGAGGTAACATCCTATAGCTACAGTCAAACTCTCTTTAGTACAAAAGGTAACATCCTATAGCTACAGTCAAACTCTCTTTAGTAAAAGAGGTAACATCCTATAGCTACAGTCAAACTCTCTTTAGTACAAGAGGTAACATACTATAGCTACAGTCAAACTCTCTTTAGTACAAGAGGTAACATCCTACAGCTACAGTCAAACTCTCTTTAGTACAAGAGGTAACATCCTACAGCTACAGTCAAACTCTCTTTAGTACAACAGGTAACATCCTATAGCTACAGTCAAACTCTCTTTAGTACAAGAGGTAACATCCTACAGCTACAGTCAAACTCTCTTTAGTACAAGAGGTAACATCCTACAGCTACAGTCAAACTCTCTTTAGTACAAGAGGTAACATCCTACAGCTACAGTCAAACTCTCTTAAGTACAAGAGGTAACATCCTACAGCTACAGTCAAACTCTCTTTAGTACAAGAAGTAACATCCTATAGCTACAGTCAAACTCTCTTTAGTACAAGAGGTAACATCCTCTACAAGTCAAACTCTCTTTAGTACAAGAGGTAACATCCTACAGCTACAGTCAAACTCTCTTTAGTACAAGAGGTAACATCCTATAGCTACAGTCAAACTCTCTTTAGTACAAAAGGTAACATCCTACAGCTACAGTCAAACTCTCTTTAGTACAAGAGGTAACATCCTACAGCTACAGTCTAACTCTCTTTAGTACAAGAGGTTACATCCTACAGTTACAGTCAAACTCTCTTTAGTACAAGAGGTAACATCCTACAGCTACAGTCAAACTCTCTTTAGTACAAGAGGTAACATCCTATAGCTACAGTCAAACTCTCTTTAGTACAAGAGGTAACATCCTATAGCTACAGTCAAACTCTCTTTAGTACAAGAGGTAACATACTATAGCTACAGTCAAACTCTCTTTAGTACAAGAAGTAACATCCTATAGCTACAGTCAAACTCTCTTTAGTACAAGAGGTAACATCCTATAGCTACATTCAAACTCTCTTCAGTACAAGAAGTAACATCCTACAGCTACAGTCAAACTCTCTTTAGTACAAGAGGTAACATCCTACAGCTACAGTCAAACTCTCTTTAGTACAAGAGTAACATCCTACAGCTACAGTCAAACTCTCTTTAGTACAAGAGGTAACATCCTACAGCTACAGTCAAACTCTCTTTAAGTACAAGAGTAACATCCTACAGCTACAGTCAAACTTTCTTTTGTACAAGAGGTAACATCCTACAGCTCGGTCAAACTCTCTTTAGTACAAGAGGTAACATCCTACAGCTACAGTCAAACTCTCTTAAGTACAAGAGTAACATCCTACAGCTACAGTCAAACTTTCTTTAGTACAAGAGGTAACATCCTACAGCTCGGTCAAACTCTCTTTAGTACAAGAGGTAACATCCTATAGCTACAGTCAGACTCTCTTTAGTACAAGAGGTAACATCCTCTACAGTCAAACTCTCTTTAGTACAAGAGGTAACATCCTATAGCTACAGTCAAACTCTCTTTAGTACAAGAGGTAACATACTATAGCTACAGTCAAACTCTCTTTAGTACAAGAAGTAACATCCTACAGCTACAGTCAAACTCTCTTTAGTACAAGAGGTAACATCCTACAGCTACAGTCAAACTCTCTTTAGTACAAGAGGTAACATCCTACAGCTACAGTCAAACTCTCTTTAGTACAAGAGGTAACATCCTACAGCTACAGTCAAACTCTCTTTAGTACAAGAGGTAACATCCTACAGCTACAGTCAAACTCTCTTTAGTACAACAGGTAACATCCTATAGCTACAGTCAAACTCTCTTTAGTACAAGAGGTAACATCCTACAGCTACAGTCAAACTCTCTTTATAAAAAGAGGTAACATCATACAGCTACAGTCAAACTCTCTTAAGTACAAGAGGTAACATCCTACAGCTACAGTCAAACTCTCTTTAGTACAAGAGGTAACATCCTACAGCTACAGTCAAACTCTCTTTAGTACAAGAGTAACATCCTACAGCTACAGGCAAACTCTCTTTAGTACAAGAGGTAACATACTATAGCTACAGTCAAACTCTCTTTAGTACAAGAAGTAACATCCTATAGCTACAGTCAAACTCTCTTTAGTACAAGAGGTAACATCCTACAGCTACAGTCAAACTCTCTTTAGTACAAGAGGTAACATCCTACAGCTACAGTCAAACTCTCTTTAGTACAAGAGGTAACATCCTACAGCTACAGTCAAACTCTCTTAAGTACAAGAGGTAACATCCTACAGCTACAGTCAAACTCTCTTTAGTACAAGAGGTAACATCCTACAGCTACAGTCAAACTCTCTTTAGTACAACAGGTAACATCCTATAGCTACAGTCAAACTCTCTTTAGTACAAGAGGTAACATCCTACAGCTACAGTCAAACTCTCTTTATAAAAAGAGGTAACATCCTACAGCTACAGTCAAACTCTCTTTAGTACAAGAGGTAACATCCTATAGCTACAGTCAAACTCTCTTTAGTACAAGAGGTAACATCCTACAGCTACAGTCAAACTCTCTTTAGTACAAGAGGTAACATACTATAGCTACAGTCAAACTCTCTTTAGTACAAGAGGTAACATCCTACAGCTACAGTCAAACTCTCTTTAGTACAAGAGGTAACATCCTACAGCTACAGTCAAACTCTCTTTAGTACAAGAGGTAACATCCTACAGCTACAGTCAAACTCTCTTTAGTACAAGAGGTAACATCCTACAGCTACAGTCAAACTCTCTTTAGTACAAGAGAAACATACTACAGCTACAGTCAAACTCTCTTTAGTACAAGAGGTAACATCCTACAGCTACAGTCAAACTCTCTTTAGTACAAGAGGTAACATCCTATAGCTACAGTCAAACTCTCTTTAGTACAAGAGTAACATACTACAGCTACAGTCAAACTCTCTTTAGTACAAGAAGTAACATCTTACAGCTACAGTCAAACTCTCTTTAGTACAAGAGGTAACATCCTATAGCTACAGTCAAACTCTCTTTAGTACAAGAGGTAACATACTACAGCTACAGTCAAACTCTCTTTAGTACAAGAGGTAACATCATATAGCTACAGTCAAACTCTCTTTAGTACAAGAGGTAACATCCTACAGCTACAGTCAAACTCTCTCTAGTACAAGAGGTAACATCCTACAGCTACAGTCAAACTCTCTTTAGTACAAGAGGTAACATACTACAGCTACAGTCAAACTCTCTTTAGTTTTAGTACCAATAATAGCTAGAACTCAAGTACCAACCTTAGTTTTGATTGATAGACCCCCAGTGTCGTAAACAATCCCTTTTCCGCACCAGGCTATCGAACGGGTGGCACCTGCTGGGGTGTGGCTTAAAACTGCAAGGGCAGGAGGATTGGCTGCCGCCTTGCCGACACCATAAATACCTTCACACAAGTCACAACATATAAAAGTATTCAAAGTATTCAACAGTCATGATTCTGAATTGTTATTGGTTATGAGTTTGGGTGGCAACGTGGAATCTAAAAAGCAATAATGGGTTAACAGAGTAGAATAATTGCTGTATCACAATATGCAAAACTTGTTTATACCTCCAAATCCTCTTTCCTTCAACTCTTCTCCACGGATTATAACTGGGGTAATACCAAGCTCCTTTCCAACAGCTTTAATTTCCTACAACAAAGATGTTGTATAGTAAAGTTTACCTCTTGACCTGGCCTAACTGAAAATACTACCTATTGATTTGCAATGAAACCAGCCACAATCGAAGTCCTACTTTATTGAAAATCTTTGATCATTAGTATGCTGTGCACCCCCCTCCCTGGCAGCTAAAAAGTGGGTCATTTCTTATTAAGGTGATTCCCTTGAATTGCACTGCGCACCCCTTTTGCGCATAGTGGCTGTGTTTGTGTTTGTAGCAAAAGGCGCTTTTTTTTCACTTTAACACATTGACCCCTCAACCACCGGCCTGTACCGGCTTTGGGAAGTACCCACAACCCAAAAAATTCATAAATTAAAAATAAACACAACAAGATGAAGATACTCAGGCATCAGTCTAAGGGATAAATGGTCTTGCAGAAATGCATCCAACCAAGGTGTTGGCATCAACTCTTAAGCCGAATAATAGCACAGGTTCTTTGACAAATCTCAAATCGAACAAGGAGAGAAAAGCAGAATCACCCCTCTGAATAAAACGCTCAAAATACCACACAAGGGAGAGAGATCAGCAAACACAGCTCAAGACACAAATAGATACCTTTATTCTGATCCTCCAGGTACATTTCCTTGGCCTCAAAACACAATGTCCATTCCTTGAAGGATTGTACAACCACGAAAATATCTTTACGTATTGCAAAGCATTCTGGGAGATCCAGGGGAAAATTCACGAGGGGAGGGCCAGTCAACACTCCTCTCCCCAAAGTCAGATGTTTTTTTTAGTCTTTTCACCCCGAAGCCAAACGAATCAATTCCAGGTCATACAGACCCAGAATAGCAGTGTAAGCAATTTTGCAATCAATTTGGTTTCAGAAAAGACAGCATTTAGGAGAGCTGTGGTGATTCATTAGAAAATTATTTTCTCATCTGGGCAAAGCCAAACAAGAAAAAATCATCATGAATCCACCTTTGCTTGCAAATATCCATAAGCAAAGCACTCAATTATGCCCCAAAAGACTTCATGATGTCCTGAGACACTCTCCTAATATGCTCATAGCTGTATTTTTGATGAAAAATACAAGCAACCATCAACTTGTGCTGGCTTCAGCACAACGACGAGGGATTAAAAGTGGGGACCGCAAAGCACTGTTGGAAAGCTTGGATACCACTGACTAGGTGCAGCTGTGTTTGACTTTGACGGGCTGTATAAAACTCAGAATAGGGGGGAGGTATCTGTTTTCAGTCTGTTTTTTTTTGTAAATTCAGCTCAAAAATAGCCAGGAGTCAATGGGTTAAATTTCTTTAACAGAAAAACCAATTCGGTTACCCCCATTTTTTATTTGCTCAAATAGCTAAATATATGGAAAGATGATATACTGGAAGAAGAAATAAAGTTGGCTTGTAGAAGTTTGTTTATTTTCTCTTAAAAGCCATAAAAATACTTCAAAATGGTGCTTTTTACCGTATAAATAGTGGAAAGATTTTGCCAACGACCACCCCGTCTGTTTTTATGGGAGTCCCCTCCCACTTGGCCTAACCTTTAAAAACTAACCTCAAGAAAGTGATCAGTGTTCATATCATTGCAAGGAATGTCCACTATCTTGGCCGCCAATCTGACACTCTCTGCAGCAGCTGTCAAACAGCTCACATCATCTTCCGTTAGGGGCGTGGCATCCTTGCCAACGACTAGGAACTCAACAGTAACGGTCCTCTTTGTCTTGTTGTTTGTTTTCAGTGAGAACAGTGGGAAGCAACGGGCAACTGCACAAGCAGATGCAAACACTGCTGAACGCTCACAAACAACCTGGAAAAAGACGACAGGTGCTTCTTTTTACAATGGGGGCATGATCAGCCTTAGCAATTAAGAGGAGTAGACAATCATTATCAGCGACGTAGCCAGGATTTTTAACAGGAGGGGGCCCAAAAGGGACTTTCAAGGCATTTTCTCCTGTATTGTAGATAATGTCTAATACATTTACTGTATTTTTGTCTGCTAAAAGGGGGGGGGCAAGGCCACTCCCTGGCTACGCCCCTGATAATTATTCTTTTTTTTTCTTGCCCCCATGAGAATAAGAGGAGTAGTATCAATGTGCATGTAAATTATTAGTCAGATGGAGAAATCAATAGAATTTCTCTTAATTAAAACTGGGAAATTTTTATGCTCATATCTAACAAAAAATCTGTGGTTTACATAGTGATTATATACTCAGGCAATGTTTATAAACATTTGGGCTCCAAGACAAAATCCATTATAAATTTATTATAATCATAGAATTGTTTTACATATGAGGTCAAAATATCACCATTTGTGCTACAAGATTCTTGAATATTTAGACAACATTGTCCTAAATTGACAGGATGACAAATGACAAAAGTGAATATTTGATATTTTTCTCCAATCAAAAAATCATTTCTTTTTATTCCTTTGTATCTTACCACAATGCAGGAATCTCCATAGGGCAGGTTTGACAACACAAGGCTTGTGAGGACATGGGTTTGGTGTGGTGAGTTGTGTCGACTTGAGTTTGACGGCAAAGCGCATAGCACAACTTGACCAAGCCAAACTGGGCAGAAATCAGATGGTGTTAAACTCTTTATTACAGCATTGAATGTCTGAAATAAATAACATGTCTAAATTAATCATACCATTCCTAAAATCAGGGAAATTATTTCTTTGTACTTTATCACTACAGTTTGCGAAGTCACTAAGAGAAGAGAGAAGAGTTTCCTGGGTCAGTAGGTGTGCAGGCGAGTATCCTGGGTTGTCTGTGGAGGGGTGCGCAGTCATAGGTATTTTATGGAAAAAGCATAGTATTTAAAGAAATGACCAGCCTTTTGGCCACCAAGGGTGGGTAAGTGTGTACTCCCCTGTGTACGCGCCTGTGTACGCACCTGGGTAGGGGGTAGGGTGCTTGTGTGATTGAGGAAGAGGAGTGGATGGGATACTAACCAAGGGTCCCCAGCTGCCTGACCTTTACTCCCACTCCAACAATTATTTTGCATGTCAGAGCCCACACAGAATCTCAAATTGGATGGATCTTTTAATAATACTTTTGGAGAAAATTCAAAGGGATGGAATCATTATTTATATCATACTCAAGTGTGAAGTGCTGTATCATATCAATATCTCTCTTCTTTTTGTATCATTTCCTTAAAACTACCCGGTAACTTAGACGTAAGGGCAAAAAGGTAGGAGAATTCTACAATGTCGCGTGGAGAAAAACTTTTAGTAGCAAATGTTATTCTATAAAAAGTAGATACTTACTGCACTATCCACACGCGGCTGTAATTTTTCCGAAAAGTTGTCGAAGCTGACCTGAGAAAGGCTAGCAGGGTTGCCGATGATAAGGCATCCTCGCTCTTTAGGATCCGATGTGGTTTTAGGGACGGAAAAGACCAGGTTTACGTCCGCCATGTTGGAACACTTCCGTAACCCACGGTTGGGGACTGGACCCTAGTAGCAATCAAAAATCAAGTAGCCGCAGGGTGTTTTCAGTAATTACTCAGAATACTTCGAAGGATCAGGATTATACATAGCATATCAAATAGAAGGTGTATAAATTGCAGAATCCAGGAAAACAAAACAAAATACAGGGGGGGGGGGGTTCAATTTAAGCAAAATCCCTGAAAATAGGGAGCCGGTACGTGGTCGGGTTCCTCTCTTCCGATCTTCTAAAAGCCACTTTGACAAAGAAACTCTCTGGCTGATTCGCAAAATGTTGAATAAGAAGTGCTTTTTGTTTGTTGTTATCCTGTCGCCAAAAGCCGATGGGCGGAGTTTGCCATCCAAAAATCACGCGATGTTTAGGATCACGACATGCCGGTAGTAGCGTGTCCATGATGATCTGAGGGGTGAGGTGGGGTGAGCGGTATTACCATGACACGCTATCATCGCCCATCGAAGGAGATAAAGGACCTTGGGCTTAACCAAATATGGGCCGACCCGATAAAATACACAGAGGGGTGCAAATTTATGTAATTTTAAGCCCTATAGATTTCAAAGGGGAGGAGTGGGGATGGGTCACCGTACCTGATGGACTTCCCTGAGTTTCCCATCGACGTGAATTAGAATCTTTCTCTATAATATCATTAAGTATTCAGCGTTGCGTGATGCGTATATGAATAAATCCTTTGCTAGATGTGGGGAAAATGACTGCTACTCACACGAGCTCATGCAAGCTGTTTGTGGGGGGACGTCGGGTTTTCGGGACTGCGGTATTGGCCCTTTTTTGTACAAGATTGCGGTAAAAGAGCAAAAAAACTATGCGAATGCGGTATTTCAATACACTGCGAGATGCGAGATTTTGCTTTTTAAACTGCGGTATTGCGTTAAAAAAATAGAATATTGCGGTGTTAACGGAATGTCGCGCATGCTCTTAAAAACGTCGTCCTTCTGTGCGGTATGCGATATTTTCCAAAATTTTGTGCGGTATTGCGATAATTAGACCCCTCAACGTCCCCCCCTGTGTCGTATAGCCCTTGTCAACTGTGATAAAGCTGCAAGTTTATCTCGGTGGTTTATTGGTAGGTTTATCTTTGACGCGCCAGATAGGGTTAATTCTGGTGGATTTTTATTTCAGAAAGACCTATTAGATTAAGTCCACGAAACCAACGCAAACTTATACCGCGTATTTCTATCTCGTTTCAATGATACCAGTTTAGGTACACCAAGGTTAGAATATGATATTTTGCAGCATATTCAACCCAAACACATATTTCGGAAGGCCATGTTTGTACTAAATAATAAATCGATGTTATTTTGATTCTCAGATTATATATTTTAATGATAACCTTGGGTTAGACAGAATGTTTAACGGAGAGAAGGCTTCCGCAAAATTAGCAAAAAGAAGCGTAAACGCATTCGACTGATGTTTTTACATTCGCTTCCAAAAAAAACACAAATAAAACAGCGCTGTTAACCCGTCGCATAGGGAAGAAATAACATATTTTTATTATAAGCAGTGCCATTCTTTATAGCCATATTGCTAGTGTGATGCTATTTATATTCGCGCGTGATGTACAAATTTTTCGTTAGATTTCTTCACGTTTAAGATTGCAGGACTTTTTTTCTTAGAAGATAGCTCCCCCCAAGAAATAAGGATAAACTCTACTTAAGTAATGACAACACGAAAGAGTTGCAAATGATGGGACTTTGTCGTAATTAGTTTGATTCATTTGAGCTTTTGAGTACCTAAAAAGCGTAAAGATTCGTGACTACTTTGAAGGTTTCGTCAGCAAAAAAATGCGTCAATCATTGGCACGCTTTCTGTTATCTACTTTTTTTGCACAGACAATAACCTTATGTCTAGGAGTTAACGTCATATAAGCTCGCTTGCCGAAGATCAAGCTTTTAAAACATCGCTATCTGTGGCCTAAGAGCGTATTTTTGACGCCTAGGTTATAAGTAAATTTCCATTGTAGTTCGAGCTAACCCTTTAGGAAAGTAAACACGATGGCTTTTCCCTAAATTGATGTTCGCCTTTCCGCATTTCTACTAACAGGAAAGAGCTAGCCGTGATCGAGTTTGGAACAATAGATGGTATCACTTTGCGTTATTTCTCGTGTTCGGCTGTGAAGACAACACCCAATTAGTATGGGGGCAACACATATAAACAATGACTCTCTAATAACTAAAGCATCACCTAAAAAAGAACTCTTTCAGACGAGTCTCTCTAAAAGCATCATCGGAACAAAGATCAGACTACAAATAAAGTCTTTTTCCGGCTGCTAAAGATTACGGGGATATGTCGCTCGAGGATGGGTTTCAGATAAAATGATAATATTCCGTCAGCGGTCGTGTTACTGAGCATGCGTCATGGACGCTCTTCCCTGATCGCGGCGGTCTTGTCAAAGCTTGCATATTGATGAAGTGTTCAGACACAGCAACAAGCGGAGTATGCTACCACGAATCATAAGAAGCCTGCGTTCAAGCTATGCTTGATTAGGGCAAAATGTCCGGCGGTCGATTTGACTTTGAAGATGGTGGCACTTACTGTGGGGAATGGCGAAACGGCAAAGCGCATGGCTATGGAATTTGCACGGGTCCTAAAGGACAGGCCCGCTACGAGGGCTCATGGCATAATGGATTTGAACTCAGTGGAGTTTACGTTTGGCCAAATGGTCATAGATACGAAGGTGAATGGTATTGCGGGAAAAGACACGGTTTAGGCGTAGAATATCGCGGGAAATGGATTTATCAGGGAGAGTGGGAAGACGGATTTAAGGCGAGGTACGGAGTGCAGCGATCTCAAAGTGGCGCGCGGTATGAGGGAAGTTGGACGTCGGGACTGCAAGAAGGTTATGGGATCGAGGTTTACGCCAATGGAGGTATGAGCAATTTATGTCTTAGAACAGTCAACTGTTTGATTGGTCCGTATGTAGGACGTAACGTCCTGGTTATATATACCAGTTTCATATCCATTCAAGCGCTTGCACGTTTGTTTAGAATTCTTTGTTAGATTGTACACACAGTGCACGGTCGTGGTAGAGCCCCCCAGGAAAATATTTAATTCTCCCTCAATATTATATCTGCCCCTTGATTTTAAGGCTGTCTTGCATACTGTAATGTCAGGAGTTTGCTGGAAGTTCTTTCGCGCCAATGTTAGTCGCATGGGATATTAGAAGGCCGGTACATGCGCTTATTAGCGTTTTCGATCGCGAAAACACTCTCCATAGACTGGCGTACCGTAGGAAAGATTAGACTCCTGAAATAGCCCGCTGACGCAAGGACCGACTTAATTGACATTAGAATTCGGATTTCGAATCTAAAATGCTGTGTTTCCGTTTTTTCTCTCCCGGCTATTTAGCGTCGCGTATTTCAGGTATCGCTTTATGGACGAAATCAAAGTTGAAATCGTTTGGCCGGCCGCACTTTGTATTTCACGGATTTTTATCAGAAATCGGGCACGATTTCATATTGGCATCTGCAATGCAAAGAAAAAATGCTCTGTTATGTCGTGCCTATAATTAATTTGCTGCGTGCGCTAGCGAATCGCTCTTTTCCCATCGACAGAGCAAGAAGAACAACGTGCCTACATCAGCCTGGCCTCTCAAAGGAATGTAAACTTTAGATTTCGAAGATTTGATCGCCAATGTGAACAATTGCTCGTATACCGTTGGTCACTAAATCTAAAGTCTTTTCCCGCCATTGTACAAATAGAAAGTGTGCTGGGCTTTTTTTCCTCATTCGCTTTGAATATTTTAAGATCGGTTGTATTCGGGTTTGATGTTTTGGTTCGAAATCGACACAGATGTGCGAAACATAAAGTATGCTATTTATTTTACATACCGTTTTTCGTGTATATTTTTTTGGATGTCGCACATAGAGTGTTTCTATTTTGGGTTGAAAATTATTTTTTTCTAATTAAAGGTTTTTTACATGTTGATCGAATCATCTATTACAAAGTTAAAGGATTGCCTCGCTGCGGTATCCCAGAGTATCTTATTTTTAGCAATTTTGATGATTTGTCTTATGAATAAACAGTACAAATGTTTAATTCAGCGTAAGCAATATATTATATCGTTGTTGACCTCAAATCAAATTTGTTTATGGCTTAGAAATAACCCAATTAAATTGTTACGAATGACTCGCTGTTCCTAGGTTATTCTCACTTCCCGAATCGTACAACGCTGTCAATCTGTAACGTTCGTAGGGGATATATTATCCGCCGTTTAATTATCTTATTTTTATCCTGTTGAAATTTTAACATCTATAGAAATGTTTCGATAATGAAAATACAAAAAAAAATACCCCAACACAAAAACATCATTCAGCATAGCTGTCCATCCCACTTGGACAGAAATCTTGTGGAATCGGGTGAAATACAGTAAATCTGTGAAAACCCCAAGAGAGCCAATGCGGGTGAATACAGAAAATGTATAAACATTCTCACAAAAATTAGGCTTGTGATAAAGTCCAAAATCTTGTGACACACACCTTATGCATGTGAATTTAACAGCTATGATTCTGTATTTATTTAATGCAACTTTAAAAGGGAAATGTGAAAAATAAAAGGCTTCGCGTAATTTTGATCCGTTTTTATGCTTGGACTACCCTTATAAGACAAATCCAGAAATTTGAATACCAACTTTCGGTCTTTTACAAAAATGTGGCTTTTATTTAATTAGTGCTAATGCGAAATGCTATTCTTCTTTTACATTCCTTGGGACAAAAAAGGTGAAAGCTCCCCTCTGACGAAGAATAAATTTAGACAAACGTGCTTTGTGTGTTACAGCTTCAGTATTACCCTATAAAATAAAAGCCAATTACATGGCTGAATGCTGATTTATTATGATTACCGAGAAATGTATCTTTTCAATGCATAATAGGATGGTGATAATGTTTTTGTATTTCCATAAATATTTTTCAAAAATGTTGTAACCGATTTCTTGTTGATATTTGTGGCTCTTCGTTGCCTGGGTGATAATAATAGAAAATCCATCAATAAAGTAGGTTTTACAGTCTATGGTGATTGTTTATTTTGTGAAACATTGTACCACCAAGGTTTAAATATGATATTATTAAGCATTTCTGCCCCTACCTCTCACTAGCAATGCTAAAAATAACAATAATAAGTGATGAGTTTTAGAAATAGATTCAAGTTTCATGGTTTTTTCATGGTTTTGTCTCTGCTTAATCAAAAAAGATATTTGTCGTTCTTCATGTAAGGTTTATATTAAGTATATGTTGTTTAATTAAGGTTGAAATCTTTTTTTTTTCAGGATACTATTATGGCCAGTGGAAAACTGGGATGCGGTCAGGTTATGGAATCCGCAGTGCAAAGCGAGACCCCAAAGTCACTATAACAAATTATGCTCGATCAATTTCTAGACAGTCAAATGCTGAATCAAATGGTGTAATACCAACAAAACAAAAAAGGCAAGGGGGTGAACTTCCTCCAGCTGAGCCACATTCTCCCAAATCTGGCAGTGAAAGTGACAATGCTAGCAATACAGGCTCTGTTAATAGCACTGTAGGGAGCGGGTCAACACAACTTGCAGATGGAAGTCTGGATAGCACCGTTGCTGTAACACAAACAGAGCCAGAGGCAGAGCCAGTGAAACCAGTGCGGGAGCTTTACAAAGGTGACTGGAAAAATGATAAACGTCATGGTTATGGAATTTTAGAAGCATCTGATGGTTATAAGTATATAGGGCAATGGCATGAGAATATGCGGCATGGGCTTGGCGTCGCTTGCTACCCTGACTCTTCTAAATACGAAGGCGAGTTTGAGAATGATAACTTAGTGGTTGATATTAAAAAGAAAGGTCCAATTAAGACACTTGTGACCCGGTTTCGCCAGCGACTTCAAGTTGCATGCGAGGCTGCACAGCAAGCATCGGACTTGGCTGTGCAGAAATCGCATATGGCTCTATCAAGGGCTACTGCAGCAAGGGACCGAGCTTTAGAAGCTGCAGCTGCTGCGGAAAATGCAAGACAATCTACAGTCATTGCAAAGCGCCGTGCAAGGGAGCTTATGCAAGCTGTTCACATTTCTGGAATGGAGTTTGTAAAAACATAAAGAATTTGGATGCTAGTGATGACAGGTATAATCCTGGTGCACGTTTTGGTGCCTTTGCCCATATTCGGCTGCTTGCTACATCATTTAGTGTTGGATGTTTGACACAAGTTATCAAAGGCAAGTCTTGCCTTGCATTGATATTGTATGGAACAGTGCTGAGACTTTAACAGTGGTTACATCCTAAGTGATATGTGATCATCATTTTATGGCACATCTTGTCAATGATACATCAGAGATGTAAAGTTTAAACTAATTTAACAATTTGTAGTTTAGTGGTATTAGAGCTGCTAAGGTTAGATTTTATAGTCCAATACTTACTCATAATTGTTTAATTTGGTTAGCGAATTGGCATTAAATTTGTTAAATTTGTGCATAAATTATTAGCATTGTATTTGGTCAATATTGTATAAAATTTAAGGTTAACCAAAAACTTGCCAGTGGATTACCACTGTAATAAATTTCAATATTTTTGTTTTACAAATTATCTAAAACATCTCCTAGAATATTTTGGATTTGTTGCAAATTTGAGAAGTTTTGGTAAGTGGTATTTAGGTTGTCAGTATTTATTTTGACTTAAGACTATTGCTCCATCTTTTTAAGCATGTGTTGTAAAAGAGGGGAACAAGTGAATATCAGACCTAGTCGGCTAGGTGACTTTCATTTGGGTTATTCAGAAATGTTTTTTTATTGTTGGGAATCCTATGGTACACAGAGACAAGGTGCACTGAATCAACTATATCCTTGGCCCAAAGTGCACCTAAACCAGCACATTCAAAAACCAAACATTGAATTACTCCAAATGAGAGCTGTTAGCAGAATATGAAAAACCTTGAATACAAAAACAATTTTGGTAAATTGAAAACGTTAGCATAAAATAGGGAGTATTTGGCTTCTGTCATCCAAAATTGCCTGTTTAAATTCTTGGTTTAGAAAGCAAGTAACTTCGATTGACAGAAGCCCAACTGACAATGATTGCTGTTCGCGTTCCTGCAAGCTTTTTTGAAACCACTGAGAGAAGTTAAACTAAAAAAAACATGAGTCATTCTGGAGAGTTCAATTTAAAAAAAAAAAAATTAATTATTTTTAACTCAACTCTCATGCCAAGTTTCCCTTAAAACATCAAAAACATGTAAAAACTGCTCAAGTACAAGAAACATAAGAGAAAAGCCCCTATAAATTTGTTATAAAAACTGTTAGTTGTTTATTTTGACTGAGACTTCATAGGACTAGTCTTAACGATTATGCTGAGGTTTGTCTTTTGTATTTGTCAAGGAAACGCGCAAAAATGGATCTAGTCTAGAGGCTCAGGCAAGTTAACAAGATAAGTGTAATGTATGCAGACTAGGAGAGCACTTGGATTTCATTAAGTCAGCGACTAACCGATAAAACGCTATTTATTTTTATACCTACTATTGTACAACTGTTGATAGAGGGAATAAAGTATTTTTGCAGATATATTATCAAGGTAAACACTTTATTTCTAAACCCTGTTACTGCTATTCGCACAGTTATGTTATTATACTAGTCAAAATTTACGCATTTCACGGCACTCGAAAGATCTTTTCAAACTTGTCTTCTCAGTTTTACGCAATACGCGAAAAAATAATGGTCCATTTCCCGGGTTGTGCAGCGGTGCAGCCATTTCTAACAGGAGGGGGCCCAAAAGGGTTTTTCAAGCCATTTTATTCTGTATTTAGATAATGTCTCGTACATTTACTGTATTTTGGCTGCTAAAAGAGGGGGGGCCTAGGCCACCCCCTGGCTACACGCTCCTGTTGTGAAAACTCTGTAGGCGCGTACACATCCTCTGCCTGCCATGATTACGCAAGCAGAAAATTACACCTGGGTTTGACAGGTTTCTCGTGTTTTGCACGAAGCTAGCGAATTTGTTTTTTTTTTTTTTGTGTGAAATGGTTTGAAAAAGCAAGAATATATAATCAAAGTTGAAAATAATGTCTTCAAATTATAATATAATGACTAAAATAATGTCTTCATCAGGGAAGATAATAAATAGCTATTAAAAGGGATTCTACCATTTTGCGTCAATTCTCTTCAAAGCGTGCATGTTTAAAACAAATACGAACGAGAAAAAAGGTTCACGGCGAGTTTCAGATATTCGTATATTTACATTTGCAGAAAACTAGCGGTAAAGACGATTCGCTCAATGCACATAAAATACATTATTTGTGGAGCCCAAGCTCAAAGTTAGTGGTTTTTGGGTTTTGTGAGAAATTCTTAACAAAAACACACGAAAACTCACGGAGCGGACAGAAGTGATCAATTTAATTACTTCTGTGAAGTTTCGTAAAATTCGGTCAGCCCTTTCTTCACTCTACATAATATATAATATATTTTATTATTATCTCACAAAAAAACCTATCTCGCACCCAGAGCCCTTCTTATTTCTGCGCAAGCCGTTTGGCGCATGCGCAGAAATAAAAAGGGCTCTGGGGAAGAGAGATTGAAAAAACTCCAAAACTTAACACTTAACTGTGAGTATGGCCTCCCTGTGCATTGAGCGAATCGTCTTTACCGCTAGATTTCTGCAAATGTAAATATCGAAATATGTGAAATTCGCCGTGAACCTTTTTTTCTCAATGCACGCGTTTCATGACGCATTCTAACGCAACGTGGAACTCGTAGTTTACGCAGTCCGCATGCGCGCGCCCTACGTCACAATAATTACCACGATAATCCACAAGGTTGCGAGGCGGTGCAAGAAGTGAAAGAGGAGTATCTTGACTTGCAATTTGGGATTCGTTTTAGAAATGGCAACGAGCGATTGATTTGAGCATGGAACTTTACAGGGACATCGAATGAGCCTCTTGGCGCTCATAAAGTCCGATGACATGTACCCACCTCATTCGCACCATGTACTCACCATAAGCTCGCCATAGCTATAGAGTATGATGCGTGTTAGTCCAGGCCGTCGTAGGGGGGATGAGAGGGTACTCCCAGTGGATTTCGTTGCGGCGCATATGGCGAAACACGCCAACGTGGCGGAGGAAGGGTTGCTTCAGATACGACTTAAAGCCATTGAGAAAGAAGAGAGGGTACGTTACATTATCTTATTATTTCCGTGAAAAATTTCCCTGTGGGTATCATCTCAAAAATAATCCCTAACTTAAGGTTGGAGAAGTTCACAAAAGGTGGTATTTTCTTGGATAACAAGCAACTAAAACTTTTCACGATACATTTGTATCATGGAAAGTTTTTGACCGTGTAATATGTCGCGCGACACAACTTTCCGCGCATCATTTCACTCGACATGTTGCGTGTTTAACACAGAATAAAGAATATCTGGAAAGTTATTCCGTGTAACATTTGACTGTCAACATGTCAGAATGGATCCGATACAATGTATTGCGAAAAGTTTTTGTTACATTTTGTTACATTTTTGTAACGTATAAATGGTTGAATCCTGGTCTCTAAACGCCGTGTAAAATGTTAAGAGGTACATAAACGAGAATGCTAAAACTTTCTTTCTAAACCAGTGTTTATTTTTATCTATTTGTTTTATTTGATACCCATGAAGCACTGCGGGTTACGACACATGGATTCAACAAGTGTAACCTTATTTGAAATTTGAGTATATTTTAATTACGCATTCTTATATCCTCCCCAAGGTCGCTCTACGCGAGCTCAAGCGCGAGAAAACCAAACTCGAAAACGAGCTTCACCGACAAGAAGAAGAATACTTCAACTTGCAGAGGGTGTTCTCGGATGACACCCTCCTCTCGGTCAGCGACTCCTTTAAGCGGCACATTCCTCCTGGACCCCCTCCCACTAAGGCGAGGATCCCCAGGAGAAGGCTCCAGTATCTGCTGGATCTTCTCCGTGCCATGCCGTCTGAGGAGGACGCTAGAGTGAGAAGGAGAAGAAGGCACCTGAGGCACATCGGAGGCGGCTCATTCGACTCCAAGAGTAGCGAGGATTTTTCCAAGACATCGCAAAATTTGCAAAGTCATTACTGTTTGGATCCGCAGAAGGGGAATCGCATCAAGTCGGCGCCGCCAACGCAATTACGTCGTCAACAAGCCGCATTGGAAGCGCAAAATCACCTCATAAGCGAAGCTTCTAGGAATGATGTTCAAATCGATGTACACTTGAGTCCTGATATTCCCCAGACAAAGAAATTTGAAAACATGAAAGAGAGGTTTAAAGCTAAGGAAACTATTGCTCCACTCACAGCTCCTCATCGCAGCTTTGGTAAGAGAATCGTGGAGGAGGCCTGGAACTCCGACAAAGAAGATGAAGCCCTTGGGCAGACAAAACAGAGCGATAGCTGGGCAAAAGGCAATGACCATGTTCTTATTGGATCGCCAGTAAAGGAACGGCACGTGATGGCTAAACAAGGGGTTTCAAGGGACAAGAAAACGAGGCGGGCATCTTCTGCGATTGAGAATGAACATGCAAGGCGAAATAAGTATGGTCATCAAAAAGCTCGCGCGAAATCTGCGATGGGAGAGCGCAATAGTCGAGGGGATTATGAAGATCGTAAAGGAAATGACGCCAGGAGTGGAATTAATACAGGTTGTACCTTTTCTCCTGTAAGATCCAAGGACAAAAATGTGCGATCCGACGGCCAGGGGGAGCAAAAAGAGGAAGAAACTCAGTATAGCCGTCTTTTCTCTGATACCCATAGACAAGTCAGCAAGAGCTTCATTCTCGAGAATGGAAAGGAGATCACAAGAAAAGATAGCGAAGCTGAATCGACAAATATGGATGCCCGGGATAATGGGAGAACAAGTGTGGACGAGAAAAGGGTTAGAATACTTGATTATGTCGAGAATTCGGATTCAAAACAGATAGGAAATGATGGATTCGACAACGACAGGGGTGTTAGTGTCGGTAAAGTAATAAACTGTGTGGGTAACACTCAAGAGAAAACTGAGTTTGGACCCCAAGAGGAAAGATGGGTAGGCGATACCGAGGAATCTTTAGAGACCAAGCGAGGGAAATCTAAGAACGAGACGTCGCATGGTGTGTTTTCCGAAGTGAAAACAAGTCGGTTTCCTCGACGGGGTACCATCATTGTCGTAGATCCAACGAGAAGGCACTCGATACCAAACGAGATAAGACCACTGGAGCCTAGAGGAGAGTGCCGCAGACACACTCATAACCATAAGCACAGGGTCGCGCCAAAAAAGCGCAAGATGTCGAGATTTAAGCGCAAGTCCCTGCAACACGAGCTATACGGCGAGCAAGTCCGAATAGAGTGCGACCTGAGGCAGAAGGTTATGGGTTTTTTAGACTTTGGCGATCAGGGGCAAGGCGTGGGAGGGGTCGATCCGAGGTAGACGATGATGGGGTTTGTAGACTTGAGCGATCAGAAGCAAGGCGGGCCAGGAGAGGAGGGGGGCGGTGTAGGGGTTGAGGGGGAAGGGTCGACGGGGGGGGGGGGGGGGGGGGGGGCGAGTTAGGGGTTAAGGGACAGGACACATTCGAGAGCATATGTTGGAAAGACGCCAAACAGATCAAGACCGAATAGCATTTTACCCAATTAAAACGGTTGATAAATTATTAGGGCTAGGGAAATAGAAACCGCTTAATATGAAGTTGACTAATCCTGCAGGAAATAGGTAGAACGTTTAGATATTTGAGTTATAGTTTTTACCATTAATAAAACAAACCCCGAGGTTACCGGAGGTATCGGAAAATAAATGATTGATTGATAACACATTGGAAGCAATGCTATGTGTTTCTTTCAAACACCTTTTGATTAAATACATACAGTCAGTACAATTTAAATATAGCAATGATAACAACATGTAAAAAGATCTCGACACGGCTGATCGTCATTATTTAGTGGGTAGTCAACCAAAATAATAAAATTCACATATTTGCTTAAATAAAATAATAATTCTAACTATGGTGATCGATGTTTCAGCGATATTACAGCGAAACAGAAAACCAATTTCGTACGGACAAGCTAGACTTATGGGGAACCCAGGTTCAGTGTACAGCCCATTATCACACGGCCGCAAATGACCGTGAAGTCCTGGGTCCCAGAAAATGAGCTAAGCTAGGTTACGACACTTTTATCGCATGACATAACGTACCTCAACCCGTGACAATACAACAAGTGACCTTTGTCCATCTACAATACAAAAAGTGATCTTTGCACGTGACAATACGACACGTGACCTTTGTTCATCGACAATACGACACGTGACCTTTGTCCAATGCTAATACGACACGTGACCTTTGTTCATCGACAATACGACACGTGACCTTTGTCCATCGCTAATACGAGACGTGACCTTTGTTCATCGATAAACAACGCGTGGCCTCGTATGACCTTTGCCCGTGACAATACAACACGTGGCCTCAAGTAACCATTGCCGTGACAATATGACACGTGACCCTTGTCTATAGATAAATACGACAGGTAACCTCACGTGACCTTTGTCCCATGACAATGGTTGAGTAATTCGACTGGTTCAGCCTGAATTAGACTGAATTAGGCCTATTCATGACCACCATTTCCCGTTCGTTATCAAGGTTTGTTCTTACTAAGAGGGAAGTACAGCACAGTTCTGATTTTCCTTTGAACGCACGTGTGACGAACTGTGTAAAGACTTAATGCCGCAAAAAATCAATCCAAATAAGATTAATAAGATAAGCACATTTCAGAAGCGAAATAAATCCCCTTGTATCAATATGAAATTTATCCAATGCACCCTACAGGAAAAACGGCTCCATCCTTTAGATGCGTTGTATGGAAATACTTAGAATCAAGCAACCGTCTCCACAGTAGCGCCCTCTGTGACGTCATCACTCGTTCCAGGCTCCTCGCTCGGCTCGCTGGCCTTCTTGTAGTTGGTGAAGATGGGTGCGTATTCAGGATGCGCATGCGCGAATTGACGAAACTCCTCTATATTGGAGAGGGGGCACAAATTACACAGATGGATTTGAGAAGTTAAATAGGACCATCACCACCAGCACCACCACCACCACCACCACCATCACCATCACCACCACCATCACCATCACCATCACCATCACCATCACCATCACCATCACCATCACCATCACCATCACCATCACCATCACCATCACCATCACCATCACCATCACCATCACCATCACCATCACCATCACCATCACCATCACTCGTTCCAGGCTCCTCGCTCGGCTCGCTGGCCTTCTTGTAGTTGGTGAAGATGGGTGCGTATTCAGGATGCGCATGCGCGAATTGACGAAACTCCTCTATATTGGAGAGGGGGCACAAATTACACAGATGGATTTGAGAAGTTAAATAGGATTAGACAAAGGCATTATCAGAGTAATCGTTATTGTCACAAACGTCAAGCCGCACATCACCATCGTCATCACTATCATCATCACCATCACCCTAACCATTACCATCACTACCATTGTCATCACTATTGTCATCACTATCATCACCATCATCATCACCATCATCACCATCACCATCATCATCATCATCATCGTCATCATCATCATCGTCATCACCACCACCACCACTCATCACCATTACCATCACCATCACCACCACCACCACCACCACCACCATCACCATCACCATCACCATCACCATCACCATCACCATCACCATCACCATCACCACCATCATCACCATCACCATCACCATCACCATCACCATCACCACCATCATCACCATCACCATCACCATCACCATCACCATCACCATCACCATCACCATCACCATCACCATCACCACCACCATCACCATCACCATCACCATCACCATCACCATCATCACCACCACCACCACCACCACCACCACCACCACCACCACCATCACCATCACCATCACCATCACCATCACCATCACCATCACCATCACCATCACCATCACCATCACCATCACCACCACCACCATCACCATCGCCAGGCTTACCATAAGTTACATAGCCCTTGTTACTGGTATCCACTCGCTTGAACAAGCAATTGATGTCCAACTCCCTCATACTCGGATAGGCACTCTGCAGAATGTGGGTCAATTCCAAGCAGGTCACATGACCATCTTTGTTAACGTCAAACACCTAGAAAAACATCACCATCTTCATCATCTTATCATAATCATTATTATCAGCACCATTACGTAACTCAGTGATACAGGCTTCGTCTCCCAACTAATAGGACTAGAGTACAAACTCAGGTCAGGTCATTTTTTTATTCTACATTTGGCACTGTGAATTCCTCGTAATTTAGGATAAGGAAGTGAAGCCGGAGGTCCTGAGTCCACAATATGCTATCACACTAAATACACATTTATTAAGTTTATCATTAGTTCTTCACGTAATAACCTAAGTTATCATAATCATCATTAAAGTGATCACGATATAAACAGCGGCAGCAGCAGCAGCACTATACCTCAAATGCCAGTTTGATGGCCTCGTCGTTATTCGCGGGTTTGGCAATCAATGCCATGCCGATAAGGTACTCGCGAAAATCAATGAATCCAGACTCGTCCTGGCGAAAAAAACAACACAGATGACGCATCTCAACAACAAACCTAAATCTGCCGTGGTGATGATGGTTTTGTGAGTTTTGTGAGTATTCTTAAAAAGCTATCGTGCCTTCATGAGAAGAAATTTACCTTGTCTCCACTGTCAACTCTTTTTTTTTTTGCTACTTTTTTTTTTACTACATGAGAACCGAGCTTCGCTTTCCTATAATGTATGTGATTTGCCATTTGCGTAATGTTTTCGTGCGATTTAAAATAAACCCTTTTACTATTACATATGAGCGAACATTTGCAGTGTATTACAACTGCTCTGATAAAGCTGTGAAGGGATTAACTCAGTTGTGATATATAGTTGCCATGACAGTGCACTGAATTGGCGGATGATGTAAACGAAACTTTATACCCTGTCGTATAGGTTGAAGAGTTCTTCGACTTCAGCTGTGATAGGTAGATTGAGGAAAGCCGCGAACTCTTGTATGTCTACTAAACCATCAGCATTTGTGTCGATCTTGGCGAATCGATGAAGGAGTTGCTTCATACTATCCACGCGTACACTGCAACGAAATGCAATTCTCTGTCAAACGGCATTTAGTCAACATGGCAAAACAGTGCGAGGAAGCAGCCATTTCATCGGCTGATTTGGGAAAGCAAATGGATATTTTCGATCTAAGTAAACTGTGTTTAAAGCAAATGAAGAGGACTCCCCTTCATTTTAAAACAATCGACTCGATTCATTAGAATGCATTTGCATTGAATACGCCTTATGGACAATATGACGTATGTACTTAGCATTAGATGGCTATTTGGAAATTTCTTCAAATTATTTGTGTATTTCAATTCAAATGAAAACAATAACAAAAGTGGGGTTGACTAGGGCTCTTAAAACCTTAATTGTTGGCATGTTTGTGAAAACCGTTTTATACCGTTTTTGACCGTTTTAGTACCTCAATTACAGCTGATCGTGGATATGTTGCCACCATTTGCATCAAGCTATTGGGGGTCAACTTATCAAATGATCAATTTAAAGCCAGAACCGCCCTAAATTTCCCGAATGGAAAAATATTGCCCTTATTCATAAAACTGAATTACGTAACCTCTACCGCAAGTTTCTCTTATATCAGTAGCGGATCTAGGGGGAGGGTTTAACCCCCCCTTTGGGCTGCCATAGTCATATGTAACAAAATTACCCCCTCCCCCCTTTGTCACTGAGCCAACCCCCCCCTTTAAGCGAAAAGCTAGATACGCCCCTGTTATATTCAAAAGAACCTTGGGATCCCTGTGGCCTGAGTGACAAAGCGTCACTACACGAATAAATCTAATAGAAATGGGGAAGGGTGAAAAAAGTCTCTTTTCTCTTCTAGGTCTCCCCCTTCCCCCTAGTCTCTAAGATTCGCCACAAGAACCAAATATTGAAAAAAAAAAAGAAAAAAAAGCCTACAACACCCTGTTAGAGACGCATGGACGCAGGGAGGCGTATGGCAGTATATTTAGCCATAGTTTTAGCCACTGGAAGCCATTGTGGAATTCCGAGAAAAAAATAAGTCCAGACATGGCCAACACTCCGGCCCGTACCCAGGGGGGGTGCGAACGCATCCCCCCCCCTCCCACAACGGCGAAGGTCCAATTTCGGTTCTCAATAGACGCGCTATTTGTAGACAAACTTATAAAGCATAAGCTAGATCAGTGTGGTATGTAGCCAAATCCGACAATAAACATCCCGTGGCAATACTGCAAAGGCATAAAAAAATCCTTTTTTTTTGTG
Source organism: Nematostella vectensis (assembly GCF_932526225.1). Classification (NCBI taxonomy): domain Eukaryota; kingdom Metazoa; phylum Cnidaria; class Anthozoa; order Actiniaria; family Edwardsiidae; genus Nematostella; species Nematostella vectensis. The sequence goes on from NC_064046.1 coordinate 2,938,834, forward strand.
TTTTTGTCGGGGTGTTTAGGGAACTCCCTCCCCCCCCCCCCCCCCCCAGGAAAAAATAGGTTCGGATTTTGCCCCCTCCCCCAAGAAAAATCCTGGGTACGGGCCTGACGCTGGATTAGATCCATGAAAAATTGGACAAACCTCAGTTTGCTGCTGAGCTTTTGATACTCCACGAGTCCTGTAGAAGCCGGCAGCTTCTTGTGCGTGGCCTCAAGCATTAGTCTTGTGTCCTCAAACGTGTGCTCGGTCATAGGCACACCCAACGCGCTGAAATATCCATGAAAAAGGTATTCATATACACTCTTTTTTTTTTACAAGAACTTTTTTATAAGAACATCCAGCCTGAGATTTCACCAAATTTTATGAACATGATAAGAACATGCGGAGGCTCAGATAGCAGAAAAAAATTCTTTTTTAGTCCTGATGCGTTTTAAAATGCAGAATCAAGTTGTACTCATAGCAACAACCTTATTATTGCTATTGATGATTGGTGTAATTCTACTCCTAATAATTCATTGGGTATTATATTCTTACGGTATATACACTAGCCTTAAAATGTCCCAAAAATAAGAACCGCCCAGCCTCAACTGAAAATTAGAAGTTCTTATAAAAAAAGAATGTTTTGCAGCACGTGTTACCATGGCACCACCAGACCACCAAAACAAAGTCATAAGAGGCAATCAACAGGAGCGGATCAAAAACGGGGGGGGGGGGGGGAGCAAGGGTTCCAAAAAGGGGGACAGGATTAATTGTTCTTCCATTAATTTTCTTACCTTTCTTCTCATTTCCAAGTGAAATATCTTTAAAAAGGGGTCCGCGGCCCGCTCGGCCTTCCCTAGATCTCCCCCCCCCCCCCCTGATCAATATAGGTAAGTCACAGTTCCGCTTGACACCAAGGAGGGTTCCCTCGTGCTTTGTTGTGCAATGAGGCATTTCTATGCTACGCTGGTTTGGCTAGTATTCTCAGCCCTGTATACTGGACTTGTTGCATTTTTGGTGCAGGGGTGTTTTTTTTTTTTTTTTTTTTTTACGGCTCCCCAATCCAACAGTGTACCTCGACATCTGCATCCTGACATTACGGGCGAACAGCTTAGCATCATTGATCTCTTCCGTACACGGGTAATACACTGGCAAGATCTAAGATAATATAAATATTCTGTTGGGTTATTCGAAGAGCAGACCTGGCTGATGTTTACTGGGAATTAGCATTTGAAATAATGGCAACATTACTGGTACAGAGGCTGCTGTGCTACCAATGGTTGCTAAGTGGGGTATTGTTGCTAATGGCAAGGTCCCATAATGTAGTCTGCTGAGGCAAGATTGGCCACTGCATAGTCGCTAAGAGGCAGCGGTGGACAGTACATTGTTAATATGGGTGAACAGCTCAACGTTGTTAAGGCAAGGTTGGTCAGTCAATTAAATTTTCGGATGGATAAGAAGGATTTGTTACTAAGGCAGAGTTTATCCCATACAATAATGATGTTGGCAGAGTTTAGCCCATACAATAATGATGTTGCTTAGGCAGAGTTGAGCCAGGACAATAATGTTATTTCTAAGGCAGAGTTTAGCCAGGTCAATAATGTTGTTGCTAAGGCAGACTTTAGGCAGTACAATAATGTTTTGCTAAGGCATAGTTTAGGTTGTACAATAATGTCGTTGCTTGGGCGGAGTTTAGGCAGTACAATAGTGTTGTTACTAAGGCAGAGTTTAGGCAGTACAATAATGTTGTTGCTAAGGCAGAGTTTAGCCAGTACAATAATGTTGTTGCTAAGGCAGAGCTTAGCCTGCAAGATAATGATGTTGCTAAGGCAGAGTTAAGCCAGAAAAAAAGTGGTTGCTAAGGCAAGGTTGAGCCAGGATAATGTGTTGTTAGTCTTAGAGAAGGGCTCTGCGTAGTTGCTATGGTAAGTTATTGTAGTGAACTAGAGTAATGGTGGGAATATGTGTATCAAATCACCTCAATCTCTAAGAAGTTATGAAACTGGCACATTGTAAGCCATAACAACTTCAAACTGTGAAAAAAGCAACATGTCAGACAAGTTACGATTTATTATTTTCATGTGCGAGGACACACCCAATATTAACCACCCAAACAAAGAAGTTCTGTCAGGGTTCTAGGATAAAGGTCCACACAAGATTCAATCAGAATAGAATGAGGCTGAACATTATTTTACCATTTGTACATAAAAAATGTCGAAAAATGTATTCCGCTTACTTGTGAAGGACTGCACTCAATGAATCACACCCACCTTGTGAATTCTCAGATCCTATATACAGTGGTACCCCATTAATAGGCTAGCTATTAAGCAGCTATAATTTTCTTACTTGATTTGTGCATTTAACTAGCTTCCATAAAGCAGCCAACATTTGTAAAGTGGACAACTGTCATGTTACTGAGGGTGGCCCCTTAAAGGGAAAAATTGATTGGGAAGATGTGGCAATAATGATGAGTACACTGCATTACTTACGCTCCTGGTCCGGACCAAGTCCAGGTCACAGTATCCTGCAAGGTGATAAGGATTATTCAGGATAGACCCCTATATAAGAGCGTGGTCAGCGTTGACAATTACTACAATTGTATCAAAAAGGAAGAGATCTTACACCACATTTGGCAGCTTACCAGATGATTTGGATACTTTAAAATGATTGGCTGAACTGGGGAACCAGCATAAAAAGCACCTAGAGTTGAATAAAAATAAAACATAACAAATTGCATTGTAGCCTGAGCAAATCAAAAATCTTTGTCTCGTTTGTGAGCAGCTCGTAGTCAATTAACCGTCCAATTAACTTATTTGACTGCACAAAGCAAGGGCATTGATTGGTCATGGTGGTTTAATTGGCTATCTGTCCAGAACAAAAACAATCTGGTAGCTTGTGTGTCCTTTCAGCCTGCTAAGAAGTCATTTTTAGGCTGCTTAGCAGGCTTTCTGTAGTGGGTAGCTAAGTAGGAGTCTGTGTCCTTTATACCTAGAAAAATATGCAAACCTATCCATGTGTATTAAAAAAAAAACTGCCAACTCCTTTGACCAGGAAAAGCGGCAGACTTTTAACAAAAAACCCTAAAAACCCATTCATGGAAAGTCAGGAGAGTATTCACAAACTTATTTTACCTCCAGAAAACATTCATCAAAGAAAATCTGAAAAATTTCTGTCCAGAGAAAAAAGTATATATTTCTATGCACACATGGTACCACTCACCAGGCTTGAAGGTGATCAGACATTGTCTATTGGTACAGGTTCCTATAAAAAAAAGAGACATTTTTTTTACTTTTATTTAGTTTCAAAATAGAACTGATACAAATTTCTCTAACCTTCTGGGAAGATGCAAAGATGTGGCCATTTGCCATGAGATAATGCCCGCTTCTTGATTTCGCTGATTGTGTTTTGCCTTGAATTTGGATCAGTCCTTGCAACATAAATAGGTTGGAGAGTGCCGATAACGGCTAGGGAGAAAAAGGGGAATGATAAGGCTTATGGGCCCATAGATTGTTTAAAAAAGCTTTTAAAGCATACATAGTTATAAGAGCAGCACGTGTCCAGAAGGGGTTTAAGGGGTCGGGCCCCACCCTACTTATGTGACTAATGATTTCGACTCTAAATAAGTTCACTACTTCAGCAATGTCTACTTCCTGAGACACATCCTTTTCCTTTGACACATTACTAGAATTTATCAACAGTCTTATGCCCTACTTTCACTTACATCCTATGATAGGAATCTTGTCATTCTCTTTCCTTGAAACACCAGAGGGTGTTCCGATAACAGCCAGGGCCAGGGCGTCAATAAAAGTGGAGTGTGGGGCAACAGCCAAGATCGGTGCTTCCTCAGGCGGCTTCAGCGTCCCTCGCACTTTAACCCAGTGAAATCCCAAGCAGAAGAGTATTCCTCTTACACACCATCTCAGAGGGTAGGCTTTTAATATCCTGGAATATAGTAATATGGAGTAGACAGTGGCATACCAATGGAGTGGCGCTGAGGGCTTTGGAAACTTTTGGAAATAGCAGTAGTGTCACTGCCCTTTAATTTCTTAGGCGACATACTATATTTATAGATCCACGAATATCCAATCAGAAAGCAGGAAATAGAAGCCAGCGAAGTGCAACTCAAATGTCCCACAATTGTACAACATGTCAGATGAGGTTGGTCAGTGACTCCTGCTCGGATTTATTGAAAATACAGACGTTTATAGCGGTCTTTCTGCGACTTGGGAAATAAAACACAGAAACCTAACATGATGGAAACTTGTCTTGTTGTCTAAGTTTGGTGAAAATCTTGTAGAGAAGCATAGAAAAAGATGATTACGAGTTTAGTTAAGGAATGGAAACGGCACAAATCCAGCTCAAAATAAGAAAACTTGGATATTAGATAAAGTGGTGCTCTCTTCAGTAGGTAGCTATTTTTGTCAACTTGCAGTGATTTAAGTGCGGGGAAAATAGAAGAGAAAGCCAAATTCGCAGTTTACGTCTGACTTCTAACTACAAGTTTTATCGGCAAACGTCAAAATTTACAGCAAAAATACAAACGACAGTCTCATTCTTAACCTAGGTAATATCAAACACAAGTTTAATGGTAGGATTTACTTACATTGCCCTTGTAAGTGGTTTGTTTGCTTTTTGTTTCTCGTTTCTTCGTAGTAAATTTTACATGTTTTTCTACAATTTGAGTCCCAACTCTACACTAAAAGTGGTCGGTCAAAGAAAACAGGGCTAGCACTTTCTACGCTGACCGGAAAATGCTTATTTGCTTGTCCAGATTTGCAGAAAAATATCTCAAACCAATCTTTTTCGACGTTGATTGCCGCCCTTTTGTGGGACATTTGTGGGACCACATGGTTGTTATTGCACCATCTCTTTCTTGATTGGCTATTCGTTCGCTAGTGATTGACATGTCGGATCTATAAATTAGAATGCAGGAGAAATGCAAATTGAATAGTATAATTGTCAATGGCTGAGCCAGACTCTAAAAAAAGCCGTGTGGAAAACAAACATCAAAATTTTCCTCAAATTTTGGCCTAGTTCACATGTTTGTAGAGCATGAACTGGCTTGAATAAGGCCTAGTTCACATCTTTGTAGAGCATGAACTGGCTTGAAAAAGGCCTAGTTCACATGTTTGTAGAGCATGAATGGCTTGAATAAGGCCTAGTTCACATGTTTGTAGAGCATGAACTGGCTTGAATAAGGCCTAATTCACATGTTTGTAAAGCATGAATGGCTTGAATAAGGCCTAGTTCAAATGTTTGTAGAGCATGGATGGCTTAAATAAGGCCTAGTTCACATGTTTGTAGAGCATGAACTGGCTTGAATAAGGCCTAGTTCACATGTTTGTAGAGCATGAACTGGCTTGAATAAGGCCTAGTTCAAATGCTTGTAGAGCATGGATGGCTTAAATAAGGCCTAGTTCACATGTTTTTAGAGCATGAACTGGCTTAAATAAGGCCTAGTTCACATGTTTGTAGAGCATGAATGGCTTGAATAAGGCCTAGTTCACATGTTTGTAGAGCATGAACTGGCTTGAATAAGGCCTAGTTCACATGCTTATTAAAAAAAAATGGTCTGAGGAAGGCACCTGCATTTTTTAGGCTCCAGGTCAGCTACAGTCGCCACCTACAAACCTTGACAATGCCAATAATATGTAGCAAAAGGGCCTTGAAATACTAAGGGTCACATACAGGGACATTAAGAAAACTGGGGGGACACAGCCACGCCCCTACTGGTCATTTAAGGGTGGGGGACCCACCCTTGGTCCTTATAGGCATTTCGGCACTGAACTACCAATCTGTTATTAGGGGCAATTCAACTTTTGAGGGGGGGTGGTCGTTTTTGGTACGCAGGATATATATATATTTTTGAAGCATTTGGCGTGCAAGACATTTTTTTACCGATGCAGGATATTTTTTCGTCCACCAATTGGTGTAGGATATTTTTTTGCCCCTTCGGGTCGTGCAGGATATATATATATTTTTAAATCATCCACTCCCGCCCCTCAAAATTCAAATGGTCTGCCCCTTCACATTCTGAAAAGACGTGGCCCTACCTTCGAAAGCCAACGAGGGGCTCTGCCAGGTCCTGCTCTTTCATACAAATAGTGGCCAGGGAAGCAAACAGAGTAGCAAACAGCAGCAGAAGCACTGCACAAATGAGCCGCAGGGGAAACAAGGTGATTGTACATATGGCAACCTAGTAAAGACAAACGTTGGTGGTTGACAAAGAATTTCAGGACAGAAAAAACAACTCCTCTCGCCACACCCTATTTCATCACTTTCAACAGATATAAAATATTATGTTATTACCTATATAAATACTGTTCCTGTACCACCGGCCGCTGGCCACCCAATAAGGGAAGATCACATGACAGTTTGGGTGATAAACTAGCACACATTCAGGTTTTTAGCGCAAAATAACAACAACAAAAAGCATCTTACTCAGCGTTTACGAAAAAAGCCAAAATATTTTTTTTCAAAAAAGGTTTAGTTCATTTAAAGATTTTATTTTTTTGATCATTCTCTGGTTATATGGGGGCAGTTATTTCTGTGATAATTTTGTTTTGAATTTGCCACCCAAAAAGGTGGCACGTGATCTCTATGCGCATGTCCCCTTTGTCGGATTATTTTGCTAGAGGCAATCAAATCATTCAAAGATTTTAACCCATTGACTCCTGGCTTTTTTTGAGCTGAATTTACAAAAAACAGACTGAAAACAGATACCTCCCCCCCTATTCTGAGTTTTATACAGCCCGTCAAAGTCAAAGACAGCTGCACCTAGTCAGCGGTATCCAAGCTTTCCAACAGTGCTTTGCGGTCCCCACTTTTAATCCCTCGTCGATGTGCTGAAGCGAGCACAAGTTGATGGTTGCTTGTATTTTTCAGCAAAAATACAGCTATGAGCATATTAGGAGAGTGTCTCAGGACATCATGAAGTCTTTTGGGGCATAATTGAGTGCTTTGCTTATGGATATTTGCAAGCAAAGGTGGATTCATGATGATTTTTTCTTGTTTGGCTTTGCCTGGATGTGAAAATAATTTTCTAATGAATCACCACAGCTCTCCTAAATGCTGTCTTTTCTGAAACCAAATTGATTCCAAAATTGTTTACACTGCTATTCTGGGTCTGTATGGCCTGGAACTGATTCGTTTGGCTTCGGGGTGAAAAGACTTATAAAAAACCATCTGACTATGGGGAGAGGAGTGTTGACTGGCCCTCCCCTTGTGAATTTTCCCCTGGATCTCCCAGAATGCTTTGCAATACGTAAAGATATTTTCGTGGTTGTACAATCCTTCAAGGAATGGACATTGTGTTTTGAGGCCATGGAAATGTACCTGGAGGATCAGAATAAAGGTATCTATTTGTGTCTTGAGCTGTGTTTGCTGATCTCTCTCCCTTGTGTGGTATTTTGAGCGTTTTATTGAGAGGGGTGATTCTGCTTTTCTCTCCTTGTTCGATTTGAGATTTGTCAAAGAACCTGTGCTATTATTTGGCTTAAGAGTAGATGCCAACACCTTGGTTGGATGCATATCTGCAAGACCATTTATCCCTTAGACTGATGCCTGAGTATCTTCATCTTGTTGTGTTTATTTTGCATTTATGAATTTTTTGGGTTGTGGGTACTTCCCAAAGCCGGTACAGGCCGGTTGAGGGGTCAATGTGTTTAAGAAAAATCAATATTTGTAAAGTGCAAATTAAAAGCTCCTATCAATTATAATATTATTATAAGTATATTATCTTAAATAAAATGCAAAACAAAGAAAACAAAACTTAATTAAGTTACATGTTATTGCGTAAAAAAACGTTGCAGGTTCAAAACAAGGATTTCAACGAAAATCGCACTCACTATAGTTATACGGATAGCTGTGATCACTTTTTAAAGTGGTCTTAACTTTTTTCTAAGCAGCTGTCACACTTTCAATTAGATAAATCTGCTCCATACTGCTTCGATATTTACGAAACTGAAAGAAAAACTCGTGAAATAAACTGACCTTAATTTTGTCCCAAGTAGAGAGGCGAAGACGGTAGGTGAATGGGTTATGAACTTCGGGAACTATTAGCGACTTCTGCCGTAGAATAACCCTGGGTTTAGGCTTTGAACTCATATCTCCAACCTCTTAATCTAAGCTAAGGCCTTGAACAATTAACGAAAGGGGAAGCAAAACATTTTTTCTATACTCAAAGTAAACAAACAATCTCTTCCTCCCGGGAATCGGGATTTTGGCGGGATAGCCGCGAGCGGTCTGGGAATGGTTCCAAATATGGCTAGCAAAACCAAATAAGGATCAGGCTTTAAACAGCTGTGTTGGTTCTCCTGTGGTTTTAGTTCACGCTCGATCAGAGCTTGATTTTTTTTTTTTTTCGCGAAGGTCATCCAAAATCTTCTAGTTGTATCACATCTTTACATAGAAAAGAGGTAGAAGTATAACAGCCACTATTAGAATGTGAAGTGTGCAGTGATATAATGCAAGTTCTTATTGAACTTGTCAATCATTATCGTAGTCTAATAATTGACCCCTATTCAATATTGTATCACCTTCCTCCCGCGGGCAGCGCTTTTTTTACGCAGCTACCCTGCTATCGTTCATAACTGGTCTCTTATTGTGTTACAGGGACTAAGCTGCCTGCCGGCGATGAGCGAAAACTACCGATTCGAGACATCAGCGACGGCACACACGTGTCAACTTTCTGAGGTGCCTCAGCCAGTCAATATACCAATTTACGCGTCATCGACATTTGGAGTAGGTACCGTCAAGCATGGGGCGGACTTGTCGGAGGGAAAGGTATGACGTTAGAGTGAGAATCGCACTTATCCATACTCACTCATCTCCTAAAGAAAGCCAATGGAACTTGGTAGTCGTAGGGCTTGCGATGGGGGGGGGGGGGGGGGGGGGAGGGGGACTTGAAACATCATAGCTGTCAACCCAACTTGGACAGAATTCTTGTGAAATCTGTTGAAATACAGTAAGTGTGAGAATCGCACTTACCCTTACTCATACCGGTCAAACTCCCAGGGGCGGGGGAGGGGAGGGGCAGGGGGAGCGCCAGCCCCCACTTTTCTGAGCGAAAGATGTTTCTTTATATGTATTAACATTTTTTTTCCAACAGGTCTCAAGCGGTATATATGCAACCAACAACAAAGTTGTTCAACAGTTTAAAATCCCCGCGTTCTTATAAATAGGATTTGGAACCACCACCCACCCCTCCCCTTTGAAACCACCAATCAGCCCGGAACCACTACCTACGCCCCCCCTCCCACTTACCATGGGACCACTCCGCCCCCCCTGACCTTGGGAAATCTTAAGGCTTGAGAAATTTTTTGGGAGGGGTGGGGTTATAAATTTTTGGGAAAGGGGTGGGCAAACCATCCGAGGCATTTGTCAAATAAAAAGTTCTTGTGCAGAATCCATTTATAGATCTCACAAGGGTGTTAGAAAAATTGCACTACGTAAGGAAATTAATGTTTTATTATTTTAATAGAAAATACGCAAAATGTCGATTTTCTATGGAATAATTTTTCAGAAGCAATAAAAATCGCTAAAAAGTGGGCGATTTCAGAAGCAATAAAAATCGCTAAAAAGCGGGCAATTTGGTACTCCATGTGGGAGAGCTTGAGAAAATGTCCAAAACCATGAGACTCCCACATAATGCAGGAGAGTTGACAGGACATGCTTACTCAATCATTTTTGAAAGCAATAAAACTTGTAGGCTTAAGACAATGGTCATGGGGGGAGGGATGCTCAAGTTTATTAAGGACTGGGCTTAAGGCTTTTTGCCTTAAACTTTGTTAACGTCGCCTTAAATTTATTCTTTTTGGCAAGATGATTAAAGTCAACAGCCTTAACATTTTCGAAATGTTTTCTTGCTGGAGATGACATCACATCATAGATCTTGTGAAAAAACAGTTTTTTGCATTTTTGCCAGTTGGGAAACCAGCTTGGACAAAGGTGTTTACTAAATAAGTGTTGACTTTATGTGTGCCATATGATAGCTTTTTAGCATCAGGAATTTTCTCTGCCGTTAACAAAGATATTAAATTTTTTGTTAAGTCATGTGACCTGCTGCGAATTAAAATGATGATTTATGACCGAAGGGCTAAGCGTTTCTTGCGGGTTTAGACATCAGTGTGCAGACGTGTTTCAAAGAGACATAAAAATATGCGATGTTTTCTTTTTCATAGCGTATCTAACAGTGGATGATTTTTTGAAATAGTGATTTGCAAAATTCACATGATCGGCTGGATGATTTCATCACTCGAAATAAAATATTACCAAATAGCTAACATTGCCTAGTTTGATGTTTTGACCAAAAATGGTGCATTTTAGGCAATGTTAACTCACTTTAAGGCCACTTTCAAAATTTCAACTGTCTTAGCTTATGTTCCAAGTCTTTAATACACTAGAGTGTGTGGAACTTTTGTAACAGGTGTGGGTGTCCGGAGGAGGGTACTCAGCCCCTATTTGGGTATAGAGTGCCACCAAATGTCTGTAACCCTGACCTTGTTTTGGATAAAATATCTGAAAAACAAACCCTGTTTAGGAAAAAAAAACAGTTTTCATGTCCTGTTTAGGACAGGACAAAAGATTGCGCGTAAAATCCTGAATACCCCCCATTCTACTGGCAATCCATGTGGAAGCAAAATAATAAAATCAAGACCCTATTCAGGACAGAGGTTTTAAATGTATACCCTGTTTGGATAAACAGATCTCTTAATCTTCCCTATCAAGGGCTGATAAGGTATCATAAAGGATTTATTGTGATCAGCTCATCACTTCAAAGCAAATCCAGGTGTCCGTAACTGCCCTCTGCCAAATTCAAGAAATGACTAAGGCTTGCCTACTCTAGTCTTTGTGAAGATTACTCCTTAATTCTAGGCAGACGGCTACCTCTACAGTAGGTGGAATAACCCAACTGTAGATGCTGCCGCACAAACACTCAATGCTCTAGAGGGCGGGGTGGGAACTCTGTTGTTCTCCTCTGGGATGGCGGCAATATCAACTGCTCTACTGTCACTGCTTAAAGCTGGGGATCATGTGGTAAGAAAATGGTCCATTAATAATGTTGATATTATGGTGATAATAATGGTTTGTAGTGTTAGATGATGATGATTGATTTTATGTTTGGGTTGTGATCATGTTGGTGGTCAAGTGATGTTTTGAAGATTACGCTACATAGCACAGAGATGGCCAAAATCCCCCTAATCTCTCTCTTTTCACTTTCTTCCTATGTCAGGTTGCACCTAAAATTGTGTACAGTGGAACGCTTGCCTTACTTCAGACTGTCTTGCCTCGGTATGGAATAGAAGTAACCCTGGTCACTGGTGACTCTATGGAGTCCTACCAAGAAGCTGTCAAACCAAGCACAAAGGTCGTGATCACATTCAAAAGATTTAATGATTTTTGTACCCCCTTCCCACTACCCCCCTTACCCCCACCTGTCATGCTTGAAGAAAACCCCACCCCCGCTGGTCCTACCTCCCCTTTCCTAACCTTCTTTGTTATGCATTTAGGTGATTTATGGTGAAACCCCATGTAATCCGACCATGGCTGTTCTTGATCTGGAGGCATTTGCACAGCTTGGAATGAGCTTAGGTGAGGGTGTGGCCACCATGGTGGATAGTACTTTTGGGTCTCCATTCAACCAGGCTCCACTGCGACATGGTATTGATGTTAGCATTCACAGCTGGTAAGCATATCTATTTTAAGATACAAAGTTGCAAGATCACTTTGTTTTAAATATAACTGCAAAAAAACTGTTTTAGATTATTTCAGTTGTACTCAGCACAAACATACTTCCCAATACCAAACAATGCACCAGTTTACTGATATTGCTTATGTATATATAAATGAAAGACTGATAAAATGATATTTACTATATTTACTTAATCCAGCACCAAGTATCTGGGTGGCCACAGTGATCTGGTTGCTGGCTCGTTGTCAGTCTCATCAACACACCTCCTCAAGAAATTCCATGAATATCAGAAATTCTTTGGTGGATGCTTGGTAAAAAAAACTATAAACAATAGAATGGATGGGGGGGGGGCAAAGATTAGCATTGATAGGGGGGGGACAAAGATTGGCATTGATAGGGGGGGACAAAGATTAGCATTGATAGGGGAGGACAAAGATTAATATTGGTAGGGGGGGACAAAAATTAGCATTGATAGGGGGGGGACAAAGATTAGCATTGATGGGGGGGACAAAGATTAATATTGGTGGGGGGACAAAGATTAGCATTGATAGGGGAGGACAAAGATTAGCATTGATAGGGGGGGACAAAGATTAGCATTGATGGGGGGGACAAAGATTAATATTGGTGGGGGGACAAAGATTAGCATTGATAGGGGAGGACAAAGATTAGCATTGATAGGGGAGGACAAAGATTAGCATTGATGGGGAGGACAAAGATTAGCATTGATGGGGGGGACAAAGATTAGCATTGATAGGGGGGGGCAAAGATTAGCATTGATAGGGGGGGACAAAGATTAGCATTGATAGGGGGGGCAAAGATTAGCATTGATAGGGGGGACAAAGATTAGCATTGATAGGGGGGGACAAAGATTAATATTGGTAGGGGGGGACAAAGATTAGCATTGATGGGGGGACAAAGATTAGCATTGATAGAGGGGGGACAAAGATTAGCATTGATAAGGGGGGACAAAGATTAATATTGGTAGGGGGGACAAAGATTAGCATTGATAGGGGGGGACAAAGATTAATATTGGTAGGGGGGACAAAGAAAAATATGGGTGGGGCTGGGGGGACAATAGGGTGAGAGTGATAAAATAATAGTATGGTTGGGGGGCAGGGATGGATCTAGCCTTTTGCTAAGGGGGGGGGGGGTTTGGCTCAGTGACAAAGGGGGGAGAGGGTATTTTTTTGTTACATATGGCTTCTGGCAGCCCAAGAGGGGGTTTAAACCCCCTAACCCCTCCCCCTAGATCCGCTACAGGGGGGGGGGGCAGAATAGTATTGGCAGGGGAAGCAATACATAGTATGGGTAAAGGAGCAATCAATAATGGGTAGGGGGGATCAAATAATATTGTGGGTAGAGGGGGATTGTGCACAAAGTTCTATCCCATAGTGTTTTCATGAAAAGGTTTGTTTTTTGATAGTCCCCATTTGATGGCTATCTTCTTCTACGAGGGATCAAAACTTTACATGTGCGAATGGAACGACACAACTCAAATGCTTTGGAGATTGCCAAGTTCCTAGAAAATCATGAAAAGGTGATAGTTTTGCATATATAATTTGGGTTTAGCCAACCATGAAGAGGGAAGGGCAGAATCAAAAGACTGTCAGTTTAACTCAATGAATGTTCACTGTATAACCAGTGCTTCACCTACCTCGTGAGTACCAGTGCCCCCTCCCCCCAAGATATATGTTTGATATACTGCCCCCCTCCTATTCCTCGCTTTGGGGTGATCCTTGATTTGCCCATTTTCTCACCTTACCCTTGGTTAACCGTCAATGATAACCCTCACGAATATAGGGGTCGCATCCTTGTGTCACTAATATGGGTTAAAGCGCCAATAAATACAGTCGTGAAATGAAAAAGATTGCAACATCAAGCGTGCTACGGTAGTCCATGGCAAGTCATGGCAGTCCATGGTAGTCAATGGCAAGTCATGGCAGTCCATGGTAGTCAATGGCAAGTCATGGCAGTCCATGGTAGACAATGGCAAGTCATGGCAGTCAATGGAAAGTCATGGCAGTCATTGTCTACCATGGAAGGCCATGACTTGCCATTGACTACCTTTGGCTGCCATGACTTGCCATTGACTACCATGGACGGCCATGATTTGCCATTGACTACCATGGACTGCCATGACTTGCCATTGACTACCATGGACTGCCATGACTTGCCATTGACTACCATGGACGGCCATGACTTGCCATGGACAACCATGGACTGCCATGACTTGCCATGGACTACCATGGGCTGCCTTGACTTGCCATTGACTTCCATGACTGCCATGACTTGCCATTGACTACCATGGGCTGCCATAACTTGCCATGGACTACCATGGACTGCCATAACTTGCCATTGACTACCATGGACTGCCATGACTTGCCATTGACTACCATGGACTGCCATGACTTGCCATTGACTACCATGGACTGCCATGACTCGCCATGGACTACCATGGACTGCCATATAATTCAATGGCAAGCCATGGTAGTCAAAGGCAGTCTACTACCATGGACTGCCATGACTTGCTATTGACTACCATGGACTGCCATGACTTGCCATTGACTACCATGGACGGCCATGACTAGCCATTGACTACCACGGACTGCCATGACTTGCCATTGACTTCCATGACTACCATGGACTGCCATATAATTCAATGGCAAGCCATGGTAGTCAAAGGCAGTCTACTACCATGGACTGCCATGACTTGCCATTGACTACCATGGGCTGCCATAACTTGCCATTGACTACCATGGACTGCCATGACTTGCCATTGACTACCATGGGCTGCCATGACTTGCCATTGACTACCATGGACTGCGCCATGACTTGCCATTGACTACCATGGACTGCCATAACTTGCCATTGACTACCATGGACTACCATGACTTGCCATTGACTACCATGGACTGCCATGACTTGCCATTGACTACCATGGACTGCGCCATGACTTGCCATTGACTACCATGGACTGCCATGACTTGCCATGGACTACCATGACTTGCCATTGACTACCATGGACTGCCATGACTTGCCATTGACTACCATGGACTGCCATGACTTGCCATTGACTACCATGGGCTGCCATGACTTGCCAGTGACTACCATGGACTGCCATGACTTGCCATTGACTACCATGGACTGCCATAACTTGCCATTGACTACCATGGACTGCCATAACTTGCCATTGACTACCATGACTGCCATTACTTGCCATGGACTACCATGGACTGCCATGACTTGCCATTGACTACCATGGACTGCCATGACTAGCCAGTGACTACCATGGACTGCCATGACTAGCCAGTGATAATCAAATAAATTCTGCTATTCTGCTGATTAATTTTCTGATGTCCAGGTTTCAGTAGTGAATTATCCTGGACTTCCTTCCAACCCTGGTCACCTAATTGCAAAGAAACAAATGAGAGGTTTCAGTGGCATGGTGTCATTTGAGGTTAAGGGAGGTTTGCAAGAGGCTGTCAAATTTGCAGAGGTATATATGCCAATCATCAGTTGGGGTGCATTTAATAGAGAAGGGATGCTATGGAGGGTCTCCTTCCTAAGAACCACCTTTAGGAATTCTCTAAATTTTGTTATTTTATATTTAGTGTGGGGGGGGGGGGGGGAAGATGTCATTTCCCTTTCCTTTCTTTTACCCACCTCTTTTTGGTTGTCTTCAAATGCCCTGGGTCCCCAAACACCCCCTCCCCGGGTGCTTGTACACCTGCTGTTTTGTATGTTTAATAGAAATATTATTCAGTTTATTTCTATTCAGAGCCTAAAGTTGGTCAAACTAGCTGTGTCGTTGGGTGGCACTGATAGCCTAGTGGAGGTCGTAAGCTGCATGACACATCCGGACAAGTATGTGACGCCTGAGATGAAGGCTGAAGCAGGAGTCAGTGATTCTCTTATCAGAATAAGGTAAGAGCTAGGAGTGGACCACAAGGGTGGAGCAGGGGGGATAATGCACAATATTTTTTGCACCAAACATTTTTTACATTTTTTTATTCTACATAAACAGAATTACTACAGCAGGGATTTGTTTTATGTGAAAGCTTATGAAGGTTTTTTTTTGCATTTCTAAACAATGCATGGTAGTCATAACTCTGCCAAATGTTACGAAGAAATCTTATTGAATATTCAATACTTTTTTAGGGCAGACTATTTGTCAATTACCATGATCTTTTTTTATTTTCTGGTTTAAAAATACATCTGTTTCCATGGAACTAGACTAACTAGCTTGAGGCTGGTTGTATATTTTTCAACTTAACCTTTTCCTTATTTTCAAGACCTTACAATAGAGGCTTGTTTTTTTGTCGAGAAATAATTATTTTTAATTTTATTTTAGTGTTGGCCTTGAGCACGTTGAAGACCTCAAGCAAGACATTGCACAAGCACTTGATCAAATGCCCTAGAATATTACAGAAAAATAATTTTAATTACAGAATCCTATGACCTACATGCATTAGGTATTACATACTTAAGCAGCAAACCTCTATTGAGTGACCACTTTTCACTGTCCCATGGGGTGGTTACCTCAATAAAGTGACCACTTTCACTGTCCCCAGGGTAGCCACTTAAGCAGCATACAACCTCTATAAAGAGAACACTTTTATTGTTCCCAGGGCGGCCACTTAAGCAGCATACAACCTCTATAAAGTGAACACTTTTCATTGTTCCCAGGGGTAGCCACTTAATTCGCCACGCGCCCTCTATTGAGTGACCACAAGCAAGGCTACTAGTAGTACCATTACAGACCCATAGCCCTGGGGAGTTCAGAAGGATCGCCCCCCTCAAGCATATTAAGGCCTTGGTAGTTTGCTCTTATTTGCATTTATGTGTGTCATATGATAGCGTTTTAGCACCCAGAATTTTCTCTGCCGTTAAAAAGATAGTCAATATTTTGTTAAGTCACATGGCCTGCTGTGAATTGAAATGTTGATTTGTGACCAAAGGGCTAAACTTTTCTTGCCGGTCAAGACATCAGTGTGCAGAAGTGTTTCAAAGGAACATAAAAACGAGTGATGTTTTCTTTTTCATAGCGTATCCACCAGCAGAGAAATTTTTAAAATATTGATTTGCAAAATTCACATGATCGGCTGGATGACGTCATCACTCAAAATAAAATATTACCAAATAGCTAACATTGCCGAGTTTGATGTTTTGATCAAAAATGGTGCATTTAAGGCAATGTGAACTAACTTTAAGGCAACTTTCAAAATTTCAACTGTTTTTAGCTTATGTTACAAGCCTTAAAAATACTTGAGCACTTCACTGGAAGGTATGCTCAAATAAATGAGAGTGCCACAGTGAGCTAGGATCAAATAGGATGAGCTACTACCTTAAAGAGAGTGGTCTACTAAATAGGTAAACAAACTCCTTCTTTCAAACCCCTGGCTATGGGCCAGCATTACGTATATCAATAGAGACAACTGTACTTCACCATTCTTTATTCTATAGACTTACAGTACTGTGTAATGACAGTTTTACTGTTCAAATAATACAAGTGTTACACAAACAACTTCTCACACTGCTATTATTTTGTTATGGTACTTTTACTGTACTGAATATGTTAAATAGAGTATCGAGATTTCACACTATAAACATTCTGACCACCTCTGCTGATGATGGTGATGATGGTTATAATATAAGTATTTATTATATATTTAAATAATTTGTTTTCTTTTTACTAAAAACAATAGAATGGTTAAGTGTAAGTAAGGGTATTATTAGGTATTTTCTTTAAATATTACTTCAAGTAAGTCATAATCATGGCCATAGCTAGACAATTCTGTATTGGGGGATTTGAGGAGGGGGGGGGGGGGGGTTGGCAAGCCTCATTCATCCCTTGTATTTGACAGGAAGGCAAACAACATTTAATTCTGTAAAATACTCTAACAATTATATGATTCCCCGCTTATATGAGGTGCAGAAATAGTAGGATAATAGATTCAGTAAAATGAAAGGTGTTTAATTTTCTCTTGTTTTTTGTTTGAAATACAGGACCGTTTGCAATACAGTGGAACTCTGTTAGAGCCACATTGTCTCCAGTTTACTTCCAGAGGTCCGACAGAGGTCCATCCGCTCTAAATTATCAATCACATCCTCAAAGAAACTTTCAATAGACACATTTCTTTCAACATTTTGAAATATTTTTCGTGTTTTCCATTAAAAATAGTGAAGTAAATTGGTGACAATGCAGCTTTAACTGGAATGCTCTTAGGAGACAAAGGACAGTTATATGTAAGTAGAAATGACTCAAAATTTACTCCCTAAGGAGTTTGATAAGTCAATTAGGAATTCTAGTTAACCAAGTCATCTTGATTCCACTGTACATGACAAACTAAAATGACTTCTGTATCGTTATATGCCTAATATGATGAGTGACTGACTTCTCCTTTCCTTCACTCTTCTCGCTGTTGATGTTTCCAGGCAACGTACTGTAAGCATCTGAGGAGGAGCGTTTAGGGGCTTGACCGCTTGAGGACTTAGATAACGGAGGGATGTTCACCCAGCATCCCTTACGGCTTGATGTAATAATGGCATCCATCACTGACCTGGTGTATAAACCTGTAAAGAGATCATTACTTATTGTTGAGTGCATGTATTATGAGCCCTCCAAGCTCTGGAGATTAGGAAACCATTCCCCTGTTATTGACATTAAATAAATTATGTATTGTTATTGTATTACATGAAAAATAAACTTATGGATATTGATGGATGCATTACATTTTTAGTTGAAAAGCAAACCATAATTGTAATCAGATCCAAGTTTTGAGGGATTTTTCTTTTCACAAATAGTGGTAGCAGTTAACCATCATTTTCATGTCAAAAAATGTTTAAGTATATAGCTGGATAAGGATGTACTGTAAGAACTGAATATACACAATCACTACCCATTTACCAGCTGATCTAAAATATGTATAAAGTTATATTTTCATCCCAATAGATAACCTACATCTAGACAATCTCAATTGCATGCAATATGCTAAAAAAGCCTCTTTTGTTTACAATACAAAATTAACAATTCTAAATACTTATGTGAGTAATAAGAATGTTGAAGCACTTTACCATCTTCAAAGGATGCAGCGCTTGCTATCGCCTGCAGGTCAGCATTACGTCTGTCTTCTTTATCCACTGACTCCTCAAATGCTCGCTTGATCTCCTTCACGAGTGCCTCCAAGCCAAAGTGAAAAGTATTGAGTGGCATTTCCTTGATGTTAGCAGTCCGATCAATTACAAACTCCTCTTCTTCCCCATCACGAGTTCCAACAAGACGCTCGTTAGTAGACACTAATTGCCCATTTGTTCCATTGACTGTTATCGTCTGTGAGCTAGAGGAGGAGTGACTATTCAAGGTAACAGTCACAAAAGCACCATCACTGAGCACCATTTGAAAGGTGCAAAAGTCATCACTCGTGATATGACGAAAACTTGAGATTGTGTCTGTCTGGGTGATAAATGTCTTGAGGGTTCCGTTCACTGATACTGCTCTCTGATTGGTCATAAATGATACAATATCAATAATATGGCAGCCATACTTTGTGAGGATGCCACCACCCATAGCTTGATCGCATGTCCAGTCGTAAGAAATACCAAGTAAGGACCCCATATCGAGATGACAATCACAGACAAGCAACCGGCCACAATAGCCATCTTCTATCAACTGCTTCATTTTTATGAAAGTCGGCACAAATCTTAACTCATGCTTCATGATTGACAAGAGGCGGGGATAGTACTGTGCCGCAGACACCATTCTATCAGCTTCCTCTCGACTCAGTCCTGATGGTGCCTCGCATAACACATGTTTACCAATCGACAGTGCTTTGACAGCTACCTCTGCTCGCTGGTGCGGTGGGCACAATATAACTACCAAATCTACATCCTCTCTTAGCAACAACTCGTCGATTTTTGACGTGGAGTAACCGATGTCGTAACGATGAGCCATTGTTTTTGCTTGATGTTGTGTACAACCCCAAAGACTGCTCACGGTAAAACCTGCTGCTTTTAACGCACTGATCAGCTCTCCGCACGATTCGCCCGTATCTACGACCCCCACAGACGGCAACATGGTAGTAAATCAAACCGAAGCGATCCGAAATTGATGATGTGCGATCCTTGGCCGGTTTAGTAGCCAATTCCTAGAAAAAAATCCTTATCAGAATAAATCATAAAGATCTGTCACAGTAGGGGTACGCTTTGAATCAGCGAGAAGCAGTTGTTGTTGGACAAATTGATGCGATACTCAAAGATACATGACGCCGAAGATCGGAAGGTTATCTTCCCAGGGCGCCATCTTGAAATGGATGAAAGCTGCGAAAGACACAGCACAGGTAACCCACTCCAGCACAGGCAACCCACCACACCATCTTTTCAAAAGAGCAAACCTAGATTATACTACCCTAATAGGAAATACTACTAAAAAAAAGCAAATGTAATTTCTAACAAAATCTTAAGTCGTTGTTATTATTTGAATTATTCGTAGAAAATTTTTCACAGAAAAGTAGTTGATGGTCAATGACTTGGGAGCCCTGTGTTACTGAAAGGGCCGTCCGTTCAAGATGGCGGCCTACTCAGCAGCGAATTGCTGTTTGGTGTTTCTCGCATCCACTGCCGTAAGGTTAATTTTTATGTACTCCCCAGCGAGGGAATGGTTTAGAGATAGAATTGAGCTCAGTACACCACTAACTGATTGGAAGCGAGGTATGTCGATCTTTATTTACAGAGAGTAAATGTTGGTCAAATCTTTTTCGAGAGATCTTGTCACTGTCTCGATTCAACGAAGATGACAGTTAATAAGAGTCTATGAGTGTTTCTCTCTTTCTTCTTCTCACAGGATTGCGATCAAAATGTCTTTGAAATTGGTCACGTATATGTTTACAATTGATTTATCGATTGCACATGCCAGTCAAGTCAAGTCAAGTCAAGTTTATTTCAACAAATAATAGTATAATCAATAATGCAAAAAATAGTGATGATGAGGAGTCTACTAAAAGCACAATGCTTATGAGGTGTAGACCCCTGTCGCAGAATAAGTAGCGTCTCTACTAAAACATATATGAATGTTCTTGATTTGACTAGGGAATCCTTATTATTAAATTTACATGTGGCTGATTTGATGAAATAAAGTAGAATCATATCTATAAATCAATAGCTGCTTTTTGAGAGAGAATATTGTCCTTTACAATCTTTTTGAACATAGTTATTGATCTGCATTGTTTTGCTTGACAAGTGAGGTTGCTCCAGATTTTTGGACCCCTGTACGAAATTGAAAATTGGCCCGTCTTGTTTTTTTCTAAGAGTTGTGCGATAGTCGCATGAATTTCTCATGTTATAGCTGTGGATTGTATTATTTCTTTTAAAAAAGTTATGAAAAGTCCCCGGTTATTGATTATTGTCGAATTTATATATGAATAATGCAGTTTCAAGGGTGTTAATGTCATAGACCGTAAGAAGCCTTTCTGGTTTGAATAAGGGCTCAGTGTGACTGAGGTAATGAGAATTTGTTATTATTCTAACACACCTTTTTTGCAAAAGGAATATTCATTTTAAACTTGTGTCATAATTACTTGCCCAGTTGATGTTTCCGTAGTGTATGTACAGATGAACTTATGTAAAATATAAAGTTTTTAGGCTAAATTTAGGCAAATAAAAGCGAAGTTTATTCATTATTCCAACATTTTTAGTGATTTTAGTTCTGACATGGTTGATATGCGACTTCCAATTTAATTGACTATCAATGATGAGTCCTAAGAATTTAGTTTCATTTACCATCTTGATTGGTTCGTTGTTTATCTCTATTTTGGTTGTATGTTTCGTTTTTCTTTTGCTGTTTCTGAATATAATATAGTTTTTTTTTTTTAGTGTTAAGTGATAATTTATTTGTCTTAAACCATTCTGTTAGTTTAAATAGCTCGGAGTTTAAAATTTCATCCATGTCCTCAGCAGATTTTGATTTGAAAATTAAGTTTGTGTCATCAGCAAAAAGAGTAAACGAAAACAGTTCCGTGGCATTAGGGACATCATTAATGTATATTAGAAATAGTAAGGGCCCAAGAATGGACCAATATACTCTCAGTAACTTTTATTTACACGGTCATACAGTGACAAACTTTATCAAATCTCATGTAGAATTTGGACATGTTTAAAATGAATGACCTCTGTCATTCACTTTGAGAGTGGGTGAGAGTTGGAGCCCAGAAAAACTCTAATAAACTCTTATGTCCATTTGATGAGGCTTAACATAAATTTTCTGCCATTTTCCAGTTGAGGAAGGATTGTCGTTGCTGAGTCATGGTGTGTCACCTTACTCCGGTGATGTTGTGCATGAATCACCTCTTGTGTTGTTGCTGTTTCACGCTGTGCGTTCTCTGTCTGGGAGTCTTATACCACTGATGTTTGTGGTAAGCATAAATTTTACAACAAAACTCATACCATTCCTTCATGAGGAGGAGACTTCAATTGGAGAGGAGACTTCAATTATACAATGATAATGAAACTGTAGATAGACTGATATTAGATTTGGCAAAGTGTTACAATTTTTTTTGACTCCTCTGTAATCATCAACAGTGAGTTACAAAAAAATCATTTAGGCTTTTCTTGTTCTCTTGAGCCATGATGATGTGTGCCTTCCGCATCAGAGTCTTTCCCCAGGCTGCAATTTTCCTAGTAATTGAAAAAAAAAATGGAAAAATGTTTTACAAAAATACACACAATAGAAATTGATGTCAAACAACTGTACAGTAGCAAGCATTTTTGGCAAAATTATTAACCTGTATTGGGCAACATAAATGAACCGCTGGGATGCTGGCCCGTGGTACCATCTTCAGTGACAATGCTTACACACTAACCAACACTCATGATTGTAAATTGAGTGGAGCAGTCCATATCTACACACTGACGAGTAAAGTCAGTCACATGTGAAGCGCATTTGATCATTTCGTATGTTAAAGTGCGCTATGCCACTGAGGAGTTAAACACGGACACGCACTATAGGCAAGCTGTCATTCGTCATTTGACTTCGCTCAGTGCAGAGCTCTGTGGAGTGACAAGAATGCTATAGTAGAGCTCAAGACTGGTCGAAAACACATCATTGAAGTAAACACGGTCTATTTATTAGCCTTTTGTTATAACAAAACGAAAAACAAGGGGGGATTGATATGTTTTAAAGTGATGAATTTTGATAATTTGTTGTTTGTTTGCTCGCGCACCTGAATGACGCCATTTCAAATGAGCACATGCACACTGTTTTTGAATTTTATTTTGTGTTTAATTTCTCAAGGACAATTTTTGCTCTTGTTTTTGTAGAGAATTGATTCCAAACACTTTCCCGAATATGCCTGATAGTTCTTTAACAATCTCTTGTACTTTAAAGGTGTCGTAGTTTAAAGTTGTCCTAGTGTACAGCTATACTTTTGCTATGTTATCTTGCACGAGAGCTTGCAAAAAAGGGGGCAGAGCTATCCCTTTTATAGCGCGCATTCGTGTTTAAGTCAGTCATGTGAAGGGCATTTTTCTAAACAAAGTATATTTCAGGCACTTTCCCAGGATTGGCAGAGGGGGCGGGGGGAATTTGCAGTCAGAGATGTCATATGTTAAAAGTATAGTGTTTGAATATTCCTTAATAAGAACTGACCCACTTTTTGGCACTGCGTAACCCCTGTGCACCCCTTTATGTACGTATCTGTATTTGTCAGTTTGTCCATTGTATTATGTTCTAAACAAAGTCGGTGTTCAGTCTTGCAAATCCCATTAAAATTTTTCCCATCCTTAATGTCCCAGGTTTTAGATTTGGTAACCGGGCTTTTGATTTACAAACTTAGCAGGCGGATCCTTAATTCTGAGGTGTGTAGAATAATGCAAATTTCAAATGTACAAATTCTTTGCATTTGTTGGTTGTATGTTGATGCTAAAATTTCTAAATATCATAAATCTTCAGTTATCAGATCAAAAGGCAAGACAAGAAACATTTGCAAAAAATGCTGATGTTATATTTTTGAAAGGGGAAGCTTTGTCAGAAGTTCCATTGCTTACAGCTGCTGTGTGAGTAGTTTGACTTTTAAGCTGTGCTTTTTAGGGAAAGTTCATTTATTATCCTGAGGGGGGGGGGGGGGGGGGGCTGAAGATACTGTGGAGGGGCCTCAAGAAATTTTTCTGAGGTCTAAATGGGGGGGTCCAAATTGTGTGGATTTTAAAAGGGGGTCACTGATTCCTTTGGGTGTTGTCTCTACTATATAATTTAATGAAGTGTCAAATCAGACCTCTTGGTTTTACTTGTCTCAGTTTGGGGGCAGTTATTTGCACAATCCAGGAGTCCAGGATACGTATTAACCCATTGACTCCTGGCTTTTTTGGAGCTGAATTTACAAAAAACAGACTGAAAACAGATACCTCCCCCCCTATTCTGAGTTTTATACAGCCCGTCAAAGTCAAACACAGCTGCACCTAGTCAGCGGTATCCAAGCTTTCCAACAGTGCTTTGCGGTCCCCCACTTTTAATCCCTCGTCGTTGTGCTGAAGCCAGCACAAGTTGATGGTTGCTTGTATTTTTCATAAAAAATACAGCTATGAGCATATTAGGAGAGTGTCTCAGGACATCATGAAGTCTTTTGGGGCATAATTGAGTGCTTCGCTTATGGATATTTGCAAGCAAAGGTGGATTCATGATGTTTTTTTCTTGTTTGGCTTTGCCTGGATGAGAAAATAATTTTCTAATGAATCGCCACAGCTCTCCTAAAAGCTGTCTTTTCTGAAACCAAATTGATTCCAAAATTGTTTACACTGCTATTCTGGGTCTGTATGACCTGGAATTGATTTGTTTGGCTTTGGGGTGAAAAGACTTATAAAAAACCATCTGACTTTGGGGAGAGGAGTGTTGACTGGCCCTCCCCTCGTGAATTTTCCCCTGGATCTCCCAGAATGCTTTGCAATCCGTAAAGACATCTTTGTGGTTGTACAAGCCTTCAAGGAGTGGACATTGTGTTTTGAGGCCATGGAAATGTACCTGGAGGATCAGAATAAAGGTATATATTTGTGTGTTGAGCTGGTTTTTGAGAGGGGTGTTTCTGCTTTTCTCTCCTTGTTTGATTTGAGATTTGTCAAAGAACCTGTGCTATTATTTGGCTTAAGAGTAGATGCCAACACCTTGGTTGGATGCATATCTGCAAGACCATTTATCCCTTAGACTGATGCCTGAGTATCTTGATCTTGTTGTGTTTATTTTGCATTTATGAATTTTTTGGGTTGTGGGTACTTCCCAAAGCCGGTACAGGCCGGTTGAGGGGTCAATGTGTTAAGCCACATTTTATCTATGCAATGCAAACCTGTATACACCCTGAATACATCTTTTTATGGTTTCCGCTATATATTATTATAAAGTGCTCATGTTCCATATCTAAAATATAAACAAAACGTTTTAATACTATAAGCGCTTATTCTCCATCATCAAAATTCTTGCTCATATCTGATTCGCTGTCTTTTTTGCTCTCTTTCTTTTCTCTTATCTCATGATGCGCTTTTCTTGCAAGGAGAAGATCAAAAAGCCTTTATGATTTTTTACGCCATCTACTGTATAGCATCAACCATAATCAGGTTGCAACCTAAAGTTACATGTAGTTGCATCTTTTGAGAAATTGAATGCCTTCACTTTTTCTGAATTAATGTTTTCAGCCAATTCATTCCCCTCCACTTTCTGACCAGCTTGCAGCTAATCTATTGATTGCATTCCTTTGACATTGTCATTGCCATTCCTTCCTTTGCTCCTTCTTTCTTCGATTTTCGGGAGGGGGGGCACTGAAAATATTGAGGGAGCGTAAGGGGGGGGGGGGGTATGGAAAATTTTGTTCCTCCTGAAGCGGGGGTCAGCTCATTTATCCCTTACTTCTATCTAAATCCTCACGCCCTCCCCCCCTCGGGATAATAAATGAAATTTCACATAGTAATTCAAATATTTTGGAGTGATTTTATTATTAAGCTACTGTAAGCAACTTCTTATTGGATTAAAGTGTGGCACATGGTGCTGTTGATACATAAACAGTGATTTAAGTAAGTTTAACCAATTACAATTAAATGTAATAATAACAGTTTTTATTGAGACAAAATATGATATCTAATATCTAGGACCATTTCATTGCGATGTGATGTTTACTGATTGAAACATTCCTATGTTATTCTGATTTGCAAGTTATATTGATATCAGTCATAGAACACTTTTCAAATTTGCTATACTTCACAAACTACTGTTTCTCAATGTATGACAGTAAGTGCTGAGCATTGTAATACTACATGAATTGACATTTTGAAGGCTTTTTTGGCCCCTTACTCATCATTTCATTCACCTTTTTTGGATAGAAGCTCTGTTGCAAAATTGGAAAACAAAGTGTGATTATTTTAAGCAAGTTGCTAAAAACAGCCTGTGATGACACTGATGACACAAATTTACCATATTTTTTGTACTGTTATTTGCTTCAGAATCTGTTTGTTTTGGCTCACTAAAGAATGACACTTCTTTTACCGTGCCCTGTGACTTTTTGCTTACAGATATTTACTCAGCCCTTATGCCATAGGAAGTTGTGTTGCCCAGTCAACTGTAATCTTCACCAATTTTAGCATTGTTTTGAGTATATATACTGCTATGAGAGGTGAGTGTAAAATGCTGGTATGGCATTGTTGCTTATAATAAAGAGTGATATCGAAGGAAAGTGCTATTAGGTATCTATACTTTTATTCCATTTTTTTCTTTCAAGAATAAAAATTTGTTGGAAAGACACACTGTCATTAGTGGATATTGAAAATACATATTCTCTGATTTCTATACTGACTCACCAACTAATCCTGTTTCTAGGTAATGCAGCTCTAGCATCATTTGGTGTTGCCATGGCAACATATCAGTCCTTATATCCCATGGTCCTTCTCTCACCTGTGACACTGCTTGTTATTAAGGTTGGCCTAAATGATTGTAAATCTTGCATCTACCTCAGTTGGGGGGGGAGGGGTGGTCAAGTGAGTTATTTCTTTTTAAAGGATCATAGCCCCTAGGCTTGATTTGGGCTGGGGCATACAGTAAATTTATGAGACATTATTTAAAATACAGGAGAAAATGCCTTGAAAGTCCCTTTTGGGTCCCCTCCTGTTAAAAATCCTGGGTACACCGCTGGTACTTGTATATCTCTTATTCTATTCTAAGCTGTAGTGTTTGGAGGGGTTGTTGTATATAATGATGTACTTTATCTGTGTGTCTCTGCTTCTAGTCCAAGCTAAGCTGTAGTGTTTGGCAGGGTTGTTGTATATAATGATGT
This sequence comes from Nematostella vectensis, assembly GCF_932526225.1. NCBI lineage: Eukaryota > Metazoa > Cnidaria > Anthozoa > Actiniaria > Edwardsiidae > Nematostella > Nematostella vectensis. The sequence continues at coordinate 2,965,804 of NC_064046.1, forward strand.
ACTTTATCTGTGTATCTTTGATTCTAGTCCAAGCCAAGCTGTAGTGTTTGGCCGGATTGTTGTATATAATGATGTATTTTATCTGAGTATCTTTGATTCTAGTATATAATGATGTACTTTATCTGAGTATCTCTGATTCTAGTCCAAGCCAAGCTGTAGTATTTGGCAGGGTTGTTGTATAGTATCTTTGATTCTAGTCCAAGCCAAGCTGTAGTGTTTGGCAGGGTTGTTGTATATAATGATGTACTTTATCTGTGTATCTTTGATTCTAGTCCAAGCCAAGCTGTAGTGTTTGGCCGGATTGTTGTATATAATGATGTATTTTATCTGAGTATCTTTGATTCTAGTATATAATGATGTACTTTATCTGAGTATCTCTGATCCTAGTTCAAGCCAAGCTGTAGTGTTTGGCAGGGTTGTTGTATATAATGATGTACTTTATCTGTGTATCTTTGATTCTAGTCCAAGCCAGACTGTAGGAAATGGCAGGGCTGCATGAAGATTGTCCTGCTGTTTATCTTGTGGCTTGGTGGGCTGCTGTCTCTCTCTTATCAGCTCTTCAACTCTTTGGATTTCATGAAGGCAACATACGGGTTCATGTGAGTAAAGTATTTTTTCTCTTTTATTTGCATTGTAAAAGAATAAAACATTCTTGTTGTGTAACCATGATGAGTGGGGTGAATATCAACAAGTTCGGGAGGGTGAATGGGCGTCTACATCCACCCCTTCCTACACCTCCTTTATTTCCAGCCAACCAAGGAAGATGAATCCGTAAAATCAGGGGCGGATCACCAAGGCATTTATTTTCTTCAGAAAAAGTGACTTTTGAATAAGTATTTTTTTACTTAAAAAGGGGGTGGATATCCACCCATCCCCCCTTTATCCGCCCCTAAAAATACTATAATTTTGTCACCACATAATTTGCTGCGTTACTTTTATGTGTGAGCTTCTTGTGTTAGAGAGCTTTGAGATGCTTTATAACTTATATAATGTTCGGCCTTTTAGGTAGCTTTTTATCTTTTTAAGATTTTCAAATTTTTTGCCTTGCACTTCTAACAGAGAAACTACGACAAAGAGAAAGCAAGTAGAACGGGAAAGACACCCAAAAAGGCGTCTAGCATAGCGCTTAATCCTAAACTAGTTTCAATAACAGTAGAAAAGTATTAGACAAACCGTGAAACTCAGAGGAAAACGGGTGTACAATCTTGTTTTTATAAGAACGTCCAGCCTGAGATTTCACCAGATTTTAAGAACATGCTAAGAACATGCTGAGGCATCGAAGTATTAAAAAAATATTGCTTTGTCAGTCTGATTCGTTCTAAAATGCAGAATCGAATTGTGTTGATAAGAAGAACCTTAAATATTATATTGCTATTGATCATTTGTGTGATTCTCTATGGGTATTATAGTTTTTATTAAAATTTTAGAACATCGTTAAGAACATTTTCTGCCTTAAAATGTTCCATAAATAAAACGGCCCAGCCTTAACTGAAAATTAGACGCTTTTATATATAAAAAAAAGAATGTATCAGATAACTATTTCACGTTTGGCGCTTTTAATTTTTAGTTTGTACCGTTGTCGCTTGCGTTGCCGGCGTCCTTGCTTTAATTCCCTAATAGTGACCTTGTATACAGCTACAGCGATGAAGTACGTGTCTTGAAATGTCCGTTTCTTATTCCCTGTCACGCAAGGCGAAATCACGCGCAAAACAGACGTGACATTGTCACGCTGCCGCGTTTGTCCGTCACCCCCTACTCACAAACGGAGCGAAAGGGGAAGCTCCTGATTGGGCGAGAAGCAGAAACGAGGAAAAAACTGGTCAATCGAGAAAGAAGGCTTTCGCGTTCAAAAATTCAGTTACGATAGATGTGTTATTAAAATCAGATGAATGGAATGTCATATTTAACACCGTTAGATCTTTTTGAACCATTTTACTTATAATTCCAAGCGGTAATCATTCTTGTTTCTTCAATAAGACCTTTTCTTTGAACTTTGTGTTAAAGTAAAAATAGACCTCATGAATCTGCTTATTATTTTGGAATAGCATGTTAGAATAATACACAGGCAACCGTTTTAGTCAAATTAAGAAGCCATATCGCATCAACAGCTCCTAGATTCAGGATTTTCTTTATATCTGATGACACATAGCTATTGTTATGTACCCAGTGTTATTTTTACTCTGTGCACCTCTGTAATCTTGTGACTTCCCTTTCTCCTTAGCGAAACCTGGTCCAAACCAGTTTGACCAGCTATGGAATGCATTATCTCTTGTAGCGAAACACAATACATTGTGAACTTGCGTCTTGATTTTATTTGATGGAAAAACACATACAAATTGATTATTTGCTTTTTTCTTTGTACTTTCTATATTTTGGCTTGTTTTGTTTTTGAAGATTACAAAAATTTAGAACCCGAAAAGCGATGCATATTTGATTGGTGATAGAATGCTTCCTTTTTTTTTTTTAATGCTCCGCCACCAAAAGCAGCCATCCTTTGGTAGCAATAAACGGAGCTTAATAAAAACGGATATCCATCCAATGAGGTTTTTTTTCAAGGATTTAAAGTTCGTTTTTGTTTTTATTAATAGACCTAGACTACTAGACTGTCTTTGGTTTTGAAATTCAATCTTAGCTGGGCTGTCTCTCGTATCTCCTTCTCTCCTTGAATTCACGAAACAAGATACAGCCTCATTTATTCTACTTCATAAACAGGAAAAACAGTTTGATAAAAAATAATCTCCACTGCTCATAGAATAGCACAGGGCCAAAAAGAGAGCAGAAAGGAAAGATAAACGTGAAATATTTTTGGTACCTCCACTCGTTGTAAGTATTTTGTGAGGTGCGTAGATAGACGGTCTGTCTGCCTACCAGAGGTCTATCGTCCATTTCGTCTGCACTTGGCCGAGGTTCAAAAATTCGATACGCGTTACCGGTCAAACCGGTTTAGTCTACCAGTTAGACTGATTCAGGGCTAGTGTATAAGTATTCGAGCCCGAGAGTAGATAGGGAGATTGCATAAAGTCCGAGTCGATTGCGTGTCGATGTTTTGTAACAAACATGGACTCGAACGAAGTCGTGACTTTGAGCAGCCTTATTAAAAAGGATTTAGACAAGGCGTACTTCCTTCCCGCTTGGCCGTCCACGTACTCTAAAGACTACAGGTTTCTCAACGATAAAAAATACCGAGTTTTCGACTACCCTCCGCCTTCGCAGACGTTTCTCGAGTTTCAGTTTCCATTGAGAAATCTCGCGACCGCTGGAAGTGATGTCCCGATACTGATGGACCGGCAGCCGGACAAAAACCTCACCGCGCACTGGAAGAAATGGCTGCCCGCGTTTGCGCCGGCGACGATCAAGACGATTGAAGAGGGCTTAAGCGATGATGTCCCGGTTGTAACGACTGGCGCGATGCAGGGAATGCCCGCGGACAAGCACTGTGTTGATCCCGACACTCATTATAGACTACAGCTGAAGAGTACAATCCCTAAGATAAAGGTGCGCTCCCCCTCACAGATGGACGTCTCGAACTTGTCGTTTCCGTGCTTGATGAAGATTGATCAGTCGTGGTCTGGGCGCGGCACGCAAATCGCTAAAGACCTCGAACACCTCAAAGCGATGCTTTCGGACGTCATCGACAACGCCGAGTGGAGGGACGGGTTCGTTTTACAAGAATACCTCAGGGGTATCGTGGACGTACCAAGCTACCAGTTCTACGTATCGAAGAGCGGAGAAGTGACATGGATCGGTACAACAGTCGGAGGATTCGCCGGGTTCAAGTGGACTGACTGTACTGTCGACTGGGAAGAACGAGATCGCCTTAAGGACATGGTCTACGACGACATTGTCATCCCGGTGAAAGATTATCTGCACGAGCACGGTTACTTCGGTATCGTCACCATCGAGGTAATCTTCACAGAGGACGGTGGGCGTTACCTATGCGATCTCAACCCCAGAGTCGGCGGCGACACCACCCATCTTCTGCTTGTCCCCTACATGGCTCAGTTTGGATTCACAAAATCCAGTCTGTCGCTCATGAAAACATTTAAATGCTCCAGTGAAGAATTGATTGACAAGGCGAATGAAATAAATAACACTGGGAGAATTATCGATACTAAGGACCCCGGCCGGGTTATTGTGCTCTCGGCGACTGATGTGGTGAAAGGATGCCAAGCGGACGTGTCCGTATTCGCGAAAACAAGAAGCGAGGTGAACATGCTGTTCGATAAACTCAACCCTTAAAATTTTACATAGAAAAAAATACCAGGCAATGGTACCTGAACAAATAAACCTGACAAATGACTTCAAAATGTTGATTAATAAATTATTTTAACCTGGTATTACCAGATTTAATGGTATATGAACAATCGACAATGAACAATGAACGAAGTCTTATCTTGAAACTTATCCTGTAAATAATTTCAAGGTAGTGGTGTTATGAACAAAGAACCTGGAAAAGTGACTTTAGAATATTGGTTAGCAAACTCTTATCTAAGAACGTTTCTTATGGATATGATTGCCATGTAGTGGTAGCTGAACATTTAACCTGGACAGAAGGCTCACAAAAGTCTGATTTGAACCATTTCCTTGATGTCGTACCCTGCAGATAGTGCCGTAGTGTACGTTGACTTCCATTCTAGACAAGATTTTAGAAAATTCTTGAAAAGGCACGTCTCTAGCCCCCCTCTCGTCATCTATTTTTATGTTTCTTGAAATAAAAATAGGCTTTCTTTAAAGAAATATGAATATGTGAATTCTGTTTGTTTTAAGAATCCTCTACGACAAAATGACAGCGTGTTCAACATATTTCTAATATAATTTTGTATCTTTTTCTTCCGTGTGTGTTAGTTTTTATCCCGGATTTGATAGTTTTGTTCAAGAGTTTTGATTTCAAATAGGTAGAAAATATGAAATAGTGTAAAACGTTTGCAATTTTTTTTGTATTACAAGTTATACAAATGATCTAATTCGTTATTTAGTTTATAATCTGTAAATAATCTGTACATAAAATTTGCCTTAAGATATATCCTAATAAATTTGTAGATTTATTCTAGTTTGATTGTCGAACAGACTGTATTTGTTTGGTCAACAAAGTGTTGCGAGGTGTATACGGTGCGAAAAAGAAACTCGCTGTACCATCGCTGCTTTTTCGGCGCTCCTTCGGCTAGACGCGGGAAGTATTTCTGCCGTCGCCGCTTCTTTGGCGCTCTTGCGGCGCGATTGACAGAGCCAAAAAATGGCATGAAATTTTGCAACTCAATATATAAGCTCAAGATTCCGCATACAAGGAGTTCCTCTGACCAAAAGCTTTATTCCAAGTTTTAAAGAAATTTAGAAGATATGAAATTTAGACATTAGCGAGCAAAGTTGGCTTAATTTCTGATCAGAGCCCGACTTCTACCTAAAAACGAAGAGAATTCATACTTTGAACATTTGAAATTGCACTTCAAGTCTCATATCTCGAAGACGAATCCCTAAGAAAAAAACACTTTTTGATATGTTGGTTTACATAAGAAACCTCTATGCAAAAATTTAAGCTCACCGAAGTTAACCAGACCTTATTTTTGGAATAAATAATAAAAAAAAATAAAAAAACTTGCCATTTTTTTTTGCTCTGTCGGCGCGATTAGAAAATTCGTTTTGCTAACCGTGAAAAAGCATCTTCGGAGCTCTGACGGCGGCGCGATAAGGGAACGAACTCTTTATTTTTCGGACCTTCAAAAGGCGATCGTACGCTTTCTGATCTCATATTTGCAACAATTTTTATCCTCTTCTGTCGAACGGCACTTAATCCTCTTTGTATTTCACACATTTCAGTGCACAAGTCTATCCCATTCCCAGAAATAAGAGACAACATGGCCGCCACGCATGCGTAATAGTGCACATACAATGTCAAAATGGCTGCCATTTACTATAAGAAAATGTGGGGAGACATCACAATTTATCAAATTTCTGGGAATGCAGTGGGGTTTTGGTTAAGGAAGAAAGGGGTTATAACCTTATTAAAGGTAATCGGGTGGTGACGAACACTGTTCAACCCGCTATCATTCTTGACACAATATAAACCGAACTAGATTTGGATGCCCAGACATTTTTGACAACCAAACATTCCAATCTTTACCCCTAAGCACCATTCATACATTGTATTTCTAATCTTCCTTAGATTATCCGTGCCCGACCTGACGCCAAACATTGGTCTGTTCTGGTATTTCTTCACCGAGATGTTCGAACACTTCCGGCCCTTTTTCCTGTGGGTCTTCCAGTTGAATGCCTTCTTTTACTGTCTACCACTGACCATTAAGCTCAGGTAACTGTTTTTTCTCTTATGTCATTATGTCCATGTCGTTATGTCGAAGATAAGAGTGCGTGCGCCCATGTCGTTATGTCAATATGTCGCTAGTGTGCACTAGGCATTATCATAAGGCCAAACAAGCATGGATGCACGGGATAGGTCTTATTTGTGCAATCACTAAATTCCATTTGTTTCCCGCACACCCATTCTCATTGTCCTCTTTATGTATACTATGCACATTCTGTCGAATCATCCTATTTATTCACTTTGTTTTGTTCTTCTGATTATCCAGGCAGAATCCAGGCTTCCTGGCCTGTATGCTGGTGTCCGTGATAGCGATTATGAAGTCTTATCCGGCATTCGGTGACGCAGGTCTTTCCATGGCCCTCCTTGTAATCTGGAAACACACCTTCCCATGTAAGCACGCACAAGTAGTCATACCTTCCCACGTAAGCATGCATGACCAGTCACACCTTCCCAGCATGCGTGACATCACACCTTACCAGCATGCGTAACAAGTCATGTAAGCATGTGCAAATAGTCACACCTTCCCATGTGAGCACACGTGACCAGTCACACCTTCCCAGCATGCGTAACTAGTCACACCTTGCCAGCATGCGTAACAAGTCATGTAAGCATGTGCAAATAGTCACACCTTCCCATGTGAGCACACGTGACTAGTCACACCTTCCCATGTGAGCACGTGCGAATAGTCACACCTTTTCATGTACACATGTGTGACTAGTCACACCTTCCCAGCATGCGTGCTAGTCACACCTTCCCATGGAAGTATGCGCAACTAGTCACACCTTTCCATGTAAACACACGTGACTAGTCACACCTTCCCGTGTAAGCACACTTGACTAGTCACACCTTCCCGTGTAAGTATGTGTGACTAGTCACACCTTCCCAGCATTCGTGACTAGTCACACCTTCCTGTGTAAGCACACGTGACTAGTCACACCTTCCCATGTAACCACACGTGACTAGTCACCCCTTCCCATGGAAGTATGTGTGACTAGTCACACCTTCCCATGTAAGCATGCGTGACTAGTAACACCTTCCCATGTGAGCACACGTGACTAGTCACACCTTTCCTCGTAAGCACGCGTGACTAGTCACACCTTCCGATGTAAGCATGCAAGACTAGTCACACCTCACCATGTAAGCACACGTGACCAGTCACACCTTCCCATGTAAGTACGCATGACCAGTCACACCTTCCCATGTAAGCATGCCCGACTAGTCACACCTTCCCCTGAACCACACGCGACAAGTCACCCCTTCCCATGTAACCACACGCGACTAGTCACCCCTTCCCATGTAAGCATGCATGACTAGTCACACCTTGTGTGCAAATGTACAATTTAAAAAGTTCTTGCTCTCAAGTATAGTTCAACCCTGATTTTTTAGAAGAAATTCTAAATGTAAATATTTATTATTTTTCGCATCCATGAGCCTATATGTGTTATTCCCCAGACATGCGCAATGCGTTTTTGATCACGTGTTTGCTGCTCTTCGCTACGTTTCTCGCCCCAATCTTCTGGTATCTGTGGATTTACGCGGGAAGTGCCAACGCCAACTTCTTCTTCGCCATCACCCTGGTGTACTCGACCGCTCAGGTGAGCCTGCAGTCCCTTGTGTCAACCACCATTTAGCCATGCGCAGCTCTTTTACTTAGGAACCGTTGCAACTAGGACGGCAACGTAGGTTTGGGCGCTATAGAGCCATAAAGAACTTCCCGATGGAGGACGCATCTGCTTGCTAATAGAGTGATTTTTATTTCTAATTACCAAGTTAGAGAAAGCATTCATTCCCATCGGCTAATTTTAGGGAGCTGTTGCAATATTTTCGATTGAATATAGTAAATAAAACATTATACTTTATTCTTAGGCCGTTATTTTGAGACTTCATCTTATAATTTGTTTTCGAGTAATAATTAAATAAAAAAAACAATGGTGTGGCCGACAAGGCTTCTGAATTTACTTTCTATTATGTTCTTCCAGATTCTTCTATCATCTGACGTCCTGTTCGCCTATCTGCGCCGTGAGTATGACCTTGTCAGCGGTATCTACCCTAAAGTCATGGACGGTGAGCCTGCTAATGTAGTCTTCAACTAAACGCGGCCTTATTGGCTCAGAACTGTCACGTGATGAGTGCTTACGCCACCTCATCCATCCAATGACGTCTCTGATAGGACTGTCACGTAGTGATAACGTAAAAAAGATAAGGCGGATATCAAAGGGGATGTCGAGGTAAATTGACAGATATTATAGAAGGTCAACATACTCCGCCATTTTACGCACCCTCACAATACCAAGTCACTGAAGGCATCCATTTCCAACTATTTTTCATTGTACCCGATGCATCTCCCTAGAAAAAGTCGGACAGACATTTTTTTGTGTAAATAAAACGCAGCTCGGAATCAAGAAATAAGAAAGTTCTAAATTTAAAGTTTTACTGATAGAAAGTAGGGACGAAAGTAGCGTTCAGTGTGGTAATAGGGTTGTATTTCTTTTTTCAAAAAAATATTTCTATACAAATATTTTTTTTGTCATCGTCATGTTGGGCTTGCGTACCGTATATGTTTAAATGTTACAGTTTGACGTCATTGCCCAAAACACACTGTTACTATATATGGCTATGGCGGGAAAACTGCGGTTCACAAGCCCTTGTTTGTGCGCGCGCATGGCTAACTGTAGTCCAGGCCTGGGACTTTCTTTGCGCTCGACATTCTGGCTCTTTCACGCGAGCCAGAATGCCGATCGCAAAGAGAGTCCCAGGTCTGGACAAGGCTAAATGTACAGTTCTGAATAACGTATGCGCATGCGCGTGTTCTGGCGAAAACAAACACAATCTCAGTGTTGAATCGTTCGAGTAAAGAACGAAAGGCTGACTTCAGTCGCTGTTTTGACTTACTGTACAGCATTAAAACCATACTGTACAAAAGATGACAGATTTGTTTGATAATGAGGGAGTCATAAAGAAAATTTTTAATTATGGCCTTAAGTTTCGTCTAGTTTTCTTTGCATTTGCCAAGGTGAGACAGTTGGCCGTTAAAACGCCGTCATTTTAAAACAAAATGGCTGGATTAACCGCGTGGAACTAGTCTTGCGTTTTTCAGCACTGGCGGCTAACTGCGGTTCACAAGCTCGTGTTTGTGCGCGCGCAATCACTTCCCAGAAATTTACGAGGCGGGGGCGCAGTGCTTTATGGGAAGGACGTTTTTTTTTTCAATCCCCCATCTTTGCGCATCAATTTCAACATTTAGCGCCTGGGTACGAGTATGGTAATTTCCGATTACGGTAGCCACCCCCAAACCCATCGGTGCTAAAAGAATGATTGTTTCCCCGCATCGTGTAATAATCATAAGTTATTCCCTAGGTGAGATAATTTGCTTTTTACCGACGGAACAAGGCGAAAGTATCTCGGTATTTTACACTATCATTCCACAAGATGTTTTTCTTTTGTTGACATATAGATATTTTTTCTCTAAAAAAAGCAAATCATGTGGTGACAAATCCTCTTTTTTGTTCAAGTTTTAAACTAAATAAGTCCAATAACTTTATCGTTACAATTCATGCACTACAATCTTTCAACGGCGCTCCCCTCCCCACCCGGTGTGTGTAATGCTCCTCCCCGCCCCTCCCCGCTGAGAACTGAGCGACCTGTTCCTGACTGCGTAGAGCAGCCCTTGGCCATAACCGCTGACATAACCCTGCATGTAAGCTTCTCTTGTTTGTAAGTCGGGATGAGCCCGCAGTACATGCTCCAGTACTCCTTTCATGTAGCCCAGCTCGTACCCCATGACGTAACCATCCGGGACTCTCCAGTCAAGTTCCCGTATGAGGCCCTCGATTTGGTTTAGTGCTGCTTTGACAGCTTGTTCTTCGTTTGCGTTCATCTTGAAAATTTAAATAAGAACAGTACATTCATGTTTGTTTTTCCTTCTCCGACTTTTTTCCATTAGCGAAGGGAGCAAACATATCTACTTCGCTATTTTGAAGCCGCCCTTAAAACCGCTTGTAGGAAACAATATTTGCAATAAGTCTTTTTGAGTTTTTTTTTAACGTTTGTTTTTATCACGGCTCGACAAAAGTCGAAAGGTTAGGCATGTTGTAAGTTTGCTCAAGGCGCTCTATCATTACTCAGCTTATCAAAATTAAAAAAAACATTAGAGGTTTAAGAGAGACTACATTTCCAGAGACGCATTTTTAAGTACGTGTTCGAATGATTATTAGCTTCGCCGCTTAGGTCCAAAACCTTTTTCTCGTTTCATTGACCATTAATACAAAGCGTAATAACTAATTGAAAATATATCTTATTTCCTTGTTTTTCTTACTCTGTAATTTGGTGGAAACGAGTTAACTTTTCCCTAATGCATCGGAAATGCATTTGTTTTAAGCTAAGGAAACAAAAACGTCTTGTCTTTCTCGTCCATATATATTTTCTTTTAGAACTAAAATCTCCATTGAAAATTACATTTGTATAAAGGAAGCTATTTATAAGTATTTCTAATATCCAAAGGGATGCAGACCCTAAAAGCAACTGCCTTTATTTATCTCATTTATGAGGTTGTTTTGATTTAATGCTTCCCTTTTCTAATCCAAAAAATATATATACATTTATTTTAAAAAGCATTACAGTACTTGTACATTCTATCGTCAAATCACCAATCAAGCAATATCGCTCACCTTTCCTCTCTTTTCAGAAGTCCAAAGTTTTCCCACTATTCGAAATGCCCTACTTCAAGTCATCTTTTTAGAACTTGTAAACTTGGCAGTTCTACTACGAAGGAATACGTTAAATTTTTTTTACCGTGTACTGTAAACCGTTGCCAAGCGCTGTACTAACTCTTGTTTATCTTAAACGGTAATAACACAGTAGCTAGTCGTCGATATTAGCCCGTGCAAAACCATTGGCGTAGGGGCCGTGACCACAACTTAATTATTCACCAGCTTTTGTTCCAAGGCATTGATGGAAGGTCATTATAGATAACGAATAATAAAATAACGAGGTCTGACGAAGCCCACAATTCTATACCCATATATTATATACCATCACCCTGAATTTAATGACGCTGTTTCCCAAATACCAAATTTACGAAGACGCTGCTGCACATCTTTTCTCCCGATACACCATCATTCGTGTCTGCCATCTTTATTTCCCTACATTTTTTATTTTGGTCAAAATCCAAGATGGCGGTTGCGATCGATCAAGGCTGGTATTTCGCTTTTCTTTTCTTTTCTTTTTTTTTTTCTTTTTCCACCAATAAAAACACCATCAAACGCCACGTGGGCTAAACGTCAGGTATAATGCTGAACCTTAAAGTCCATATAACCTTTCAGAGTTGATAAACTTTGTCAATTCTTTATATTTTCATCTTCCAAATGGTATGTGGTTCGTATGGACCATATAAAAAACGCGTTCGCGCGAATAACTCAAATCTGTAATATTGAGGTATTTTGGTCAACCTTTGGAAAACTGAACTGAAAGGCCCGGGTCCAGTCATTTGTGACGTAGATCAACCAAATTACACAAGAAAACATATGCTCGCGCTAAACCGGTTCCCGTCTTCATGTCTTCTTAGTTATTGCTGAAGAACGTTATGTGGTTACAAAGTTTACCGTGATCTTTATATCTCAACCTGGTAGTCAAATGATTATTTAACTTCAGGAAACAAATCTGCAAAATTTAGCAGATATTTTTTAGTCTATGAATTGTTTTTGCATTGCGCGCGCGCTGCATTCGCAATCAAGAATTGCGACGCTGTTTTTGAAACCTACAACAAAACGATATTTTATTTTTTTCGCATACAATTCTCGACTTTAAATTATTCTTCGCTTCATTGTGGGTAGCATTGGAATAGAAAACAATTCACCAATATTTTGTGGTATTGCCGTCTCTGAATCTTAGATTTTCCCGCCAAAACTTGAAATTATTCACCCGATTCAATCTCCTTTCGCGCGGCCAGGAAAATTTTTAAAGATCTGTAGAAAATTAAAATTTCAATCAAATTCAATTGTCTTTTCAGAATTTGAAAGTTTATCTTTGCTTTATTTTGGCTAGATTGATATAAGTAAAAGGTTTTAAGAACTTTAAAAATACCCACAACATTCCCAAACCCCAAAAACTTTTCCAGGCAAAGTTTTCAATTCACACTCTGCCCTATTTGTATAATATCCGAATGTCCCCCTTCCCCTCCCCCCACCCTATCACGCTAGGGTTCCACCTATTTCACCCCACGTGACCAACAATGATTAGGGTCTCTTCCTCACCTTGCCCCTGTGATATGACAGGGGTGGACCCTTGTTTTGCGAGTATACCCCCCTCCTATTTCACCCCACATGACCAACAATGATTAGGGTCTCTTCCTCACCTTGCCCCTGTGATATGACAGGGGTGGACCCTTGTTGAGCGAGTATACCCCCCTCCTCTTTCACCCCACGTGACCAACAATGATTAGGGTCTCTTCCTCTCATTGCCCCTGATGTATGACAGGGGGGGGACCCTTGTTGCGCGAGTATACCCCCCTCTTTCACCCCACGTGACCAACAATGATTAGGGTCTCTTCCTCTCATTGCCCCTGATGTATGACAGGGGTGGACCCTTGTTGCGCGAGTATACCCCCTCCTCTTTCACCCCACGTGACCAACAATGATTAGGGTCTCTTCCTCTCATTGCCCCTGATGTATGACAGGGGGGGACCCTGGTGCACGAGGATGCCCCCCTCCCCCATCCCTCGACCTTGAATGGTTTGTTAGCAGTCCAGTTTTCAAGAGAGTTCTGAAGGGGTAAAACGGGAGCCGGAATTCGCCTTATTTTGGGCCGGGAAAACAGGATTAGGGTTACCGGGAACGGGAATCAACATGCTTCAACAGGGTTTTTCAAATTTCTGCTTTTTTATGCTAAAAACGTTGTAAATCTATACAAGTTTTTTTGCATTTTAAAGGCTTTTTAATAGCATCAAACTTCACACCTTGCTGCTCAGAGGACTCCACTTCCTAAGACTCCTAACCCTTTCTTCAGCCCCCCTCCCCTGTACAATACCACTGCATAACTTTCGACTTAGACGGTGTAGCGGTGGCTAATATATGCAGCTAAGCGATTGAGTGGTTTTTACCCATGCTTACATGCGGGCTTGTCGTGTAGTCGCAAAGCCGGTTGATGGCAACCTTTTGTCAAATGACTGTATACAGTACCGCCACTGGGATCTGGCGGGAAAAAAAGGCCAGGAAACGGGATTTGGACCCCCCCCAGGACCCTGTTTTAGGCTATTGGTGGCACCGTAGGCCCTGCACACAATTATGACTCTTTTGAAACAGTTTAATTTATTTTCATCTTATGCAAAATACACACACAGAAAAGGTTAGTTTATTTGTTTTGAATAAAACTATGTTTTATTTTGTTTTCCACGTTTAGAAATATGCACCTGATAAATCTTGATAAGTTTTCGGACTAAAAAAGGACATAAAGAACATATATTACTCGTCTTATTTGCATAACCACTTGTTAATGTTAATTATTATAAGCTCCCCTAGTTTACCGAGTAACAGAGTGTAGAATTAGTTATGTCAACCCTACATATCACTTTTTAATCCCTTTATAAATTATCAAAATATTTTACTGTTAATAATTAATCATCTTTTAATTGTTTCTCTTTAGACTTATACTCTACTTTTTAAAATATTATTTCATCATAGGCTTGTAAAACTGTAACTATATATGAAGCAGCACCAATTGAAAAATCAATGTTTTTGTTTTGTTCTAGAACCCTTTTGTGTATAAAGAGGCTAGCTGCTTCCGTCGTGTTAAGTTAGCAACCCTTGGAGCCAAGACAATACCGTTTTAGACACGTATACTCAGCTAATGGCTTCGTAGCTCAACAAACTACGGGGGGATATACACCGTTTTTTTACGATATTACGCTATTAAAAATGTACTCTTTTATAGCATGGAATCACCGTTTAAATAGCTAAAACAACATGAGTTAAGGTTTGCGTAAAAAGTTGCGAGGCTTTCTTTGTTACATTGTCCGGTTTAGATCAGGGTCTTCTTCTTCGAGTACATTCTCCATGTTTGGTGTGCTTGGATAGCGACCTACTGACGATAGCGCCGGAGCCGAGCCCCAAGTCGGAGGTTTTACTAGCAATGATTGGTTGAAGCTATTTATATCCTCGTCTACGCTTATACCGTTAATGCTGCGAAACGCGCGCGTATATAGCTCCAACGATCTTGCACTAACTTCCATTTCACAACGAATAAAATCGGTAAAAATAGTCTTTATATCTTTCATTTTCTGCATCTCGAATTCGTTCATTTGTTCGCGAAGAACTCGGAGTGATCGATTTGCTTCGCCAGACGCTTTTTGGAACTCGGCTTGTGCTCGTGCGATACGACTTCGGTCGCTTGATTTCGTTTGGATCTTTTCCAGTGAATTAAACGACTTCACTTCCTTAGAGCAAAGACTCGAGCTATTTTTAACGTCGTTTCTTGCCTGCTTGCATTTAGTATCATAAATACTCAACTTCTGTACCATATTTTCCTCGATTCTGTGTACTTCGGCGTCTCTATAGTCTTGTACCGCGGCCAAACACTCCGCTAAAACATGCAAACCTTCTTTCATCGATGGGGCTTCGTTCTCTGCATATGCTGCAATACTCTTGTAGAGTTCATCGCCCTTGTCTCTAAGCTTCGCCGTACCGTATGCGTAGCGTTGAAGCGAGCTAACGATCTTGGGGAAGTGGCCTTCGACTGTGGCTATGTTTTGATCGACAACTTTTGTCTGATGCTCGGTGGCTTTTAGCGAAGCTTTCAAATCCGGAAGAGACCCTGTAAAATTCCGTTCATCCCGCTGTAAATGAGCCATTGTTATGTTATAGGTCTCCCTTTTTGTGTAAGTTGGACACTAGAATTACCGTACGTTTGAATTTCGTGTTATTTACGCCGTTAGCTATGTACTGGTGACTCGATGATTCTTTTGTCTTTTGTAAGCAGTAACACATGCGTGACGTTGCGTGACCAGATCCAGGCCTTCGCGGGATTACATTACACGGAAGATCGCGTCACGCTCGCACAAGCGCAATAATTTCATCCTTCTCTCTTTTCACTTTAAAATTGTAATATTTGCGGAAATATAGGGTGCTTCTTATTATTCAAGGGTTAAGAGCGAAGAGTGAAAAAAAATGTCACCTTTTTTACCTTATTTTGTGAATATGACACTAAACCTGTTTTGTCCAAGGTGATTTTTCGTTCGATTTGGTGCGAAAAAGTTGTATTTAGACAAATAATCGTTCGTTTGTTTGTTTTCTAGATTTCATCATACAATTCTGCAATTTTATGAAAATCGTAGTTACCTGCTACGAACAACTATCAAACATGAATAATTCAAAATCGTTTATGACAGCACAACACAGGAATGAAAACGGCTGACTGAAAATTATCCAAAACAAAGAATACACTTCAATGCTAATTATTGAATCTTATTTATTAACATGAAAAAGAAGGTGCTGTTTTTTATGGTTTCATTTTTTGCCCGAAAATCCATCACGAACAGCAAAAAGTCTAGTCCCAACAAAACCACAACACAAATGAGCTCAGAGACTTTTTAAAAACAAATTTTCGTTGTCGTTCGCCGGCAGCCAAAAATCCAAGATGGCGTCTCACAGAATACAGGGTGACAAGAAACTGGAGGATCTCCCGGAAGAAATTTGGTGTCGCTATTGCAATGGAATCTTTGAGGACCCTAGATTACTCCCGTGCTTGCATTCCTTGTGTAAAAAATGCTTAAAAGATATTGAACAGGCCCAAGAGGGGGCTATTGCTTGTCCAGTGTGCTTAACGGATGTAGAATGTCATCTTGAAGAGTTGTTGCCAAACGTCCTGGCGCGAAGTAAACTCAAGGAGAGGGAAAACAGAGAGCTTGCAAAGCGTGCGGAACCTTGCGGTGGATGTGAGGCGAAACACAACATGGCGACAAGTCGGTGCATAGAGTGTGAGGAGTTTCTGTGTTACGAGTGTATACAAGCACACAAACGAGTAAAATTTACTAAAGACCATACTATTCTTTCACTTCAAGAATTGTCGGAACGGGAGAACCCTTCCAAGAGAAAACAAACAGATGAGATTTGCTGCCATATACACGAGAGTAACCCATTGAATAGATTTTGTGTTGAGTGTGACTTAGCTGTGTGTAGTTCGTGTATTAAGGAATCTCATACATCAGTAAAAAGCCATACTATTATCAACACTAAGGATGCTTTCGACACAGCAAAGGTGGAACTACGCGAAACACTTAGCAGCACGCGTAAAAAAATCCCTGTTCTTCAAAAAAGTGTTTATGAGATTATAAAAAGGTACGGCCGCGTTCAAACGAAGGCTGAGGAGATCACGTGGAAAATTCGTCAGACCTCGCGCCATTTGATTCAAGCAGTTAAGGAGCGAGAGCACCAACTATTACGAGAGTTATGCGCGCTGAGAGAACGCCGGAGCAACGGGCTTGTCAAAGAAAAGGAAACGATGGAGAGAAAACTTGTCCGTACAATAGACGGCTGTGATTTTACGGACTCGGTTCTTAAAGAGGGCAAAGAAGGGGAAGTTTTGCTCGTGAAAAAAGTTTGTACAGAGCGCCTAGAGATGTTGCAATGTGAGGATACGGAGTGCCAGCTAGATAAAGTCAAGTTGACTTTCGAACCGGAAGAGGAACCAATATTTCGCGCCATCAAACAAGGCTTTGGTAGGATACTTGTACTCAACGCGCCACCTGCTACCGGAAGTGAAGTCACTACAGGTATTGATGAGCCAGACAGACCGGTTGCTTCCGGTACGGAGGGTGACATACGTGGTAGTACCCAGTCTCTTGACGACGTTGCGGAGCCGAGAAGGCTTGGTGAGAGCGCTAAGCATGTCTCATTTAGTGAGCCTATATTGCACCTTATGGACGAAGATTTAAAAAGTTCAACTGCTGCAAAACCGGAAAAGTCACGCTCGCGGCGCTTAAGCCTGCCGATGTTCATGGGTAAGAAACCCGCACAGCCTGTTGGGAAGGCGACAAGGACTAAATTCACCTTAACCACCGCTGACCACAAAGGTCAGCGGAAAGACGTCCAAATTCAGCTCGAGTCCCCGGATGGTAGTGTAATATCTGCGCATGTGCTAGACAACAAGGATGGAACGTACACAGTGTTTTACTGTCCCCGTACCCCTGGGGAGCACAACGTGTATGTTAGTATTTCCGGAAGTGACATCAAGCATGGTCAGCGGTTGTTAAATATTTATGGTTCGTCACGTGGTATGCGGGGCGATGAGCTAGCGCTGGCGTGTAAGGTGCTCTGTCTTCTAAGGTGGCAGATAACCCCTGGACTTATACAGATGAAGAATAACAAGCCTGTTGCGAATCCAAAAATACGTTTTGATGACATTGGGGGACCCCCCTTAGAAGTGGCGACCGCTGCTTCTTCTCAGTTGTCACTAAGTTCACCACAGCCGGGAGTTTCTAGTGCGTAGCCCCTGTCCCTGCACCCCCCTGATCTCCCTTCTTTCCTGTAGCGGATCTACAGGGGGGGTTATTTTGTGCCTAGTACTTGTACCTGCACCCCCCTGATCTCCCTCCTTGCTTAGTATACATCCCAAAAGCGGATCTACCGGAGGGGGTACTTTTTTGTATCGCGAATATTTTTTTACTACCCTTTTATTTATATTTGGTGAGGTTTCAAAAGTGCACATCTTGCCTGTCGCAGAAACAGATTGAAAATTTACGCGGGTCGTTTTAAAGTATTTTTTGATCAAAACACGCAAATGTTTGCTGTGGTTTGCAATGTGTTAACGTCCCGAAGTTTCAAAATAATGAAAATTATAAAGCCAATCCCTCCTTAGCAAAAAGCTGGATCGGTCTAGCAAATAATTTATGGTATTTGTAATGTGTTCCCCTTTTTATGTGATTTAGGTAGCCCTTAGCCTTTTAGCCCTAGAAACGTTTAATGGCCTGTCATGGGTTGCAGAACGCCCAAAGATATCCCGATGCTCGCTCGGCACTTCGTGCATATCTCGTCGGCATTTCGAGCGGTCAAACCGATGACAGCTGTTGGGCAACGACTTTAAAGCCCACGTCTCTAAATAAGTGTCGCTCAATTTACACAATCAGGCAAACCAACCCCACCCCTCCTAGGCGTGAATGTAGGGGGTGGTTGACGGGTCTACACATGCAGAAAACGGCAACACAGTTTTTTTCTTAATAATAACTTTATAACTTGAGTTTTTGTCTAATTTGCTTTATTCATATTTTATTGTAATATCACGCTGTACTTACTAAAAATATTTTTCTAGGAAATATTATCATTTCTTTACAAATCAACGACTTTAACTCAACAAGCAATAGCTCCAGAGGCCTCACTATCATCAGCTTTACGTCATTTTGGTCTCTGATTTAACAGGGCCGTAGCAGGGGGTGGGGCCCTGGGGGTACATGCCCCCCCCCCCCAATATTTTGAAAAGTTATAAGGAATGGAAATGACCAGTAGGGGCGTGGCTGTGCCCCTCAATATTTTATTAATGTTTCTGTATTGTGCCCCCAATCTTATGTGGCCTGATACGGCTATGTTTGAAAGAATTCGTGAGACTCAATTCAGACTACTTTAAACTCTGTAGAACGGTAGTAGGGTGTTAGAGAATGTCTTGAAAAATAAGACTTTGTTAATAATATTTGATACAAATTCATTAATTTAATAGCTTATAAAAGACAAGTACGGTATGGGAAACGTTTTTGTTACTGGTATTTGATACAAATTCATAAGTTATTTCATAGCTTATATTAGACGAATCCAGTGTGAAAAGACGAGTAAAAACTATTTTTTTTTTCTGATTGGAACACCACACAAACGGCTTATAAGACAAAGCAAGTACATGCTTTACGAGACTTCCATATATGAACTTGACCTATACATACGAAAATCCTTTGTTACAGTTTGTCCTTCGGGAAATAAAACACCTTGACACAGTTGTTAGCAGTGTCCGCTACTGCAACCCTACCCTCTGGGGTATAGTCTATTCCTGCTGGAGAATTAAGCTGCCCATCTCCGCTTTGTTTCCCGCCAAAACGGCACACATAGCGGAAGTGATAGTTGAATACTTGCACCCGATTGGTCCGATCCGAGACAAACACGTACCCGGATGAGTCGATCGCAATGCCCGATGGGTATTGAAACTCACCGTTACCCGTCCCAGGCCTCCCAAACTTTCCAATAAATCTCCCGTCCATGTCAAAGATTTGCACTCGGTGATTACACGTGTCTGTGACGAAAATGTCGCCATCTTGATTGACAGCTACGAAAGACGGATTGTTGAATTCGCCATCTTTAGTCCCTAAGCTTCCAAACTGGGACACAAAAGATCCTGTCGAACTGAGGACCACAATTCTGTGATTTGATTGGTCTGCTGTCAGAATCTGCCCCTCCTCGTCCACAGTGACACCCAATGGGCCTTTGAGCTCCCCACCCCTGCCGATCTTAGGCCCAAAATGCCTTACCAATACTCCTTCCTCAGTGAACACCTGCACGTTGCTAGTGAGTTGGTCCGTCACAACGATGCTACCTTCGTGACTGATACAGACGCCCGCGGGAGACTGGAAGTGACCGGGCATGTTGCCATGGGTACCAAAGTGGTGGAGAACTCTCCCTCTGCCGTCGAAAATTTGAATTCTGTGATTCCCGGTGTCTGTGACGACAATAGAGCCGTTACTCCTGACTGCGACGTCAAAAGGGCCTTCAGCTTCGCCGAGACCGCTCCCTTTACTGCTGATACGCAGACAGACAGGAGTATTTTTAGTCGCGAAGTTCATGTGACCTTTCTTTACATGCACGTGATAAGGGCTCTCGTCCACGTGCTGTCCACGTGCGAGAATGGTGATCTCGTGCTCGCCGTGAATTCTGGGAGTGTAGCTCACTGTCAAAATGTGTGTTTCCTCCTGCGCGTCACTCTCTTCGCACTCCGGTGTGTGACACGTGACAGGTGATTGCGTGACGTTACACATGAGTATCACGCCATCTGGTGTCTCGATTCTAACGTCTAATTCATCTCTGGTGACGTCATTTCTGGTTGCTATGGTTAACATGGACGCTTTCCCGACGGTAGCCTCAAAGAGCCCTTCCCCGAGGGCCCTCGCAAAGCAAGCTGTAGTGCCATTCTCGATGCGCCCCGCGTTGCATAAAGACTCGAATAACGCATCTTCTTGACTGACATAATCTATTTCCGGTCCCTCCACCGCCTGAATCTCTAGCTCTGCCTCTGTCAGAGTGCGCATTCTTTCCGCAGCCACACTGCTGACAGCAGCGACCGTCAGCGCATCCGCTTCGCCCAACACGCGCTGAGTGAATCCGCATGCGCTCTCGATGTCTTCCACGTTTCTTAGCAACCGCTCACGCTGTTGCATAAGCACTGTGGTCTTAAACTCACGCATCGCTTCCAGATCGTCTAGAAGTTGGATCTCACGCTCTCGGAGAGCCCGGATATAACGCTCTGTGGAGCTGCGAATCTTGTCGGCAATGGCGTCCACATGAGTCGGTATTTCCTGCGCAGTAGCTTCTATTTCTAGTAGACTTCTGCGCATAAAGGGAAGACGCTCGCGCGCCGAGGCAAGGAGCTCGGATAACTCTTGACGAAAATCATTGGTCGCCTCCGCTAAGGGCTCAAAATCATGAGACGGTTTCTCGTGCTCGACTGCACATTCTCTACATACCAACGTGCTGCAAGTGTGACAATAAAATGCAAATTCCTCATTAGTGTGTGTGCTACATCTGCTCAAGTCCGGCGGCTGTCCGGTGGACTGCTCTTCCTCCCTGTCCGGGCCAGTCTGGCTTGCCAGGGGAGTCACGCAATGTGTCCGCGTGACTCTTACTCGGCGATGTGCGCTTGTACACTTGTCACACAAGAACTCCGCACATTGTACGCAAACCCCTGTTGCATTCGACTCGTCCTTACAATTTGCGCAAATCACAATAAAGTGTTCCTCGCTCGTGGTATTCGCATGTTTTCGCACGGTATCCCATAACGCGAAATTTGTTGGCAGACTTTCTACACTTCGTGGAATAGCGCCAAGAGAATCGCACACCGGGCAAATCAATTCTAAACAATCGTCTTCCGTCTTCCTCGCCAAACCCTCGATACAGCTCTGGCAAAAACTGTGAAGACAGTGAAGCAGTTTGGGTTTGTTAAAGCGTTGGTTGCAAACGCGACATATCAAAGCGGGGTCTTTTGAAAGTTTATTGGCGCGTTTCTCGGCGGCAGAAATGTCGTTAAGCTTCCCCGTTGAAGACCATCGTTGTATTTGTGTTATGTCGTCAAAATAATCCTCTACTGATAAACTTTCCAAGGTTTTCCATCGCTTTGTCAGACCGGAGTCCCTCTTCACGTGGCTCATCTCGCAAAAATAACGAAAAATTTGAAGCAGGCAAATTTTTCCTTTTTAAAGGAAAGTCTAAGAAACTCTTATTCTACGACCAGGCCTAAGCTGCTTAAAAATTCTTGGTTTCTTTGACGTTTTTCCAATAAATTGGGAATTCCTTGATTGCGATATCTTGATGAATGAAGCAAATAAAACCTTTGGATCCGTGACAGAATTTCTCAGGTAGGAATGTCTATTGTTCCCTTAATCGTATTATGGCTTTTTAAATCCCATAACAGCCTTGTTAGCGCCTCCAATAATCTCTTGTAATATCTGAATCTGTTCCACCTTTTCTTCAGAAACCAGTTTAAAGTTCCACTGAGACTGACGGTTTTTTTACACGGTTTTCCCCCTAGACTGCTGCAACCAGCTGACTGTGGATAGAGGATGTGGCATTGTGTTGACTATACGTAATGTGGGATGAATAAGACGATTGGAATGCATAATTAATGTGGTTACGACGCATCTATTTACAGCCATCTAAATCATTACGAAAACCCTTGGCAGGGATCCGGTATATTATATTTAATTCTCTTGTGGCTTAGGGAAGCTTTCCTGTATGCGAAACATTTCAAGAGTTTTAATGCATTATTTGAGAATTCTCCCATCAAAATATATTTTGTTTCTTTCTTTGCGGTCTTAAAAGAAAAAAAATGTTCACATGAGCGGAATCGCACGAAAAAAGCTTTTTCCGCAAATTGTGACTTTCTTGAAGTGGGTTATGGCGGTAGAAGTGGTAAGTATAGAGACAAGAGGTTAATTTTTTTTTATTTTATCGTTTTCGTGCGAAAAGACAGATTAATAGACGAAAGGAAAGCGATAAATTTCCTGTGTTTCCACGGATATAGCAGGTGGTTTTACCGAAAGTGGGGATCATTAATATGCACGCTCATCACTGTCAATAAAAGAGCTATTTATAGATACTATTAGCCCGGCAAACGTGGTTACGTGATATATGGGGTTTGTCGGAACGCTCTGTGCTCACTAGGAGACCGATAATTTGTTTCTAGAAAAATGAATTTTTTCCTCGACCTTCCACTAATCGACAAAATAGCATACCATCTCGGGGGAGGGATGGGAGGTTAGAACTGGAAAAAAAGGAGAATAAAGATTTAAATTGAAATGTAATTTACAAAAAAAAAAGTCTATAATCGATTAATGTAAAGGAAATAATGAATGGAAAACCTTGCAATAATGGATTAAATGTGTAACAAAAATGTAAAAACAATCATAGAAAATCTCCAATAAAAACTATTAAAAAAAAGAAATACCATCTCGCGTGCGGCCATTTATATTTTAGGGCCCAAAAAATCAAGTTGGCTCTAAAAGCGAGACAAAAATCGAGCAACAGAAATCCTCTAAAAGATAAAAATTAAACAAAAAAAAACGAGTAGACTCTAAAAGCGAGAATCGAGCAACTGAAATACCTGAAAAGAAAAAAAAACAAATCAGCAAAAAAAAAAATGAACACAGCTGCTCAGTGGAAAAAAACGTGCATCCAAGAAAATGGGACCCCCCCTCTGTAATATCTAATGGTGCGTCCATAACAGCATTTGCCAAATTAGGCTTCCTTGCCAAATTATGGTTCAATAAAAAAAAAACAAGCCTTTTAGATGGTGGTTCGAGAAGAACCCTGATAGCTATTATTTGAATTCATCTGTCCATACAGTATTGGCCATTGGCCATCCTTAGGTGTCCTTCACCGTCCTTAGGTGTCCTTCACCGTCCTTAGGTGTACCTAGCCGTCCTAAGGTGTACCTAGCCGTCCTTAGGTGTACCTGGCCGTCCTTAGGTGTACCTAGCCGTCCTTAGGTGTCCTTGGCCGTCCTTAGGTGTCCTTGGCCGTCCTTAGGTGTCCTTGACCGTCCTTAGGTGTCCTTCACCGTCCTTAGGTGTACCTAGCCGTCCTTAGGTGTCCTTGGCCGTCCTTAGGTGTCCTTGACCGTCCTTAGGTGTACCTGGCCGGCCTTAGGTGTACCTAGCCGTCCTTAGGTGTACCTTGCCGTCCTTAGGTGTACCTGGCCGTCCTTAGATGTCCTTGGACGTCCTTAGGTGTCCTTCACCGTCCTTAGGTGTACCTAGCCGTCCTAAGGTGTACCTAGCCGTCCTTAGGTGTACCTAGCCGTCCTAAGGTGTACCTAGCCGTCCTTAGGTGTACCTAGCCGTCCTTAGGTGTACCTAGCGGTCCTAAGGTGTACCTTGCCGTCCTTAGGTGTACCTGGCCGTCCTTAGGTGTCTTTAGGTGTACCTGGCCGTCCTTAGGTGTCTTTAGGTGTACCTGGCCGTCCTTAGGTGTACCTTGCCGTCCTTAGGTGTCCTTAGGTGTACCTAGCCGTCCTAAGGTGTACCTTGCCGTCCTTAGGTGTACCTGGCCGTCCTTAGGTGTACCTAGCCGTCCTTAGGTGTACCTTGCCGTCCTTAGGTGTACCTAGCCGTCCTTAGGTGTACCTAGCCGTCCTAAGGTGTACCTTGCCGTCCTTAGGTGTACCTGGCCGTCCTTAGGTGTACCTAGCCGTCCTTAGGTGTCCTTGGCCGTCCTTAGGTGTACCTAGCCGTCCTAAGGTGTACCTTGCCGTCCTTAGGTGTACCTGGCAGTCCTTAGGTGTACCTAGCCGTCCTAAGGTGTACCTTGCCGTCCTTAGGTGTACCTAGCAGTCCTTAGGTGTACCTAGCCGTCCTTAGGTGTCCTTGGCCGTCCTTAGGTGTACCTAGCCGTCCTAAGGTGTACCTTGCCGTCCTTAGGTGTACCTGGCCGTCCTTAGGTGTACCTAGCCGTCCTTAGGTGTACCTAGCCGTCCTTAGGTGTACCTGGCCGTCCTTAGGTGTACCTAGCCGTCCTAAGGTGTACCTTGCCGTCCTTAGGTGTACCTGGCCGTCCTTAGGTGTACCTAGCCGTCCTAAGGTGTACCTAGCCGTCCTTAGGTGTACCTAGCCGTCCTAAGGTGTACCTAGCCGTCCTTAGGTGTACCTAGCCGTCCTTAGGTGTACCTAGCCGTCCTAAGGTGTACCTTGCCGTCCTTAGGTGTACCTGGCCGTCCTTAGGTGTACCTAGCCGTCCTAAGGTGTACCTAGCCGTCCTTAGGTGTACCTAGCCGTCCTAAGGTGTACCTAGCCGTCCTTAGGTGTACCTAGCCGTCCTTAGGTGTACCTAGCCGTTCTAAGGTGTACCTTGCCGTCCTTAGGTGTACCTGGCCGTCCTTAGGTGTCTTTAGGTGTACCTGGCCGTCCTTAGGTGTCTTTAGGTGTACCTGGCCGTCCTTAGGTGTCCTTAGGTGTACCTAGCCGTCCTAAGGTGTACCTTGCCGTCCTTAGGTGTACCTGGCCGTCCTTAGGTGTTTTTAGGTGTACCTGGCCGTCCTTAGATGTCCTTGGACGTCCTTAGGTGTCCTTCACCGTCCTTAGGTGTACCTAGCCGTCCTAAGGTGTACCTAGCCGTCCTTAGGTGTACCTAGCCGTCCTAAGGTGTACCTAGCCGTCCTTAGGTGTACCTAGCCGTCCTTAGGTGTACCTAGCGGTCCTAAGGTGTACCTTGCCGTCCTTAGGTGTCTTTAGGTGTACCTGGCCGTCCTTAGGTGTCTTTAGGTGTACCTGGCCGTCCTTAGGTGTACCTTGCCGTCCTTAGGTGTCCTTAGGTGTACCTAGCCGTCCTAAGGTGTACCTTGCCGTCCTTAGGTGTACCTGGCCGTCCTTAGGTGTACCTAGCCGTCCTTAGGTGTACCTAGCCGTCCTTAGGTGTACCTGGCCGTCCTTAGGTGTACCTAGCCGTCCTAAGGTGTACCTTGCCGTCCTTAGGTGTACCTGGCCGTCCTTAGGTGTACCTAGCCGTCCTAAGGTGTACCTAGCCGTCCTTAGGTGTACCTAGCCGTCCTAAGGTGTACCTAGCCGTCCTTAGGTGTACCTAGCCGTCCTTAGGTGTACCTAGCCGTCCTAAGGTGTACCTTGCCGTCCTTAGGTGTACCTGGCCGTCCTTAGGTGTACCTAGCCGTCCTAAGGTGTACCTAGCCGTCCTTAGGTGTACCTAGCCGTCCTAAGGTGTACCTAGCCGTCCTTAGGTGTACCTAGCCGTCCTTAGGTGTACCTAGCCGTCCTAAGGTGTACCTTGCCGTCCTTAGGTGTACCTGGCCGTCCTTAGGTGTCTTTAGGTGTACCTGGCCGTCCTTAGGTGTCTTTAGGTGTACCTGGCCGTCCTTAGGTGTCCTTAGGTGTACCTAGCCGTCCTAAGGTGTACCTTGCCGTCCTTAGGTGTACCTGGCCGTCCTTAGGTGTTTTTAGGTGTACCTGGCCGTCCTTAGGTGTCCTTAGCCGTCCTTAGGTGTCCTTGGCCGTCCTTAGGTGTCCTTGGCCGTCCTTAGGTGTACCTTGACGTCCTTAGGTGTACCTTGCCGTCCTAAGGTGTACCTTGCCGTCCTTAGGTGTCTTTAGGTGTACCTGGCCGTCCTTAGGTGTCCTTAGCCGTCCTTAGGTGTCCTTGGCCGTCCTTAGGTGTCCTTGGCCGTCCTTAGGTGTACCTGGCCGTCCTTAGGTGTACCTTGCCGTCCTAAGGTGTCCTTGGCCGTCCTTAGGTGTCCTTGGCCGTCCTTTGGTGTAACTAGCCGTCTTTAG
The DNA here is from genome assembly GCF_932526225.1 of Nematostella vectensis. Taxonomy (NCBI): domain Eukaryota; kingdom Metazoa; phylum Cnidaria; class Anthozoa; order Actiniaria; family Edwardsiidae; genus Nematostella; species Nematostella vectensis. Next base: position 2,992,131 of record NC_064046.1, read on the forward strand.
GTGTCCTTGGCCGTCCTTAGGTGTACCTTGACGTCCTTAGGTGTACCTGGCCGTTCTTAGGTGTACCTGGCCGTCCTTAGGTGTCCTTGACGTCCTTAGGTGTACCTGGCCGTTCTTAGGTGTACCTAGCCGTCCTTAGGTGTCCTTGACCGTCCTTAGGTGTCCTTGACGTCCTTAGGTGTACCTTGACGTCCTTAGGTGTCCTTGGCCGTCCTAAGGTGTACCTAGGCCGTCCTTAGATGTACCTAGCCGTCCTGAGGTGTCCTTAGCAATCCTTAGGTGTCCTTGGCCGTCCAAAGGTGTACCTTGCCGTTCTTAGGTGTCCTTGGCCGTCCTTAGGTGTACCTTGCCGTCCTTAGGTGTCCTTGGCCGTCCTTGGGTGTCCATGGCCGTCCTTAGGTGTTCTTGTCCGTCCTAAGGTGTCCTTAGCCGTCCTTAGGTGTGTCTGAATGTCCTTAGACGTACCTTGCCGTCCTTAGGTGTCCTTGGCCATCCTTAGGTGTCCTTAGCCGTCCTTTGGTGTCCTTGGGTGTCCTTGACCGTCCTTAGGACCGTCCTTAGGTGTACCTGGCCGTCCTAAGTTGTACCTTGCCGTCCTTAGGTGTACCTGGCCGTCCTTAGGTGTCCTTAGCCGTCCTTAGGTGTCATTGGCCGTCCTTAGGTGTACCTAGCCGTCCTTAGGTGTCCTTGACCGTCCTTAGGTGTACCTTGCCGTCCTTAGGTGTACCTTGGCCGTCCTTAGGTGTACCTAGCCGTCTTTAGGTGTCCTTGGCCGTCCTTAGGTGTCCTTTGCCGTCCTTAGGTGTACCTTGCCGTCCTTAGGTGTACCTGGCCGTCCTTAGCCGTCCTTGGCCGTCCTTTGGTGTCCTTGGCCGTCCTTGGGTGTCCTTGACCGTCCTTAGGTGTACCTGGCCGTCCTAAGGTGTACCTTGCCGTCCTTAGGTGTACCTGGCCGTCCTTAGGTGTACCTGGCCGTCCTTAGGTGTCTTTAGGTGTACCTGGCCGTCCTTAGGTGTCCCTAGCCGTCCTTAGGTGTCCTTAGCCGTCCTTAGGTGTCCTTGGCCGTCCTTGGGTGTCCTTGGCCGTCCTTAGGTGTACCTTGACGTCCTTAGGTGTACCTGGCCGTCCTTAGCCGTCCTTAGGTGTCCTTAGCCGTCCTGAGGTGTCCTTGGCAATCCTTAGGTGTCCTTGGCCGTCCTTAGGTGTACCTTGCCGTCCTTAGGTGTCCTTGGAGTGTACTTAGCCGTTCTTAGTGTCCTTGGCCGTCCTTAGCTGTGTCTAGCCGTCCTTAGGTGTCCTTGGCCGTCCTTGGGTGTCCATGGCCGTCCTTAGGTGTCCTTGGCCGTCCTTAGGTGTACCTAGCCGTCCTTAGGTGTATTTTGCCGTCCTAAGGTGTACCTAGCCGTCCTTAGATGTACCTAGCCGTCCTTGGGTGTCCTTGGCCGTCCTTAGGTATACCTAGCCGTCCTTAATAATTTCGCAAAGCTCGGGTTACAAGATGTCAGCTAATCTTTGAGCTCCTCAGTATTTTTTGGAAACAAAATTTTTTTGGAAAAGTTTTTTTGGAAACCATCCACAATCCTCACGAATGTGACCTGTGAATCAAGTATTTAATTCAAGAACAATTTTATAACAACCTTATCTCAAATTCGTCAGGATTTATCCAATTTTGTACCAGTTATAACCAAGATCACTAAACAGAATTTGCCAAGACCACGTGCATTATTCGAAAATGAGCAAGCCCGGCAAGCACGGAATAGATGACGATGATAGCTTCGAAACGGGTAAAGCTTCGAAACGGCTGGACACAAGATCTACCCCTAAAAATAAAGGCCTGGACCAAAGTATAAATATGAAGCTGGATTTTAATACAATCGACGAAGAAGATGAAGAATCAAGATCACCCCTGAGGCGGCCAGCAGTTTTGTCAATAGCCTGTGGCCTTTGCTTGAGGCCAAATTAGATCGCTGGATCGAGTCCTCCCTTTCGAGAAAGGTCGAGGTATTGGCCACTGAGGCAATCAACAAGTATGTCACGTCAAAAGAGTTTAAAGAATCACTTAGTGAGACCGTTGGGTTTGATCTAGCAGAATCAGCAGACGAAATCCAAATATTACGTAAGAAGACAGAAGAGCGAGGGAAGATAGCCGTGGAAGTGGACGGTAAGCTAGATGGCTTGGAACAGTATTCTAGACGTAACAACATAAGAATAGACGGCATCCCCCAGACCGAAGAAAAAGAAGATACAGATAGGCTGATAATAGAAACGATCAAAGCTAAAATCGGCATAGTGATCGCACCAGCGGACATATGGCGATCACACCGCGTGGGACATTTGAAAGGTTCTACCCCCCGGCAAATAATCTGCAAATTTGTCAGGCACAACATCAAGGCTAAAATTCTGAAAGAAAAGAAATCTTTAAGAGAAAAAAAAGACAAATTACGAGTGAACGAGGATCTAACTAAAGGCCGGTTAGATGCCATAAAAGCCATCAACTCAAAGTTGGACATCTACAAGTTATGGACAATCGACGGAACAATCCACGTACGACTAAACAAAGACAAAGACAAAGCCAAAGAAATAATACATTCTCTTCGCCAGTTGAAAGACCTACAACAGTTCATTGAAAAGTTAGTGTAAACCATCCCAGTGAAAGTAAGATCTTCTACATTTGTTTTCACGGCGACTATAACAGATTAATCCAGGATGAATCTAATAAGAATTTAGCGAGGAACTTGACATTGCAGATTTTTTTACCTCATTTTAAATATGCTCTTTATTTTAAATGATTTAATAATTCACTAAAATAATTCATATACCGGTATTTCCGTAAGACGTAGAAGTGTTGGGCTTATACCAAGCTAGCTCTGTCTATAGATGACATCAGGCAAAATTGTTAAAGTTGTTTAAATGATGTTAGTAATGAAAGCGGATCGATTTCTTGCTGCCATAATAATCAACAAGCTGGGAATTGCTCCAGAGTTTTGGACCCTGAAAATCGTAATGAACAAAACACTGATCACCTAAATTTAATGCCCTTTTCGAACCAAAATAACAATGAATTTCTTCATGAGCGAACTAGGATAGATTTTTAAATCCATCTAGACGAATTACATGTTAATCTCTTTACTCTCTATGACTAGAAGTATCTTCAAGATAGTGAAGTGCTCGGAGATTGGATTGTGAGATCACGGGCTCTAGGATAATTTTACTCCAAAGTATGGAATAATTCCTTGTTAGTGTTTAATAAACTACGCATTTCTTTCCTCTACTGGTTGTGTTTGAATTGTTTTGGCTCCTCCAGCGAGCTGTCCCTATGTGTTTGTTACGACAAACGAGTCGACCACCAGCGGTACGTTTTTTCCCATCCCCGCTTCCCAATTATTTTATTATATAGCGTATCGTCGAAAAGGGTAAAATACATTCCTTGCTACAGCTTTTGCAATCCATGCCTTCTTCTATTTGGAAATTCAGAGCCAGTTTTTCTAGCATTAAAGCTGGATCGATCGCCATTACGGGTACATTACTTCCGTAAGAGTATTAAAAGTTTGTTCTACGAATACATGAATTTATTGTTTTAGCCAGACAGCAAAATTGGTTGAAAAAACTACCATTTATATTTTCAAAAATAACAAAATGATTTTTGTAGTTGTTTGCAAGATCATTCAATTTCGATGAATTGAGAGCAGCTCTCGTCAGTAGCACTTTCAGTCTTTTTCTCAACTTTTTTTTCTTAAAGATTGCATTAGTTTCATTCTGCATTAGTTTCAGTTCTGTCAAAAGTTTTCTGACAGAACTCCTTTAGTAATTTTGCATGCAAGTATTTATTTGAGCATCCTGAACATAACAATTAAGCAGACAAATACATGAGTCTGAGGTCACAGCAGCTTTCAAAGTTGTGATTTCACTGGTGTCAATAATTGGCAATTTGTAATGAGGCTCACTGGCTCTTTGTAACAAATCTCCACCCATTTTGGGCTCAATATTATATTCCCGCCATGTCAGGCATTGGGTCAGCTGATTTTCAGGTTTGTATAGCATTGAATGGCATTTAAGTAGCATTGAACAGCATTTTTATAGCATTGTATAATTTTGTAGGCTTTTTCTTTACCCAAAGCCATACAACCATCAGGCATTGGGGTTTGGACTAATAATTAAATCCCATACGCCACCAGTCCTTAAGCATTGGGTTGATTTTACTACCCGCCGTAAATAGGTATTGGGTTGATTTGTATACCCGCCTTGATAGGCGTTGGGTTAGTTTGACAATCACTCACTCGGGCAAATAAAAACTCCAGATCGGAGGAGACTTGACCACAGGCAGCCACAAATTTCTGGGAATATTTGGCAACGCCAAAAGTCTCGTGTTTTTGTTGACAGCATCACCAGTCCCCATCGATGAATATTATCCATGCTAAATTCGCTCTGTAACTCTTGAAAACTGCAGTGAAAATGATCCCACACCAGTGAAAAATCGCTTTGAAAGCCGCGGGAACTTATACAAAGGTAATTTAGACAATTTATAGCTTGAATAAGCTTGAACTTGCCTCGCCAAGAATGAGAAGACCACGTGACGCGGAGTCCGAACAACCAAAAGTGATTTTTGGAGCATCGACTCTACTAAACTGGTGCGCATGCGCAGTAATGTAACACAGGGAACCCACACAAAAAAGACGATCCACTAAAAAAATTAGACTTGCTCTCCGCTCGCTGCGCTCGCTCCGAGCAATAAATATAATGATACTGATGATAGATATTTACTTGATAAAGAATTTAATAATACATAAACTCTGAATCTACATCTATGGAATCCCTCTTCATAGAAATCATCAATTAAAATCTAAAAACACATTAATTGGAGTTATCTACAGACAACCACACTCAAATGTAAATGATTTTCTAAACGAAATGGAACTTTTAACAACAAAACTAAACACTGAAAACAAAAAATGCTATATTCTTGGTGATTTTAATTTGAACCTTATAAATATTGAATATCATGAATTAACAAGGCAATTTCTTGATATTATGTACTCTTCTTTGATGATTCCTACTATAAGCAAACCTACCAGAATAAAAAGTCATAGTCCAACACTTATTTACAATATTTTTACTAACAATATAAACATGCAAGATTCATTCAGTGGATTATTATGTGCAGACATATCTAACCACATTCCTATATTCCATATAACAAAAATTGGGATAACAAAACAAAACAAGGAAAAACGCAATATGTATACCTAGAAAAGAATTATGAATGACTCATGCATAGATAACTTTCTAGGCGAAATAGATCAAATAAACTGGGATAATGTAGTATTCAAGGAAAATGTAAATGACTCATACAATAGTTTCTTACAAAATATCACATATATATATGAAACTTGTTTCCCTCTAAAGAAATTTCGTAATAAAAAAAATAAATTCTAAACCATGGATAACTAATGGTCTCCTAAAATCAATTAACAAAAAACACAAATTGTACAAGAAATCACAAGAATTACCTTCAGAATCGAATTTCAACAAATTCAAACAGTACAGAAATAAACTAAATAGCCAACTTAGAATAGCAAAACGAGATCACTTCACTGATAGTCTTGAAAAATCAAAAATGGATGCTAAAAACACATGGAAGATGCTAAATTCCCTATTGAAAAAAAACATTAAAAAATCGAACTATCCAGATATATTTGAAAAATAACAACCAAGAAATTTAAAATCCAAAGGATATTGCTGAGAATTTTGCCGATTATTTTACAAATATAGGGCCAAACCTCTTTAAAAATATTGAAAATACGAACATTGATATAAAATCATACTTAAAGGTAACTATAGCAATAGTTTGCTCTTCCGTCTTACCACGCCTGATGAAATAAAAGAAATAACACTTTCTCTAAAAAATAAAAACAGTTGTGGATTTGATGAGATTAATATAAGGGTTATCAAAGCAGCAATTTCAATACTATCAAATCCTCTCAGTACCTTAATCAACCAATCTATTATGGCCGGTATAGTGCCAGATAAACTCAAAATAGCCAAAGTCATACCGTTATTTAAATCAGGAGAAAAAGAGTTATTCAGTAACTATAGACCAATTTCTATACTTCCATATGCTTCTCAAAAATTTATGAAAGAGCAATATACAATCAACTTATCTCCTTCATTAACAAATATAACATTCTAAATAATAACCAGTATGGATTTAGAGACAAACATTCAACAGTTATGGCAGTTTGTGACTTTATAGAAAAGATATCCTCTTCTATCGATAAAGGCTACAATACTATAGGCATTTTTTTAGACTTGTCAAAGGCATTCGACACCATAAACCACAATATCCTTCTTCAAAAACTGCAATTTTATGGTATGAAAAGAATTCCACTGCTTTGGTTCCAAAATTATCTTTCAAACCGAAAACAATTCGTTAATTATAAAGATACAAAGTCAGAAGAATATGATATAACCTGTGGTGTTCCCCAGAGTTCAATTCTTGGGTCCTTACTATTTCTAATATACATTAATGATTTCCCTAATGCCACGGAACTGTTTTCATTTACTCTTTTTGCTGATGACACAAACTTAATTTTCAAATCGAAATCTGCTGAGGACATGGATGAAATTTTAACTTCGAGCTATTTAAACTGACAGAATGGTTTAAGACAAATAAATTATCACTTAACACTAAAAAAAAAACTATATTATATTCAGAAACAGCAAAAGAAAAACGAAACATACAACCAAAATAGAGATAAACAACGAACCAATCCAGATGGTAAATGAAACTAAATTCTTAGGACTCATCATTGATAGTCAATTAAATTGGAAGTCGCATATCAACCATGTCAGAACTAAAATCACTAAAAATGTTGGAATAATGAAAAAACTTCGCTTTTATTTGCCTAAATTTAGCCTAAAAACTTTATATTTTACATTAGTTCATCCGTACATACACTATGGAAACATCAACTGGGCAAGTAATTATGACACAAATTTAAAACGAATATTCCTTTTGCAAAAAAGGTGTGTTAGAATAATAACATTTTCTCATTACCTCATTCACACTGAGCCCTTATTCAGACAAGAAAGTCTTCTTACGGTCTATGACATTAACACCCTTGAAACTGCATTATTCATGTATAAATTCGACAATAATCAATTACCGGGGACTTTTGATAACTTTATTAAAAGAAATAATACAATCCACAGCTATAACATGAGAAATTCATGCGACTATCGCACAACTCTTAGAAAAACAAGACGGGGCCAATTTTCAATTTCGTACAGGGGTCCAAAAATCTGGAGCAACCTCACTTGAAGCAAAACAATGCAGATCAATAGATATGTTCAAAAAGATTGTAAAGGACAATATTCTCTCTCAAAAAGCAGTTATTGATTAACAGATATGATTCTACTTTATTTCATCAAATCAGCCACATGTAAATTTAATAATAAGGATTCCTTAGTCAAATCAAGAACACTCATATATATTAGAGTAGAGACGCTACGACAGGGGTCTACACCTCATAAGCATTGTGCTTTAAGTAGACTCCTCATCATCACTATTTTTTGCATTATTATCATTATAGTATTATTTGGTGAAATAAACTTGATTGATTAGGTGTCCTTGGCCGTTCTTAGGTGTACCTTGACGTTCTTAGGTGTACCTAGCCGTCCTTAGGTGTACCTGGCCGTCCTTAGGTGTACCTTGACGTCCTTAGGTGTACCTAGCCGTCCTTAGATGTCCTTGGCCGTTCTTAGGTGTACCTAGGCCGTCCTTAGGTGTCCTTGGCCGTTCTTAGGTGTACCAGGCCGTCCTTAGGTGTACCTGGCCGTCCTTAGGTGTACCTTGACGTCCTTAGGTGTACCTAGCCGTCCTTAGGTGTCCTTGGCCGTCCTTAGGTGTACCTGGCCGTCCTTAGGTGTCCTTGGCCGTCCTTAGGTGTACCTTGCCGTCCTTAGGTGTCCTTGGCCGTCCTTAGGTGTACCTGGCCGTCCTTAGGTGTCCTTGGCCGTCCTTAGGTGTCCTTGGCCGTCCTTAGGTGTCCTTGGCCGTCCTTAGGTGTACCTGGCCGTCCTTAGGTGTACCTTGACGTCCTTAGGTGTACCTAGCCGTCCTTAGGTGTACCTAGCCGTCCTTAGATGTCCTTGGCCGTCCTTAGGTGTCCTTGGCCGTCCTTAGGTGTCCTTGGCCGTCCTTAGGTGTCCTTGGCCGTCCTTAGGTGTCATTGGCCGTCCTTGGGGGGTACCTGGTCGTCCTTAGGTGTACCTAGCCGTCCTTAGGTGTACATAGCCGTCCTTAGGAGTACCTTGCCGTCCTTAGGTGTCCTTGGCCGTCCTTAGATGAACCTTGCTGGGGAGCTGTGATTTGAGAGGTTCGGGCAAATAGCCATTGGACTCTTTATTTTACATAGCCAAGTACATCTAAGGACGGCTAGGTACACCTAAGGACGGTCAAGCACTCCAAATGATGCCCAAGTACACCTAAGGTCGGCCAATGACACCTAAGGACGGCAAGGTACACCTAAGGACGGCAAGGTACACCTAAGGATGGCCAGGTACACCTAAGGACACCTAAGGACGGCCAAGGACACCTAAGGACGGCTAGGTACACCTAAGGACGGCTAGGTACACCTAAGGACACCTAAGGACGGCCAAGGACACCTAAGGACGGCAAGGTACACCTAAGGACGGCCAAGGACACCTAAGGACGGCCAGGTACACCTAAGGACGGCCAAGGACACACTAGGACGGCCAAGGACGGCAAAGGATAGCCAAAGAACACCAAATGACGGTTAGGTACATCTAAGGACGGCCAAGGACACCTAAGGACGGCACTGTAAACCTAGGGACGGTCAGGTACACCTAAGGACGGCCAAGGGAACCTAAGGCCAATCAAGTACATCTAAGAACGGCCAGGGACACTCGACACCATAGGACGCCTTCTAAGGTTGCCGGGGTGCAGTTCACTTATATTGTATCTTGAACACACTTTACCGATCATGTGTGAAGTACCTACCCGCGCATTTTTTGCAACCGCAGACCCAAATGATCGACGTCACTTCAAGATGGCGGTTCGCAGAGCTGTTTTACGATATTTCACACATTTCGGGATATTGTCAGGAAATCCAAGCGTAATACCTCTACAAACTTCGACATGCTCCATCCTCACCCATGGATACAGGACAAGATCAGCTGATTTTTTGTATTATTACCGGTGTTTGTTGGCAGGGGTAAAACATCGTAGTTCAAGCACATGTACAGCGAAAAATGGTCATTTACAAGAACCTTCTTCAAAAGACTCACCGAACTTCGCGCGATTGCGATACCTGTGCGAAAACCGGGACCTCGATGCAGCACGGGAGCTACTAGATGGCATACTATCTGACGACACACTTTACGTTACTAGCGCGTTTAACTGTTTACTACACCATGCTGTAGAATTTCAAGATCACAAAACCGTAGAATATGTTCTTGGTAAAATGAGCCTGCATAGTATTAAAAAAGACGGTGCCACATATTACATGTTGGCGCAATATTTCACAGCCCATGGCCTGCTTTGGCAGGGGCTTCAATCATTGCGGGAAATGCAAGCAGAAGGTTTACAGACGCATGCACGGAACTACCATCCTTTAATCCTATCTGCTGTCCAACAACAAAGCCTCCAGGTAGCATTTAAACTGTGCAACGAGATGCGTGATATAGAGAGGAGACCAAGCTACCGTTGTTATACAGCCTTGATTGACGGCGTTACGAGGAACAATGGTTCAATGGCGTGGAGGAATGAGGTTTACCGGTTACTAGAACGCTTTAGAACAGATCGCGAAAAATTGGATCCTGAGATGTTAAGTGCTTTGCAAAATTGGTTTAGCAGGTGAGATAACCTCAGTGGTGAAAATTTCTGCAAAGAAATTCAATAACTTGCATACATGCCCCTAGGCCATAGAAGTGGGGGATGCATTTTTTAAGGCACCCAAATAAAAATCAAAACATATTCTGTAGTCAATATCAGCTGTGTTTTCATTTAGCTGCAAAGGATATTTTCAAAGTTGCATTCGTCTTTGCTTGAGTCATCTTTTTTGGAGTATTTTTTTATGATACTCATTTAAGGAAAAAAAAACAAATAAGTTGACATGAGAGTAAGTAGCTCATTCGGTCATTCAGAAATCTTGAAGCTCTTATTATTGCACAACCCTCAGACTTCCGAACAAACCTTTCCTTATCATGAAGAATTGAAGAAACAAGGAGTAGAGGATGATAATCTGTTTAGAATTAAAATTTGAGATTGGCATTTTAAATTTGTTCACTATAGTTTGTACAAATTTTTAAAGATGCAATGTAAAAGATTAACTAATGGGACTGTTAAATCTAATAAATTGAAAACAAATATTTTCTTATTTTGCATGTTTGCATTGCATAGCCAATCAGATGAAAAGTGGAAAGCAGAATGGTCACAAATCAGTGATAGGTGAGTGAGGATCACATGTTAAAGTGCCAGTAGCATCAAACTCTTAATTTCCGGGTTTATACTAATATATCAGTAGTGTAGGACTAGAAAACAAGCCATACCAAGTTTTATTGCCATAGGATGGGTTTTCGTGGGGTTTTGCCGGCTTTTAAATGTAAATAATATTGCACTCTCAAGCGAAAAGTGACCCCACTTTTCGAAAGCGTTCCTCGTTGATTCAGGAATCCTGAAGGGCACATTTTCTATTTTTTAAGGGCCTTGTTTTACCCTGCTACCAGAGCAATATCATTATTTTTCTTATTCAATATGATCACCTGTATAATAATAAATAAAATATTTCTGAGATAGGTGTCAAATTGTGTGTTTTTTTAATTACTGCATTACCCCTTATTTCTAAGGAAAAATGTGCTTACATTAGTTTTCATCAGTTTTTGAGTTAACAAAAGCAGGGATGCAGATCTAATTTGATTGAATCATTATGAGGCCTTGAACCAATTTCTTCAAATCGGGGTAACAATTATCATATGATCAGAAAAAAGCCTGAAAATTCTAAATCTTTTAAGTTTTACATTACCAATTCTTAACTGTAATCAACCGCAATCATTAATCTATCTAATTTGAAATTAAGAGATCCTTTGCTCAACGCTGTAAAAATGACCCCTTTCCAAAAATGAGCAATCTATTTTGTCCTCGTTGAATCAAATACTTTTATCGCTAGAGGAAAAATTTTTCAATAGAATTTTTTTATAGTTATTTGAGAAAAAGCTTATCAAGAACTTAGTACTGTTGTCAAAATTGTAAATTCATTGAATCATTCTAAGGTCTCTAATTTTTTTAATGAGTTTCAACACAATGCTCTGATTACAACAGGTACCAGATAAATACCTCATTTTTTTCGTCAAAGTTTCCCGTTTGCCTCGATGGCCCAACGTGTATCGTGCAGGAATACGAATCCCTCGATCCGTGGTTTGAGTATCACCCGCATGTTTTACATTTTTTTCGTTTTCTTTATTTTCTTTTTCCTTTTCCTTTTCTAGTCCTTTTCTTTCACAACGAAGGGTTGTTCTAATAAGTTTTAATTGCTAACACCCCCTGCAAAGCATTTATTTAGAAAATTTCTTGCACATTTTAGCTTCATGCAAGCACCTGCGGGCTTGTTTTATGGGGTCAACTTGTGAAAAGGAAGAGCTGTTTTTAAACACATGTATCTTTGCCTGTGGTCAAATTTCGAGATTTTTTCTGATATCATATGAAAACTCTTTACTTATTCTTCATCTCAGGATACGTAAATATTAAAAACAAGTTTCTGGAATTTGTTGCTAGTGGCACTTTAATATCATCACCATCAACGTCATCATCATGAATGGATATCCTCTCACCTTTTTTATTGTTTTCATGACTTTCATCATCCACTTAATGTCAATATCACTAACTAGTGTGATGTCTATCACCTGTATTATACCACTGTCATCATCATTACCATCATGAATGAATACCAATCTTTTTCTCTTTTCTATTGTTGTTTCAGTGGATTATGTCAATCATGCAATGAACCACTTGAAACTGGACAGCTTTCTGGCAATGAATACTTGGCACTAAAAACCCATTTACTGCACCAACTCTGGCATGTCATCTCACAACTTCCTCATCAGACAATGAAGTGTTTCACCCCTTTGGGTAATTTCACTGATAATCTAACTCATCAGAGTGTGGACTCAGTACCAAAGAGTCTAGATACGTTTATAGGACAGACAGGCCCCTATGATGTGGTGGTGGATGCATTGAATGTTGGGTATCAATTTGGTAAAAACAATTTCCTTGCACAAATGGTAAGACCTTGATCTATTGAATGGCATTATTGTATCATCTTTACTAGTAGAGATACACCTTAACTTTACTAGTAGATACACCTAAAAAAAATTGCAAATGGCAAAAAGAAAATGGCACTTTTTTTTAGTTGCCGACTGCAAAAACTTTTTTTTTCAAGATTTTCATTCTTACAGACAAACAGATTGGCTGACAGGTACTCTTTGTAGTCCTCATCGCCTAAAATGGTGACATTTTGTTTTAGTGATCAAAATATATAAAATGTCCTCAACACTATACAGTTCTGTAGCAATGGGCTTTCTTGAATGATATTGAAGATATGATACACCTGGTTGACTTTTGAATGTTAAATTTTACTCATGTATAACTCAAAGTTTGATTTTCGCCAGGTCCATGAAATTTGTTCTCTGTTTCTGGAAGAAGGCAAAAGGGTCCTCGTGATTGGTGCAGCACCAATTCGATTCAATGCACCAAAGAGCAAGGGAGACATCAGCAGGCTTGTCAAGTTCCTGTCCAAGCACTGCGGCCTGTTTCTCTTGCGGGATACAAGGTAGGGCATTATAGCATACCTGTCAACTCTCCCGCATTAGGCGGGAGTCTCAAGATTTTGGACCCCTTCTCCTGCTCTCCCGCGTTGAGTACAAAATCTCCCGCTTTTTAGCGATTTTTATTGCTTCCGAAAATTATTCTATAGAAAATCGTCTTTTTGCCTATTTTCTATTAAAATATTTGAACAATAATTCCCTTGCATAGGGCAATTTACCTAACAACCTCATGAGGTCTATAAGTGGATTTGTTCGTCAGAGCTTTCTGTCGTGGTTACAAATGTGGCATGGTTTGAATTTTTTTCAAACTTGTTGGAATTTTTCAAACTAGCTCGTTTTTGGATACCTAGCATTTTAAAAGGGATTTTATTTTTGGGGAGTCATTAATAAAACAGGGGCTTGGATTTTTTTTGGGGGGAGGGGTAACTAAAAGAAATAAAAGATACCCTTTTCTTCCAAATCCCACTTTCTTCCATCCTTTCTATTTGCTTACTCCACACCACCCTATCCTTACCCCCTCCTTATCCCTACCCCTTCCTAATCGCTATCCCTACCCCTCCCTAATCGCTATCCATACCCCCTACAACTTTATATTTATTTTATTTTTTTCTAAATAAACCATACCTCCACAAGGATTTGAACCACTGATCTTTAGATTGAAACTCCAATCGTTGGTGAAATTGTTTGCATATCATTTTTATGTCGGCAATGTATTATAATTTATGCGCAAATGACATTAAAATTCACGCATGCGCATCGTACATGATACGGTACTTAGCAATATGGCCAACTGTGTAAACAGCCAGGAATTCTTGAAGCAAATAGATACTATAAAAGAGCAAGCAAAGACTCAGAAATCTGGCATCAATGTTTTCATCACTGACGAGTTCTATTCTAAAGCTCAAGACTATCTTAAAGAAAAAGCAAAAGGCAACGAATGTAGAATAAGCAACCAAATGACGAAGACCGAAATCGAAGCTATAAAAAGAAAGAAATGGACCCTAAATGCCAAAAACGAAGTAGTTTCAAGTGGAGGAAAGCCAGTTCTATGTCGAAGCCAACTACATCAACATCTGTCATTTGCACACCAAAGAGTGGCTCACAGAGGACGACAAAAAACTGAAAAATGGATCCAAGATAACTTTGCAGAAGTCACACAGAAAGTGATCAATGTGTTCGTACAGTTGTGCAAATATCACGCCAAACAAAAACCCATAACAAGTCGTGTTAAAGAGGTTACTAAACCATTTCAAGCGCCAACATTTCTCTCTTTAATCGGGTTAGATCTAATGGATTTCCGTAACATGCCGTGCAAATGCAGTAAGCGCCATCAATGGGTGCTAAACAACATTATCGATCACCATTCAAAGTACGTAACTTGTTGGCCATTGAAGGGAAAGAATGCAGTTGAAGTCTTACAAGGTCTTAAAAACTACTGCTACTCATTTGGTTTTCCAAAGAAAATAGTTTGTGACAACGGTACTGAGTTTTGGAATGCCATGCTGAATTCCTTTTGTGAAGAAAACAACATAGAAATTTGCCATGGATCTCCAAGGACACCAACTACTCAAGGCCTTGTAGAAAGAAGCAACCGCACATGGAAAGAGGACATGCGAGCAATACTAATCTCAAAGCAAAAAAGTGTTGGAGAATGGTTCAAAGCAACAATGGAAGCCTCATATAATATGAACATAACGTACCATTGAGCTATTAAATGTTCACCGTACGAAGCTGTCTTTAGGTTTAAAGCCCACCGTGAGGTCAACAGAATTGAACAAGATGGACAAGAGGTTCAAGAAGAACAACTAGAAGACAACCCAACAGTACCACTTGGACAAGAAGAACAACTAGAAGACAACCCAACAGTACCACTTGAACAGGAAGAACAACTAGAAGACAACCCAACAGTACCACTTGAACAAGAACAACAACTAGAAGACAACCCAACAGTACCACTTGAACAGGAAGAACAACTAGAAGACAACCCAACAGTACCACTTGAACAAGAAGAACAACTAGAAGACAACCCAACAGTACCACTTGAACAAGAAGAACAACTAGAAGACAACCCAACAGTACCACTTGAACAAGAAGAACAACTAGAAGACAACCCAACAGTACCACTTGAACAAGAAGAACAACTAGAAGACAACCCAACAGTACCACTTGAAGAACATATTGACAATGAGGGAAAGAAATGTAAGCGTCAAAAAAATCTGTGAATCACAGAAAACATATAATGAAAAAATGAAAAAACAAACACAGAAAGCAAAGAAATTCAAATTTAATGTATATGACATTGTTGCTATTCAAATACATAAGTCTGACAAAGTCAGTAAATTACATCCTAATATTCTCGTTGGCGAAATTACAGAGATTGATTCCACAAGTAATTATGTAAAAGTGGTAACACAGTTTGGTATCATTAAAGGGCTTATTGCCCCAACCAGACTAAATGCTTGTACTGCAACAAATGTTGCATTTGATTATGATCACAAGGTATCATTCACATATGCATGTAAACAATGTCAATCATAACTGTCAATGAACTGCCTTCTGGTTAAAACACTCATCACTTTTTTAACCAACTACCTAACTATATACTGTAGTTAGAATATAAAGCCGTACCCAACCTTGTCCCTAAACCTAACCCCAAGGTACTATGAATATAAAGCCGTACCCAACCTTGTCCCTAAACCTAACCCCAAGGTACTATGAATATAAAGCCGTACCCGACCTTGTCCCTAAACCTAACCCCAAGGTACTATGAATATAAAGCCGTACCCGACCTTGTCCCTAAACCTAACCCTAAGGTACTATGAATATAAAGCCGTACCCAACCTTGTCCCTAAACCTAACCCCAAGGTACTATGAATATAAAGCCGTACCCAACCTTGTCCCTAAACCTAACCCCAAGGTACTATGAATATAAAGCCGTATCCAACCTTGTCCCTAAACCTAACCCTAAGGTACTATGAATATAAAGCCGTACCCGACCTTCTCCCTAAACCTAACTCCAAGGTACTATGAATATAAAGCCGTACCCAACCTTGTCCCTAAACCTAACCCCAAGGTACTATGAATATAAAGCCGTACCCAACCTTGTCCCTAAACCTAGCCCTAAGGTACTATGAATTTTTCAAACTAGTATGAAATTTTTCAAACCTGTTTGAAAAATTCAAACCAGTTTTAACAATTTCAAACCGAGGAAGCATTTCAAACCACAACATTTCTATACAGCAAATGCCTGCAAGGTTAAACCCACCCCTCCCCCCAAAAAAGAATATACCCCACCCCTCCCCCAAAAAAATTCTCAAGCCTTGAGATTTTCGGAGGTTGACAGGTATGTTATAGGAATCTGCATTAGGAGTTTCTTGCTGATCCAAAGCCCTGGCTCCATTCAGGGACACAAACTTTAGAATGAAATTATATAATAATTTTAAAAAATAGCCTTGTAAGTTATTGTTTTCATTCACTATTAGAAGACAGATTAATAAAAGAAATCTTGAAATTAATATCTAAAACAATGTTGTATTCTCAATCTAAAACGTCGCAATAGTTTCCACTAATCAGCCAACAAAAATGAATACTTTATCACAATTGGTATTTTGCTAGGATGACAAAATAGCAGCTAACATAAAAAAAAGTTTCCTCCTGCCATTTATTTTATTCATTGAACTGAATTCTCCTGGCTGATACTTGACAATGATCAGTAGCACAATCATGACACCATTTTAGCAAAAACAACAAACTGTCGCACAAAATAGTATACATCTCTCTCAGTTCTTATGCTTTTCACATGAAACTTTTTATAATTGTAGTCCAATAACCAATTTACAAGACCAAGGAAAAAATATTATATTTCTGAGTAGACATTTCTTGACAAAAATCTAGAAATTTAATAAACACAGCAAATTTAGAATGTAACGCGTTACATTTCCGGTCTAACACCGCATCACAAAATAACATTTTAGTTAAATTTTCTTAAAGGCTTTTAAAAAATCTGCTAAATTGAACCGACATAAATAAGGATAATAATATAACAAACATATACAAGTAATTTTAAACAAATTCATTTATTGTATTTGCAGATATTAAGATTTACAAAATATCGATGATGCGTCTAAACAGCATGTAACGCTCGTGTTATTAACAAACCTGCTCCACAAATAATGACCGATTTTAGGTACTATTAAAACAAATGTGATAAACTAAATTTTAATTTTATGATGGGCAACAAATAAACTCCTTGTAAGCGAAGTTTTCAGACAATCCACCAAATAGTTTTTGCGAAAAAAAGACAACCAATAATTCGGAAACACTTTCTGTTACATTGAAAATGAGTTTAATTTTACACCATCGCAATCACAAAACACAAAATTTAGTAATAGTACTTTTATCAAACGGTACTCACTACGACATCCCCGCTTTGGGCTTGTGTTTAGCCGACATCCCTAAAGATTTCAGCCGAATTGCAATAGTTTTGAGCGAGAAAATCAAATTCCAATGATTCGGAAACACTTTTGTGCATTATTACAGTGCTCACAAAGCGTAACGAGCGTTACAGCTGGAAGAAAACGCGAAGAAAAACTGCTAAAATGTTTCAAAATATTGTCTCTGCTTGCTTCTTTCCTCGTCCTCGAAGACTTCCACGAGATCACATGCCTAGAACAATAGATTTATGGGGGTCCCAGCACAAAATGCAGGGGTTTTGTGCGTCATAAGTTAAAAATAAACGCCCGCGGGTATTGCACAGAGAGTGCGTAGCACGTGTAGTCGGTCATTCGGCAACACAATACACAAGCTAACCTTTGAATATTCATATGGAAAATCCTGTTTCACGTAAGCAAGCTGCAGCACTCAAGAAAAAAGAAATAAAAAGGACAAAAGACAAAGATTACTACGAGAAAAATCGCAACAAGAAAATAGCTCAAGTAATCGAGCGGCGAAAAGCGAGACGAGAGGAGACAAAAGGCAAGTCACGAACAAGAACGGAAATAAAGAAAGCTGCGTCAAAGAAGAGACGCAAAGAACAACGAGCTACCGCCAGAGAAGAACTTGAAAGAAAAAGACAAATAGCAAGAGAAAAGACAAGGGAAAGGGTCCGTAGATACCGCCAGAAAAATAAGGAAGAACAAGGACAGGAGAAAAAAAATTTGCAGAACACTGGGGAGAGATTCAAGAACCGCACGTCCAAAAAACGTGTTACTGACAAGGTCAAAGATAAACTTCCGCAAACTCCCGAGAAAAAAAGCCGAAGTACTAGAAACTTTGATAAACAGCCCGAGAACAAGAAAAATACTTTCCAGGCAAGGGGTAGTGAAAACTCCAGAAGAAGAAAAAGAAAGTAACACGTTGAAAGCCCTCGCGTCGGACATCTCTGAAGGTTTGAAACACGTCAAACGTTCGGGATCGAACGAAAAACGCGCTGCCTACAAAGCACTTAAATCACTTGCCTTTGGAGATAATATAAAAAAGTCGAGAGCAAAAAAGTCCCTAGGAAAGTTAGTCGGCCTTAACGAAAAGAGCATCAGTAAAGCCATCAAAACAAGGGAGGAGATTTTAAAGGGAGAAGGAGAAAGTTGGCTTTATGTAAAAAGAAAAACACGACGAGATGCGCTCCCAGAAGAAGACGTTGAAAAAATTTACTGCTTCTGGGCCAGTTCGGCTAGTCGTCCTACAGGAGACAAAAGTGACTTTGTGAAAAACAGAGTTGGCAAAAAACAGTATTTAACCCACCCCAAGCATGTTCTCGAAACGAGCTAAACGGAGGCTTTCCAGGAATTTGCGAAGCTTCACCCTGAAGTAAAAGTAGCGCAACGCAAATTCGAGATGTTAAAACCTTACTTTGTAAAACAAGCAAGAGAAAGGGACAGAAAATCTTGCCTTTGCAGAAAACATGTCGAAACGAAAATTCTTTTCGACGCATGTATGAAGTTTCGAAAGGGTGTGGTCAAGACGACGGGAAACGAGAGCGAAGAGTCGCCCATTTTCAAAACGTTGACAGAAGCGGCTGATGCAACCTTATGCTCAAAGGAAGATGGGATAGAGCACCATAAAATCAAGTGCTTGGAGCGAGATTGCAACAGATGCTCTGTGGAGAAAATAAAACTACTTCCAGAGGAGTCTAGCAATGAAGGAAGTGTTTGTTGGTCTAGGTACGAGTACCTACCCACTGGAAAATTCCTTGCCAATGGTCAAGAGAAAAAGAAGATAGCCTTGGTCCCCAAAGAAACACCACCCTCAGAAATGTTTAAATATTTCAAAAAGCTTTTGGAAGCCTATCCCCTGCATTCATTCATGGCTAAATGGCAACGTGAGCAACTTGATAATCTTTTGGAACACTTGCCACTTGGCCATGTCGTGTGCATTCACGACTATTCTGAGGGGTATGCGTGTCGCCAGCAAGATGAGATCCAATCAGAGTTCTTTGACGTAGCCAAGGCTTCTCTACATGTTACCATCTTACATCGCCATGCTGTTGAAAGTAAAGACGGGATCACAAGCACAGAGGCTGAGCCACACTTGATCAAAGAGCACTTGTTTGTGGTTTCCGATGATCCGACGCAAGACCATGACAGTGTGCACAAAGCCCAAGAGCTTATTCATGATTACCTGGTCAACGATGTGGGCTATAGCATTGAGCTCTTGCATGAATTTACAGATGGGTGCGCAGCACAATATAAGTCACGACACTGCATTGGAGATTTGTCATGTTCTCTGGCAGATTTTGGATATCCCATCCAAAGAAGCTTTTTCGAAACCTCCCATGCTAAAGGAGAGCAAGATGCTGCTGGCTCTCATGTAAAGCAGAAAACCAGCCAAGCCGTCCTACGCAGAAAAGCTAAAATCAATTCTGCAAAGGACATGTATGCTTATCTGGTTGCAAACTTTACAGAGCCAGCAGCAACTAGCTATGCTGCTCGTAGAACGGCTACCCAGCTGACGCGCCGTGTTTTCTTTTATGTTCCGGCAAAAGGAGAGGGTGCAGTCTCCAGGAACCGTGATGGGCGAAAGTTCAAGGAAGCAAAGGGCATAAGAAAATGGCACTGTGTCAAGACACTTCCCCAGCAAGAGAAGGTCCTAGTACGGCATCGGACATGCTACTGTGTGAGCTGCATTGTGAAAGATGAAGATTCATGTACCAATAAGGCATGGCTTGATGAGTGGAAAGAAGTGACTATCCCTAGAGATGGTTCAGTTGCTATCACTCGTCAAGCCACAGAGCAGCCTGCTCTTGAACATGATACAGCATCACACATGGCAGATCTGGCTGCGTGCGGCAGCACTGTTGCCATTGAGGCTGAAGGTGATAGAATGTACGATTTCTATCTCCTCAAAGTCACGTCAGCAGGTGTTGAGGAGCTAGAACATGACTACACTGATGATTACCACAACACTGCACTGAGAGGAGAGTCTGTCTTGAAAGGGCATTTTTATCTCCGTGATAATATTCATGACATGACTTTCACCTTAAACGAAAAACGGATTGCAGTTGTTTATGCGGCCACTGTCCGCCATATTTGTGGTGACCTCCCCACTAAGAAAAGAGGCAAGAAACTTATTTACAAGCTTCCATTGAAGGAAAATGAAGCCATCCTTGCCATTCTTTGAGAAAAGTGACATTTTAAAGTATTTAGTGTTACTTATACTGTATTCTGTGTGACATTGTAGTGGGAGCCACACCCGCAAAGCATTGTGGGTAAAACACAAAAAATCGCAAAAATCATGAAGTAATGTAAAATATGAAATAATTTCAACTGTTTGTCAAAACATACTTCATAATTAGCCTGTAGAACCTTTGAATAAGGAAATTAAAGCATTTTGGTTTTTTAACCTAGTGTAACACAAAATGGATAGGTGACTGTGCTACTGATCATTGTTCTCAATTGATTTTTTTAGATTAAGAAGATGTTTTAGAGTTTTCTTTTTATATTTTAGTTTTATGGGTGTGTCCCAGGGGGAGTAAGGTTGTATTTACCCCTTTCAGTTGAAAAATATATTAAGGAATTATCAATAAAATATGCCCCCCTTTGCCACTCCCTTATGTTTTACTTTACCTGCTTTGATTTCATGTTGTTTGTATAAAGTTCAAAGCATATAGGAAAGAATTTCCCTTCTCACTACCTCTCTGATGACTGACATGTGTTTGATTACTTCCTTTCCAGTGCTGTCAAGAAGAGGCGCAAATCTGGGTAACCATTGGAATTGTTACTGTTTGAGTTTAGTGTCTAGTTTTTAGACTGTGTAGTTTCAGTATCTAACTTCTCATACTTTTGTTTCATTATTAGAGCTGGAATGCCAGCATACGATGATAAACAACACTCTCATTTATTGTTTTTCATAATCATTGTTGTACAAACCACAGTAAGAAGTAAGATTTTTTGGCTCAAAAAGGATAAACCCCAGGTCCCGTCAGATTTACAGTGGTCATAAATTGCTTGTCAAAGTGACTGGGCCTAAAAGCCATACTTGACTCTTGAGGGTTGGCTTCTTCAAACTTTAATGTGAAGTATAAAATATCATAGGATAACACGTAGGAAAGTGATGAATATTCACTTTTTAAACGGATTTATTATCATTGGCCTTGCTTTGGTAGAGAAGTGTTAAATAAACATATCAGACTTTCATAAAAGGCGGTTGATTAAAGGTCCAGACATAAGTTTGATATTCTGTTATTTTTTTTACAAAACAGAGACATGACTTTTATTTGTTTTTTGTTTATTGGAATTGTTACTGTTTGAATTAGCTTTGCAATTAGGAAGTAGTTGTTCTAATCTTTTATTAGCAAACACTCTCACATTAAATGCTTTTCAGAAAGGTCTTGAAGGCTTTCTTTGATTAAATAAATATTTTGTTTCCCTTGCAGTATACCAGATGACATGTACATGCTCCTTGCGGCAATGCATTGTGGGATTGACACCCTACTAGTCTCTAATGACATGTTTCATGATCACATGCACAGTCTCCCAGTAGAGATCCGCTCACTCTTCAGCCGATGGCTGCGCTGCCGTCAGGTGATAGTGTCTGCAACAAAAGGAGTGAAGCCTACTTATAAGGTACGGAGTGCTATATCTATTGAAATCCAGATGGGGTCGCAGAAGACCTTTGTATCAAATCACATACAGGAATAGCCTAGCCCTACCTACCCCCCCCCCCCCCCTTCAGATAGAGGTGATAAAGTGGATATATGGGAGCTATTTCAGGGATTCCCCCATCCTGAATCTATGCTCTGAATTTGTTTGTTTCAAATCCTACTATTTCTGCTGGACAGATGGACTAAAAAGCCGCATAGCCAGGAGGGGGCCCAAAATCTCAAGGAATTTTTCATACCTGTCAACCTCCGAAATTCTCAAGGCTTGAGAATTTTTGGGAGGAGGGGGGTGGGTTTAACCTTGGAGGCGTTTGCCGTATAGAAAGTTCTCACAAACAAATCCAGTAGATCTCACGAGGGTGTTAGATAAATTGCGCTACACAAGGGAATTATTGTTTTAAATATGTTAATAGAAAATAGGCAAAATGATGATTTTCTAATAAATAATTTTTCGGAAGTGATAAAAAATAGCTAAATAGCAGGAGTTTTTTTGCTCAATGCGGGAGAGCGGGAGAAGGGGTCCAAAATCTTGAGACTCCCGCCTAATGCGTGAGAGATGACAGGTAGGCATTTCCCCCTGTATTTTAGATAATGTCTCATACATTCATACTGTATATTTGGCTGCTAGAAGGGGGGCCTTGGCCACACCCTGGCTACGCCCCTGCTAAAGATGCATAAAGACATTTGCAAGCCTCAGGTTGGGACAAATTTCATGTGCATACCAGGCAAGACCCCTTGGAGCGTAGACTATAACTGTAAATGATCTAATAAATGCCCCTTATCTAAAGAACCTCTTATCTAATAATCGCCCTCCCAATGGGAGGGCAATGAACGCCCCTCTCTTTATATAAACACCCCCTTATATTTAATAACCCCCTTCCCTCCCTCCCAGCATAAAAAACAAGCGTCATGGTGATTTCAGTAATATAAATCAAATTTAATCAATCTGAGTTTGGCTTCTACTGTGTGAGACTTGCTTAATGTCAAGAAATACACAGGCTTTAATTTAACATGATCCTGGCTGAGACTAGAACCCGACTGCACTTGGATTTGTTATATTTTCAATGTTTGCAAAGAACGCCCCTCTCAATAAATGCCTACTATCTAAAATGAACGCCGCCCCACCCCCCCCCCCGCCCCCTCGGACCATTAAAGTTCATTAAATGCCCCGGGCATTTATTAGATCATTTACGATATACACAAAATTGTTAATTCTTCATGATTTTGTTGGTAATTTGCAAACAGTTCACCCGATGGTGCCTAACAGGATACAGTGGAGTAAAACATTTGGCAATTGAGTTGGCTTTTATTTTTAGAGTGTTGGCCAAGGTTTTGGTTCTTGAGCCCCAGAACCATACCCACAACTGTAAACCAATTATATTTTTTCACAAGAATGCTTGAAGTAGAATAGAGAGTGAGAAGAAATGTTCAGTACCAAACTAGTCCCTGCCATGTGTTCTTTGTGGGCTCCCTGTTGTGTTTCAGGTTCCCTGTGGTAAATGTGTTGATGAGACCTTTCTGCCCAGCCCCTGTCTCATGGAAAAGCACAGTACCAAGAACTAGGCTAATTCAATTACATTATTTAAAGATGTTTTTGTTTTGTAGTCCTAAAATAGAGAATATTTTGAATCTTTACAGAGACATCCTGCCTATGATCATGTGATTCAGAGGGCAGCAGATTCTTGGCATTTCCCATCTAATGCTGATGATTCCTGGCTGTGTGTTCACAAAAGCTGACGTGATGGAGGATTTATACCACCTAAACACTACAAAGGCTGTGTTCATAAAAGCTGATATGTGACTTATGATTCAGATGAGCTATACCACCTAAACACTACAGAGGCTGTGTGTTTATAAAAGGTTGATTGGTATAACCTTTGAACTGGTATAACCTGTGACCTGGTATAACCATGTGACCTGGTATAACCATGTGACCTGGTATAACCATGTTGTTTAACCATGTGACCTGGTCAATAGTGGACCCTGGAACTATGCCTGGTCATGTGACCTGTTTCGTCATGTGACCTGAACGATCATGTTATGATGCAGACAGCTGCCCTAGTACCAAGTATCCCTGGTCATGTGACTTGTTTAGTTATGTGACCTGTATGATCATGTGACCTGTAGGTCATGTGACTTAGAGAGCAAGGGGCCCTATGACCAAGTATACCAGGTCATGTGACTTCTTTGATCGAATAACATTGCAAGCAATGTTTTTACACATGGATATCCAAACATCTAGAGTTGAGTGAATATTAAAATTATTTTAATTATTATAAATAGATGAAGGTTCAACCAAATAAAAGTAAGTTTTTTTTCTTTTTTTGTGTATTGAATTCTATTTATTCCCTTGAAATGATAATGGAACGTTATCAAAAGTCCCCCTAAAAGTAGTAGTAAAAATGGTGCCTGGTAAAGCTTCCCTTCTTGCTTTTAAGTTTCGAACTTGCTACTACTAATACACTCACAGAGATGAATAGGACACTTGTAGTCAATCATTTAATATTTATTGATTCTTCTTTTTATTAAAGCCCTTTTCCTATTAAAGTTCTATATCTCTGGGTGTGCAGAAAACAGAGATGGAAAACCAAAGAATGAAGCCTTAGCATCAAACAAAGCCAAATTGACATGTTTTACAAAGCCAATTGTTTTTACATATCTGAAATCCCCTCCCCTATATTTTAGAACCCTGATAGACATTTTTTGTTTTCCTTTTTGGACCTCATTATTTTCTAAAATGTCTTTTAGGTCTCAATTTTCTGCAAACCCATATGCTTTATACAAACTAACTATTTTAACAAATGAACTGCAACAGAAATGTTAAAAATATAATACAGATCAAGGGAAATATTTGTGCGGCCTAATAGCGTAAATCAAAATATCTAAACATTTCTCCTCAATTCATAAAATCTTTTATTCTGAATCAGCTTTTGCAAGGATCTTGTTGAATTTTGCATGCAAGATCATTTCATAAAATTAAAAATATAAAATTACAATACTTTCAAATATACACATAGCAAATGAGATCTCTTTCAGCTGTGTCATTCCAGAAAAAAAAATGCACCAAAGTATAAAGAATTTTGAGCAGGCTTCCCCAACAACCTTTAATCTATTGATTTTTTTTTCTGGAATCACACTATATCTTCAGTAAGACTGAAGATATAGTGACTCTGAAAAGCTATGTAGTCAGCCATTAATGTCCTTACTTCTTTCACTCTTCTTTGCACTTCAGCATGGGGCATGGTAAAAAGCTCAGCATACCCAACCACCCTCCCATTAACTGCTCAACGCCATATTGGTTTGGCAGACAGGGGGGGGGGGGGGGGGAAGGTTGAAGTCCTCGATGTGGAGAAATAACAAAACTCCTGAGGTAGTGTCTCATCTCCGTGCTCCTCTACCTCGGCCAGCGACTTTCATTGCGGTGTTATATACAGGATTCTTGACCCCTGGAAATGAGTATTAAGCACACACTCACATGTTGTAAATTGTTATTTAAGTGTGAACTAGAGGGGCAGATCCAGAAGTTCCAAAAAGATGGCGGGGGGGGGGGGGGGGGGCAAAGCAAGAGTTTTAAAAAAGAGGGGTAAGGATTCATTGTTTGTTTGTGGATTTCCTTATAATTTAAAATCCAGCCAAAGAGCTTTGATTCTGTACAAAATGGGCAAATAAAAATTCAATGTTATAATTTGTAATTTAAAGTGTTGTCAAGGCGATACCTGTTGGGTTTTTCTTTGCGACTGTGCTCCAGCCCTCGTCATCCACTGACTGCTTAAAATAAACATAAATATTCAGAAAGTTGTGACTTTACTACATTGAATCGCCACTTAGAATCGTCTGTGCTTGTTTATGTGGTTTTGTACTTTGAGTAATGATTCAACTTTTACTGTAACAATTTGCAGAGTTAAACTAATCCATCATACAGTTTGAATAAAATCAATGGTGGAAAAGTCGGCCGTTGCACCATACATGTACTATAAAGCTAAACAGAACATGACTTACCATTATACAAACTGTATTGTGTCGAAACTTGAATATGTTTTTATGACAGCATTAATTTTTATGTGGTTTTAAACTTAACTGAGTCACTGAATTTGATCTGTTCATATTTCAGCTCTATTAACCCGACACTCAAGCTTAGTTCAAACATTGAATTATCCATGAGCTGTATTCAATGCGAATGCATGTAAATGAAGATGACACAAACAAACAACTTAGTCCATATGCATTATGTCCATATGCATATGTATTTGGGTATGGCACATAAAACAAAGGTTTGAACCTTGTAGTCATCATTCTTATTCAAAACTATTACTATAATTTCTATTATCATTGAGGTGACTAAGAAGAACAGGTTACCTGTTGGCCAAGAGACATATCACCCATTTGCCTGTCCATCTCTGTGTATGCCGTGGCCGGCTCACTATATGCCGGGGGTGCAGTGGCGATTGGTTGGGAGCGAGCTGCAAAAGAGCTTGGGGGATGAAGTACAGGGGCAGGATTGTTGTAGCCAGCTTGCATCAACAGCTTTTCTTCGTGAACCTGCCGCAAGCGATCTTTCTCTGCTGTTGACCTTGCACGAAGACCAAGCAGCTTATCGTGACCCTCCTCTCCTGAACAATTTAAAAAAAAAGCTGAATTGAAACAGTAACATTGCTTCTTAGTAAAATGTGAGCTCCAATTTGTTGGAAAAGTTGGTGATTACAGTTCATTGTGAACAAAAAAACAAAATCACTTTATTGTTGTACGAAACAAAGGGGGAGGGGGCGAAGGAGAGGATTTTCGTGCCTGCAATGTCCAACAGGTAAAACTCCAGCACAAGCTCAAAGTTGAGTTAGTGTTCATGCATGTTATTTGCAGTATTTATTTTCTTTTCAAGTTTGACAGGCATGTACACAGAATTGGCTTAGGCAGGGTGCGCAGTCATAAGTATCATATGGAAACAGAATAGTATTTTAAGATTCCTTAATATGAAATGACCCGCTTTTTGGCCACCAAGGAGAAGTGCACAAGCATCCCCTGTGTATGCGCCAGTCATCTTACCGATAGGTACATTCAAGGCAACAACAGCGACCATAGCAGCATTTTGCTTGGCGTCTTTCTTTGTTTTGCAGTACTTGTTGGTGCTGAATACATCGGTTCGAATGACCACTTTGGAACCAAAGCCTCCAGCAACACCAGGCCCCTCAGTGTACTTGGGAGGATTTACTTTGTTTTTCTGACACCATTGGTTCAGTATACTTACAAAGTCTACAAAACCTCCTGCAAATGGAAAACATATAGCATGGGGATAACAAAAAAACTGCGGCCCTAAACAACACAAGTTTGGGCTGTTTCCATTTGTCATGTAAGAAATTCTTTAGGGGGACTTGAAAGTCTGCCCTGAACATACAGCTTCATTACATAAACAGCCATATTTTACTGTATAAACTTTTGCATGTTGGGCCCTTACATAGGTACTCAGGATTGACTGAGGCAGGTGGTTCAGTCATGTATGTATCATGGAAAAAGAAAAGTGTTTGAAGATTCCTAAATAAGAAATGACCCACTTTTTGGCCGCTAAAGAGGGTGCGCCCAAACCCTGTGCAGCCCCCCTATGTACGCTCCTGCATGGACTTAAAATGCTTGTCCCAACCAGACCCAATTCATCTTGGAGGCTACTTTTCTTATCACAAACCCATCTGATAATCTTGGTGTGCCATATACAGGTCGTAGCCAGGATTTTGAGCAGGGTGGTTCGTTTTTCCATTTCAGCGGACCAAATTTCCGGTATACCCCTTCCCTCGCCTTATTACATTAGGCAATCAATACTTCAAATAAATTCAATCTTGTATTTAAAATATATTTTAAAGCTCCCTATTAATAGCATGCTTTTTAAAATATAGCGATAATAATGAAAATAAATATAAAAAAAAAGATTTTTATAGTCATTTTAAAGACATGTTGGTGTACACGGTAATCTTGCCAAACGTTACAGTATATATTTTTTGCTTGCTCTGAGCGGACCTTCAAGCCGGGCGAGGGGTTTATGTCCGAACCTCCCAAACCGATTGTGAATGAATAGGATACCTTCATTCATTAGGATGCTATACTGCTGCATCAGCTCTTGCCGTCTTTCCGCTTCAGAAGCCACAGCTTCTCCCATCTCATCCCTAAAAGGAAGTATCAGTATCAGTTATCGCACACATAGCTACCTGTGTACAACTTGGATCACTAGACGAGCAAATAACATACTCAGGGCTTCCAATTGGGATTGTATGTAACTCAAATGCTATAGCTAAAGCTCAGGCTGACTATAATCATGGCTCTATAGCTCAGTGGTTCGGGCTTCGCTTCTCAAGCAAGAGGACCAGGGTACGACCCCAGGTCAAGTCAACATGGAATTTTTTTTCTCAGAGGTGTAAGAACTTGGATCCCTACATTGGGGACCGTAAGTTCCTCATCTTCTTAGGTACTGCAATGACATCCTGTCCCTTCCCAAACAACTGGGGAAACTCGCCTGTGGTACCATCTTCAAGGGCAATGCTTACACAACAACCAACACTCATGAATTGTAAACTCTGTGGAGCAATACATACAGTACTGATGATGTGAAGATACTTCACATGTGAAGTGCTTTTTATCATGCCACACGATGTTAATCTGCACTATACAAATTCTAAACATTTCATTTCATTGGCTCATATGTTTGGTAAGCATGCATATAAACTCTAAGGGTGACACCGTGCTTTACAAATAATTGAGATCAAGGCAGCCTTGTTGAAGGTCTTTGAAACAAGCATAAAGTGTGAATGATTGATGAAAATCCACACTGATTGGCAAGCCGTAGAGAAGAAAATGCAAGTGCACATACCCTGTCTCTGCTTGCCTTTTCTGTTGTCTCTTCTGTGCTCGCTTGTAGTTCTTTCTTTGGGCTGGTGTCATGCTAGAATTGCATAGAAATGGTAGGGATTAGTTTCAAAGTGCAAAATGTGTAACATACTTTGCTAAGTTCACAGGAACAGGTTCACCGCTGAGATGAGGGGGTGCAGAGTGTATTTACTTACTCGGCTAAGTTCACAGGGACTGGCTCACCGCTGCCATGAAGCTGCTGCTGAACTTGCTGAAGGTTTTGAATGACACTGATGCTGTCACCCCTCTCCTCAGTGAGACCAACTGCAATAGGTGCTACAAACGGCTGGTTGTCTGCCTCTACGAGGAAAGAATTAAAGAGCCCTTGTCAGCCAGACCTTTGTTACTGATTTTACCCAAAACACTTAGTCTTCTAACCAAACCAATGTGTAATAAGTCAAAACAATTATCTGATAAATCAGGTGTTACCTAAATCCCAGTCATCGCCACCAAACTCACGGTTGGTAGGTGGAGGAGTTACAGGCCTGTTGGATGTTCGGAAAACTTGAGGTTCCGCAGTTTCTATGAAAAGTGTAAGCACAGTTTCAAAACATAGTATTTCATTCATAGAAAATCAACCATGTGTCACTGTCATTTGTAAGATGATTTCAGATATCTGCGCTATTATCACTGTGAGCGCCACACACCCAATCACACTCAACAAGCAGCTTAAAGACATGACGCCTGGTCCAGCCACGCCTCAACACCGGCGCCTTATACTTGACACCCTACATACCAATCTCTGGAAGCAAGGTGTGGTGCGAGTAGTGGCACCTGGTGCTCTATATGCTTGATGATTACACACTGGCAGGAGAGGGCTTTATCCTGGGTGCTGGGTGTATTGTGGGATGTGCAGCATCAGACCTTTTACATTATCATCATTAATCTTCTTACAAATTTGATTTCTAAATGTAGAGGTGTTACTGTTGCCATGTAATTCAAATTTCTAGTAGTATTTTTTTTCACGGCTGTAGCCAAGGTTTTGAGAGAAAACATGCCTTAATCCTCCCCCCACTTGACTGTCATGAAGGAAAATAAAGCACCATCGCAAGCTAACAGGAGCTGTACCTATTGGTCCCCTAAATGGGAAAATGAATCCCCCTGCTCAAAATCCTGCCTAGGGGCCTGGGAAGTGTTCAGACCATTTCTCTCTAGTTATCTCACTCTCGCTGTAACAATGCCAGTGGATCTAGTATAGTGGGATCAAAGGAACCCCCTGGTCTCAGACATGATTTGAGGTCTCACTATCAATAAATAATCCTCAGAAAATCAAAGCAAGAACGAAGGGTATTTGTACATACCTCGTTCTATGTCTTGTCTAATGACGTTCTAAAAAAAATTCACAATTTCATGGTGAATTATTGTGCACCTTACTAAACAAAAAAAGCTGATCAAAACTCACCTTGTCTGGGCATCTTGCAACATGAAAGTCTAATTCCTCTTTTGGCATTTCATGCCGAGCGTTGAATGGGCATCTTACAAACTCCATAGAGCTATAATTCTATAGAAAACAAAAAAAAACCTTGTTTATAGTAAACAAGACAAGCAAGAAAGCGAGATAAGTGTTCATTCGTGTGCAAGTAGAACATTTCAAAGTGTGCAGTAAAATATATTAGCTTGTTGGCCATCAGAGAACGCCAGTTGGGAAAGAGGTATAATAACTGACTGGGTGAACACTTGGTACTTCACCTCACTAAATAATGCTGATGACAGCAATCACGGATCATGGTTTTCAATTTGTCAAAAAGATGTTGGTCATCTGCATTCTTAAACGACTGAAACCCAGGATCAATAAGGTGTCAAATAGGGGTTTGAAAAAGAGTCTGCAGGTTGTGTCCCATTTCTGCCAATGAGCCCTGATAACTGACAGGATGTCATTTCATGGGTTTTAATATATTTGAAAATACTAATCTCCGAGAAGGTTAGTTAGGAAGAGAGTTATAACCTTTATACTAAAACGTCTGCCCATTTTTCTTTTCAAGAAGATTAGAAAAAAATCATCAATAAGTTAACTTTAAGTATACCCGTCCACTTATTTGCATTTCCCTTGTATTTACTGCCTCGTTCTTTAGAAATCGAGGTGTGAAGTCTCATTGTTAACTCTTTGTGGACGGGTATTCTGCAGTTGCTCCGTTTCTTGAATGACTTCGCGTGTAGAATGCGTCCATCTATCCAGGCAGAAATTGGCTACTTCAGGGCCACAAGTGTCAATAATTGAGACGGAAAAGAAAGCTTGCAGTTTAAAAAGAAGTTTCTGCATGCTTTGCAAAACTAAAGAAAGATTCTAGGGTATTTTACAGGGTGCTTACCCGACGACACTTCATCAAATGGTAAGTAAACCTCTTGGCCGAAATGCGGTGAACTGGGTCGTATGGACAGACAAACATCTCATCTGGATCAACATTAACAAAGGTTGGGATAGCGGTCGACATGGTGGCGTTTCTAGTAGTCTATGGATTGTTCTTTGCTGTTAAAAAAAGTTTAGAGAGAGAAATACAGGACGTGTTCTAAGCGAAGGCGAAAGATATTGGGAGTCTGCTCTCATGCGCATACACCATGATGCTACACAAAAGCGAGGCTACGTTGGGATGCCTGTGGTGGTGGAACAGGGATCCCATGACTTGGGGTAGTATTTGGTTGTATTTGAAAAATTTCGCCAAGACCAGCTGAAAAAGTGTCACCTTGAATGTAAATATTTAAAACAAGATCTCTAATTCACGCTACTTTAGTGTCCATACCAGGATGCATTCCCTGACTTTACGGTGCATGGTTGATTTTCTTTAGCTTTCTTTTGTTCTTTCTACTTTTTTATAAAGATTATTAACTTACAGTGGAAAAGATAATCTTAACAGAACTGATAAAAGATAAAATATGGAAGAGGAAAGGCTTGTGAGGATAATTGAGTCTAAAATTAACTTCCCGATGCGTAAAATATATAGAACCTACGAGAAAATATATACAAATTGGGCGTAGTGCGTAGAACTTGAATTGGGCGTAGTAATTTAGCACGAGGAAGCGATGATGCAATGTGGGGGATATGGTCTCCTGACATGCTATTATTCGCAAACTTGCACATTTTTTCCAAAAATTACCGCCCTGAAAACCCCTAAGTCCAGCGAGCACTACGATTGGCTAATGAAGACAAAATTCGCGCAATTGATTGGTTATTGCTTACGTCATGCACGTGACCTACAAGTGGACTTCGATCCGAAATTGAGCTCGAAAAAATTATTGTTGTGCTCTGCAACAGAAATCAAGCGGGAAAGCAAACTTGTGTTGCCCGTTTGAAATGTCAGATTCCTAGCTCTGCCCAAACATGTGGTGTTTTGTGTCTTTACCAGACTCTACAGTCAGTGAATTCGATCTTCCAGAGAGGGCAAGGGGACAGGAGTTACTCGATGCGGTATGTTTTTGTGCGATCAAGCGCGGTATAAGCGTGCGGATAAATTTTAAACGTGAAATGTAACAGTTCATGTTGTATCTTATGTATTTATAACTTTTCCTTGTCAGGTTTGCAAGCGACTGGGGATCATAGAAGTGGACTATTTTGGCTTACAGTACGCGGGGACGAAGGGGGAAACGTTGTGGTTGAACACAAGGAATCGAATCAATCGGCAAGTTTCCGGTGGCCCGCCACTTCGCCTGCAGTTCCGAGTAAAATTTTTTGTCCAACCTCATTTGCTTCTCCAGGAGGCATCTAGGTATGCTATCAAAACTTACTTTTTTAACATTCTAGCTGTGTAGTACTAGCGAAATCTCTGTTTTCAACTTACCCCTAATGGGCCATATAGCTGTCAAATCTGACTTGTTCTCATTTCCGTTTTAGGCATCAACATTTTCTTCACCTGAGAAAAGATTTTGAAGGCAGAAAAGTAGTCACAAATCCTGTAAAATCAGCACGAATGTATGCACTATTGGCTCAAGCGACTATTGGAGATCACTGCAATTCGCACTTTGTTTGCAAATTTTGCCAAAACACTGAGAACAACAGTTTCGAGTGGACTTCGGACCTTCGGACAAATATAACACAAGAACACGAAAAACTCAACGGGGTAAAGCCCTCCACTGCAGAGTATCATTTTCTAAAAGAAATCGCTGAACTTGAGGACTTCGGAATAGAGTTTCACACTGCAAGAAATAACATTGGACAACAGCTACACATAGGAGTTGGAAGCGAAGAATTGCGCATTTTCGATACTGAGTTTAACTTCATCGAAAGGTACAGTATGATCGTCTATATTTATTCCCATGCGTGTCTTGTGACTTTCTGTATTGTTCTGCTATTTGCTTCATTGGCTTTGGCCGCGGAATATGTCGAAATATAAAGCTGTCCTACAGAGAAACAAAACAATTAACCTTGACTCCATGTGCTTTAGCTTTGCACGAGAGACGAGGTCATTTGGAATTTGAGTAGCATCGGATTTGATGTCGAAAACAATAACAAGCAGTTAAATGGGTTTCTTTAGATATTACGGCACAGTTTTACAGTAGAAATTACATAGTTAGATTTTTTTATTTTACTTTATTATTTTTTCTGCTTATTTTTTTTTTATCTCTGTATCAGATTTTGCTCTAACCTTGGCTTTGAAAGTAGTGCCCTATTGAATCCTCTAATCGATCATCAGATCTAAATCCTTCCGAGCATGTATGGTGTATTTTGACTGTGCATAACATCATTATTATATCCAAAGCTTTTATTGCACCGAAATCCATTATGGGATTTTGACATTTACTGATCGCATTGGTCTTTCTACATGAATTTTATCGTATGTTGTTCAGCTTTCCCTTTAGTTCACGAACAACCTACTTGACAAGCAGGTTTTATTTTGCATTTGAGAAAAATGACCCATTATTTCACGGGTATTGTTCACTAATACCCTCAAACTCGCGTCTTATCCTGCAGATTTCAGGACCGATATCTCTCATTTTTGTGTAACTCTCCATTCCCTATGGAGGTTTATGTAGAAAAAAACATATGATAAAAAGGCAACGTATTTGATGAACGTGCTTATATCATTTTCCAAATTGGTTTCTGTTGACATTGTGCTGGCCATTTTCAATTCGTGACGTACATACTAATTTTGACCACTCTCTAATGTTAAGAACAAATTGCCCTCATAACATTTGGTCTCAAATTAGTCTTCAGATTAATCTGTGGGACGTTTATTGATAATTTCTGAGGCAATAAAGTGCTGTTGCTTTGTTGTTATTGTATGTCATTTTGGGACGGGTGGGTATTGTTAAAATGCAAATTCTATTTTCTCATGTAACCCTTGGAAGCTTTAGAATATCAACATAAATATTTTTTACTTAAAATGCTCATGTATGTTATATTACTGAGTGCTGAATAATCTTAAAAGAACCTTTAGAGAGAAGACCTTTTAATGAGAATATTGTAGAGAATAATGGTTAAAGTATATAGGAACCCCTCGGTGTTCCCAGTGGTCAGGCAAGCTTCCAGCCATGTTGTGAACAAGCAAACAATGTACTATTTACATATTCGTCATCTAAAATAATAACTAAATACTTATCAAGTGTTAGGTTAGGTTGTTTTGCTTTCATTTTGCCGTTTTCATGCCTGCGCATGTCTACCAAAAGTTGCTGATTTACTATGTTTTTTAATGACTTGTGCTGAAGCCATAAACAATAAGATTAATTTGAATTTCTTTCTGCTTCATAGGCTAAAGCCCCATCTACACCAACAATTTTTTGTTGACAATTTTTAGTTGACAACTAAATTTGTTGGCATCTACACTAGTAATTTGCATGTGTGACAATTTTTAATTGCCAAGAAAAAGCGAACCTGCTAGCTTTTGAGCAACTTTAGTTGCCACATAAAATTTCTGACTTTGACCCATCTACACTACAAATAAAAGTTGTCAACTAAAAATTGTTATTGTAGATGGGGCTTTATTCCTTATTTTAGCCTCTCAGCATAGCATATTGATAATTACCAAAAAACCACTACTAAAAAGCATAAATAAGACGTAAAATCATTTTTATTAGATTTTTTCCACTTATGCCCCCAATTCCTATTATACAGAGCAGTTTGCGGTGTTGTTTATTGGTGTGGTTTCCTTTTGCTTGATGTGGTAATCGTGACATATTTGGTTACCCCAACTTTTCTTGCCTTATGTCACCTCTGCTTACACTTTACCTCACTTTGCCTAACTGTCAAATTATTACTCTAGTATGAGATCAAGAAAAACTAGTTCAAAAAAGGAGCCACTGCAGGCATTACAGTAACTCTTACCTAGAAACCCAAAGACAATGTGAGCTTAAACAGGCTTAATAAGGGCCTGCATTACAAAGCAAAAAAAATAATTGCACCAGAGTGAACAAGAATATAAAGACCCCTAATATAAATGTGGTTGTTTGTTTGCATTGGTTCTTTAATGATGCAGCCCAATATCAGCTTTATGTAGCAAGCCCAAGCCAGTTGCCTTTATATATTTACTTTCGATGCATGTAGAATATCTGTTACAGACTGTTCTGTTATATACTGCTTGCGAAGCACTGTAGGTTCAGACATTTTCTTCCCTAAATAGATATATCAGTCATTTATGATGAAGTTTTCAACTTCAGAAATGTCTTTTTGGGAGGAAAAACTGTTTATTTCTTACTACCATTGCTATTTTGTTCCTCAGAATCTCCTACAATGTTCTAAAGATGGCAACACACATCGCCAAGAGTTTGTTCTTGACAATCATGACTAC
This sequence comes from Nematostella vectensis, assembly GCF_932526225.1. Classification (NCBI taxonomy): domain Eukaryota; kingdom Metazoa; phylum Cnidaria; class Anthozoa; order Actiniaria; family Edwardsiidae; genus Nematostella; species Nematostella vectensis. Next base: position 3,027,669 of record NC_064046.1, read on the forward strand.
AGATGGGGAAGATAATGTTGTGGAGTTTAAACTCATTACTCAAGGAGCCGCGTGTGGGCTATATCGATCCATTACAGAATATCATGCGTTTTATCGCTGCGAGACTGTGCGGAACTCTGTCAAGAGTCAGTTCACAAGAGACTTTAGAGAGACCTTCTTTTCTCTGTTCAATGAGGAGGAATCGGACAAAAAGTACATTTTTGATGTAAAAAGGACTTGTAAAGAGGTTTATGATTATTATCGGAGAGTGCTCTACAACCAGGGGTGCGACCCCATCAATGGAGTCACTAACAATGTCCGGGAGGCTGAGCCACCCACACATGACCTAAACGCCTCAAGTGATTACAGCCTGCAAGAAAAGCTGAGTAAACTAGAGGATGGACTACGATGTAAGGTTTGCATGGATGAACAGATCAACGCTGTACTGATTCCTTGTGGTCACATGGTTTGTTGTGAACAGTGCGCAATGAATTTGGAAGCATGTCCAGTCTGTCGGGGAGCCATTGATCATGTACAGAAAGCTTTTCTTCCAGTTGCCATCCAGTGATATGTATGAGAAAAAGGGGCAAAAATTAGTTAGTATGTTTTAACTCATGTAGTGCAGGTGAAGAAAGTTTTGATAACCCATGGCTAATACCATTTATTTTTTCATTAGAGTAAGCATTCAATCCTTTTTTCCAAGTTATACAAATAAGTCAATAGGGTCTATCCAGTTCTACAGTATGTCAAATCCATATTAATATGATAAACAATGAAAGCCGTGTAGCCATGGTTTTCTAAAATATGGGTACGCATTCATATAAATAATCTGTGAAGTCTAACATTAGACAACTCCTCTAGATGAAAATACTTGTTTATTGGGTTGATAAGGTCAATTCCTGGCTGTACACCTGCAACAATAGATGAACTCTCAGTTCTTTAGTCCACATGCAGACGATTGCTGATGATGTATCAGAGAAAACTCAACATGCATGATCATCATAGGGTTTTTTTTCTGACGCCTGTAAACAAGGTAGCAACTCTTTTATTTATAGGTAAACATCAGCAAAGGTTATTTTTATTTATTCACAGTCAGCAAGAAAAACTTGCACGGAAATAAGTGGCATTTGCCAATGGATCAATATAAAGAATTCCTCAATTTATAAAACTATGATTTTTTTTTTAAAGGATGTTCTGACTTATTTCTGTAATATTTAAGTCTTCTCTTTATATCGGTACGTACTTCTAGAGAAAAAATGAATAAAATAAAAACGGTACAAAGTTTTATTTCCAGCAATGAAAACTATCATTGTTGAAGTTTAGGCATTGAATCATTAAAGTGTATAGTATAGAAAAAACAAACAAAAAACTGCAGTCGTCATTCTGTTTTGATTATGTTTAGTACAAGCAAATAATGATATGATAAGTGATATGTTAGTGATACACCAACTAGGTCGCAACCCAGCTTTTCCAGTTTAAACCATTTATAATTAAGTGACTTGGCACTTGGTATGCTACACAAATACGTTGCACCATAGCTACTCTCGGCCGAGGTATATAATATAACTATGGACTATTGATGACTCTTGACAGAAAGATATAGAAATTGGTTTACAGATAGGTTTTGAGGTGTAAAAGTAAAGGTTTTGATAAGAAATTTCCAAGTTCCATATCAATGGATGATTGTGGCAGGCCAACAAAATTCCAGCAAGCAACCAGAACTTCGCATTTAACACCGAAAAACACTTCAATACGCACGCTTGGTAGGTGTTTTAACAGGGAGAGAGGAATAGTACATAGGGAGAGCAATTATATTATTTCTATAGATATACAGATTTGTAGCATTTTTAATAAAGTTTATTATTGTATTATATATTGTATTGGAGTTCTTTTAACTTAGTTCGGTTAATTAAACGCAAATAAATTCCTTCATCCTATGGTCTGTAAGCACTGTAGGGGGCTATTTTACATGAAGTACATGGTTGCTACCAGAGTTAGACTTGTGGCGCGACTGTCTTGTGATCGAAAATCGTAAAAGAGCACTTTTCAGAAATGCGCAAGAGTCTTATAAACATGGTGAAAAATGTGTTTAAAAATCCAAAAAAATAACCGTGGAAAAGTGGCACGGCGGTGAGCATTCGCCTCCCGAATAAGCGCCTAACCTAAGATGAAAATTATGGATATAAGCGCCCCCCCCCCCCCCCCCTTATCGTCTCATCTAAACGTATTGTACTTAAGGCTCCAATGACGAGGGAAGGCGCGTACCCAGGATTGGCTGAGGGGGGCGCGCAGTCATAGTTAACATGGAAAAAGTATTGATATTTGAAGATCCGTTAATAAGAAATGACCGCCTTTTGGCAGCCAAGGGGGTGCGCGCGCACCCCCTGTTGCGATCGAGTTGTGAGCCTGCTGCACATTTGAAGTCCGGTGCCGAGAACTGTACCCTCCTTGGAAGGTTGTTTTGTCATGGTTCGGGAAGGATTTTTACTCTTTGGGAAGGGGGCGCTTATTGGGGGGGGGGGATTATTTCAAAATTCGAGGTCGTTGGGGGTTGCTTTAAAGGAGGGCGCTTATTCGAATCATTACAGTAAACGTGTCTTGAAATAAGAGCCTGCCCCGTTGGAGGGCCTACCCCGAATTAAGGCCTCGCCTGGAAAATAAGAGATTGAATAATAGCGCCTCGCCTGGAAAATAGGAGATTGAAGTGGCGCCTCTTCTGGAAAATAAGAAATCGAATTAGCGCCTCGCATGGAACAAAAGCAATTACGCTAAGTGAGTATGAAAAAATAAAATGTACGGGCAAACCAATGCAGAAATCTGTAGGTGGAGTACAAGCAAAAACAAAGATATTTCTTCAGCACTGTACAAAAAGCGCCAACATTGCTGGTACTGAAAAGTGTTTGCACACTGCTTCATGACACCTCCCCACATGGTGTTCAACATAACACCCCCACACCTCCCCACATGGTGTTCAACATAACCTCCCCACACCTCCCCACATGGTGTTCAACATAACACCCCCACACCTCCCCAAATGGTGTTCAACATAACACCCCCACACCTCCCCACATGGTGTTCAACATAACACCCCCACACCTCCCCACATGTGTGGTCTGCGATTTTGCTTTGTGCGCAACCAGAGGTGCGCATCTACTAATACTGTGCGCAAACACCAGATGACTTCGCCACGCCCAATGACCTCGACCCCCCTCCCCCCCACAAACACACACATAAACACACACCACCACCACCCACACCATAGAACTACAGGAAACAAAAAGAGAAGGCAACAAAGAGTGATAGCTAAATAAATCACCAATAAGTCTACAGGCTCTAAATCAATCTATTTCAAATGCGTTCAGCACTCTTTACATTTACGGGAAATTCCATCTTTGGTGAATCAGGCCCAACTACAATCTATATCATTATTGACTATGCTAGTTATCATGATACGACTCGGAGTCAAGAAAAAGATGCGTAAATTATTGTTCTTCCCTTTTATTTGACAAACTAAATAATGTCACCAGAACTAATAAAGCCCGCCGTCTTCCTAATGACAAGAGAGCATTAGATATTATGCTCTCTTGCTAATGATAAATAGACTCTCCCTTTAACTTCATCTTCGAGGGCTCCCTATAATTGCTTGACTTTTCTGTATTTCCAGCTTAATTTGCTATAACCTTTTGTATACTTCTTCTAATTCATTTGTTTGCATAGCGCGAGCCAGCAATTACCGTCCCGCAAGCTGCGAGCTCAGTAATGACGGAAAATGAAGATACGCAAATTAGATGAGCGCTGGAAAACGTGTGAAATAACTATATTCCACTTCTAATTTTTACTTAAAAGTGACTTCTTTTGCTTAGCTGACGACCCGAGAAATCAGAAAATTAAATTTTCAAGTCTTTCCAATTATTTCCCTACTACGCTATTCTTTCTGTATTTATCTGTTCTTCGCCATCTTTTCCTTTTAATCTTTTCCTTTTCCTTTTAATTATTTAAATGAAAAAAGACTGTCACTTTCGGAGATGACCGAGGCATTTCTCATTATTTATTCGACGTGAATATCAAACTAAAGAAAGGCTTCAAAACCTTTTAAGACAAGCTGCCCAATCCATACTGATAAGCTGATAACCATGACATTTTATTCCCGAATTACCAAACTGCCTACTTTGTGTACACTTTCACTAAAGAAACGCGTACTTCTGGTAAATGATTTATTCTCTTATTGCTTCAAGCCGGGGGGAATGCTCTTCTAAAAATAACAGATCACGCCACTTCAGATTTGTAATAATCTGGATTTAAACAAATAAAACTGAGTTTACTTTTCTAGAACCGTTGAACCTTTCCTCAGATTGTTATGCTTTTTATATATAGTCAGCAAAAAGCGGTTGAATTTTTTAACTGCGGTTTGCCCAAACCAATCATCTCTGACCGCGCAGGGAATCAAAAATATATTCAAGCAGAAATCAGCTTGCGTTCCAAGAGCCTTAAATGTTCTCACTCAACAAAATTTATTTTAAAAAACACCATCGACCCATCTCTTATTGTGATTCTAATTGTTATTTTTAACCAAAGTAAAAAAAAAAAAATGGTGCCCTTTCATGTGCCCAATTGAAATGAAACCCAGTTTCGTTTTTACAGATAGTATAAGATATTTGGGTCTTTCCGCTTTAAAATTTCCTACAGTTGAGAGTCCTACACGCTAGATTGATATGATATAACAACGAATTTTCCAGCTGGCGCCATTGTGGACATTTGACAAGTCACGTGGCTTGACAGATACTGATTCTACATGCATAATAGCAAAGAGTGCAACAATCAATGTGCTTGCGGGTTTACTGAGAGCAAACCCAATCTATACCTATAACATAAGTTTTTGTCCCTCGCTTGTCAAAGGGAAAGCACACTGACCAATTTAAGGACGTCTAAGTTGAATATTTGTAATAGCGTTATCTTTTTTTATATTTGAATATTCAGTTTGCCTTTGGGGAGTAGAGCATCTGCTCTGCACTTAACTGTTGGAAAATTGTTTGTCAGAACAGTGGCGGTTTCTATCCCGCTCGCGGAACCCACAACTTGGAGCCACATAAAAGGACGCAACGCAAAGCTGCTCCTACCACACATTCAGCGAGCCATTGCTCGTCGCATTTAATACGCCTACAATGGAGGCTGTACTTGTGTCGGGCGCACAGGCGATTCAGAATGACAACTATGGACTTGCCGATGGATGCTATGACGGCGCATGGAAACAGCGAACTTCATCGGAAAGACGATTTTCTACTTTCTCGCCAACAAGACTTAAGGAAGAGAACCGCGAGAACCACAGCGTTGAGTTGGGCATACGAAGCGCTTGCCCGATCAACATCTACAAGCCCGAACCAGAAATCATAACACTGCCGAAAAAAAAGGAAAAAAGAGTTAAGATAAATGTTAGTGGGATGGTTTATGAAACACTCGAAAGCACTTTAGATCGTTTCCCGACATCTCTGCTAGGATGCCGGGAGAAACGCAGTGTCTACTTTGATTCAATGAAAAAGGAATATTTTTTTGATCGAAATCGCGTGGCTTTTGATTCTATTCTTTATTTCTATCAATCAAATGGCAAACTCCTAAGACCGGTCGATCTAGACATGAAAACATTCGTGAATGAGGTCTACTTTTTCGAACTGGAAGATCTCGTTTCGCATCAGTTCATAGAAGCGTACGGATCGGACACTTCTTTAGTTTCTAAAATGCCGGATAATGCAATTCAGCGGAAGATTTGGGAAGTGTTAGAGCTGCCACATTCGTCATTTACTGCTCAAGTCGTAGCCGTGTGGTCTGTTGGGGTAATACTTTTGTCTATCGTCGTATTTTGTATCGAGACGTTACCAGGGCTACGCGAAACACGAACCGAGAAATCCTCCGCGTTATACAGCATCGAGATCCTTTGCGTGGCATGGTTCACGTTGGAATTGCTACTGCGCTTTCTCACGTGTCCAAACAAACCTCACTTCATCATCTCCTTTCTAAATATCATCGATGTCCTCGCTATTTTGCCTTATTACATCATGTTGGGGTTGGGCGATACGAAAGACACAAGCACGCTTGCATTCTTGCGGATTCTTCGCTTAGTTCGAGTGTTTCGGATCTTCAAACTTTCCCGCCATTATCGCGGGCTGAAAGTCCTTGGGCTCACCCTGAAGGCAAGCTTGCGCGAGTTGCTTCTCCTCACCTTTTTCCTCCTTATGGGGGTCATAGTTTTTTCGAGTGGAGTCTATTACGCCGAAAGCACGCATTTTTCCAGCATTCCCGAAGCATTCTGGTTTTCCGTCGTTACTATGACAACGGTGGGATACGGCGACAAGGCACCGCTTTCCACGTGGGGCAAACTTGTGGGCTCCATGTGTGCTATTGCTGGTGTCCTAACTCTTGCACTTCCGGTTCCGGTCATAGTGTCCAACTTCAGCTTTTTCTACAATCAAGATCGGGACAGACGCGAGGGTGGAAGAGAGCAGGAGACCACACCGACGGTCACTGTATTTACCGAGCCCCGAACATCACTCGAGTGAGTTCCGACGAGCGGACGATCGGGACAGACTCAAGGGGGAAAAGAGCAGGAGACCACACCGACAGTCATTGTATTCACCGAGCCCCGAACATCACTCAAGTGAGTTTCGACAACCAGACTCGTCAATCCAGTCAAACCAGTCAGACAGAAAAGGGGAAACCAACAAAGTGAGCTGTATAATAATCTCTGTAACATGACATAACTTGATTAGGTAGTTCACTAGTTATCCATCTCTTTTAGACTATTTTGGAACCACACGTTAACTCGAATCCTGAAGGAAGACAAAAAAAAACATTCTTAGTGAGCGTGTAAAATACATCCAAGAAAAAATGACTAAGAATTATCCATCAAGAGAACTTGGAGACAGTTCGAGTTAGGGGAGCGCTCGGTTATTCAAGTTCGAGTTGGCGCGAAGCTCGAGTTATTCAAGTTCGAGTTAGCGCGGAGTTCGAGTTAGCGCGGAGTTCGAGTTAGCAAACATTTATGCACGATTAGGTGTTGCCAAAATAAAATACAAGGTAATAAGCCTCAAGGGAAAAAAGCAAATTTTATCAGAAAATGTCCGAAGCGTTGGCATATTTTGGGTATCTTTTTTTGTTTTCATTCTCCTGATCTATACATATGCGCATCCGAGTCACGTATTAGGAACTACAAGTGTAGCTCCTCGCTGAAATATTTCTCTTTCACAAGTTCTTGTAATGATGACTATTACATCTTTTCTAACACAACATCAATGGCAAAATCTGCCTTTTCCCGGAACACCCCACAGCTATAATTAATGCTGTTTCGTTCCGGAACTTTTAAGTAGACACGAAACTGCCCGTCTTTTAATGGCACTACATCTTTTGAAGAGGTAAAATTGTCAGTCTTATAAAAAACCTCCTCACCTTTTAAACACAAACAAAAAGTTTATAAAAAAGTAGTTTTTGAAAGCAAAAACGTTTTTGAGAGAGATATGAATTAACCAAGACCCAAAAACGGATGGAAAATGCTACAATAAGGCAGGCTTCGTTCGTCTTGAGAGGAAGTACTTTATCGTGAACATCATTTGGAAATTTTAACACCTCTCACTTTTTAACAGAAATAGATTACTGATTTCATATTGTTAATCTATTTGCGCGCCTTTTTATATTACGGGCTCCATAAGTCCTTTTGAGGAATAAAAAATATACGATTCCTTGGCGCTCTCGCTTCCGTTTCCTATTCACGGGAAGACGAATTTTAAAATAGTACCATATTTTTAAGAGTCAAATCTGAAAATGTGAGTCATTTAGTATAATTTCTGCGAAAATTATTGCGAGAAAAACAATAATCGATATGAAACGTAGATGAAAAGCTTTTTTACCGCGACTTACAAATGAATTACTTCCGTGGTAATTTGAAATAAAAACAGCCCTATAATTGAAACAGCTGAATAGGAAAAACTATATTGTGTATGCAAACCAAGTCTTAAGCTCTGTGTCAAATCGTCTGTTTAAGTAAAAAAGGCAGACATTGTTCAACAAAAAGTAAGCTTCAAGCGATTAAAAGCGCAGACGGAACCGTTTAAGAATAGAATATGCTAAAACAATTGAGCCCTGTGGTAATATCGAGATAAATGGAAATGGTTTGTTGTATACATTTGTAGGCTTCGCCGTAATTCTGTTTCGTGTATACGATGTTTTTAAGAGAAAAATGTCATGTACACTAGCGAGACGACAACTAGTATAGCGACAATAGCGACAAAAGCAAAAAGTGAAAATAAATGTGGTCTTGGTTTGAGCACGTCACTTCTGGGTCCATGCTAGATTGCTTCTGCTCACGTTCAAGTTTAATCGACAGTCACATTGATTGACAGTCACGTTGATTGACAGTCGCGCTGATTGACAGTCACGTTGGATGACAGTCGCTTTGATTGACAGTAGAGTGCGACCACGAGGTTGTTGTGTTTTCAGTAAGGACTTTAAAGCCCTGTGCAAACTGCGCCAGCACCTGCCAGCATTACTGGCGAATTCTTGCTCGACTGACCACAAGACAAAGGAAATGTCAGAAAGTCCATTTCCCATTTTGACATTTCCCTTGTACTATAGTCAGTCAAGCGAAAATTCGCCAGCAATGTTGGCAGGTGCCGGCGCAGTTTGCACGGGGCTAAAGATGCGAAAACGGCTACAGTGACCGAGAAAACACTTAAACGCTTGGCGACAAATTCCAGAATAGTTTCAAGGGAATAACTTAGACTTTATATTCAGTAACAAACAAAATTAACCGCAAACTTCATTCCTACATTAGCAAACGGAGAAAGGCGAACTTATACTCAAACCGACCACGTACTCGTCAGACCGTAAAACTTGGAATTTCACGTCGTGTTTCGGCGGAGAACGGTTGGAAATCCATCAGACAGAATGCATTTTTACGGGTAGCCTTTCAATTTTCAAATACATTCCGTTGTTTTCTATTGTCGCCGTACTCGTAACCTACTCGTATCTTAAAGTTCCAGAGAAAGTTCTCTGTAGTTTTCTTTCCTAACCAGTGTATTGTTGTTTGTGTAAAGTCGTGCCCCGTGGTTCCCCATTTGCTCCTTCGAGCCGGAAATTAGATACGGGGTGTTTTTCCTATATTTTTCTCTCCGGGCCAACATATTTTTGTGTGCAAAGACCCCCACCCCTGACATTTGGTCCTGCGAGCCGGATATTAGAGGCAGAGTGTTTTTTCTATAGCTTTCTACCTGAACCAGCGTATTTTTGTGTGCGTAAAGACGCGCCATGTGACAGAAAGTCATTGGTTATTCTTCTAGATTTGTTTCTTATTTTGATTTTGTCACAAGCTTTGAAACACTTGAATAAAAAAGGATTATATAATCAATGATAATTTGATATACTCATTTGTTAATGTGATCACGAGAAAAATGGCGCCACTAAAAGCTATGTTGAAAAACGAAAATATTGTCAAATTAAAAATTGTTGAGGTAGAACCGGAGGCAAAAAAGGAATAAGGTGCAGCCTGGCTTTTGCGAGTGAGCGAATTCACATTACACAGATTAAAGCTCTCGGAGCAGAGGCGAGAACAAACAAACTCAACTCACGCTGGGACCGGGAATCAAATCCGGAACCCAGTAGTGAGAATCAGAGGCCGTACAGAGCGACAGACTACCAACAGCGCCATCAAGGAGAAGATCATACACGCACTGAAACTCGTGAAAGTCTAAGAAATATGCTTTTCAGCAAAAAAGTAATTAAAAACTCTTTATTCTCGTCCCTGCCGTCTTGTACAGATTCTGAAAGGGTTTCCTGCGGTTTGTAATATAAGAGCTATGACGTCACAGGAATCATTGCTAGCCCCAGCCTCTTTTACCTCACGATCGCCAGGAACTAATCTGGTGTTATCTATTCATTATAAAATGCAAATCCCATCATTCACTTTTCTATCAATAAAACAGTCAAAGTAATCCTTGCATAGAACTTTATTTCCTACTGATATTTTAAAAGCTAAATAGAATCTTAAATTAATACTAAGTATATGTTTGAATAACAGTAAAATGTGAGCTAAATAAATAAACTTGTACTTTGATTATTATCGTTTGGGTTATGCTACTTGTAATATTATTTGCAAATTGTGAAACGAGTGGAGGCCTGGTTTCTAGAGGCTTAAAAGAGAGGGCGGAGTTAGAATAGCGGGACGAACAAATGTCTCGATGTCTGTCCAGTCAGTCAAGATCATATTTCATACCGACAAGCTCTCGAGGCCAGTCCTGACTAATTTTGTAGATTATAGAATGATTCTTGCTTTTCTTGGTAAGAACTTCAGATGAATAATCCCTTAACGAGTCAAATGCAAACACAGCGAGAGCTTTCACATACTACGTGACTTGTGTGACAGTTAAAGTACGTGCGTGACGTCTTACACTACATAGATGCCACTCCTACAATGTGTACCATGATCACGGAAAGCTGTTACGCCTGACGGGCGTGACCTAGGTGTCACACACTTCGTAGATGCTACTCCTACAATAACATGATCACGGGAAGCTGTTACGCGTGACACGGGTGACCACGGTGTCACATACTCCACACGTCATGCTCTTCAGCGCGCACTCTATACACGCTTCCGTGTGCAAACAGGGTAAGTAAGTAGAGTTCTTCCACCGCTTCTCGCACACTTTACAACACATCGCGCTTTTCAGCGTCTGCTTTTGCTTTTTAACTGAGTACATCTCCCTTAACTCACTTGCAGTTCTTGAAAACTCCTGTAAGCCCGAGAACACGTTCTTGTTCGATTCCGACTGTTCCGAGTTGGCGGAAAGCGACAGGTCTTGCTTCGGGTTCATGCAGGAGACTGTCGAGAAGAAGCCATTGAATGTCTGATTGGTCATGAGCCGGTCACGTGTTAAGTACCCGCTCGCCAGGCGCATGCGCGTCGCCTCGAGGAGCCGGTTCTTTGCGGTCAGCGGCGTGGAGGGCGAGCTGAACTGGAAAACTTGTCCAAGCGCTCGCGGGGTTTTTGGTAAGGCAGGCGGCAGAGATGGTCTTAATTCGCTCTGTAATTGAGCAGCTTTCTGCTCCGCGATGGCCCGCCAGGCTAGCTCGTAAACTTCGTTTTCTGTCCTCTCCACGTCAAACACATACCGAGGGTTGGCCGGGGAGGCCTTGGGCGACTGTATCAGGTTAGAGAGGCTGTCGAGGCGGCTTCGCTTCCTCGTGGCATGTAGGACCCAGTCTCCAACGCTATCTAGGTAAAAGAACGAGTACATCTCGACAGTCGCATGATAGATATTTCTTGCGCTCTCATTGGTGGGGAGCTTGAACGTCACTTTGTAGCCATGGAAACTCTCGCCGATCTCTAGAGTGTACTGCTTGCCCTTCAGCGACGCGCAGAATGCGTCAGAGAACAGATGTCTGCGGAAAGAAATAATCATCATATTTCATAGAAAACATGTAAATCGCGCACAGTGATTGGCCCAGAAAAGTTTACTGGGGCTTTCAATATTCTGCGAACTCTCCCGTCGATTTTCAACAGTTAACTTGACTTCCGTCACTCAAAATCCTTCACATGTTTTACATTTACACTTATTGATTAAATCCACAAAGACGTGGCCATCTCCCGCCTTCATTACAATGGGAATTTTACAAAGGATCAATGCAAGACAGTGACGTCTGAGGGTATGACATACTCATCTATCATTATAACGCCAAGTTCATCCACTCTGACCTCATCTCAATACGCCACCATTACCACCTCCCCTATTGTCACCCCATTAATATACACTCTGACCCCACTCGACACACCGCCACACACCCCTCCCATAATTACTCGTCTTTCTTTGCCATTCCGTGTCCATACATCCTGACCCCATCTATCACATCCCCCACATCACCCCCCCATACTTACTCATCTATCGTCGCCATTCCTTGTGCATACATCCTGACCCTACTCGACACACCGCAACTACCACACCCCCAATACCATACTTACTTGTCTATAGTCGCCATTCCGTTTCCATACATCCTGACCCTGTCTCGACACACCGCCATTATCACACCCCCCATACCATATTACTTACTCGTCTATCATCGCCATTCCTTGTCCATACATCCTGACCCCGTCTCGACACACCGCCACTACCACCTCCTCACCGATGCTGCTGATGGCGGGAAAGGTCGCGGCGCCGTGTAATGGTGATTCCTCTACGAGCTGCATCAAGAGACGCTCCGCCTCACGCGAGGACACCCCTAGGAGGGAACCAACACAAAAAAGTGGACCTTACTTTTCCGGGAGTGCGGTGGTGGGGGGGGGGGAAGGGGGGGGAAGGGGAGGGGGTGGGGATAGTGAGTTCTCTGACCACCCCCGAAAAAAAAAGGATTTCTTAATGCATTTGCAGTATCTCTATGGGACGTTAATTGTCGGATTTGACTACATACTAGAGTGATCTAGCTTATGCTTTATAGTTTTGTCTACAAAAAGCACGTCTATTTAGAACCGAAAGTGTACCTTCGGCCGTTGTGGGGGGTGCGTTCGCGCCCCCTGCACCCCTCCCCTCCCCCCTTGGTACAGGCTTAAACAGGTAATTATAGCTCGGACAACAGACACAACCATCAACCAATTGAATTATTTTCTTTAACAAATATAATATTGTGATCCTAAAATAAAGTGACATGAGAAATGAGTGTCGCGAAAATGAGATGATGGGAAATTTTGGAGTTGGAGTGGCAAGGATGAAAGCATAAGCGCCGTTTATGTGTTTTGATGCATTGAAAAAGGCGTGTCCTTTTTAAAACGAAAGAAAACACTGCAAGATATATCGACAAAATTATATAAAACAAACTTTTTTTACTGCGTTTTAAGCATAATCGAAAATTTCACAATAGCTTCTCAAATGAGCAAATGGAAATGAGTGTTTTGGATGACAAAATGGCGGGTGACTGTATTAAAATGATCATGGTGGTTTTGTGACTTTACAAACGCGCCTGCGATGCAGTCTCACCTTTCATCAGCGCATCCTCCATGCGCAGTCTTTCCAGGGCTCTGGCGTCATTCGCCTGTGCCCACGTGTTCAGCACGTGCTGCTTGGATGACGTCAGAGCATTCTCGCCATACTCACAGCGCAGCAGTAAAGCCATGACACGTGGTGTGTTAGGTATAGTCTCGTGGTACTTCCCCTCTGCGAGGTGGGACTTTACATTCAGCAAAAATTGCCTCCTGGGGAGGGAACATGTGACTAAATACGGAAATTCTCCTTACAATATGAATTAATTCACCTTCCTCCCACCTTCCCACAGCTCTTTGCGACGCGCGAATGAAATCGAAGTCAGGCGTCATGCTTGTAAACAAAGGCAACGTTTGTTTTTATCCTCGGTGCTGGGACGAGAAAGAGGAAAGCCGCCGCCTCCGGAATTGCACCAAACTCAAGCCCCGTTAAATCTTCAAGGAACGCCAATGCAAGCGTGAAGAAATACCCCAAAAGTTTGTCTATTATTGAAATGGTGCGTTTGGGGACAGCCATCAATGACAAACTAGAACAAATACATGAATTTGATATCAACGAAATGAAATACTGCAGTCGTCCACGGGAGGTGGACTTCAGTATCGAAAAGGAGCCGTTTGCGAGTGGCGGGTTTCGGCTCGCCTTTAAAGCCAAGTCCCACGACAAAGGCTTCGCTGGAAAGACGTGGGTTGTCAAAAAATTCCTCTCTAAAACCTTGGAGGACGTGCAAAAGTTGAATCTGACAGCTGAACAGCACACGCGGCAAGTTGTGCAAATGCATATGCTTGCTAAAAACATCGCTGAAAAGCTGCGCGATGAACTAGTCAAGGGAGACTGCCTTGAAGAGTATTGCAAGACTTTGTCTTACAATACCGTATACATGGGGCGGATGACAAATGAGCTTGGACAGCACAAGTGGGTAACCATAGAGGAGTATGTGAAGGGAGACTTTGTCAAGTACATTACCAATGACGGAACGAGCTGCGATTCAGAGGATGGAGACATGGAGATCGAGCAGAAGTGTGCAAGCCTGGCCCACTTTTCTATTGAACATTCTCTGGGGTTGCTATTGATAGTAGACCTGCAGGGGAGTGGTCACACGCTGTACGATCCAGAGATTGCCTCACGAGATCACACAAAAGACGGTAAATTTTTGTTTGCCGCTGGAAATCTATCGCAGACTGTCATGATAACTTCCTAGCTCAGCATCGAGAGTGTAACATGTACTGCAAGTTACTCGGGCTAAAAAATTTGAGAAAGGAAAAAGACTAAGACAATCAATAATACCGAGAGTAAAACATTCATAATTGATTTTTGCACAATTGTACAAAATTATTGTAACATGTTTTGCAAGTTAATCGTGCTTAATAAATTTAATTTGAGAAAGGAAAAAACCAAGACAATCATAATAATTCCAAGAGTAAGCATTCATAATTGATTTTTGCGCTTGGTAATAATATTAATCGTTACAGAAGATGACAAATGTTATATATTTTTTACTGTTTTTTTGTATAACACATAAAAAATCGATGCGTTAAAATATATGCCTTATTTGTTCGAATTAAATCTTGAATCGATGCTGAGAATATAGAACAAATATAGGATAGAGTTGATTCGAGGAAAACGCTAGCCCCCCCCCCCACACACACACACACACACACACGCACACCCTACTAAAACGGATAAAGATAAAGCTGAAGTGTAGTGACTCCTCATCATTTTGATTGGCATATATTTTATTTAAATGTTGAAGTTTTGTTTTAGAAAAAGATATGCTTCCTTGCAATCCTTTGCCTTTATATCATCAACATCTGGGATAAGGCTCTCACAATTGTGCCTAAATTCTGACTTTTCAGCAGCTTCTTGAAGTTGCTCCTCTGATATCTTGAACCCTGTAGAATTTATCTATATATAATTACAGTCATTCTCTAAAGAAAAAGAAAATAAACAAAAAAGAAAAAGAAAATAAACAAAAGAGCTTACCGCACTGTTCTAGCTCCTCTGGAAAACTGTATATGTGATTGGGAACACCAGCAGGCAACGCTGTTTCTTTTTGGTGTCTTATTCTATGGCTGTTCCAGATACTGTCTTTAAAGACATCAACTTCTTTTTGGAAAAGAGGCATTATTATGTATGAAAGAAGAATTCTGCAATAAATCAAATAATACAAACCGTGTGAGTAAAGAAATTTAACAAAAGATTAGTTGGGGGGAAGGGGCAAATACAACTCTTATTATATTTACTGTCTTCTAATGGAAATACCAGAGGTTGGAGAGGTCAAATCTCAACCATTTTTTTTTTTGGGTGAGGATATGAAATATTTTTGAAATTGCAAAATAACAGCCTATGCTGACTGGGGTAAAAGAAGTTCATACAGTGGCATCAGTCTTCTGTCCTTGGAAGAAATCATTCTGGGAAAAGATCCAATAGACAACTACATAATATCAACTAAAAGAAGTAAAAGAAGTTCATACAGTGGCATCAGTCTCCTGTCCTTGGAAGAAATCATTCTGGAAAAAGATCCAATAGACAACTACATAATATCAACTAAAAGAAGTAAAAGAAGTTCATACAGTGGTATCAGTCTTCTGTCTTTGGAAGAAATCATTCTGGAAAAAGATCCAATAGACAACTACATAATATCAACTAAAAGAAGTAATAGAAGTTCATACAGTGGTATCAGTCTTCTGTCTTTGGAAGAAATCATTCTGGAAAAAGATCCAATAGACAACTACATAATATCAACTAAAAGAACTAAAAGAAGTTCATACAGTGGTATCAGTCTTCTGTCCTTGGAAGAAATCATTCTGGAAAAAGATCCAATAGACAACTACATAATATCAACTAAAAGAACTAAAAGAAGTTCATACAGTGGTATCAGTCTTCTGTCCTTGGAAGAAATCATTCTGGAAAAAGATCCAATAGACAACTACATAATATCAACTAAAAGAAGTAAAAGAAGTTCATACAGTGGCATCAGTCTCCTGTCCTTGGGAGAAACATTCTGGAAAAAGATCCAATAGACAACTACATAATATCAACTAAAAGAACTAAAAGAAGTTCATACAGTGGTATCAGTCTCCTGTCCTTGGGAGAAATCATTCTGGAAAAAGATCCAATAGACAACTACATAATATCAACTAAAAGAACTAAAAGAAGTTCATACAGTGGCATCAGTCTCCTGTCCTTGGGAGAAATCATTCTGGAAAAAGATCCAATAGACAACTACATAATATCAACTAAAAGAACTAAAAGAAGTTCATACAGTGGTATCAGTCTCCTGTCCTTGGGAGAAATCATTCTGGAAAAAGATCCAATAGACAACTACATAATATCAACTAAAAGAACTAAAAGAAGTTCATACAGTGGTATCAGTCTCCTGTCCTTGGGAGAAATCATTCTGGAAAAAGATCCAATAGACAACTACATAATATCAACTAAAAGAACTAAAAGAAGTTCATACAGTGGCATCAGTCTCCTGTCCTTGGGAGAAACATTCTGGAAAAAGATCCAATAGACAACTACATAATATCAACTAAAAGAAGTAAAAGAAGTTCATACAGTGGTATCAGTCTTCTGTCCTTGGAAGAAATCATTCTGGGAAAAGATCCAATAGACAACTACATAATATCAACTAAAAGAAGTAAAAGAAGTTCATACAGTGGCATCAGTCTTCTGTCCTTAGAAGAAATCATTCTGGGAAAAGATCCAATAGACAACTACATAATATCAACTAAAAGAAGTAAAAGAATTTCATACAGTGGTATCAGTCTCCTGTCCTTGGAAGAAATCTTTCTGGGAAAAGATCCAATAGACAACTACATAATATCAACTACTTGACTGTATGGACTGTAAATACTTGAAAGGATAACTTATGATTGCCCCGTAATTAATTAACGTTCATGTCAATTACCACCAGCTGTACCTATCAGTATCATTATGCGGATCATAGTATCTTTGCCCCTTCAGCCAGCTTAGGTATTCCTTGAAATATTTTTCTAGGCGCTCATGGAGCTCTCTCCACCATCTTACAATCTATAGTATATTGAGGGAATAAAATCATATTCACTTCCAAAGCTTTACCAATTGCAAATAATATCGCCCTCAATTAGCAAAAGCTTAAAAACAAATTATATGTCCTGTGGGAAAGATTCTGCCTCATGTAGACCAAAATAATGTAAATAAATGAAATCAGAATATGTTACCTGATTGGATGTTGATGGACCATAGATGACAGAGTCAATGGGATCGTCAAGATCACTATGATGGCGCCTGAGGAAGGCATGCATGGTAGCCCTGACTCCCGTTTTGGTACCTTTGTCCATGCGCAAATAGGCTGGGATACACATGGTTTCGTAAATATGTTCTAAATACCACCTTCCGAAGCAGTTTTCTGCTACATGTATATAAGCACCCATAAACAGCCAGGGGAAAAGTGTTGTTTTGATAACCCATGAGTTTATCATGACCATCAACAGAGTGCACGAAATCGGTACCCTTGGTGGTGAATACCCCTTTGGTTTTTTCTTCTTCTGAACAACGGAACGATTTTGAAGACCTTCTGGGTCTAACTCTAACATTACGTCATGTACTAAATCCCTCGTGACGTTTAAATCATGCTGCTGTCTTATCTTCTTATGCATGGCGCGATAACCAAGCAGTTTCCCTGGCCCGTCCAGTTCTTCTTTTACTGCATCCTTTACTTCTTCAAGGGTCACGGTAGTGTCGGTATAATAAATACTGAAGTGACGAAGCCGGCGATCCAGGGAGCGAATACTCCATGTGTAATGAGGATAATCCCTCTGCATATAACTCAATATCTCGTTTCTTTTCAAAAGTTGATTAACATATTTCTTTAGATCATCTTTGAGGTGTGTATCTTCCTTCCACGAATCGTTACGAAAGTATCCTCCACTGGACGCCATGTTTAGACATACTTCGCCTATCCGACATCATCGGGCGGTCTTCAACCGACACTTGCCGATTGTGCCTGTTGACAGACACAACCCACTTCATAATTCGAGACCCGCGCCCCCAACACCGCAAGTCAGCTAACTTCCCTTACAAAACAAACACACGTGAGGGGTTTTCGTTGTCGTGCTCCCTTGCAATGTTTCTCTAGGGACAAAAACAAGGCCCAATGGGACAGATCTCTAAGAAAGGGGTCTCTCGAATAAGTGTTTAGAAGAATATAGTCTGTACTCCTCGCTTTTTATTATGCTTAGGGCCGATGTGCACCATGGGATACTATGGCAGCGATAGGCCGACGAGATTTTACAATCATTTTGCTTTGACATTGATTTCGTTTTCAAATTGTTTTTGTTTTACAATCTAGTTTGTTTTAATTTTGATTTCGCTTTCAAATTGTTTTTGTTTACAATTAAGTTTGCTTTTTGATTTGATTTCACTTTCAGAATACTTTGTTTAACAATTCATTTTGGTTTTAACTTTGATTTCGCTTTGAAATTGTTTTGGTTTTACAATTAAGTTTGCATTTAACATCGATTTCGCTTTTGAATTATTTTTGTTTTACAATTTATTTTGCTTTTGAATAAAAAAAAATGTGATTTTTCCTCCAAGAAAATAAAGAAATCGAACGAAATTGAAGGCTTGTAAAACCACGAAGATGCTTTTACGGATTGCAAAGCATTCTGGGAGATCCAGGGAAAAATTCACGAGGGGAGGGCCAGTCATCACCCCCAGTCCTCTCCCCAAAGTATTTTCACCCCGAAGCCAAACAAATCAATTCCAGGTCATACAGACCCAGAATAGCAGTGTAAACAATTTTAGAATCAATTTGGTTTCAGAAAAGACAGCATTTAGGAGAGCTGTGGTGATTCATTAGAAAATTATTTTCTCATCCAGGCAAAGCCAAACAAGAAAAATCATCATGAATCCACCTTTGCTTGCAAATATCCATAAGCAAAGCACTCAATTATGCCCCAATAGACTTCATGATGTCCTGAGACACTCTCCTAATATGCTCATAGCTGTATTTCTGATGAAAAATACAAGCAACCATCAACTTGTGCTGGCTTCAGCACAACGACGAGGGATTAAAAGTGGGGACCGCAAAGCACTGTTGGAAAGCTTGGATACCGCTGACTAGGTGCAGCTGTGTTTGATCTTGACGGGCTGTATAGAACTCAGAATAGGGGGGGAAGGGAGGTATCTGTCTTCAGTCTGTTTTTTTTTTTGTAAATTCAGCTAAAAATAGCCAGGAGTCAATGGGTTAAACACCACTTACCTAGTTTCCTCCAGCAGCAACTGGCTGTAGTTTACGAAGTATTTCACTCTGAGCTCCAACGCTGACCCTAATACACCCGGGCTCAGCTGTTCACGGAGTGAGTTGCGCAGGTTTATCCAACGCGCATCCCCAGCTTGAACATACCGCAGACCAAAATAGTCGACCTCGGCACTTAAATCATGCTTGCGACACACCTGCATAAACGAACAGAGATAGTCGTACTTTTTCATAAGCCTCCCTACAACGCTGGGTCCAAAGAACAAATACATATAAGAAAAAATCTGCACGCCAGTTACCATGAGAAAATTCTGCTTAAAATTGAAAAGCCCCCCTCTTGGGTTTAAAGCTCATATAAAACTTTGCTTAACCTTAGAAGAATTTTCTATTTAATCAATCTACACAAAACAATTCCAGCACAGATTGATTTCCACCTGAATATTCCGTACTTTGTATTATACTTTGTTTGTTATCCAGAGTTTAATATCTCCGTATCCAGATAATCCCTTGCATCCTTACTGAAAACTTCATCTTTGTATTAGCATCTTATTCTCTCTCAAAATCTAAACCAAAATAAATAGTCTAGCATCGTGCAGTGAAAGCTTAGACTACATACGATTCATGCGTTCACTAGTCCAGACTTGGGACTCTGCGATCGGCATTCTGGCGAGCCAGAGCGTTGAGCGCAAAGAGAGTCCCAGGTCTGGACTAAAACTCTCACCTCCTCCAAAAGACAGCGTCCTGTTGCGTTTTTCGAGAGAGAAACGGACACCATGATTCCATCTGGAGCTTGTGGAAAATGCACCCTGCACAACATCTTGATACGAATCAAGGTTCGCGAAAAACAAAGAAGATAGATATCTCTATCCTGGTTTAGCTTGTGCTTTTGAGTTATCAGTTATCGGAATGAGTAACTTTGTAGTGTTCCCCAGAGATCAAGGAAAGCAAACATTACATTTCGCGGGAAACGACGTACGCACGTGAGGCGGAACATTTTCCACATGCCAAAAGCATGACGTAAGATCTACGCATTCAAAAAGGCAGAGAAAACAACATAGTATTATTGACCCAAACAGCACAAAAAGAACACATCAATCACCATCCAAAATAGTTTGCCTCGGTTCACCACACAAGCAAAAAAAATATTATTTTTCTTTAAAGTATTTTATATAGCGCTTAGAGTAAAAGCGCTTCAAATTTAAAATCCTAATACGCATTAAGAATGGCCCATCCAGGAGCTGAGGAGCACAAGCTTCTAGTAAGCCGAGAAACAGAAAGACATTATCCATGTCTCGACCGGGAGCCGTACCAGTACTGAAGTTCAGTAAACTGGTAAAGGTGAGATGCCCCATACTCTAACAAGCCTACTGGGCCACCTGTGGTTAGATGCCCCATACTCTAACAATCCTACTGGGCAACCTGTGGTGAGATGCCCCATACGCTAACAAGCCTACTGGGCCACCTGTGGTGAGATGCCCCATACGCTAACAAGCCTACTGGGCCACCTGTGGCGAGATGCCCCATACGCTAACAAGCATACTGGGCCACCTGTGGCTATCGGTGTATGGGTGGGTGGGGAGGGATTTATCGAGCCTTTCTGGGTTGTATTTCTGTGTGTGTATGTGTTAGGGGAAAGTAAAAATAATACATTTAATTATCAAAGAGACAAGATACGACCTTGATCTAACCATTCATCATTCGTAACACGCATTACGTAAATTTATTAACATATCGTACTTTATCATTTAGGGTGCTACAGGGTGTAATACCATTATTCCCTAATGCAGACGTCAGTATCCCCAAACTAGCATCGATCGACATCCGAGGTTAATTTTAAAACATGACGTCATAACCCGATAACGTAGGACCGTCCACCGGGATTGTGTATGGGGACTGGAGCGGGCCTGGAGACGCTCCACTCATACCAGACCTTTTTACCAGTACACTTGCGCCACATGTGCAACGCAACGGTCTTGCCCCCTTCCACGTACAAGGGGTCCTGAGAGGGGAGAGGAGGGGATTAGATAATCGCGTATAACGAATGTCATCAGTGATTGCGTGTCACGTCAAACGGGTCCTGAGGGGGAAGGAGGGGGATTAGATAATCGCGTGAAACGACTTTCATCAGTGAATGCGTGACGTGTCAAGTAAGATGAAAGGTCAGGTGAAAAGAATGTAGTGTTCTTCTAACAAATAACGGGTGACGATAACCATTATTTATTCCATATAATAAATCCAGTTTAACTAGTTGTTACTTGTATTGGGAAATCGAATGGAAACCAGTTTGACTGGTTATTACATGTATTGGGAAGTCGAATGGAAACCAGTTTGACTGGCTATTACCTGTATTGGGAAGTAGAATGGAAACCAGCTGAACATTCCCGGTGAATGGGTGTCTGGGTGAATGCCTACGGAGAATACCAGATATACATGTGATCATAACAAAGATGATATGAAATCCTATGCAAAGATGCCATGTCATGTTTAATGAGCCGTTTTCCAGATGATGGAATTTTAGCGTGAAAGCGAGGACCTTGTTAAGTCGGATTTTGTTTACAGCCTCCTAACAACTTTTTTTACTAAATTTCTGCATCTCAAACCTCGATATTTAAGCTTTATCGAAGAAGAAATAAACAAATGTAAGACGGCTGTATGTGTGTTACCATATAAGGTAATACGAGTGTCTCCTTTATTTGGATAGAGTAGTTTTCAAAATCCCGTGCAACAAAATGTAATTGTTAAAGTGTAATAGTCAAGCCAGAACAAAAGAGAACAAAGACATTACAGTGTATTAGTACTAAATAAACTAAATAGTATTTCACGGGTTTTTGAAAACCACACTATTGCCATATAAGGTAATACATGTAACTAACTTATTTTTAGTATTACCATATAAGGTGATACGAGTGACTTCTTTATATTGATTATACCATATAAGGTAATACATAACTTACTTATTTTTGGTATTACCATATAAGGTAATACGAGTGACTTCTTTATATTGATATTGCCATATAAGGTAATACATGTAACTTACTTATTTTTGGTATTACCATATAAGGTAATACGAGTGACTTCTTTATATTGATATTGCCATACAAGGTTATACATGTAACTTACTTATTTTAGTATTGCCATATAAGGTAATACATGTAACTTACTTATTTTAGTATTGCCTGTAAGGTGATACATGTAACTTACTTATTTTAGTATTGCCATATAAGGTAGCGTCAAAGTAACCACCAAAGCCATGCAGCATGGCGCTTGCCTTGACCGAGAATTCCAGAGAGATAAAACGAGAATTATCAATTTTCCCTGAAAGAAACAACAAATATATTAGAATTTGAAGCACATAACATTATCTCAATTTTATTTGTACGGTAACCAAAAAGAAACGTATTGAGGGAACAACTTGAGTCTCTGCTTGTTTGTTATTGTTCACAATAAGGAATATGATAAACAATGGAATTGTACTATAAGAGTTCAAAAAGGGCGTTCAATTGAAAGAAATTTTATTAATCATCATTAAATTTTTACCCGCTTAAAACAAACGGTGCAACAAAAGAGATTTTTCAGACATGCGTACGCAATTTCTCGCCCTTATCCAACACAAGCAGTCTGTAGAGAATAGAAAAAATGCCCATGTGTGAGACTTATCAAAGACTTCGAAATGTTTGTTCGTAATATTTGTATCAAAATAAGAAGAGTGGAAGCGTAAAATAATAAACTAAAGTTGAGTCAACTACAATATTTACCTCTGTTGGGATGGTAAAACGTGAAGCAGGGTTGCGGCTTGGCAAGTTCGAATATGTTGTGAAGACGCACCACATACGGGGTTTCAAAGGGCTGAGAAGAAGAACATCACTTCACTACCAGGACATAACTACCACGGGCTTTTGATGCCTTCAATCTAGACTCAAAGCATTTTATCAGTGGTTCCTTGAAACCCAGAGTGTTCAGGCCGGTGCAGTAGCGAATATGTTAACATTCATTATCATCTCATTATCATGAGAAATAAACTTAATCTGACAGCCCATTGTGCATTATAGAAAATACCAAGTTATGGAAAGCATCCTTTGCGATTGGTTGATTTATGCTAACACTACTGTACAGTAAAAAAGGACAAAAAGCTTAAATCTGGCTCAGATCTGGGAGTCAATTTCATTGAGTGAAAAATTATGAGAATTACTAGTTTGCTAACAACTGAGTCAACTTAACCGATTAATGAAGCACCACTTCATTCCATGGCAGGCTACCTACCGCTTGTGGCCCTTTGCTGTCGGTCTTGGATCCTTGAGAGACTTCTTGATGAAGTTTGGGTGAGCAGAGTGGTGATAAGTAAGACGTGTAATCACAGGGTATACTTATACCACCATCTAAAGGGAAAGAATCTCAAGTAAGTTTAGGGTGCCACATAACAGAACGGTAATATGGTATGATCATTAATCAGTGGTATGTTGATACAATAATTCGACTGGACAGTGACTAGAGTGACAAGAAATTGACTAGAGTTAAATGGGCGTCTAGAATTACTCAAGGCTAAAATTATGCATGCATGTCGAGAACGTCTTGTATCTTTGAAATCGCAAGCATGTCTCGAATGTTGTGCATTTTAGGAGTTCAAAATCTATTTTCTGTTTATTAAAGCATAACAAAATCCTCATGGCAACTTAGATATTGTTATCCTGTATCCCAACCTTTGAGGAAATTCTGTGCACCATCCAGGCATTCAGGTGATAGTTCGTTGTCCCCAAAAGAGCCCAGCAACTCACTGACAAGAATATCAGCCTGGAAAAGAGACCATCTTTCAATTTTCCATCCATATGTTATTTGGGTCTACCGAATATTAGCATTTTTGGTTTTAAGTAGACTCCTCATCAACAATATAATAAAGTACCAATGTAAACGTCACTATTAGGATGAATTTTTTACTTGTGATTCGGGAATGAGAATAATTAGAATAGAGAAAGCACCTGTTCATTTATCCCGTGTTCCCATTCCGGAATGGAATAAAGGCCATTCCACCCATTCTGCTACCTGAAGCAGAATGACTCGAATGCCATTCTGAACATTCTTTTCCAACCATTCCCATTCCAGAGTGATAGGAAAAAAACGCACCATTAGTTGATGAAATAAACTTGATTGATTCATTGATTGGAAAATTCAGGCTCTATTGGAGACAGCTCCCCCCTCCCCCCCCCCCTCCCTCTCCAAGATCTGGCACTGACTAAGTTGGGCCACTTCATTATAATCACGTTATGTTTACTTTTCAGGGGCATTGAACATGCACAAGTTTGATAACCCTTCCATGACTGTAATACAATCCGAGTCATTTTGTGTCATGTGTCACTTTACCATTTCAGGGGTGCATGTTTCACGGATGTACTGTATGTCATGCCTGGTTAGTAGGGGGTGGGGAAGATACAAAAACATTGAGACAAATTCTGGGGTATACCATACCCCTTCTGGTCATTCGCTAATAATTTCTAAACATACCTGAGGGGG
Organism: Nematostella vectensis; assembly: GCF_932526225.1. Taxonomy (NCBI): domain Eukaryota; kingdom Metazoa; phylum Cnidaria; class Anthozoa; order Actiniaria; family Edwardsiidae; genus Nematostella; species Nematostella vectensis. The sequence continues at coordinate 3,052,404 of NC_064046.1, forward strand.
GGATGGGGGTGTCTCAAGTGCCCCACCCCTTGCTATGGCTCTACATACCCTGCATTACCTTTTCAGGAGCATCCCATTCACGCATGTCTGACGACACCACTGTCACTTTGTCGCCCCACTCTTCTGTCTTCAATGTTTCAAGTCTGAGAAAAACAAGTTACCTATTATTGTAAGTACGCAGTTCACTTATCTACGGTAGCAGCAAACTCCTTACGTGACTACAGCATTTGGGTTCTTCTCCACAGCATACAACCTTACTCTGCGACCAGCGTTTTCTGCTGCCGTCAGAGACGCCCTTACAAGTGGGCCACGTCCTGCACCAACTACCATGATGACTCTACAAGAAATGAAGAAACAGGATGTAGTTCAAATATCTATTGCACCCCTTTACCCCCTTTGGCACGATCAGTGAGCCACACCCATTGCCTAAAACCATTAGTGACATATGATTCAGGTTCATTAAAAAAATTACCAAAATGCAGTCCCCCAAACATCATAATAAATGACAGATTTGTTCCTTACTTATTCCCTCAGGCACTGATCTTCAAATTAAACAAAGCCCCCGAACTATAGCTTCTTTTATTTTCTAGTTGCCACTAATTATAACCAAGATGCTAAGGCTAGAGCCTGGCAAAAAGGGTTATCAGTTTGGCAATAACATAAAGTTTTATTTAGTCCTTAGTTTTGACTTACGTTACAATTGCATCTTTGCTTGCCTCAGGGACACGGTCAATCAGCGCTTCATAGATAGCCTAGGAAGAGGAATATCAAATTATACCAACCTAATATATTTTAAGGTATCTCGCTGTGTATGCCTGGGTAAGTGGGTAAAGTTAATATACTGAAAAATTGACAATACTAAACCAAGACTTGATTTAAAGATTGGCCACTAGATATTTGATTGAGTGGGCTGTATTTTTTTTGCTGAATGCTTGGCCAATATATGTTTTTGAATGACCCATTTTTCTACAAATGCTCTGCCATATTTCACTTTTGCTGTAAAAGGTGTCCTCATTTTTTTCATATTAGTGTACTCCCCCTCTCCTTATCAGGCAATCGAGTGGGTTACAGTTCAAGATTCTAGCCATAATTTACCTTTTGGTATTCTGCATACTTGACAGGATCCCGCTCAAATATCTCATACGTCTGAGACTCCAGATTATCTGACAGGGGCTGTGAACAAAGTTGATAGCAAACCAGGTTTTAACCCTAACCTATGCATAAGACGCTCTTGTATAAAAGATGCTAACAATCATGTGTAACTTGCATCTGAATTTTCAAGGCTCCTTAAAGAGCCTTGAAAGAAAATGAGATTTTAAACAAGTTTTAATAATTGCCAAAAAAATGAAATTTTACAAGAACTGTTTAGTATTTCTTTTTTTGTTATCTACCAATTGCAAAAAAAACACATGTTTGTGAATAAAATGCACCTTGATTGTAAAAGTTATTTAGGGGGAAAAAGTGCCTTGAATGGGTAAATATATCTCCACTAGGGGGTATTTTATCTTTCTCTATATCATATTCCATACCTGCAAGGGACACTGGAGGTAGTCTTCATAACCCTTAGCAAAGCGACCCAGTGGATCTAGTGGTGCCTGTGTCTGGTACAGGTGTTCCAAGTATTGATAGTAGAACTGAACTCCCTGAAAAAAGGAGATGATGGCTATTAGTTAGAAAACTTGCAAAGGTTAAAATTTAACCCTCTATAAACAAAGATGATTGTTATTGAGATGACAGCATTGAAGTAAAATGTAGTATGTTGAATGGACTGTAAGCCTTATTTGGCCTTGTGTGCAGCCATCATGGAGGTTAAGCAGTCCAGTTGTTGTGTTCAACGAACACAAAATGTTCTTTGGTAAACATTGCAATGAACATATTTTAGAGAGGCTCTTAGATTTTTTCACAGTCAATCTTCAGTTTTGGCATAGCCCCAGTATGGCATAATTTCTGATTGGGGATTGAGAATTTAAAATTCTACAAAATCATCATGTCCTCCCATGCCCAAACCCAAGTCAGTGAACATGAAAAAATACCTTTCCCTTGTGTTTACAGCAACCAGAGAGGATTAATTGGACGTTCAGCTGCAAAGATACAGAAAATAAAATAAAACACCAACAAATACTTACCAATAGTGATATGAATGCAACACATTTTGTAACGAAAAGCTAGTAAAAGTTTCTATGGGCTTTATTCAGGATTCGTGGTCGATTAGTGTGTGTTATTAATGCTCTGGCTATTTACAAACTGACCCCGGTGCACTACTGTGATATCCGCAGCACGTGGGAGGGCAGTGACTGATTGCAAAACAAAATATCACTAATAACAAATCACTAACTGAACATAACAATATTGTTACACATTTCGAAAATCTGTTGAAGTGCCTGTCAGTAGAAGGCTGAATGCACTCCAAAAGGAGTAAGAGGAAAAAGGGGGAGAGAAAAAAAAGGAATAGGACAGGCTGCAGTCTGGGAATTGAGGTGGAGGTGAAACTAAAGGTTGGTTCTCACTAAGATGCAAGCGGTCCAACACCAGTGAGAATCGGTCAAACACAAGCGCAAGAAAATCGAGCAGTAGCATTCTCTTGCACTTCCTCTTGCGCTTGCATTCCAGTGAGAATCGGAAATTATGTGCGCTGCGAGAGGAAGGAGTAGCCATTAATATGATATCAAAATGTAGGGTGATAGAATACCTTAAAGAGCTGTTTTAGGAACGCTTGATGAGATTTGGGCAGAACTGGAAATCCTATGAAAAAATGTCATGATGAGGACATTAATGTGAGCTAAAAATGCAAGTTCACTGGCATTAGAGATTGATTTCTCGAGAAATAACAATAATAATAACAATAACAATGTCATGCTTCAGTACCTTTTCTGTTAGTAAGAAACACGTCAGTTGGTAAGATGCATGCCTTAATTGGCTCTCCAATCCACCGCTCTAGCTCCACGTCAGGGGGCAGCTCAGCAGGTATCTCTAACGCTAAAATACCACCATGATCATGTTAGGAACTAAGAATGAAAACAAGGCTGAACAAGATGATGGTGGCTAACAATAGCATGTTTGCTAATTGGGGGGTCACATGAGGCATAAAAACACGACGTCAGATTATGAATGAACGAAAACAAAAAGCTCTAATTGTTGTGTTCGTGAAGAAGTCTTATTAAAGATGAAAATTTGGCAGAGCCAAATACCAGTTTTTGGTTGTAAAGAATTTACAACAGTTTTAAACATAAAGTACAAAAAACTCCAGTATAATGAAAAGATGATGAACATCCAATCGAAAGGTATTATTGGCCAAATGGATTGTATATTGCCAAGTTTAACATGCATCAAACCTGTTTGGATCAATTTGTATCTCAAAGTCATTTCATTGGCAAGAAGAAACAATTCTAATGATACTACTGCATCCAATTTTGTTTTGTTGGGCGGCATATCTTCGTTTTCAGTCTATGAGGAATAAAAGCCTACCGATGCCTGCCTTTCTGTTATTGCCGCAAACTGTCCTGAACAGATTCCACCTAGGGGTAAAGGACAACAATTTCTGGTGAACTCTCTTTCTACAGAAACCCTTTAGGATTGAAAGAGGGGTACATCCAGGGGCGGATCCAGGATTTCAAAATGGGGGGTGGATGATGGCCGGATAAGCGGCTTACAACTGATCCAGTGGCTCTTCTGTTCTTTGTAGGTCACTACATAGATCTCAAAATACTTCCCGCTGAATTGGATTTTTCGCTTCAGCAAAGTCAAGCAGGTGAAGGCATTTATTTTCTTCAAACAAGCATTTTTTACTCGAAAAGGGGGGTGGATATCCTCCCAATCGACCCCCCCTGTATCCGCCTTTGACATCTCTTCAGGAGTGTTCCTAAGGGGGGAGGCACAACAGGCCAATCCCCCCACCCCACCCTTGGCTGCCAAAAAGTATTTTATTTAAGAATCTTCAAATACTATTCATTTTCCATGCAATACCTATGTATGACTGCCAAGCCCCCCACAGCAATTCCTGTAAATGCACCTCTCTGTGGGCAGTATTACAATATATCCTGAATATAAAATTCCCCTTAAGGGTCTTGGCAACACAGTGCAATGCATATGACTATATCCTAAAATTACAAATATTTAACACACCACTGCCATGGGTCTTTTTCCAATTTTTCTTTCTCTGTCACCTCAGCCTAGAAATGTAGCATGCACAATTTGTTAACCAAAAGTAATGGTATGATGAGTAGTTAACATAATTTTCCTGTGTAGAAACTGCTTGGTTTATGGAATTTTCCATAATCTTTTTACTATAATTTTAGAGGAGTGGTAAGGTAGCCTTAGTTCTTAAACCACATGTTGCACATGCAAGTAATTAGCTTGAGATGGACATGGGCTATTTTAGACTCTTCACTAAAAAATAAAATCTGAAGTGTGTTTCGTGGTGAGACATAAATTGTACGTCGGCCCTTTGAGGCCCCTTTCTTTGCCAACCCAACCAAGAATCTCTTTCTTTTTGTATTTTATGAGAGTGATCAGCTTGATAAATTTATTTCTGTTAACTGCCGTAACTTGAAATATAGTTTCGACTAAACTACATAGAATCTACATAGATGCAGCATCTATTCATGTTTCCTTTCTCGTGTGCAGTGTCTATTTCGGTGTGCCACCTATTCAGGGATCTAACCAAATCAAATTACAGTAGGTCTCAAGCTATGTGTTACCATAGAATCCTCTTCATCAAACAAGCTTTTATCGCACATGTCCTCAGAGCATCGCATGGGCACCTTGATCCACAGCTAGAAAATAGAGAAAGAATTTTCATAAAAACAGGTCCTGCAGCGGGATCACTGTGTTCCTTGATATAGTGGCAAGGAAGATCAGCATATAAGGGGGTGCAGAAATACTGTTTTTGTACTAGTAGTACTATGTATCCATGCTATACCTGCTGCACATGAGAGTTGATCAGGATGTCATTGACGTAATGCGCCAAGTTGATAATGTTGTAGTTCCCCAGCTCCAACATGACTGACGGCAAGCCGAGATGGATGGCATAGTTCACCTCTTGCATCAAAGCCTGTTGTATGAAAAAGGAGCTAATCTCAAACATACAGTAATAATCACTACCGTAGCGGGCCTTGAAATACTTGGGGCAAAAAACAGAAGACATTAAGAAAACTGGGGGGGGGGGGGGGGGGGGGCAGCCAAGAACTTTCCTTATAAACCCTCCTCGTGAAACCCTTCTTATAAAACCTTCTGCATTAAAAACCACTAGGAGTCTACACCCCCTCCTTCGACCGATATATAGCATATAATCACAACTTTGATTGATACACATTTTACAAGTAAGGTCCCCATCACGTTTTGATATGCACTGAAGTATTTTTTTTATTTCTTTGCCTCCCTGGTAGGCTAACAAAGTTGGTGTATATCAGAAAGAATATTGCTAGCATAGTTATTAGGGATTACTTTAAAAAAAACTGCAATATGGTAACCATAGCAACTTGCTATGCTGCTACTCCTTAAAATGAAGGCCATTTGAGGATAAAAAATATAGTCCAATTTTCTACCTTTTCAGAGTTTTTCCTGACAACTTCATTGAGAGAGCCCACATTTATCCAAGGTGAGATTTTACCAACAATTAAACTGCTCCAGTCTAAAGAAACAATTAAACACCATTTCTTATTTTCCATTCAGGGAACTGAGTTATATGAAAACTCTAAAACTCACAAACAGTGACATTCTGATATTTATTGCAATTGCATTACATCGCTAAAATGATCGATTTTGAAGAATGGATGTGCTAGTTTGGCTGGGCCTCTGAAGAAGCCATAGGAAAAGGAAAAACCTTTTCAACTTTAGGTAGGACATGAAAGAGTGGTTTCCTTCCTGTGAATCAACAAAAGCCTCTATATTTTTTATTATTTTATACAAATGTGCATACAAACTATCTCTCAGAACAATACTGTACATCTCAACTCCAAGAAACAAATTACAAAAACAACAAAATCAGACAGACCTTGACTAGACAAGACCAAATCTGCCCGAGTAAAAGATTTGCTTCGATCTGGAATCTCCTCTAAAAACTCACGCTTGTAACGAGGATGGCAAATTGGAGCACAGATAAAATCAAACCTGGAAAAAAAATAATACACAGTTAACTCTCTTGTATGAAATAGTCTAATGTGATGTCTATCGGGTTACAAAACAGCTGACTGTATTAAAGCCATACATTTCCCATAACATTGGAACCTTAATATAATGATACTGTCATAACAATATTTCAGTTCTGGCTGAACACAGGGTTCCAAATAATTTTTTTTTTTTAATTTACTAGATTTGGCTGGCTTTGTGGTTCCAAATAATTGTGGTGGGGAAAAGGAGCCTGCATTCGTCAAATATGAGGCTCCCAGAAAAATCTTTTACTCCTAAATAATTAAAATAATTAAAATAATAAATTTAAATCATAGACAATGATCTGATCTCAAATTGATTAACTCAAACAACTTGATAATGATGGAATAACAAAGGACCAAGGATTTGTCAAAGAGGGAACCCATTTTTTGAGATTTGGAATTCTTAAATTAATCATATGATGGTCTCCTCTAAAGGGGGGGGGGGGGGTGAATAGGGGTATGTAAATCCGCCGATCCGCAACATTTTCGGGGCAAATCCGTGGATCCGCAGATATTTTTAGGTCCGCATGGTTTCACAGATAAACAATAGCATCGATTGAAATTCATTTAAAATCCGAAATTCGACCGTCAAAGCAGTCAAAATCCGAAATCTGTGGCCAAATTGTCAACAGATCCGTGATCCGCCGTATTTCCAGAAACCGCCAATCCGCTGAAATAATCATCAAAATCCGTAATCCGTGAGCATTTCGTGGCTGAATCCCCGATCCGCGAACCTATTCACCCCCCCCCCCCCATCTAAGTTACTGTCCAAAGGGGGAGAGAAGCCCCCCTGGATCCATCAATTTCCAGATTTTATCCCTATAAATCTGTTTAAATTAGTAGCATGCATGTTTATACTTTTTAACTTCTTTAAGAACAGTAAACGCTAAAACATGAGATAGGTTATAAGTGATCTTTTTCTTGAATCCGCCATGAGCTCTAAAGCTCTAAAGCTCGGGAAAGCTTCAGCTGTCAAACACATACAGATCGCCAGCTCGGGGATTTTGGATCGCCGACAGTTCTACACGAATACAAAAGTCATAAGCATCTATACAACTCACCCGCTTTGAGAAGCAGATCCGAGAGCGACCACAAGGTCCGGAATAGACGTTAAGTCGCGGCCGCAAGAAAGTCTTCCAAGATCCTCCATTTTGAATCAAACCACATGCTCTGCACTACCACAGGAGGCCCAGTGAGGGCAACTACATCTACTCTACCACCCTCCCACAGAAATAAAAACTTCAAGATAATTTCAAATTTCATTCTATTTTTACTTTTTATTTAAAGATGTAGGAATTGTAGTTTTATCCGACCGTACCTAGGAAACAGAGTGGTGGGGAGGAAAATATATTGTGCTGAAGATAATTTCTTGATATGTCTGAGGGGTAGGGACAGTTATTTTTTGAAAGGTAGAATCAAATATGGCGGCATTGATGCAAAGGTTTCGCCAAGCAAGCTCATTGATCTCCCTTCAATATGCTGGGCAAGTGGTATTATTCAAAGGCTTTTGCAATAACAGATCGAGCCAGGAAAAACAAAAGTTTGATGTCAAGTTGCTAGACATTTTGGTGTGTCCTCTATCAAAAAAACCTCTCAGGTAAGCTTATAAGGACTTAAAAATCTCGTTTAGATTTGTTACATTGAGTTCTCGATATTTTGTGGGGGAATTTTCAGGAAAAGACAAGAAACAACGCGAGAATCCAAAACCCACCATTTGTTGGTAAATAATTATCTTAGAGACAATTGTTGAAGTTTGATAATTAGGCGGGTGTCACAAGATCTTGTACCTTATCACAAGCCTAATTTTTGTGAGAATGTTCATACATTCTCTTGTTTTCTTTTTCACATATTTACTGTTTTAAATTTGGGTTTACAGCTATAACTGGTATATTCAGGGGTGCAAATATTTACTGTATTTCACCTGATTTCACAAGATTTATGTCCAAGTTGGGTTAACAACAATGCGTTAAGTGTGGTTGGCGGAGGGGATACCATTCTCGCATCATTCTCTCTTTCTACCCAAGGCTGATACTTCATACTACTTTCATTGTCTCATACCCTTCACAGGCCTTACTAGGTATCTCCATCTCCTCCTCCCCTAGCATCCCCCGGCTCCCAGTTTCCATTCTCCCCGTCGCATTTGACTAGTACTTGGTCTTACCTCCTGATGATAAACCCCTAGAACAAACGTGAGGCTGCTTAACCTTTCAAAGAGCTCTATGAAATATTCTATTCCTTATTTAACGTAATTTATTATACATTTATGTGCATGTTTATGAACTTTTGTTGTTTTCATTATATTTTAACTCACTTCTTTCTCCACCAGCATGTACACATTACCCCTTATCAGCCTTTTTGTTTTCCAGTTTATACCTCCCTACCCACTACCTCTTTCCTAATCTTCCCATTCACCCTATACGCCATGGTAAGAACAACTGCATCACTATTCAGGACACTCCTTATAGTCCAACTCCACTCACTGTAGCATTATCCCCACAATTACCCTCCCGCCCTCACCCCTGCCACCAACCTCTACCCATATCACAACCATTACCCCCCTTTTATGTCCCCCTTCTCCCCAGGTGCCATGGTACGAATACCAGCTTTTAACCAAAAACCCTCCCGCCCTCACCCCTGCCACCTACCACTACCCGTATCACAAACATTATCCCCCTTTTATGTCCCCCTTCTCCCCAGGTGCCATGGTACGAATACCCGCTTCTAGCCATAGACCTTGTTACCTTCCCACCTCTGTGACCCCTGCCTTCCCCTGAAACAAGGCGTGCTGTCTTCATGTTATGGCTGTAGCTAGGAGTTTAAGGGGCTATCCACACTAACACATTCGTTTGAATCTGTATACTTTTTGATACATTTAGGCCTTCCGTCCACACTAACACGCGCGCTTGATCCAGCGAACCCAGATACTTTGGAAAACGCAGTTGAAAGTGAACAAAGTGAATCTGTGTACTTTGGTCCATAGTGTGGACGGTCAAATCCGTACCAAAATAAAAACGATGGCGCCATATCGCAGGGGCATGCTGCTTTGAGCATGCGCATATCATAAAAATTACGTCACCCCGTACGGTTGAGCATTTTCAAACGTTTGAATCTGTGTTAGTGTGGATGGCTGGATCCAGGCGAACAGGCTGCGAAAACGATAATGTTGACACGAATCAAGTGATGCGTTTTCGGTAAAACGAATCCAGATACTTTTGAATCCGTGTTGGTGTGGACGACCCGTAAGTTCATAGCACATTGTTACCGAAGATTTGCTGTGTGAAGTGTGCTGCAGTTATAGATGTCATTTATCAAGATGATAGTATTCAATTATCCTACAATAAGAAATGACCCACTTTTAGGGTCCAAGGAGGGAGCGCATGTTCCCTTGTTTGCCTGTATGATTGCCTCACAGATTCAATTAACTGACCTCTTGTTTTAATTTTTCAAGGTATAATGCAGAGACAAATGAACTTATCAGTGACGAGATTGGAGTGGCATTCTCCATAGAACAAGGGATACCAAACTTGGTACCAACTGATGGTAAACTTCTGAACACAACCGACCCTAAAAATGAAGAGTCATGAATTACAGCATTAATTTGACAATCACTATTGGAACAATGTCAGTAAAATTATGAAGTTCAACTATTTGAGTAACCTTGCAAAACTAGGAAGATGATGTTTTTGGGTCTGTTCTGAATAAGGAAATATATAAGAGATAAGATAAGAGGAGCGAAGAGATCCTAGTTCATCTTGCACGGGCAAAACCCTTCATTAAACAGTAAGGTGCAGATACTGAAAACACCAAATTCATATACTAGTTATTACTTTATATTTTATTCAATGTATATACAGTAGGATACATTACATTCAAGGAAACAATAAGCTACAATAACTTTGTACAAAAAAAGTTTGACAATTGTTACTAACCATGAACACAATAAATGTCTGTGTCTTAATAACACAAATGACAGTTCTATAATTCATTATTAACATGTACAACCAGTCTACAACAGCCATGGGATTTCATAAGGGGGCCTTGTACCCCTAGCATAGATGCCGGGGTGTATGGGTCTCTGTCAGAGGTAGTCTTAGTGTATCCAAGGAAAAGCATAAAAATAGTATACAGGTTTAAGGTTGTATGGGTGAGCCCTTTTATGGATTCTTCTTCTGAAATTGCACTACTTATTTACTCCATGCTAGATGAGTAGTAAATCCTGCATATGATAGACTTAGGGGTGGTTACATCAGCAACAACAATCTCATGCCCATCACTGATCCCCAGATCTGATATGCACAAGAGAAAAGAAGATTGAAGAAAGAAAATGTTAAAGACGTACTATGAGATAAAATTAACTTCACATCAAATAGCTTTGTAACCTTTTAGTTGCTTTGCCAGATTTACTCTTGTTTTCTCTTCTATAGATTTTACAGACTGCAAAAAAGAAAAGTTTGTGAGTAATTTAATTTAGCGTGCAAGAAGGAGCCTGGTGGTGTTTTTATCGAAAAAAAAAAAACAAGAAGGATTAAAGCTGAAAATTCAAGAGGGTGGCCACAATAAAAAATGCAGCCAAATGCCTCAATGCAAGCTAAATCTAATTGCATTGCTGATTTGTAAACCCAACACTCACAGGCATGTACAGTGTCTTGTTCTTCCCATTGAACATTGTTGTCAGGCCTGGCTGTTTCATCTGGCTGAAAAAAATATAGAGTATGCACAATGCAACTGATATGTTGGGAATAACAAGAATGTGAGAATGGTTAATGTCATACAAAGATAGATCAAGCGTAACTCTATCAACAAGGTTTTTTGGGATATTTGGCAGAAGACAAATCATACATGAAGCTTTGTGACAGAGCTGAATCTAACCTTGTGGGGACAAGCACCGTAACCAACATTATTTGATGGATTTGCTAACTTGATTTGTTTAAGATACCAACTTCACTAATGTCAATGTTTTTCATGCATATTCTGCTTGAGATTTAGGTTTTTTTTCGTTTTTTCCTCCGCCACAAAATTGAAACATTGCGCAACAATACCCTTATATGCCAAAGCCACGTGCGTGCGTCATACGCTTCCAACTTTCTAGATGCGCCATTATCTATCAAGCGTGTATTTTAGTTTTGGTGTTTTTGTTTTATCTCTACTTTCCAGCTTTCTTGGATGCATCAAATGACTGTGATATATTTGAAAAAGCTGCACAGTTATCTTTAATTCACGATCATGGAACTAGATCTCGATACGCAAAGTTTGTTTTGTTTGGTAACCATCGCTCTCTCGTTGTAAGAAAACGAAGCAGAGAACCAAGTGGGATTCCAAAGAAACAGCTTGCACATGCTTTTCATTAAAGCAGATACATTAAGCAGACTTGTTCGAAAAAATATTGTGAAAAATTTACCAAAGTCATCTCCAATTCATGACTACCGGTATTACGAAGAAATATTCATTCTATCACGAAGGATTTGTGAGCACAACGTCTGGTCAGCATATTTCAAAGTAACTTAAGGTATATTTATATAAACAGAGGCAGAGTAAGAATAATAAAGTAAAATGGAAAAGTCGATGAAGCCCATGTGGGTGTAATTATCAATTCAGCGGCAGCCATATTATTTTAAAATGTCACTCACAGAGAGAATTGTTGCAAGTTTAATCTTTGTAGAAACTATCCTGGCCCTGTTATTGATTCCACAAACAACAATTGCATCATATAGTGAAGGAAATGTAGCATTATTTAAATCAAATGTAGTCGCCAGTGTGTAGCTATCATAGCTGTAAACTCTCCCGCATTAGGCGGGTGTCTCAAGATTTTGAACCTATTCTCAAGCCCAATTTTCTTAAAAATATCCATACTTTTACTGTATTCAGCTATGTTGATGCTTCTGATACATTCACTGTATCTAGGTAGCGAGGTTGACAGATATAGGCTAAGTCTTTGTGTGCCCTCATTTATAAGATCATAATACTCAATTCTACCTCACTGTATTTGGTCAATATCATGAACTTTGGTAATGAATTGTATATAAGTTTATCAGCTTTATCAAGACAATATCATATTTGATGTTGACAGAAGTGCCTGAAATCAATCACAATGTTTGACATTAACTATCAGCTTCAATATAGTCCAAGCTATACTGACAGTATTACATGGAACAGTGACAGAAGGTTTTGACTATTCTATGTCTTTTGATAATGTTTTACAAACATTATTAGAGAAAAATACAGGTCTTTCATTTTGACTGTTGGTTCAAATACTGTGGCTATTTATTGTACTGCCGATGGAAGATTTAAAACATTTGATTCTCATTCCAGAGATTTAATCGGTATGGCCAGTTCTCTTGGATCTTGTGTATTCTTAAAGATATCATCGTTAAATGATTTTATAAACTATTTCAGAGCTCTCTATAATAATTCATACTACATATTTAGCTAAAGGGTGTAATGCAAATTGAAGCATCTGCCAATACTAATTATATTAACCAATCAATGCATGGTCATGGAGTTTCCTGTCATCAATAAAATGATAATAAGGGCTGAAATCTTGAGGTTTGAAAACATTTTTTTTGTATTGTAAGATGCTGCTGTGCATTTCTTTTTATTCCATTTGCTTTTCTGTTGTTACTGGAATTCATAAACCCTAGATGCATTTGTTTATCATGGAAATTATTTATTAGGTTCTAAACACTCCATCTTTTACAGACTTCACCCCACTAAACGCCTTCCAAGCGTCTTGTTTTTAATTACACGTCATGACAGTTGGTGTTTAGAGTAATAAGTCAGACATTAAGCTGTCTTCACTAGTCTATGTTCAGACAATAGCCCGACTAAAATCTTGCTCGCAAGATCTTGTTCAGTTTACAAGGAGGTGAGATAAATGTAATTTAAAGACAAATTCACTGTATCTCTATTGACGTTTGGCTCATTTGCTGAAGAAAATTCATGCAATACACCTCAGTGACAGAAATGCACTTGATGTCATGGAGACAACTAGGCGATGTGAAAATGGTCAATTTGTTGTGTGGTGTGTGGGCCCAGTGTGCCATATTGTCTAGGTTGGAAATGCTGTTGTACTCCATTGCCAAGTAAAAAATAAAAAAATAAAACCTTATGTGCAACTCTATCTTTGCTACAAAGGATACCAGATCAAACCCACCCTAAGTTTTTTTTTCCAATCTGTTACTTACTATTTAGGGTCTTCACATAGAAAAGTAAATAAATCCTTAAGCGTAGCATCCTCTTGGAATGTTAGGGACTGAGGTCGCTGGCTACAAGCAGGGCAGTCTTCCTGTACGATCACAGCAAAATAATGATTTAATTATATTTATAGATGATAGATAGGTAAAGTCTACTAATCACAGCAAAATAATGATTTTATATTTTTAGATAATAGATAGATAAAGTCTACTAATCACAGCAAAATAATGATTTATATTTATAGATAATAGATAGATAAAGTCTACTAATCACAGCAAAATAATGATTTTATATTTATAGATAATAGATAAAGTCTACTAATCACAGCAAAATAATGATTTTATATCTATAGATAATAGATAAAGTCTACTGATCACAGCAAAATAATGATTTTATATTTATAGATAATAGATAAAGTCTACTAATCACAGCAAAATGATGATTTTATTTATAGATAATAGATAAAGTCTACTGATCACAGCAAAATAATGATTTTATATTTATAGATAATAGATAAAGTCTACTAGATACTTTTGGATGGGAGCAATGTTTCATTAAGCATTAGATAAATGATTGACATTTGTATATGTTTTTTATGAGGTTGGCTGAGTTTGATGAGTATCTAAGGTATATTTTCCAGGTCATAATTAGAGGACACAGATATAATTTCATTTTACCAATAAAAATGACAGATGCTGGGTTGAGCTGTTTAGCATGGTTTGAAAAAAAAGTACCAGCTTTTCATGCATGGATTTTTCAATATTCTAATCTTACATATATTTTTTTTATAAAAGAATCTCCCCCTCACCTTTTTCTCTGCCTCAAATGGGTAGGTGTATAAGCCATCCGTATCATTGAATACTACATAATTACTGATAGGGTTGCAGCAACTGCAAATTGAAATCACAAACATTCAGTTTTTTTTCAAAATCAGCAATTCCTTCCTTTGGTTTGATGTTAATTTTCGTCAACTGTAAAGAGCCAGGGGGGATTACAAACTATTACAATTTTGTATAAATATCAAGACTAGAAACCAAACTGCCACTTTTTTCACCTTGTTGCAATCTTGAAAACCTCGAGGGCGCAAGCAGCTGAAAGGTGCAATAAAATAATAGATATTTTAACCATGATATCTATCATATAACTATTTGTTGTATGTAAGTAAAGAAAGAACTAAAACATCAAAGGCATGAAACTTTAGAACCTACAAGTAAATGAGGAATGCAATATTGTTAATTCCCATGGGTACTGGGACATTACTGAGCCAGCTACCAAAATTTTGCTTGTGTATGTTTTTTTTTTTTCAATTTATCCATCCATACTTTATTTACCAATTTAAAAAAAATTGCTTCCCCAAATCAGCCGATGAAAATGGATGCTTTCTCACAATTGCTATTTTGCTGATGACAAAATGTTGGCTGAGCTTGACTGGCTGGAAAGCAAGTAAATGGGTGATTATGTTTATAAACCTTTCCCAAAACTCTTCAGCAGAGCTTACCAGCAATAACAGCGTTTGTAGAAGCTACCGCTGGTATGATGTGCTTCACGACTCCTGCAAAAGAAAAAACATGATCATGATTAACATGACATGCATTTAAGATTTGGGACTTTGAAATAAAATAAAACTTTAAAAACAGATGTTAATTTCCCTGATAAGTGGGGAAAATTGAAACAGGCCATGGTAGAATCTTGTAGTCTACTTCTATAGTATAGCTTTAGCCTTAAGCAGCATTGTCACCAGTTTACTTCCGGAGGTCTGACGGAAACCTCAACCGCTAAAAGACAAAAGAATCTATTATAATCCGAGATATTTAACAGGCCATCCGCTCTAAATTATCAATCACATCCTCAAAGAAACTTTCAATAAACACAATGCTTTCAATATTTTGAAATATTTTTTCGCGTTTTTCTTTAAAAATCATAGGAGATTGTTAGGTAATCGACCAGAAGTAAACTGGTGACAATGCTGCTTTAAAGATCAATATATTGGGGGGCACAATATGTACAGAAACATTAAGAAAATATTGGGTGGCACAAATATTGAGAGGCACATGCCCCTAGGCCACCATCTTCATCTCAGGGTCCTGACGTCATCCCCTTAGACCCACATTTTACCTTGTGTAAGCCTGTATGTGACTCCCCTTATATTGTATTCATCAGCTCTTTCCTTGGCACGGTCCAATATCCACTGTATATGGGACGGGTCATCCCCATCCACACTGACACCATCTGAAAATGGAGTGATGGAACGCAATGTACCTTAAAATGCACCTGGTGTCACTGAGACAAACTAGGAGGTGAAAATAATTAATTTTTGACAGGTATACCCTATTGTCTAGCTAGTTGATATTGTACAAGAGCTGCTCTATCCGGACACCTCAATTTCAACGCCCTTGCCCACCACCTAACACACACAACCTCTTTGGGGATATAACTTGTAACGAGATGCCGTGCCATGCGTGACAGTCTGAACACTATGTGCTGGCACGAACAATGTAACACTATCCCAATGATCCAGTCATAAGATACAATAACTTTATAAAGTCTAGCCAAGGGGGCTTGGCAGTATGCATTCCTATTTAACGCGCAATTGATATTATTACGAAAATAAATGGGTAGTGTGTTTGTTTTGTAAGGGGAGATATCAGTCGTGCTGTTCGGGGTGTAGGGCTCAGATTATGAAGTGGATTATGTTTGTCAACAGTGTCTTTGTTCGTATAATGCCGAATCCTTTCCAAGGTGATCTGTAACCGATGAAACGAACAAAGACCCTGTTGACAAACATAATCCACTTCGAAATGGGAGCCCCACACCCCCAACAACGCAACCGATGATTCCCCTTTACAAACCAAACACACAAAGTGGTTTATTTTCGTAATAATATCATTCTGCCAAGCTCCCTTGGTCTAGCTTGATTGCAACACAACTATTCCGAATAAATCTAGCCTAAACTAAATTCTCGTCTCATTGTTGTGTCTAATCATAATAAGGTTCAAGACTTAATTACATAACTCACTGCCAAATGGATGTTCTTGAGGCCATAACAGCACCTTAGCATACTCAATGCAGTGTTCAGGAAGCCGAGGTGTGTGTGCTATGGTACACAGCGGAAAATTAACCTACAACATAGAATGAAACCTGTTTAAACAATAAACCTGATACGCAGATAAATCTTACCCCCTGGAGTCAAATAAGGTGTCTGTGCAATCGTCTGTTCCTTAGAGTGACTGTTATTTAGAGATTGCCATGGCTTTTAAAGATAAACCTGGCCGTAGCAGGGGGCAGGTAGCAGGGGGCCGTAGCTGGGGGCACGTGCTCCCCCCCAAATATTTAGAAAATTATAAGGAATGACCAGTAGGGGCATGGCCGTGCCCCCAATACTTTCTAAATGTTTGCATTGTGCCCCCCCCCCCAATATTTCGAGGCCTGCTACGGCCCTGGCTTGGTGCTGCACTCAAAACTTCTGAATATAGGGGGGGGGGGCACATTTACGTGAAGGGTACAGTGAAAAAAAAACTTTAAAAAATAAACAAATGAAATATATGGACAATGCATTTAGCTACATGCTCTTTCTTTAAAAGAAATTGATCTGTTTTCTACTCATGGGCTAGCTGTGATACTCTGTTTTGGGTTACCTGTGGTGGGTAGAGGTCCAATGTACACTCGATGCAGGCCGTTATCCCTGGAACTACTATACGCGCATTACCCTTGAATCCTATTGGGGGAAACAAAAATTAGAAAAACAGACAATTCCCTTGAATCCTATGGGGGATAATATAAATTGTTTAATACTTGCCGGGGGAGAGGGGGGGGGGGGGGGAAAGAGGAATCAAAGTCCCATAGTAAACAGTGCTGCAACCTGAGTTTCATGCGAAGTAACATTCTTCATGGCTGTCAATGCAGTAACTGCATGCAATTTCTTTTACTAACACTCAGTCGGAGAATAGATTTAACCGTAATTTATTCACCCAATTTCAAAAAAACGTTGACAGTCGGTGCAACAGCAAATGTCAGTTACAAGACCAATAGGTATGGGTACTAATTAATCACAAACTTAAAGTTTATAAATGAACTCCAGTTATGCCAAAGCCATCCACTGATGGCTTTTAATAGATTTTAATATAATGATAAATATAATGAACCCATTAGACCCTTGGCAGTAGAACTTCCATGCACCAACAGTAATTTGCTTTTTGCATTAACAACCTTTTTTTGAAATAGGAGAATGTAAAAAGTGTTTTTAAGTATGAGTTATGAGCTCTCATAGTTCAGGAGATTGTGTGGCATCTCCCCACATCTCTAAATCTTTATTAATCAATTATATATTGTACTGTACAGTGTACCTTCTGTGCCACCATCTACCATGGGTATTAGTGAGGACTGGTCCAGATTTCCATCCTCATCATACTCCAAAAGACTCATCTGCAGAAAATAAATCAACACAAGGTTGTTATGGAAAACGGAGTAGTTTTGACTTTCCAGGGCGGATCCAGAAGTTCCAACAAGGGGGGCAAAGCAAGGGTTTACAAAAAGGGAGGCCGGATTTATTGATCTTCCGTGGATTTCCCTATATATTTCTTGTTATTTTTAAGCCAAATTTACAAAAATAGGGGGGCAGTGCTTGCTCAGCCTGCCCCTAGATCTGCCCCTGAATTCTAGCTTTAACCTTTTGTTGAAAAGAGGGTGGCTTATACTCACGAGATAATCACAGAAAACATTAGTTCAGGTATTCATAAGAAATCAAATAAGAAATAAAAAATGATCCCAAAATTCGCTTTGCAAGGTAATTTATACAGGTGGGAGATGTCTTTCACTTTTCTTACTCAAAAGGTGGGTTAGATATTCAACCCCTTTTGGCAAATAAAAGCATGAAAGAAGTGGGTCAGAGTGATTTTTACTCAGTATTAAAGGGAGTTTAAGATTTTACCTGTTGTATTTTTGGAGGTGAAAACTTGGGATTTTTGAGGTTTTATTGATATTTTATTACAAATAAAAGTTTAGTCTCCTTTCCAGTTGTCTGCGTTTGTCAGTCATGAAAGCGCTCTGACAAACGCAGACGGCTGCAAAGGAGACTAATAAAAGTGTGGAAAAAATTTTTCTTACCAACATCCCATTTATCCAACGTCTTGCAAAAATAGAGTCCAGACCACAGACAACAATATGGAAATCTGAGTAAAAAAATAATATGCTGGACATGTTAAGTATTTACAGGCTTGACAATGTACAAGTTACATAGTGGATAGTAGAAGGATCATAGACAACCAGCGAGCTCTTCCCTCAACTTTGGCATCTCATCGCTCTGTTGGTAGACAACAGTGCAACAGAACAACCAAACTTGTACTCACTTTTATAGAAGCCAGTGTCATAGTCTTGTATTTTTCTAAAGTGTCTGTAACATGATTGGGTTATGGATTCATAGAATAATAATACATTATACAGTAATATACATATAATATTAATACATAAAAAAATAGAAATTTTAGGGGGGAATTTCAAGTGATCTGTCCATCAAAAACAACAAAGTACAAATGATTTCTACTGATTACTGAAGCTGAAAAAGATACGGTGTGACGTTGCAACCTGCTATTCTGCTGTTGATAAACTCTGCGGCCACGTCAGCTTTTGGTCTGCCAATGTCTTTTGGTCTGAAAGCACAGACAAGCACACAAAGACAATTATAAATAAGAGTGATATGGAAAACTGAATCTGGAATTTTCGCACAATTGTAAGTAACTACAAAACTATATCAAAAGAAAGTTGCAAGCTGCAAAATGAAATACTGACCTGAATAAAAACTGTCTGTTGAGATTGGAAATATCTATTGTATCCATATCAATGACATGTATATCCCTAAAGCCACAAAGAGCCTGTAAGGAGGGAAAATACAGCTTTCAATGCTGGGTAGACCCAACCACAATCCTTCAGGCATGCACAAATTGTAAAGTAAGCAATGGCAAGGAGATTATAAGCCTCTTTCAGGATATGAAATGAAATTAACATTACCTCTCCTTTTACCCAAGGCTGATGCATTCCTGCAACATTTATTTGTTATACCTTTCAGTTCCTGGCTTATTTCATAATATTGGTGGGAATCTAAGCATGCCGTGTGTGTTGCTAGGCAACTTACCAGGTCCTTTAATAGTTCACAGCCAAGCCCCCCAGCTCCAATCACTAGCACTTTGGCCGATTCCAGAATGAACTGGAGGACCTTGAAAAAGTAAAACAACAACAGAAACTAAGTAAACTATGATTTACAAAATCTCTCCTAAAATATGCTTGGAAATTTGATTTTAATAGTCTAGCCACATTCTGCTTTTTAAACTGTTTGCAAAAAGCATGGTCAGATAATTGAAACTAGCCAGCTATTCCAAGCAATAAGAAGTTGTGTGGCCCAATGAAGATTGCTTCCAACTGTAAAATACTTTCTTATTCACTGTTAGCCACAGACAACATCTGTGGTCTAAATAACTGATCAGTTTTTGGGGAAATGAGCAAAAGAACACATGAATAGACACATCACATTTCCAAAGCTAGATTCCTGCTTCCAAAATTTAGTTTGCTTAAGATTCAACTTATTCAAGTCTCAGAATGCTGGGTCTGACCCAGAAGTTCCAAAAAATGGAAGCTGGAGGGAGGATTTAAAAAAAGAAAAGTGGAACATTCTTCTTCTTTGGGTTTTCTAATATACCGTAAATAATCTAATAAACACCCCCTATCTAAAAAATGCCTCCTATATAATGAACACCCCCCCCCTAAGCTTACAAGTTTATATTGAATGCTCTTTAATAAATGCCCCCTCTATCTAACGCGCCCCTCCCCACCCTCCTTCCCATGCTTAAAAAACAAAAGTCTTAAATCTGAGCTTCGCTTCTACTGGGTGAGACTTGCTTAATGTCAAAGAATGCTTGCTACGCAGGCTTAGACAAGACCCCCACTGTACTTGGGTTTGTAATATTTTCATATTTGTAAAGAATGCCCCATTATAATAAATGCCTTTTATCTATTGAATGCCGCCCCCCTAGGACCACCAAAATTAAATGGACGCACCAGACATTTATTAGATCATTTATGGTACCTTTAGAGTGAATCTCTGAGAATATAGGTGATACATTTAAGGTAGAGGCTACTAAAAGTTGACAAATGCTTGCTTACCTGAGGTCCTGGTTCAAAGTCTAAGTGCGCAAGAGGCCCTCGTCTTAGAAGCAACTTTTGAATATGGTTCCAACGTCCGGGCCAATCACAACCATCCATCTTGTCATTTATCATGCTGAAAATAAGTATAATTTGTTATTAACAAGAAAGTTCTTAAATGTTCCCGTATCGTCCCCATTTTAAGTATTATATACTTAAGTATGTCCCATTTCGCCTCACCCCAAACTCCTGAACCAATTTTTGTCCTGACCCCTGACGAAGGCTGTTCATAAATCTAAAAGCAACCATTCCCTTTTATAGAAGGGCATTATTCTAGTCTGGCGTTCCAGCAGCGTTAACTGTTAGGTATAAAGCCGATAGCCATGATTTTTGTGTGTGAAAAAGCTAACATAACGGGGAAAGCTAGCATCATCATCAAACCAAGCGGCACAAATTAACCCAAGAAAAACTTACTTTGGAGAAGGTGATTCCTCTACTTCCATTTTGAGTCAATTTTCCGAAAGAGGAAAGAAATTTAACTAAAAAATCCTAAAATATCAAAATGTCAGAATGATATTAGGTGTCCGATATAATTAGAGGTCGATAACGTTTCGGAGATCCACAGCCAACCCAATAATAAAAAACACTCTTTGTTTCATTATGTATTTCATGGAAAATAGATGCAACTCTCAGCATATAAAAAACTTTTATAAAAACATTTTTATTGTGACAAACAAGTACAATTACGAAATCTTACAATAACCATTACATTTTGGGTAGCCTGTGTTTCCCCGAAGAATTTCAATAATAGCTCGTTACATCTTCGTAAGGGTTTGAAATGCTTCGGTACCCCACAGGCATCCCATGTTTATAAATAGCAGTGATTGATTTTATTTTTTTTTCAAAACCTCGTGAAATTCCCTTGCGTCAAATTGTTATTTATGCCGAGGAGTCATAGCAGCTCTTAAAACAAAATCGGCGAATCAAACCCAATCTGTCTATAAAAGCAGCTTTGACGTTGAGCTTGTGATCATTTCTGGGGGTGAAAGCTCGTCGATTTTTGTAACAGACGAACTACGAACATGAGCCAAGAACAGGCGAACAAAATTCAGGGCTCTTTTCTCCTGGCTTCTCGACCAAAACACACCATCTCCGATCGAGATGGAGAGAGCATCGAGCTTACTTCTGGCGTGCCAAATGCTATGATATTCGTCCAAAACTGCAAAAACTGCGACTTTTCGCTTAACCAGAAAGCCGTCAAAGTGTTCGTGGATAGTTGCAAAAATTGTGTCTTTAAAATTCGAAATTCTCTGCTTAGTGGAACTATGGAGCTCCTACGTTGCGAGAACATGACTCTGAACTTACAGGAGGGCGGCAAGGTGAGAATTTGTAGCGATAGCATTGATAACTAATAAAACATATCAAACTATTGTATAGCCGTCAAAATGGGAGCATGAAACACGGAGGTGGGGCTGTGAGTGTGTATGGGGGGAAAGAGGGAGGGCTGGAGGATGGTCTTCCAATTATGTAGTCTCCTTCAAAGCCACTCCCGTTCGCTTTGAGTGATTTGAGCCCAAGACTAAGGACAGCTAAGCAGAAGACTACCCAAGCAGCAAATATGCAAATCCTTTATCACTAAAACTTAATGTTGTGCTTGCGTTCTCGGAGGAGTGGTCCCATAAGTGGGGGGGGGGGCAAAAGTTGTGGGGGAGGGGTGGGTAGTGGTTTCAGGGGGGAGGGGTGGTTGGTGGTTCCAAATCCTATTTATAAGAACGGTTGCATATATACCGCTTGAAAACCGTTGGTTAAAAAAAACGTTCATATATATCTAGAGAAGCATCTGATCAGAAAAGTGGTTGGGGGCTGGCGCCTCCCTTCCCCTGCCCCTCCCCTTCCGCCGCTTCTGATTCTCTCCATAAAAATGAGGTTAATATACTTGTGAGTTTTAAAGATGTACAAGTAATATCATCTTTTATTAAGAAACGATTCATACATATAATTCTTGATACACATCTTTGTGCATGTAAGCCACAGGCGTGTACATACCCAAGGGGGGTGCACATTCATAGGTATCATATAGAAATAGGATTTTATTTGAAGATTCCTTAATAAGAAATGACCCACTTTTTGGTCGACAAGGCCCTGCACCCCCGTTGTGTAACGCACCTGAGCCCCATGTTTAGGTAAAGAAAATCTGCTCAGAAAAGTTGGAGGGGCAAGCAGATGAAAGCAACCTAGTCTTTGGTTATAGCAGTGGCTGTTTCAGGATTTTTCAAAGGATGGTTTCATTTATAAAAACTATAGTATAGTAATATATCAGTCTTCCAAGCCATTAATTGTCTGTTCTAAGGACAATCATTATTTTACTTTAAAACAGTAGTATTGCTAGAACCATGGAACCAACCATAAATAAGAAGCCAATGGATAACTAATATGTTGATTTTTTTGTTATAGGTAAGCACCTTGACTGCCGAAGACACCAAGACATTGGCCATCAATGCAGAGAGGCCTAACCAGCTTGAAATGATTTATGTCTTCCATACAACAAATGCAGTGATCACAGTAACTGAAGCCAGCCCCATACACTTCCCCATAACCCCAACTGAAGGTCCAGACTGGCAGTATGTCGTGCAATGGATACAAAAAGACGGAGAGAGGAAACTCATCTGTGAGAAGGTCATAAGAGAGGGGGTCTTCCCAACTACTGAGCGCCAACTGAGGGAGTCCCTTGAACGAGAGAGAGAATTTAGTCAAAGAATGGCAACAGCCTTGGTAGATGGAGTGAAAATCAGTAAGCCACAGTAGAAAAACTAGCTATGAGTTTGACACTCTTAAATGATATTGCATGTGCTAAACAACACTAGAAATCCACTTGTATTAAATGTTAATTTTTTTGAAGATTCTGTGCTTTCTAGAAATACCACCAGACTGCCACCAGCTTACATCCCTCTGGTCTATACCAAGATCTCCTACTGTGTTTCACCACACACAACCATCCTAAAACCCACAGGTCCTCCTCTGTGCAGAATATATCAGGCCTGTAGCAAGGATTTTGAGCGGGATGGTTCATTTTTCCATTTCAGCGGACCAAATTTCCGGTATACCCCTCTCTTCGCCTTATTACATTAGGTAATGAATACTTCATATAAATCAAATAAATGCCTCTCTTGTATTACCACCAAACTAACAAAACTGTACAATTTCGTTCCTGTATTACTATCAAACTAATGGAACTGTACATGTAATTTCTCATTCAGAA
This sequence comes from Nematostella vectensis, assembly GCF_932526225.1. Lineage (NCBI taxonomy): Eukaryota > Metazoa > Cnidaria > Anthozoa > Actiniaria > Edwardsiidae > Nematostella > Nematostella vectensis. The sequence continues at coordinate 3,076,134 of NC_064046.1, forward strand.
GAGTTTTTGGACAAAAGGATGATGTCCTTATAAAAAAGGCACCTTTTTATAACGACATCATCTCATTTTTAAGAAGTAGAGAGATGTAAATAAAAAATGGTATAAGTTACTTTGTGGGAAACCCCTAAGAAGTGTGTTCAACCACAGGATACCCATTACTTGTTGTGGGTACCTGCTTGAACACGAGTAAATAACTCATAAACAATATTCCTGGCCAATTGCCCGATCGATTCAGCGTATTATATCGGGTGTCGTATCATCTATGTAAAAAGGATTTAAAAAAAGCAAATTATTTTTGTTGCGTCACAATAAGTTGAAATGCCATAAGAAGTCCGAAGTCCGGTTGTACTGTTGATCGCCGAATCTACTGTTTTCTTTGCTGTGACTGGCATATTGTCAACGATACGACTTCTAATATCAAAGGTAAATCTAATCATATTCTCTTTTTTATTGTGAGCTAGCTTCTTTCCATGAGTTTCCCAAATCGCAAATATTGTTTTTTGTACTTCTGATTTCTATTCTATAGCGGGTATGTCAGTTGAACTTGAATACCAGTGGTAATTTTAAGACGGATGATTGCGCGGTGAAAAACATCCAAAAAAAACCTTACATATAAACGTTCTTTGTGAGGTTAACAATATAGTAAAATATACAAATAGTCCCAAATAGTTTACTCTGGATAGGTTATCTAATAATAATATAATAATACACTTCACCGAAAAGTGTGTTTAAAGACTTATCTTCTTTGCGTTTGCAAATGGCAAAAATGCAAGATCGCTTGAAATACCTGAGAATATCTTGTATTTGTAATATGGACGAGCCCTCTTTCTATAATTTAATATTGTACTCCGCTTGGGGGCGTTTCACGTGTTTCTATTTTTATAAGTTATGCAAAGAAAGCAACAGGTTCCCTAACAAAACGGAATTTTATGTAACTTCTCACAGGTCCGTCATAGTAATGTCAAGCTACGACAGATGGAAAGCTTCGTTAAGGATTTTATATTTAAGACAAATTGTATTTACTCAAACTATCGACACAAAGATGTACTCTATTCAGGAAAAGAGTTCACAGTTTAGCAAATATATCATAGCCTTGGGCTAAGTTCTGCTGCGCTTTTTTGTTCATGGCGTTCGTCACTGTAACGTCTAAAAATTTTAATTTTTATGTAATGAAAGAACCAATTTTACATTTCCCGCTTTTTTCGCAAAAGTATAGTTGCCGCACATTAACGTCACTGGATAATTTTTTAACTCTCCTCCTTCGATCCACACGGAAAGCTCTAGAGTGGGAAATGTGGTGAATTTATCAGGAAAAATCGAAGTTTTGCTATTTCAAAACGTTGAAGGAATCCTGAGGTATTATTTACGATATGTTTTTCCAAATCTCTGGTCACGTGGGATGCAAGCCTCACCACAACGTTAGATCATTTTCACTCTAAAGAGCGTGACCTGAGAATCATTAAAACACGCACTAATCGAATATTGATGGGAGCGTCGGGTGTGGTGATGTCTGCTCAGCGGCTTGCTAAGGAAACTACTTCCTTCTTTCTACAGGGGTAACAAAAGTTCGGATCAGAAATAATACCCATAAAGTCCTAGCTTCTATGGGATTGTGAGAAAAAACTGAAGAGATAAGCAGGTGAGTTTGTACTGGACATACAGACGAGTAATGAGACCAAGACAGTTGCAGGAACAAGAAACATTGTATTTTGTAAACTGATAAACAAAAAAACGCGTAAGCGAAAACGTCCCCTTTCTAGAAACAGGTTGGTTTAAAACGACACAGTATCTTCATATTCTGATATTTAGTCATTTTGCTCGTCTTTTCTTAGTGATATTCTAGATTTTTTTCTTCTTCTTTTCCGGTACAGTCAATACAGTTTATTGATCAGCGTGGTTTGTACCATGCGTAGCGTCGTGGAAACTCTCCCGTGCGCAGATTCATGTTTCCCGTCACTTTTCTTGTGTCATAAGTCTTCAGATATTTCCCTAGCGTTGCGAAGCCAGTAATACGGAGTAACATGCAGTTAGGAGCTATAGTAAGCAGTGTGTCGTGAAGTCTGGCATGTCGAGCGGTTTATAGCTTGTCACGCCATACAGGTATAATACCATACCCTTTGTAGCTCAACTCGGCTCGTTCCCATGTCCCAACGATAATATTATACCGTTTATAACACTCGTTTTCATGTCATTTTACTCGTTTTGTCATTCGTCTCGTTTTGAGGTTCGCTGCGTGATTTGCCGCATGCTGACGAAACGGGCGTGCGCCCCTGTGCAATTTCGGTCTTCCAGCTGGTGGCATGTCACAATTTGTCAATACTCCTCTTGTAGCGAAGTCATGATTCCCTTATGACGTATCGTACTGAATGCCAAGTCGTTGTTTTTTTTTATATAAATATTGAATATAAGTTGCTTAGTCATCATGAGAAAGAAATATACGTTTAAAGTTTCGGGGCGTGAATTAGAGCTACTAGCATAAGTGAAATGGCAGACATGAGCCGTTGAGAATTTAATGGCTCGACTTTAAGGTGTCTGTGGCCTGTTTTTTTTTCGTGGTCACCGGCTGATACTCAACAAATGTCGAAAAACAGAAAGCTTGCTGCCTGTATGAGTTTCAAGAGAACATGCGGCGTAGGACCTAATATCACAGGTTTGCGATGAAATTTAATCACTTTTAGATATAATACAAGAGGGGCCAAGCGCGCATAGATCTGCGCAACTCATGACACGGCCCCTTAAAATGCTCAATATACTTAAAATATAAAATCTTAAAAAAGCTGCGCCAGATTTGACAAGGATACAACAATATATTTAGGCATTTTGTAGAAAATATAAGATATGGGTGCTCCCACAGACGAATAACAGAGCTTTGGTTACTAGCGCGTGTGTACTAGGGGTACGCGTGTGTACTAGGAGTACGCGTGTGTACAAGGAGTACGCGTGTGTACTAGGAGTACGCGTGTGTACAAGAAGTACGCGTGTGTACTAGGAGTACGCGTGTGTACTAGGGGTACGCGTGTGTACTAGGGGTACGCGTGTGTACTAGGGGTACGCGTGTGTATTAGGAGTACGCGTGTGTACTAGGAGTACGCGTGTGTACTAGGAGTACGCGTGTGTACTAGGAGTACGCGTGTGTATTAGGAGTACGCGTGTGTACTAGGAGTACGCGTGTGTACTAGGAGTACGCGTGTGTACTAGGAGTACGCGTGTGTATTAGGAGTACGCGTGTGTACTAGGAGTACGCGTGTGTACTAGGAGTACGCGTGTGTACTAGGAGTACGCGTGTGTACTAGGGGTACGCGTGTCTACTAGGGGTACGCGTGTGTACTAGGGGTACGCGTGTGTATTAGGAGTACGCGTGTGTACTAGGAGTACGCGTGTGTACTAGGAGTACGCGTGTGTACTAGGAGTACGCGTGTGTACTAGGAGTACGCGTGTGCACTAGGGGTACGCGTGTGTACTAGGAGTACGCGTGTGTACTAGGAGTACGCGTGTGTACTAGGAGTACGCGTGTGTACTAGGGATACGCGTGTGTACTAGGGGTACGCGTGTGTACTAGGAGTACGCGTGTGTACTAGGAGTACGCGTGTGTACTAGGAGTACGCGTGTGTACTAGGGATACGCGTGTGCACTAGGGGTACGCGTGTGTACTAGGGGTACGCGTGTGTACTAGGGGTACGCGTGTGTACTAGGGGTACGCGTGTCTACTAGGGGTACGCGTGTGTACTAGGGGTACGCGTGTGTACTAGGGGTACGCGTGTGTACTAGAAGTACGCGTGTTTACTTGGGGTACGCGTGTGTACTAGGAGTACGCGTGTGTACTAGGAGTACGCGTGTGTACTAGGGATACGCGTGTGCACTAGGGGTACGCGTGTGTACTAGGAGTACGCGTGTGTACTAGGGGTACGCGTGTGTACTAGGGGTACGCGTGTGTACTAGGAGTACGCGTGTGCACTAGGGGTACGCGTGTGTACTAGGAGTACGCGTGTGTACTAGGAGTACGCGTGTGTACTAGGAGTACGCGTGTGTACTAGGAGTACGCGTGTGTACTAGGAGTACGCGTGTGTACTAGGGGTACGCGTGTGTACTAGGAGTACGCGTGTGTACTAGGGGTACGCGTGTGTACTAGGAGTACGCGTGTGTACTAGGAGTACGCGTGTGTACTAGGAGTACGCGTGTGTACTAGGAGTACGCGTGTGTACTAGGGGTACGCGTGTCTACTAGGGGTACGCGTGTGTACTAGGGGTACGCGTGTGTATTAGGAGTACGCGTGTGTACTAGGAGTACGCGTGTGTACTAGGAGTACGCGTGTGTACTAGGAGTACGCGTGTGTACTAGGAGTACGCGTGTGTACTAGGAGTACGCGTGTGTACTAGGAGTACGCGTGTGTACTAGGAGTACGCGTGTGTACTAGGAGTACGCGTGTGTACTAGGGGTACGCGTGTGTACTAGGAGTACGCGTGTGTACTAGGAGTACGCGTGTGTACTAGGAGTACGCGTGTGTACTAGGAGTACCACGAAATTTTGAAAGTCTCGCAAAATTTCGCAAAGTCTCGTAAGCTCGGCCCTTTTCTACGCAAGTCTCGAAGTCTCGGGTTTTTCTTTTTCAAATTTTAGGGTTCTCGGAGCCTCGCTTCTTTTTTCCATTTTCTTGGGGTCTCTGATTTTTAAACGCGATTTCGGAGTCCCTTACTACTCTGTTAAACGCGATCTGTTTTATGTTGTTACCATGCTACGGGTTTCATCTTCTTTTTTGAGTCTCGAGTCTTTATCCTTTCCGCTCTAAACAGGAACTTTAGCTACTGTAGCAAGATTGTTTTTTAACTTTACTTATTAAAGTGATGTTTAAAGTGATGTTTTTCGTGGTCACCGGCTGATACTCAACAAATGTCGAAAAACAAAAGCTTGCTGCCTGTACGAGTTTCCAGAGAGCATGCAGCTTAGGAACTAATATCACAGATTTTTATCCGGTTTACAAGAGGCCTGAAAAGCTCTGGCTCGGTTTTCAAGAGAACGAGAAATCTCGGGATCGGGTACCGAAATTCCACAAAAGTCTCGGGCTCGGATTCTGAAAAACACGGGTCTACCCATCGCTACACCTTGTAATTTACACAACAATGTACACAACAGTATTATTTTCATCATCGGTACACTACTACACCATTTCATTAATCTTTTTGTTGATAGCTGCATGGTGGCCATGTTTGTCAGTTTGTTGTTGTAAGCGTTTTTCATATTTTTATAAGGCGCGTAACTAGGGCGCGCACTTCTCGACCGCAATACTTAGGTCATATCTTACATATCTCAGAGCTCAGTAGAGGGGTGCGCAGAGGACTGGGGACGCGTGCACATACCTCTTCCGGTAAACTGACCGACCTCTTGTCTACCTATTTCAAAAAAACGTTGTCGAAAAGCGCTTAGTCTTACTCACCTATACCGTGAGGCGGTATGGATAATTTGTTGCTTAGAATTCTTATTTTATTTTCAGGCCTTTATTAAATAGACTGTTGTTTTGTCTGTTCTGACAGCGCTTAACGAATTTGCCCCGGTAGTGAAGAATTGCAAAGTCTAAAACAACATATATTACCATACTACCATGGACAACGTTTTTTGAAATAGCAGTATGTGTTTGGGTCCGTTAATCCGCTTTGCAGAATCTTCCAATGTTTGTTATCGTGTGGCTTTTGAGAATTGTGCTCGCTTGTAAAAGTGTTAGCGAAGGGTTGCGTTTCATGCGCAGTAGTCCACCTCTTTTGTAGTCTACTTGCTACAGATCCATATCATTCAGTGGCTGTCGTTTTTCTAAATGGTCTAAAAGAGCATGGGGCGAGCGCGCGGGAGACCTGTGATATTCTAAAACGTTAGAGACTAGGCTCCATTTCCAAAATGGATGCCAGTGCCATTTCGGTTTATTCGACCTCTCTTTTCAATTGATTTCAAGGATTATTAATTAGGTTTAATTTATTTAAGTTTAGTTAAGAATACTGTAGCAAACTTAACATAGGGGTTGCAGGGACGTACACGAGTTGCACTATTTTAACACAAAGACATATTGTCTCTTAATCTTTTTCCCCGTGTACGCTTTTTGTCAGTTACCGGTCCGCAATCATTTTGATTTTTGTTGATGCTAAGAATATCACTTTATCTACACTACTTTTTAGAATATCAGGTGTTTTCTTCCGAAAAAAAAAAACAGGGTATATCTTCCCCAGGAAAAAGCTTGTATTAATTTTTGTAACTTATTTGGAACGCACGCTTTTCTTTACTAGTGCAACGTGACTTACTGATACTGTATACATAAGGCACGTGATCATGTCTTGATGGTCACGTGAACAAAGATGAATCTTGCAAAAGAAGAGATGCTTTTCTTGTGACCTGGTATCCCAGCACAATATGTTATCTTATGAAAGAATAATAGTATATTTTTGAAAAATACGGTACTGATACGCGTTGTTTGTTCGTACTTCAAAACCACTTCAAATCTATTTTTATTGATGGATGGTTGGATGGTTTGATGCTATTTCCTGTTGTTGTTTTTAATCAAGCGCAACTGCCAATATATCATGTAAAAATCGCCTCAATTCTAGCTTCATAGCGCGGTTCTTCTTGTAAAGACCCAACCAAAAGATGACAATAAGTTTAGGCCGGCTTACCAAGTGGTTGGGTCTGTCAAATCCGAACCACTTCAAATCTATTTTTATTGATGGATGGGTTGGTGCTATTTCCTGTTGTTGTTTTTAATCAAGCGCAACTGCCAATATATCATGTAAAAATCGCCTCAATTCTAGCTTCATGGCGCGGTTCTTCTTGTTTAAAGACCCAACCAAAAGAAGGCAATACGGTTATTACTGAGTTTCGACAGGCTAACCACGTGGTTGGGTCCGCCGAATCGAAGATTGGTCACGTGGTCACGTAAGGGTTCCGTTGGGCTTTACAACTCCTTTTTGCATCGCAAGCGGCCCGTGTCACCTGGGAGTAAGAGTCGATCGAACTCTCGCTCTCATCGCTTGGAGATGTCGGGTTTTTTTCAAATGTAAGTGAGACTGGTAATTCATATAGATCAAAGTTTCCAAGATCAAGAGTTTTTGGTTTGTTTGAAGTCGGCCTACGATAAGATTTGTGTTTACAGTTCGGGTTGGATGGGAAGTACGGCCAACGTGACTCGACAGTATCAGAGATCAGTGGTCTGTATCGAAGAATCTTAAGTTACGTAATTGTGTAGCACTTGTAAAGCACTGAAATCATGTCTTTGAGATTTCAGTATCTTCGACAATGTGTTCACTAGATTTGTGAGAAACATTTGAGTATCGTATGAATTTGAACATGCAAACCATGTCGCTTTTAATGGTTTAATTAACACGGTCTAGTTGTCATGTTCTATTTTTAAAAGCAATACTAAACCCGATACTGGCTTTGCAATGCTATGTCATATTTTTCAAGATATTTGGATTTTGCAGCGAATGTTCTCTGATTTTAACTTAAATTTTACTCCTTTGATCCAACCGGCTTAATTACTCAAAAAATTGTCACATTTAGTTTACAAAAGGGTCTGGAAAAATAATTACAATATCGTCTGATTCTGTAAAGAAAAAAAAACATAAAAAAATAGAATCTATGTGCCAAGATCAAACTTCTGCAATATTTATAGCCTTATTTTGTAGATGCAAGCTGAGAATGGATATTTAAGCCTGCTATTGGTCAATATTACCGGCTTTATTCAATACCTACTTTTAGAGGCTCTTTCTCAGGGGATTACCAACTATATTTTGCTATCCAATTGGACAGAAATGAATCGAGTAGTGATCAACGAACGGCACCCTATGATTTTCCTTTAAGTAATTCTTTTGTGGTCAGAACATTGATAAAATAGCACAGCTTGAGCAAAACAGCATATCTAATCAAATATTATATTTCGATGTGATGATTATATTCTATAGAATGTTTTACATTTTTATTACCCAGAAAACTAGAAATAAGAGTATGCAGATAATCCAATGCTGTTATCTATAGGTTTCTATGGTCTTCAACTGAACCTTGTCGGAGAAATAGTTCAAATAGTTGTAAGCATGTCAATCAAAATGGTTATCCATAAAAATATATTTTTTGTCAACATTATTTTATTTGGTCTTTTTGTATTCTCTTAGCTCCATTCTGCATCATATTTGTATTTACTTTTCTTGTTGTGGCATATGTACATTAGAACTTAAAAGGCTTAATTGATATTGATAAGGGGCCAAGGCCCCCTGTGCAAACATTAAACATTAAAGCCTTGCAAAGTTGCAAATTTGCAAAGTTTGTGCAAACATTAAACATCTCAAAGCAATTTCCTAAAATACCATTTGAAAATGGCAAGGCCTTTTCATAATTTGTTTCCTCACTTTTACTACAGGAGGAATTATTTTTTCACGATTTTAATAATTATTGCTAAGCTAATTAGGCATATCACAGTTCATAATGAGAGTAGATTACACTAAGTAATATTCCACGAAGAATAAACTTGTCATATAGAGTGGAATCTCGATATGGCAAGAGACCAAAAAATCACATTTTTATGTCGCTAAATCAAGCTAATTTCCCTTAAGTTTTATGGTTAGTTAATCTAGAATTCAATGTCACCAAACTACGAATATCTCTAAATCAAGAATTGAAGTTCCACTGTAGCTATCGATTGGTCTCTCAAACCACAGGGGTTAAAAGAAAAATGTTATTAGAGAATTACAATCACTGTGTTATATAATAGGAGGCCTGAATCCTCAGGACCACACACTATGTTCGCTCGTCATTCAGAGACAATCGCTGAGTTCCATGGTTTAATTCAGGATTCAAAATGTCTGAAATGGATTCATGTCTATCTAGTTATTTCTTGTAAGATAAAGATTGCACACTCACAATCCATATAGAAATTATTTATGTAAAATATTTTTTTATCTCCTTTATGTTTTATGTCTAAGCTTGACTTGAATATTTTTTTTTGTACATTGTGTACATTGGTTTTGTAGTGAGAAAAAGTGTTAATTGGACAAGTAGACAATACTTAATATCTCACTATATTTCACCCTTTTCTAAAGTGTGTTTCTCTTAATTTTCCAATGGCTATTCATTAGCTGTTGTAATGCTCATAGATAAATAGTGCCAAATATATAGATTCAAATAAAAGTAGTTCAATAAGACAAGAGAATATCATTATTGGTAATCACCCTGAATCAGTACAATTTGTTTATATTACTGAATTTTCAAGTTGTATCTCTTCAACAGAACAGGTGTTAAATAAACCATTTCAACCTTGTGTTAATCTGTTTTCCTAATTCCTCCATGTCTGCACAAACCACCTAGTTGTTCTACAGTGTCTGTAGTTTTTCTAGTTACTCTGTCGCATTGAAGAATTTAGATTTAATTAGTTAGACCACTTACAGTATTTGTAACAATCAAAACTGTCATAACTGATTAAAACTGTCCTTTTATGCTTTGATTAACCAATGGAAGAATGACATTGTCTGACCATCATATGATGACTTGATATTTTTGACATTTTTATCTATATTTTCCATCATACTCCATTTACTTTAAAGACTACCAGTATTACTGTACATATGCCTTTCTTTTTTTAGCAGGCTGAAGCAGGTGCTGCTTACATCACAGCATTGAAGAGTCCAAGCCCTAACTGCAGCGGATTCAGTAAAGACCAGCTTCAAACAATATGGCGTTCTACCAAGTAAATGACATAGAGGACTATGAAGTTGTTGTCATAGGTATGTATTTTGTTTGGCAGTTTGGGAAGGCTTGAGCAATTTGCATATATTGAATGATGTAATAGTTTACAGAGGTGTGGCACCTTACTGGTCATTTTATTACATATGTTTTTTTTTAAATCATTGGGGGATATGGCCCTGTTTTAGCAAGTTCATATCTTGTTAATTCCAGACAAACAGCTTTTTTGTAATAAAGCAAAAAAAATATATATATATAATTTTTAAACCTTGCGATAATGCCTTTGCCAGGAAATGGACCTAATGCACTGGCTTTGTCATACATGTTGTCTGGAAACTGGCCATACTACATGCCCCACCAGCACCCAGACCCCCTTTTGGACCACAAACTGTGCTCAGAGTCTGGAAAATCTCTAATTGAAATGGTAAGGCCAATATCTTCGCAAATAAAATAAATTCTCCAATAAAGCAAATTCCCAATAGCCAGCACACTATTTGGTTGATATGAGAATGAATATAGAAATCAGAGTAAGAATTTTCAGTTCTGAAAAGCATTTAATCATTCATTATTGACTGCCATGATAATTCAAAAGGGGGCCCAAATATTTAAAACATGCAACAGAAGACAAAATTGTGGATATTATGTCACATGTATTTCTTTTTAAGTTTCATTTCAAAGGATTGGGGAGAGGGAGCCAAACCTCACACCTCGTGGCAATGTTTTACGCAGTCAGGGAGATTATATAGAAGCCAACAATTACAATTGTTGGATTGCTGACTTGTTTTTGTTTTCTAGGACTTAGACTACCTAAGCGAAGGACTTGAGGGACGATCATTCAATCCTGTTGCGCTCCTTTTTGATCAACTGCAAAGACCTAACACTGACTTTGGATACGACGAGGGCCCTTGCCTTAAATGGCTTCATCATAATAGCAAGTCTGTCAATCACCTTGTCCTGGGGACAGGTCCCGCTGGCGGGAGCTGGCACAATATGCAAGGTTCACAACTCACCCTGAGCCTTAATAACTGGCTCGAATTACCAGGATGGGAGTTCCAGACCTGGCTGAGAGAACACAGATGTGAGACGGTTAGGAAGCCATGTATGCTTGTCAAGAATGGCATCAAAAGTGATGGGAACACCTATGATAGAGCTACGACAAGTCACATCGCCGAATATTATAGTGACTATGTGAACAAAATGGGACTAGCAAAAAATTTCTGGAATAACGCAAAGGTACTGTCTGTGAAACGGTTGCACTGTCTTACTAAGGATTTTCTCGGCCCATATGTTCTTTCCGATGACAGAACGAGCATTTGGGAGATTCAGGGAGTTAAAGGGTCATATCCTGACAAGGTGGAACCTTTCATTGTGCATGCGCATAATGTTGTCATAGCAACAGGCAATAACATCCCTAAAGTTCTTGCCATCCCTGGAGAGGATCAGCCCTTTGTCTATCACAAGATGACGGACATTGATGAACTTGTGAACACATCCGAGCTGCCTTTATCAGAGGCGGACCCTTGCCTTGTGGTAGGAGCTGGTCTTTCTGCTGCTGATGCCATTCTTGCTCTTCAGTCAAGAGGAATCCCTGTCATTCATTCATTCCGCCGAGCACCCAAAGACCCCAAAATCATCCTGAATCAACTGCCTGAAGGAGCGTACCCAGAGTACGCAAGTGTAAGTATGATGATGCGGGGAGATACAACACTGCCAAGCTCCGCCTACAGATCTTTGCCGAAAACAAAGCTTGTAGAGATTCGTGACAAGGAGTGCATCCTTAGAAACCCCGATGGAACTCACTTCAAGCAAAAGGTTTCCTATGTCTTCATTCTTATTGGAGCATCTCCTGACTTGTCATATCTCCGTGGTCTAAGTGGACTGGGTCTAGAAAGAGACAGGCCCATCGACAGCAAGGCTAATCCAATAGACATCAACCCTTTCACTTACGAGAGCACTAATGAATCGGGGTTGTATGCATTGGGACCTCTTGTTGGGGATAACTTTGTCCGCTTTGGAATGGGGGGCGGTCTTGGTATTGTCAATCATATCTTTCGAGGTGATGAGACAGAGTGTTAAAAGCTCTCAGAACTTCATAATTTTACATTGATGCTTTGGGGCTTAGGTATTTATATGGTCCTTGTCTATACCTATTTAAAAAAAGTTTCGTTTTTGTATTTTTGTTACTTTTCTATTCTTTCTGAAACAGTCATATTTTTCTTAATTTTTTTATTATCAAAGATGACAAAGATTAGTCAAACTAGTTGCATTAATCGATCATTTCCATTCTAAGCGTTGCGTTACAGAAGCTACGCATGTACATATTTCTACTGCTTGATGAAATCCAGCAACAGCAGTAAAAAATTTTTTTTGAACAATGCAAAAAATGTAAATAATTGAATCTTTCACACAATTTAACTTATTCAGTAATCATTTACTGGTATCACGGGAGCATTGAAAGGTAGCAGTTACCAAGTGGGATGATTGCTTGCGAGTCTTTTGCACTGCTTTGCAGTTCTTGTGGATTTCTGATATAGAATCCTTGAGTATTATTTCTGAGATTTGTTTACTAGACATTAGATAGAAAAAAAATGAATTAACCTGGAGAATTTTGTAGTTTGAGATGTTCGTGGATAATTAGTTTTGTGAAAGTAAATGATTTAATCAATTCTATACCGAATAGATGATGTCATGTCTTTGACATGCTTGCTTGTCTATCTTCGTGAAAGATAAGTTTGCAAATAACCATTAAATAATATCAATTTAGATAATTAATCACACTAATAAGTAGTAACAAATTCATTAAGTAATTGGTGATTATAGTAATTACTAACTTGATCGTATCTATACCATTTTTACTTTTCTGGGTCATAACTTCGTAAAGTAATCATGCATTTAAAAATATGATTTTGTATTATTCTTTTACATTTCTTTTTCTTTTTTTACAATCTCTGCACAATTTATAACACTGAAAGGGTGTATCCAGTGTTGGTGTTAAAAATTAACACGAGTTTAATAAAAACCGGATTTGTCGTATATGTTGTCTTACACCCAGTTTGATTTGTCGTATATGTTGTCTTACACCCAGTTAGTCCAGACCTGGGACTCTCTTTGCGCTCGACAATTCTGGCTCGCGTCAAAGAGGGTCCAGTATTTATCGCATGCGCATGCGCGAAAATACACCGCATATATGCGGTGTGGCCTGGTTGCTTAGTTCAAGATGGCTGCGAAAGGGACGAGCGAGGGTTTATTTCAGAAACAATACGCTGATTTTGGTCGTGGGTAAATACTTGATTGTCAGTCTTTTCCGAGAACAGGACATATGAAAATTAGAGTCTGGAAAATATATCAATCAAAGAGCTTTTCCGTTTCCGTTATTTTCACGCGCGCGCTTTTTTGGAATTTGATTTTGAATCTCATTTTATCGCGTTTTTATAGAAAACACTTCCCAAGCAGTTCGCTGATATTCCTTCACATGTACAAAACATTCGATTTTTGGAGCTCTGCACTCGACAAGGTCTAGCGGGAATCGACCCTCCTTAGGCACGTCCGTTATTGCGCGCGCTCGTATTTCAACTTTTGCCGTGAAGATCGCTGATTCGTACATGTTCGCGCATGCGCATGCAATAAATACTGGACCCTCTTTAACGCGAGCCAAAATGTCGAGCGCAAAGAGAGTCCCAGGTCTTGACTAACACCCAGTTTGATTTGTCATACATGTTGTCTTACACCCAGTTTGATTTGTCATATATGTTGTCTTACACCCAGTTTGATTTGTCGTATATGTTGTCTTACACCCAGTTTGATTTGTCGTATATGTTGTTGTTTATTAACACCCAGAGCCATGGCCACACCCATGCGATGCGGTGCTTTACATTTACCGCTATGGAATAAATTGATACAAAAAAGGCCGTACAAGGCTAGGGATACTTTGAATAAAAAAGCTCAAGGGCGGGAGGGGCAGCCACAATGCTGACGACCACATCCCTATGATTTTAGATAAGAACTGGTGAGGGGGGGGGGGGGGGGGGGGGGGCACGGCCCTGATAGAAGGATACAGATAGAGCAGATCATGTCGAATATCTAATACACTTCGCATGTCCCAATAATTTGCTCATTAGTTTCGATTTATTTAAAAAAAAAAACAGACGTTTCTGTCGCATGCCATCCTCCGGGAACCCAGGGCGTCGAGGAGATCTGGGACACAGGAAACGCGCGCGAAAGAATGAGGAGGAAAAGACGTCTTTCCCCCCTCTTTTCGTCTTCCCGCGTACGTTCGCCTCCGGTCTCCGCGTCGCCCTGGAAATCTCGTCCCTAGAGCCTTTTTTATTTCTGCGCATGCTTGGCCAAACGAAGGGCGTTCGTTCGCAGGAATAAGAAGGGCTCTGGGGACGAGATAGGTCGCCCAGGGTGCCCGAGGATGTCGCATACCAACACTCAAACCGACGGCGGTATTTATTTTGTTCCATTTAGGGGGGGTTCAAATTTTATGTAATCACGAGGCGGATTTGTTCCACAGCCCGTTTTTTGGCTGGCTGAGAAGATGTGAGAACCCTCGGTTGCTGAAAAAAAAAAAAACCCGTCCCAAATGGTTCTGCTGGCAGGAGTCGAACTTGTTGTGCTGGGAATATTTTTGGTGGCGCTGTAGAGGATTCTTGGAGAAAAAATCATCCCGATTGGTTATACGAGCAATTTTTCATGTGCTAAAATGCCTTACCACTGCTACCTGGGAAAAAAATTCCAAAGGAATGATCCCTCCTCGGAGGAACAGATAATTTTTCCCCAGCAACTTTTAAAATGGATATTTACGGCAGAACATATTCAAACGAGGAAATATGCCATTTTAACGTGTTTCGGGAAAAGGGGTCTCGTTGTATGCCCTTTGCCTTGATCGATCATTGTCAGGTTTTTTCATTCATGTTTTGGCTACGTGCCCCTCTCTCGAGACGTTTGTGGGTATCCTTTATTTTATCCCTTCAATAGAGACTGGGGTGAACACTGTTACGCATGCGCTTTCTGGCTGATGCAACATCGCTATCGCATGTGGAAAATTTGATCGATAGAAATCCAAAATTAGTGAAATTTCATCGTAAATTACTGAAGAATTAGGAACTTTTTCATAATAACGACGCGCAATCATGGCAGATGATGGAATGGTGAGTCCAAGCAACTGTTTTTTTTTTCAATTTACCTTTGTTTTTCGGGGTTAAATTCCTCGATTTTGTGGCCGCATGAGTGTTCCAAAAGTGAGTTTCCCTCGTTCACTATCAGTCGTTTGACCCGACAAAAAAGAAGAAAAAGAAGAAGAAGGTCGAGCTTGATTTAGATGCTGATGATGCTGAAGATACTATTAGTAACAGTGCCCCAGAAGAGCAAGCAACTGATAATAAGGAGGAGAAAGGTACAATTACATTACACGACATTACAGATGCTGAACAAGTTAAAAGCTTAATGTTCAATACATTCAATAACCATTGTCGTCATTGAATAAAGTCCCTATCACAAAACTACACAAAGCTCGCACACAAAATATTTTTCAGTAGTAGGCATGTGTTATTAAATTGATTAAAGAACCACTCAAATCTTATTTAAAAATCTCCATTCTAGTTTTGACAAATTTGCTGCCTTTTGATTAATGATATCTTTTTTTTTTTCAGAAATATCAATGGATTCTGAAGATTTCTCAGAAATGAAGAAGAAAAAGAAGAAAAAGAAAAAGCCATTTGATATGGAGGCCATGGAAGAAGCAATACAGGTCGGTCTCTTATGCCTAGTGCACACTAGCGACATATCTACATAACGATATTGGCGCGTGTACTCTTATCTTCGACATAACGACATGGACATAATGACATAAAAGAAAAAACATGTTTTTTCTCTTATGTCGTTATGTCCATGTCGTTATGTCGGGCTAAACAGAGTGTGCGTGCCCATGTGGTTATGTTGTTATGTTGCTAGTGTGCACTAGGCATTAGAAGTCGGACATTAAAAGCCTAGAATCACTTTTCTTCTTTCAATCAATCGTAATTCCAAGTTTAGCCACTAATCAGAACATGTACCATGCATCAAATGACAGAAAAATGTTTCTCAACAATCAGAGAAATATTTTTGTGTTACCATGACTACAAGACATATCACTCATAATCTATTTTTTTTGTGTGAATAGAATCAAAAAGCCCAAACTGTCGTGATCTCTTACCAGAACAATGAATACAATACACCAAAAACTGGAATTTGACTCTGCCAAATTTTGTCTTTGATAAGACTTCTTTTGTGTGTGTGTGTGTGTGTGGCTACACTAGAAACCAAGGAAACATATTGCATGCTACAACGTCTATTGGGTGGCTAAACAAGTGTCCTAGTTTAGCAAGGCCTTTACTCATACCTCTCAACTGGTCCGAATGCAAGAACCTGCTGATTAGGCATTCATACCTAATCACAAGATTGCTTAAGTCGTAGTTTGGTTGAAGCCTCGCTAGTGTTCAGTAAACAGGGCAATGCAATGGGAATAGTTATGACTAGAACATGGAGTATTACAGTGATCAGTGGGCATGCTAAAAAGTGGCCAATTCTTTAAACCCTGATGTTTTTTTTTGTCTAGAAACTTTTCCTTTGGTAATTGACTTTGTGGATGAAACAGTCCAGATGTTGTGTGCGCCTTGGACTTTCTTCACTGCTGGCCATATTCACCAGCAGGAAAATGGTTAAAACTGGCTGATATGACTTTTGGAACACTTCTTGATTTTGTGCTAGGAAGACAAATTCCTTAAGGACAACCCTGTGATTCTAACCAAGATGCCCTTTAATCCCTCTAGGATTCTCTAGGAGACAAAACAGAGGAGTCCTTTGCAAAAGAGAATGATGAAATGGCTGATATGCAGATGGATGAGCTAGATTTCAGTCTCCCTACAAAGAAAAAAAAGAAGAAAAAGAAGGTGATTTATAATTCCGAAAATATCTCTCACTATGAAAACTTTCCTTTTCAGGCTCGTAGCTAGGGGTGGGGGGGGGGGGGTTTGGATGACTCGAAGGTCCACTCTAATGCAGGAAAATTAAGTACAGCTATGAGCTAGGATGAGCTCCCTAGGACAAAATAGTCTGCTTAATGGGTAAACGAACCCTGCTCAAAATGGCTACAGGCCTTCTTTTTACTGGAAACTTTCTCAGCTCCCACAACCAAAAGTGCAGACTTTTATTTCTTATGTTTGATTTTGTTTTTTTTTTTATAAATTATACAAAGAATGGCAAGGTCTCATTTCTCCATTACATCATCTACATCTGTATTATAGATCGCCATTGATGTCGAGGCAGAAGCTAAAGCCATAGAGAATGGCACAGAGTCAGGTGACGATGAGGTTCAGGGTGATGACGGTGACGATATAATGGCTCTGGATGACAGAGAGTACTCATATGAGGAGGTGAGTTTGTTGTTTTTTCAGTACAGTCAACTGAACATCACACAAACTTGCCATGCAATTTATAAGTCAAATCATCTTGGACACAGTTTTATGAATAAAATCACTCGCATATGCACCCAGCCCTTACACAGGTACCTAGTCTTTGACACAGTTTTATGAATATTATGGGATTAAGGTCAGTGCATAAAACTACCCTAAAAAGGGTTGGTGGGCAGTTAGTAGGCAACATGCCCAACTAACCCTGGGCACGTCCCCCCCCCCCCCCAATATTTTTAAAAAAAGTTATAAGGAAATGACCAGTAGGGGCGTGGCTGTGCCCCCCAAATATTTTCATAATGTTTTTGTATTGTGCCCCCCGATCATACGTGGCCTGCATCAGCCCTGATTTATCTATAAACAATCCAAATACTTATATGTAACAAAATTTTAAAATCACAAATTTGATCATGTCTTTCCATGGTTGCCTAGCTACTGGAAAGAGTGTTTGACATTATGAGGGCAAAGAACCCAGACATGGTGGCAGGAGAAAAAAGGAAATTCGTAATGAAACCACCCCAAGTTGTGAGGATAGGAACTAAGAAAACTTCTTTTGCCAACTTTACTGACATCTGTAAAATGTAAGTGGTATATGTAAAAATACAAGCATTTATAGCACCTTTTACACAGAAGCCTGCTTGCAGGCGGTACTCGGTGTTATCATCACGGAAAACCCTATCAGTTCGTTGATTGGGCACCATCTTGTATTTAAAGCTGTGAGGTTCCTGAGGGGCAAGTGCAAAAACAGATGCAGGGCAAGGGGGAAGGAAAGAGGAGGGAAATACCACCTTCACTAATACCCATGATTCACAAATCCGCCCCCAACTAATAATGACTTCTGGTAGTCTTGTCACATATTCCCCCCGGGCCAATCATAATGGAGAAATGTTTTCCTTTGATTTGAACTGTCAAACGTTCGATCAAAACCACAAGGTTCACAAGGAGTTTTGAGCGAGCTTGGACATGGAGAATTTATATTGTCACAGAAAAGCAAATCAATCAAACCAAGAGTGTAGATTCTGCAAATCAAAATTATCTCCACTATGGCAAATGAAAAAACATCTCTCTGTATGGATAAACAATCAGAATTCGAAGGAAAACCTGCGAGTCAGCTGTGAGGTGTTTGAAAGTTCCATGCTTTAGTCTCCCAGACTGTAAGACATAATTTATAAGCCTTGCACCCACAGTTTTCAGAAGACATATAAAAATTATAAGCTTCTAGAACCAACTTCAGTGAAAGAATATAGAAGCTCCTCATGCTAGCACTATCCTTGAGATCGATTTGAAGCAAACATCGGATTAGATTTCTCCTCCCGCAAGATTCAAGAAACAGTTGCTCACTACAACTTCTCTGGAGAGGCGCCCTAGCTTTAAAGCTAAGAAATCCACTGCAGTGATAATGTCATTGGGTTCTGGAGTAGAAGCAACCATCAAGCATCTAAATATCAAGGATCTCCTAGACAAACCCTCTACCCAGGCGATAGTAACAATTATTTTTCCGTACAGTAAAAACAAGGATCTGCGACCAGAACTGTTTATCTCTTGGCAGAAAAATGTTAACGCAGAACTTAGAGAGTACTTTGGAGATTCTGCTCTCGAAATCTCCAGCGCTCACCTTAGGGCATTTTCTAATTCAAGTTTGTTTGGGGAATGTGTGACCTTTCAGGAGTTTCTGCTTCTCATCAAAGCATGCCATTGTTTTTCGACCAATCACAAACCACAAAAGATTCAAACCACAAAAGTTTGTCCTGAGAATCACGGGTATTAGTGCAGGTGGTTTTTCACTCTTCTCTCTCCTTCCCCTTCTGCCCTGCATCCGTTTTTGCGCTTGCCCTCAGGACCCACGCGGCTTAAAATACAAGATGGCGCCTGATCACTGAACAGAGAGGATTTTCTGCAATAGTAACACGGAGTACCGCCTGCAAGCAGTTTTAAACCACTTAATTTAAAATCCTGATGTGTATTAAAAATGTGTATGTCTGGACTGAGGAACACAAGCTTATAATAAGTCCTCATGCGTTTTAACAAGTCAAAATCAGGGCCAAAAAAGAAAAGATGCTACCCAAGTCTCGACCAGGAATGTAGGCCAAACCACACTTTATTAACACTTAGCCATGTAAAGTATGCCTTTTTTTTTTTACTCTGGCATATAGGCTGTATTTGTCTGTGGTTTTATATTTGTACAGTATGAAACATATGCACTTACTGTTTTGTTCATTGTGTTAGAACATTTACCGTCTTCAAACATTGCTTTTTCTAATGTTAAAACAATGTTTTATGAAGAAGTTCACGAAGGTCGATTCTAACGGAGAACTACTGTATATTATCTTGTTGTCTGGGCCCTTTTTGTTTGTGCATGCCTTTTATACAACTCCTATCTGAGATTGTTATAGTAAATCCCTAATTGTATTTGTTGTTTGCAGACTTCATCGACAACCCAAACATTTACTGGCCTTCCTTCTGGCTGAGTTGGGCACAAGGTAAAAGGGTTTTTATTGCAGAATAATGTTTGACAAGAAGCAGGTTGTTGGTCCAAGCTTTTTATAACCATTAGGTGTAACATTCTCCATCATGATGTACATAAGGAATAAAAAGGTGAAAAATTATTGTCGTCTTTTCTTTCTAGTGGCTCCATAGACGGTAATAATCAACTCATCATCAAAGGTCGCTTCCAGCAGAAACAGATAGAAAGTGTCTTGAGACGATATATAAGTAAGTATGAACACCCTGTGTTCACAGGAGTATGATAAATTAAACAGATTTATCATACTGTAGATTTGTAAAGTGATCCACATATTACCTAGAAAATATTCCACTTGTCTATGGCGCTAGGACAATTTTTGCATCAAAGGGACCCAAGCAGTTTCTCCCTTGTCATTGTTTAACCTTACATTATTTAAAGACATAGCTGCTTACCATTGTTTAACCTTACATCATTTAAAAAACATAGCTTCATAATTGTGGACCAATTTCAATCATTAAAAATTCCTAGGATTTTATATAAAAGCCGATGCAAATGTATTTTTCCAATAGCTTTACCTCTACTAGAATTACAAAATGGCGGCGACAGAGCCCCTTCAAGTAAAAACTGCATCTAATTGCGAGATCACTGACCAGTTTCTCCTTACCTTCGCAGAGGAATACGTCACGTGTCACACCTGCAGATCGCCGGACACCATCCTACAGAAGGAGACCCGTCTGTTCTTTCTACAGTGCGAGACTTGTGGGTCACGGTGCTCTGTGGCAAGCATCAAGTCCGGTTTCCAGGCCATCACAGGCAAGAGGGCGCAGCTCAAGAATAAACAACAATAGGCCAATCGGGAGGAAGTGAAAGTGGACATTTGATACAGAGATCAGAGTTATTGGAAGTGAAAGCTAGTTTAAATTTCATGGAAGTGGAAGAAATTTTGAGAGTTCTTGGAAATGAAAGCCAGTTTAAATTTCTTGGAAGTGGAAGCAATTTTGAGAGTTCTGGGGAGTGAAAGCTAGTTTGAGGTTCTTGGAAGTGGAATCCAATTGGAATTTCCCTTACTTGGAATGCGGATATTATTTAGTGGATGTGGTTTGCTGGTCAAAAGTTAATATGGATTTATACTCTTTTATCTGACCGAACATTGGAAGCTGGGAAAATGGATTGTTTATAACAAAAGGGAAATATTAGGGTTGCAATCTCCACATATTCTAGGGCTACCCGAATCGCAATATTTTTCACTAAGCTCCAAGTTAAGATGAAGTTCATAGTCATGCAAACATAAGTAAGCTGTTGAGATAGTTTGCATGCCTTTCTTTGGGTACATTTAGAAACACTCGCAGTATAATTATTTCATGCTCAAAAGTCAAGTCTCTATCGGCCCTAAAAATATAGCCAGACTCTAAGAGAGTTAACACATGCACGAATTTCCAAGATGCAAAGAGTGATTTCACTCGACTAACAGTGTCCACCGAATATTAGTTGCATCGGATTATGACTGTTTTTGAAGAACGGTGGTTTTACCGTCCCAATGACGCAGTGGCAAATAACGCTGTCATGTTGATAGTTTCTCACGAGCCGCTCTGACCTCGGTTCTACAAACCTCTTAAACGTTTTCCTTGAAAGAGATTGAGCCACCTCACAGAAGACTCGTGTTGACTACCGTCCCAAATATGGCAAGCAAAGGATGTAAAGGACTTAAAAATGTAATTATCTGAAATAACAAAGATGTAAACAAAACTAAACAAAGATGCGTGAATAAAGCTGGGATCTTTATTGCTATGGATTTTCATTAGAGGTTGTTGAATTACCTGTTTTATATGTAAACGAGAAGTTGATCCAAAAGGCGTCCTGTGCTCTGTCCTTGTGAGATGGACAACGGTGCATGTAGGGGGGAGGGGTGGTTCAACCTACGAAATGTAAGTGGGTTTTTTTCGTACATTTTTCTTGGTCAACGAATTACAGTTGGATGGCTTGGTTGGAAGCCACTCAAGTGTAGGACAATTAGAACAGTTCAAACCTTTTGATTGACGGAAGCGGGCTAAAACGTTTTTTGTCGATGGGCCAAAATGAAAAGATTCGGGTCGTTTACATAAAAGCAGCACTCACGTGCGCGTCTCTACAAGAATGCGAAGAACCGTTGGTGAGAGACTGGTGCTAAGTTCGCGCGCTCAGCATTCAACTGGAATGACGTCACAAAGGGAACCATGCGCGCGCCCAGATAAACACCAAACTAGTCACCACAGTGTCGAGTAAATAACGCCCAAATTCAATCAACTTTTAAAATTTGGAGGTAACAGGAATGAGTTTGAAACAATGGATGTGAAAGTAGATGACAGCTTCACTTTCTACGATGACAAGTACTCGAAAGCCATACTGCACCGAATTAACCAGCTTCGGCATCATGGTGCCATGTGTGATGTGGTTATTAAGGCAGAAGATACAGAGTTTCTCGCTCACAGGAACATACTGTCTGCCAGTTCAGATTACTTTTTCGCAATGTTCAATGGGAACATGAAAGAAAGCAGTCAGGATGTCGTTACGATAACGGGCGTTACCCCAGATAGTATGAGATCAATTCTTAATTTCATCTATACCGGCGAAATTGTACTTGACTGGGATAACGTGGAATTAATATTGCAAGGCGCTAATCTGATGCTTGTGCAATCTGTCAAAGACGCTTGTTGTAGGTTTTTAGAAAGCCGGCTAAACGTATCAAACTGCCTAGGAATTCAGTCATTCTCTGAAACGTACGCCTGCCACGAGCTTTGGCATATAGCGAGCCGCTATGTTTACCAGAACTTCGTCCATGTATCAGAAAGCGACGAGTTTCTTGCAATGTCACCAAAGAACGTCGCCATCTTGTTTTCCAGTGACGAAATTAGCGTGGAAAACGAGGAAAAAGTTTACGAAGCCTTGGTGCGGTGGGTAAACCACGATTTATCACAAAGACGAGACTTGTTCCCGGAGCTCTTAGAGCTTATCAGGCTCCCGCTTGTATCGCCATACTATTTAGTAGACGTCGTCGAAAAAGAAGAACTGATGACGGTGTCACCTCGTTGTGTAGAACTCCTACTGGAAGCACAGCATTTTCACATGCTCCCGGACCGTCGATCTTCATTAGATAACGCCCGGACCAAGCCCCGGAACTATGAGCGCTTTCACGAAATGTTGATAGCCATCGGCGGCAACGGGGATTTTACTAACTTCACCACAGGTTAGGCACCTTACAAAACACCGACAATGCACATTTTACCCCCGACCATATAAGTTGTTTTGGTTGAGTTATTTTTTTTTTAGATTTGGCTTTGGAATATGGCTCAAGATAAAATAGGGTGTGGTTTGGGGAAAGGTAACACTAAGGCACCGACTTAATAAAGTAAGATACAGGGGAGGATCCAGGGGTGGGCCCCGCCCTTCGCCCTCCCCCCCCCCGTCTTTAGAAAATCTTGGATCAACCCCTGTGATATATTAATGCCGAGGCAACGTATGTGATTGTTTCTATAATTTTTTTCCATCTGAAGTTACGTCAGATCCGAGTGAGAGAAATGTTTTCTCAAAATTTTGTTTATATTGTTGCGGGCCTTGAGGCAAACTATTTCAGAAATAGATTATTACACCTATCGATTTTCTTGGGGAAAAAGATGTATGTGGGCTCTTATATCGATTGGACGTTTAACCTCAAGATGTACCTTTTCTTAATTAGCATACGCTTTCAACGTCATCACTAGCCAGTGGAGTGACCTTCCTAAACTTCCCAAAGATCGTGGTTACCATGGCGTGACAGGTCTGGGGGGACAATTGTATGTCGCTGGGGGGTACTCTACTGTCAACTCGGAAACGCTGGATTCAGGTGAGCTCAAAGTCAAGAAGAAGCTAAAACTTTTAACGCAGTAGGTTTATTACTGATTGTATGAAAATGTTTTTTTTTTTGCAGAGTAGCCATTTGTTTTTACGTAACTTTTGCTCATAAAACTAAGCCCCGAATAAGCCACCTTTCCATTGACCAGCTACAGAAGAAATTGATATGCTTCTAAATGATTACTAAGTTTTCGCGCATTTTTAAACGTGTACCTGTAATCCACACTCGCAGTTTGGAAATCGATGCTCCGTAGAGCTTGAATGGAATCAAGCTTGAATTGTTTAATTTTTATAGTGTTTGATTTATGTTTATTTAGTTTTATATAGCTTAATATAAATATATATTTATATATACATCTCTGCCGTTTTTATCATATATTTTTAGTAAGTGTAATTGTAAATTTTTAGTGTGTGACATTTTAGGTGAGGGCCACAAGGTTATTAGCCAATTGGCTATTAAGTGCTTCCTCTTTAAATAAAGTCTTTATATATTATTTATTTATATGGTCAAGCCCCAGTAAACTCGCCACCTCCGCTCCCACCCGTGGCGAGTTTATTAATAGTACCAGCGAGTTTGCAGTCAAATTAAGCAAACATGGCCGTAGGTAGCGCAAAAAATAAAAATATTACTGCAGCCTCACCTTTTGCTTCTGATCGAAGTTCATAGAGGGAGGGCGTAAGGGGGTTGCGAAAACCGCACAGAAACGCACAGAAAAACGCCAAAAAAAAAACGCAAAACCGTCAAAATAAGTCTATAACCGTAAACCGCGCAGTCTAGACAAACAGCAATACCGCGGAATAAAAAACGAAAAACCGCGCCAGATTTAAGGAAAACTGCATCACCGCAAACCCTTACGCCCCTCTCTTCATACTATTGGTATAGTTTTTTTTTTTAACCTTGTTTGCTGAGATGACCATTCGATAAGGGTCCTGCTTTGAGACGTTTTGTATCAAAACCAAAATATTGCGGGGGTGAACACAAACCATTTCATTTAAAATCCTTGTCCTGTTTCTTTAGTTATACGTTACGACGTTCGGGAGAAACAATGGCACCCAGTCCCTTCAATGAACACGAGGCGAAGTAAACACGGGATGGTGGAAGTGGACGGGAGCATCTACGTCATCGGGGGGTTCGACGGGACGACCACAGTCAACACAGTCGAGAGTTACAGCGTGCAGACTAATAGGTAAGAGGGATAGGGAATAAGGAGATGGTAGCAGAAAATGTGAGAGAAGAGGAGACGGAAAAAGTGGTTTACCTGATTACCAGGAGGTGAGTGGAAGCAAAGAATGGTTAAAAAAGGAGGGCACGGTGTCCCCACCCATGCCAACGCCCCCCTCTGCCTGCAAAGCAAAGTAGAGCATGGTATGGGAAAGTATGAACGGAGTTCATAGGTAAAATGTGGGGGGCGGGAGAGAGAGGGGGAGACGTGAAAAATTGTGTAGTTCCAGAAAATATCCTATACCCCTACCCCTTTTACCCCCCCCCCCCCCCCACCCCCTCTCCCCTGCGTTTGACCCCCCACCCCTCGGAATTCCAATCACTTCCATGGCGGGGGGTATGGATATTTTCTGGAACTACACAATTCTCATCCATTTCTATCAAGGTAGAAGGGTAGAAATGGATGAGAATAAGGGGGAGTGGGGACGAAAGAGGGTCAATAGTGGTGACGAGATACCGTTTCTTTTATTTCATGAAAATAAATTCGAGCAAACAGCTAAGCTCACTGGATCCTATGGGATACCTTGGTCTGTTGGGTATGAGAGGATTGAAATAGAGAACCAGGGTGGCTTAAAATCCCCTCTTTTACAAATCGAGTTTCATTTTACATGTATCTAGATGGAAAGTTCGTGCGCCAATGCCGACGAGGCGAAGATGTGTGTGCGCAGTTGCTCATGGGAAATTTATCTACGTCATTGGCGGCCATGATGGATCTAGCATCCTCAACACTGTCGAGAGATACGACACCACGAGGGATGTCTGGAGCTCGACAGACGTCCAGCCAATGAGAGACCGTCGCTCCTTCCCTTGCGCGGTGGTCTGTGATGACAGCATGTACGTCATGGGTGGTTACGATGGTAACGACACGTTGCGCTCCGTGGAAATGTATAACTTCTCGTCCAATCAGTGGACTCCGTTGCCGTCCATGTTTGTGCCTCGATCCAATGCGGGCGCCGCGGTGTTTAACAAGAAGATTTACTTAGTGGCCGGGTGGGATGGGATAAGCCTCAATTCCGTGGAGAATTTCGACATAACGACCCAAGAATGGCAGAGACTTCCATCTCTCCCCAGGCCCACGACCGGGGTTCGATGCTGTTTCCTTAGTTTCCAGTCCTCTAACGAGCAGAAGCCAAAGAGCAAAAACAATAAGGGACATCTGTGTATCGTGTGCTAACGATATGCCACGATTATAGCGGTGCGGTTAGCGCGTTTTCGTTTGTTTTGTACTGTCGAGTTGTCTTTTATCTGTTGGTGTTACTGTAACGTGTGGGAGAGGGTGTGATTTTGTTGTTTTCTTGTTGTGATTTATAATATCAAAAGGTGTTTCTGGATATTTAATATTTTAATTTCAAATCATACCAAGAGGTTGTTTTAACAACTTGCTGAGTGTATGTTTCTATTTCATGAATAAAACAAAATATACGAAACATATTAGTATTTTTTAATACGATTGTTCGTGGGTGTTTCTTGATGGGATTGTGCACATTATGGGTTATAGTCGTGTCGTATAAGTCGTGTTATTCATTTTTTTTTTATTCCATTATAGAAAATGATCAGCTGTGAAGGGGTAAAACAACAACAAACGGGTAGGGGACTCCCTGAAAAAGTCATATGCTCGTCGAGAAAATAGATTTTATGACCCTGAGGGATTGCAAAATAGGTGTGGTTCACTTAAATTTCACCCCCAAGGTCACCAGAGCGTATCATAAAAATGTTAACCCTATATAGATTTTTGGGGGTTTTCTAGACTTAGTTGTCAATGATAATCAGTTAGCAAATCAATATATTTCTTGTCCACAAACGGCTGGAAACACACTTAGTGTTAGTAGACCTATGAAAGATCCTAAGGGTAGCACTTGGGCGAATTTTACACCCTAAGGGATAAAGGCGAGCTTGGCAGAAATAGTGTTCACGGAGACTCACTGATAAATGTCTTAAGCAATCCTAAATTTTTAATAAGCTTTTAGTAATAACAAGTCCTGATAATCCAGCTTTCATAATCGGCTTTTGTTAGCAAATTCGGATACTTCCTAGCTCAGGGTCACCAAGGAACCTCAGTTGCGCATGCGCGAGATCCTAATCAGGAAATGAGATAATCTCACTACCGAAAGGGCTACAATAGTACAATGGATGGACGCTTGCAGTGGTTTCACTAAACTGTCACTCATTTCCCGCCCAGAAGTAAATAAGATTCGTATCGGTCTCACTACAGCAGGATGCTGGACAGTTTTCAGACAACGACGCTTTAGTATGGAAAACATAGACACTATTTACTCAAGGTAAGATGTAGATTGAACAAATGTACATGGTTCTATGTCAAATAAGCTTGACTTAAAAGGCAAGATATGAATAGAATCTCACAGTTAATTACTCAGTTGCACAAAAACGAACCCACGAAAGGCAAACTAATGAGCTGTTAAATTGTATATCATTCATATCATATCTAGGTAAGAAACTTCTGTCACAGAATGAAAAACACAATAATTGGCCTATTTCCCTCAATTAAGTTGTATATATAAACAAATTTTCTAGTTAACAAATCTCAAATACAATAGGAAGCTAGCTGAAGCTTCTGAATAATCATGTGATTAGGGAAAGCAAAGGGAATACTGCAGATAAAGCTAAGAAAATATTTTGGATTTACTGTAGTAACTGTAAACTATATGAAAATGCGAGTTTCACCTATATGTGTCGGCATCAGGTTAGAATTGTTTACTCGATTCTCTTTATTTTTCTTTCTCTAAAAGCAGACTATTTCCAATTTTTGGTTCGATATAATTTCTAAAAACTAGCTTCAAAATGTAGATACACTCAAGAGAGTTTACTAGATGTTAATTATTTGCAAAGTACCTGTTTCGTTGTTAAAAAACATTTTTCAATCTTTCGAACAGACAGTCAGAGATATTTTATAATTCTTCAAATTATGAATCATAAGACATTTAGACTTCCGTATGAATTGTGCCATTAGCTCATAAAAAAAAAGAACACGCGAGAATAAAATTTCTCCTGTTTGACACACGTCTTACAAATGGTTTTCAGTGCAAATGGAACCATAACAATTAAACCGCAGTTAGTGGCACGTTGAATGTTTATGTCTGAGCCAATTTGGATTCTATTATGCAAACCGCAAAACAAATGAGATTTCTTGTCATTCCTCAAAGATTAGAGTTTTTGCGTGACCTTTTGATAAACGGGCGCAAAACGGTAAATTTCAAACGTACTTTCCACAATTTTCATGTTTTGTTTTGTTTTCTTGTTGGAATTATCTTCTGTTCTTAGAACTTGAGCTCGCAAGCCGATTTACTCGAAAGTAGGTTTCCTGGGTTTCTATGAACTGTGAAAGCATCTCACGGTCGTATTTTGCACGGAAACCAAGATAAGTAGAGCACATTTCCGATCACGTGACCACCTTGAGACGAATATGCCGCAAATCATTATCATTTCTCAAAACTCGAGCCTATCTATGATATTGTTAAAACGATGAAGTTGTAAATAAAAGATGCGATGCATATCCATTTATACATCACTGCATAACGCAAACTCAACAAGTGAGCATTTTTTCGTCTAAAAAAAACTTCCCGAGATCTTCGTCTGTGCGCGATTCATTATAGGCCACGGTTGTGGGGGGGTCAAATGGTTGTTCTAGGAGGGGGGGATTGGGAGGTATTGTCACTAGTTTTCGTTGGCCGTTGATGAACTTTAAATAAAGTGAAGCCCGAAAGATAAAAAATAATTCGAGGTAATCTGAAAGTCAAGCAAGCCTTGTAGAATGATTTGGAGTTTGTTTATGGTGAATATTTAAAGTCAGTTTGAGATCTTCGTCTGTGCGCGATTCATTATAGGCCACGGTTGTGGGGGGGTCAAATGGTTGTTCTAGGAGGGGGGGGGGTTGGGAGGTATTGTCACTAATTTTCGTTGGCCGTTGATGAACTTTAAATAAAGTGAAGCCCGAAAGATAAAAAATAATTCGAGTTAATCTGAAAGTCAAGCAAGCCGTGTAGAATGATTTGGAGTTTGTTTATGGTGAATATTTAAAATCAGTTTGAGTTAGCTGAGATTAATCAACGGAGATTGCTAACTCCTCAGGTTTGAGTTATTGAGGTTTCCGCTGTGTTTTGATAACATTCCTCCCTATCCTCTCTTACTCTCCCAATCCCGCATACAGTATTCAGCATTCCACTCTTTCAACAAAAAAAACACAGGGCCACCAGACGCTGAGTAGTGTTTTTTTTCCTGCGCGCAAAGTAATTTGAACCACTTATCATTGCCGGGTTACTAAATGGGAAGTGGCAATAATCATGTTATCTGCTAAGTACTCGCTTGTGAAAACAAACATCGGTCTTGTTCGTGTCCTGTTTCTGTACCACACTATCATCCGCCGAGCTTCATCTCATCACATTACTTCAGAGCATCCTGCTGTGTTGAAATATAAAGTTACTTGTTATTCGCCGTGCTACTTGCTGCTTCGGTTTCTTATTTCGAATTAGAAGATTGGGGAAGATCTGTGAGTGTGCTTTTCGGCTTGTTCCCGGATTTCTCCGTAATATGTAAGTCATATCTAAATTCAATTCATAACTGTAACTTTTGACTTTCTCTGGGTTTAATTTTTCATATATGGAGCCCTCTACGAAACAAAAAGCTCCCGAAATTAGACTATATACCGTCATTTCTTTAGAGCTCCTTAGAGATGCAAAGGTTTTAACCACTACCTAAATAAGTGGCACGTTTCATCTCTTCTTTATCAAAAATATTATGCCGGACTCTAGGCTTGTGGTAAAAATTGTACTCAGATTAAATCATAGCATGTGATTTCAAGACGCACAGTTTTTGTTTGTTATGCGGGAAACTCTCTGCAGGGATATCTCCGAGTTGGCCAAATTTTGAATTCCAAAACAGCTCTTCTTCTCTAATAGGAAACGTAATTGATTCAACGACTATAAAAGAGTAGTTCTTTAATTCTAGCTTTTAAAGTCGGCTGATTGTAGCTAACAGTTCAGCTGATAGTTTGCTTGCTTCTCAAATGCCTGAAATTTGTGTGTGAAATACAGCTACTTGGTGGAAGTGAAGTATGTGATACACTTACACTAATTGTTTCCAATACTTAAGTTTCAATAAAAACACTTAGTTCATTGATTGAATCCGTACCCATGACATTAGAAAAAAAACTATGATTCATTCTTCAAGAACCTTGTGTGGAAAAAAATTGATTTTTCTGTCTTTGAGTGCTATTGTAATTGATGGCTCTCTTCTGAGCGGAAATTGACCAGTTGGTGGTGGAATCCCTCTATTATTCATTTGCAAAATGTTCTAATCAGTTTTCATCCGAACTCGATGCGATGCAAGCGTATTGTCAACCGCAAATTTACAACTTATCGGAAAGTTTTCGCGTCGGCGACCTATCAATTGGAAGCGTTGACTTAGGCATTTTCGAAGGACTCAAGGACTACGTAGGGAATCTTGTTATAAAATTGCTTAGACTTTATTGCAATACAGGCCGCTGGCTGGTTACTTTTACCACTGGCTCCTACATCAGTCCGAATATTTTTGTCATTTATGAATACCTTATACTAAGACTATATGCCTTTAATTGCCTCTATTAATATTTTCGGTTCCTTTTTTGACAAAGTGCCCCCCCCCCCCTCCAAAAAAAAAATACCTTATTTCTTTACCACCTATGAGATGAAATAGAAAAAGGGCGAAAACGTAGCACAGATTTTTCAATGATATTTCACGGACAATGAATGTCACAACATCTCGTGCTCGCGACTTCTAGGTGTGATGATTTTCCCCCCGAGCGGACGCTTAGGGCACCGCGCCTCGTGTAAAGTGAGCGTGAGACTGGTAGTGTTCGCAGTGGCAGCGTGCGCGCTATGCATCACGGTCTACGAGTGGAACACATTCAAGCAAGTGACGGCAGGTAAGGAAAAACTTCATTCAGGGGGGGGCGGACCCAGAGGGTTCCAGGGGTCCCCCCTTCCCCGCCGCTGTTGAAATTTTCAGAAGTAGTGTGTGGGTAGCTAAATTTAATAAATTCGCCATCTTATTAGCAATAATTAGCATTCGTGCCCCCTTTTTTGGATCAGTACTCCTAACCCCCCCCCCCCCCCCCCCTTCTCTTTCTGGATACGCCTCTTTAAATAATTTTATATAAAATGGATGAGGGAGAGCTGTGCGTCTTCTCAGGTTGTCGAATATCAATTGTTTGAAAACTAGTTTAATATTCTCCTACCAGAGTCAAAACGTTGGACTACAGTTTCTATGCCATCTCTGACAACGAGAACAAGCGATCCATCTAACCCAAAACGAGAGCTCCGCGCCGTCCAAATATTGCGTCGAAAAATAGCCTCGAAATTCAACAAAACTTCTGTAGAAATAAAACGAAAAATTTTGAGAGAAAGACTCTGTGGAACAGAATGGCAGGAAGAGTACGCACAGCTTCACAAAGACATACTAGAAGGACGCAAACCACCGCGATTTCTTGTGTTTTATTGCGGAGGTGTGGACCATGGATGTGGTGGATACGGAAATCGCATCGGAGGAATCACGTCGTTGCTCTACCTTGCTGTTCTTACAGAAAGAGCTTTTATCATTCACTGGCACTCTAGTGTATCATTGGAGAATTACTTTCTGCCAAGGAGTATCAGGTGGAATTTAAGTATTGAAAAGTTACGGGACTTTAAGAAAAGAGCGCATTTCTGGGGAAGGGGAAATCATGTTGATGTGAACGGTGAAAGTCAAGAGGATCCTGGGTTAAATGCGAAGGATTTCCAGCGTTGGATTCAAGATACGGATTTGAACGCCTATTTGAGTTACCCCGTAGAAATGGTCACATCTCAGTGGTACTTTGCGCAGTCCGTGCGAATGAATAGATTTCTCAAAAGGAGGAATAAAGCGCAATTTGGGATAAAAGAAAGGGGACACCGGTATTCTCTGGTTGGATGCGCTTCTGATTATTTATTCTCTAGGACTTCTTACATCAAGCAACTACTCACAAGGACGAAAACCTCTTTAGGTTTCGACAAAAAGCCAACCATTGGGATCCACTTTCGGACAGGAGATTATGCTCTACTTGGAAGAAAAGCAAAGCCAAAATCCTTACGGGTTGCAGAGAAATTTCTAGAATGCGCTAAAAAGCTAGAGAAGGTGTTTTTAAAATCTACTCTTGGTCTTAAATCCGCGGATGTCAACTGGTTTCTGGCCACAGATAGTTACGACATCAAAGCGTTTGTCTCTAAGCGGTACCCCAAGGTGGTGTATCAAGAAGTGAAGTTAGAACACATTTCCAAAACGGAGCCATCCGCCAATGGACTTGAGGGAGTTATTCTGGACCACCTGCTGCTGTCAGAAAGTGATGCCATAATATTGTCAAATAGCAGCTTTAGTCAATCGGCTTTAGGGTTAGGGTTTCACTCGTTAAGAGTCAGTACATTTGGGACGAATTGTCAGTATTAGTCCCCTAGTATTAGTTCTCCTACTTTTTTCAAAATAGAACCTCGCTAACTCGAATTTTTAAGAAAAATAAAAACCATGTCGAGTCAGCGTGGTTCAGCTTATCGATTAAGAAAATATATGTTTTAGCTGCTCAAAGTTTTCCTATTCCAAATTCATACGTTGCGCGGGGGATTGGTTCGATTTGATAAGCGAATTGAATGCTTGGACGCATTTCAAAATTCCCAAGCCAGGGTACCCCCTTCCTACAACGGATATTACTGCGCACCTCCCCCCCCTAAAACGGATAAACTGTCCCCTCCCCCCCCCCCCCCCCCCCCGTCAACAAATCCTGGCTACGCGCTTGGTTACAAAGTATCTTTATAGTGTGCGCGGATAGAGCTTACCCAAGAATAATAAAAATGCCCCCCCAAAAAAACAAACAAACAAAAACAAATCGAAAAGCATTTCTAATTCTGAGGAGTACAGGTGATGAAGGGAATGGGGTTAAATTTTTTAAACGATCGATAAATCGAGTGTAAGTGGGTGTTAGCGCTATTCGAGTCTTAATCTCCAGAGTGGAAATAACCGAAGCTTCCCAAAAGCTCCCGTCCAAATATTCAAGATGTAAAACCTCTGAAACACATAACAACGAAAATTTCCCGCCAATTTCGAATGCCAATTTGCGCATGCTCACTAGAGTGTATCCGTCCTTGGTGAATACGTGTCATGTAGACTGATGGAAAAAAGATGCGAATTCGGTGTAATCTAAGGGTAAACAATCTATGTCGTTATCATACAACGTCAAAGAGTGACTTGAATATATTTGAAAAGCAAACAGGTTTCAACACGAATTTGTCATTTTGAAACTGCGCAAAAAAGAGCGTGAAAGAAAAAAGGAAAGTTACCTAGTGGAAATATCCATATTTGACTCCATGATAAGCTACGTGTAATATCATTCTTTACATATTTGGTTCAAAGTCAAGCAGTTTCTAGGACATCAAGTTTTTTACCTACTCGAAGTAACAAAATATGAACACAATGCCTAACACAGCACTCAAAAAACCCCTTCAACTTTATCACAAGTAGTCTTCAAGTACTAAGATTATCATATCGTTAGTCTTGTAACTTGCCTCTTAAGATCTTCGTTTTGATTTTTGTATACGCAAACAAGTTATGCCTAAAGCACTGTGGTTGTTATAAACAAAGACATTGCTATATGGTAAAGGGCTTAAGAATTCCACCCTTCCGCCCGCCCTTTCTGAAAGAGCTGTTTGATATCTCGAGTTCTCGTTATCAGGACAATATACATGCTATGACAAGCATAGCCTGCTTGCAGGCGATACTCGGTTATCATCGCGGAAAACCCTCTCCGTTCGATGATCGGGCGCCATATTGTATTCTAAGCTCGGTTATCATCGCGGAAAACCCTCTCCGATCGATGATCGGGCGCCATATTGTATTCTAAGCCGCACGGTTCCTGGGGGCGAGCGCCGAACCGATTTTCCGCGATGATAACCGAGTACCGCCTGCAAGCAGGCTATGACAAGCATCACTCACTATATACAGTATGGCATATTTCTAGTGAACAAGAGGAGACCTATCCAAACCCTCAAGCGTCACACACATTTCCAAACCTTTGGGACCAACCATTAGATATCTGACCTACGGGTTACGATTTTTTTCCCGATGGATTTATTTAGCGGCAAGTTGACTTGCACGATTTCTTTTCTCAAGAATGTCGCTGTCACCTTTAGCCAAGGATTTCTTGTTCGATTTTGTTTTCCCGAGATATCAGCCTGCTGGATAATATATCTTTTTTAAATTTTCGTTACTAACCCGCCAGATATCAAATGGTTGACTTGATAACGGTTTGCTTGCAGGCAAAATGTTTCACCGTATTTTGCTTATACGTGTCTAAGGCCATTTCTATAGAACTCATGCCGGGCCCGTAGGGGGGGGGGGGGTTCGGAAGAACCCCTCCACTCTATTGAAAGATTGAGAAAGATCTGCTCTAATAAAGGAAGATTGAGTAGCGAGGTAGGGAAAGCTACCTAAGACAAAATAGTGGTTTCAGGGGGAGGAGTGGTTGGTGGTTTCAGGGGGAAGGGGTGGGTTCCAAATCCTATTTTATAAGAACGCGGGGATTTTAAACTGTTCATCAAATTTGTTGTCGGTTGCACATAAACCGCTTGAAACACGTTGGTTTAAAAAAACGTTTATATATATCTAAAGAAAGATCCGCTCAATAAAGTGGGGATAGTAGAGTAGAGGGGGGGGGGGGGGTTGCCCCTCCCCTTCCGCCGCCCCTGAACATTGTTTACTGCTTACTCCTGGGCTCGTTCACTACGTGCCTATTTGCTACAACCTGCTCATCGTGTTATTGCGACTACGAAATTCATCTTTCCCGGTGGTCGGTTATATCATAGACCCAGAATAGGTGTTGATACAATTTTTGATAAAAGCGCTATGACTTATTATGCATGACCCCTAAACTAGCACGATATCAACTACACCGTTATCTTTTCGATTAAAATTCAGCTACGCATAGTGACATTCCACGCTTGTCTTCTCTCGCGGGAAGTGCAAACTAATCCAAGCGTGCATAAAGGGCGATCTTTACGCGTTCAAACATGGTGCGGACAGTTGCATTAGTAATCGTATTACTCTTCTTTATTAGCGTCGCCATTGTAGATGTCGAGAGTTTTCACATTGGAGTTGGAAAAGTCATGAAACGCCGTCATTTCAGCCGAAGAAGGCGACATTTCATCCAGGTATGAGCGTTTGAAATATCTTTACAGGGCCGTTACGCCTATACAGGGGTTCCAGTTTTTTTTTTTAAGAATAAAGAGTCCAGAAAGGGCGTGGCTTTCCCCCCAAAGTTTTGTCAATGCCTCTGCCATGCTATTTAGCCCTTCTTCTTTATCGTGGAATATAAGATAAAAGGCATCATATTATCAACAATGTATACGTGTCTTTCATGATTGTGTATACAGGACTTAGTCTTATTCTTCGAGTTGTTTGTAATAATTATTTTTACTAATGGTTTAAAAGTATCTATTAAAAATATTGCGTAAGCCATCAATATTGAAATCTTTATTCCCCTTACTACTGCCACTGTGTTCACGTCCTTCGATATCGGAAACGAATTGAGTTTACTTGAAATTTTCTTTTCAATCCAGATTTAAATCCCTTATATCGGCTCACACTGCGTAGTTTTCAAGTGTCTATGTTTTATCATAGGATAAGCTTTTTTTTAAAAAGCTAACAATTATCGTTGGAGAAGAACATTTACTTATTAACAAACATTTGCGTGAGAGTTGCGTGGAATCCGAGTGTTGTGTGTGGCCTATCCGATTGTCAATCAACAAGTCCCAACCAATCATCAAAGACTTATCAAAGAAGCCATTCGATGCCCATGATGGAGCCCGAAAATCTATGTGGGCCGTCGCTGCTTAAAAAAAAGAATCATTATACTCATCGATGTTAGTCTTAACTCCCAGGGTACGAGAAAGCCACCTTTCTCCTTTACCCTTAAAAAATATTTTGCAACGTTTTGATTAGATCTAAGTCAAATCTTAAAAGATCACACGTCCCAGGTTACGAGAAAGATAAATTTCTTTGCATTTTACCACTACTATTAAAAAAACGTTTAACTTTGCATTCTATTGATTAGATCAAAGGCAACCTCCGTACGTTTTCATGACTTATGAAAACGTATATGAAAAGTGATTTATCTACTGTATCAAACGTGAATCCAAGTGCCCCTCTTTATATGTGTACCTCGTTTGCCAAGCTTCTTAGACTCGATTACACAACACTCCCCTTAGTGTTGATAACATTGACCTAAGTGACAGTTTTGATGGGTGATTAATGGGCATATCTCGGTAAAAATATTGAGTCTGAACTCTTGCTTAATGATGGACGCATCAAATCTAGTAATTTCTATCGAAACTTAAAAGGGTGAACTGGTCGCTCCTAATAAGTTTTCGCCGTGCTCTTTTATCAGAGTGTGCAACCCACAACCGAGGTACTTGACATTCACAGAGAAGTACTAGACAGAAACATCATCCTTAGTTAAAAACTTGCATGTTCTCACGATTTGTACAAAGTAGGCTCTTCCAGCGATCACTATCTCAACTTTGGTAAGTTTTCTACTTTTTGCAACATGTTTTTAATCCGCTTATGCACGATTTTTTATTCTAAGATACTAAGATATTATACTAAAGAATGTTTGTCAGCCGTCACTTTATCTTACGAGGGACAACCTACGTTAAATGATTTAAAAAACGCCGGGGCTGTTAATTAAATTTCATTGTCCGAGGGGGCGTTCAATAGATATGAGGCGTTTATTCAAAAGGGGCGTTCATTTTAAACTATAACAATATAACAAAAACCAAGTGTAGTGTGGTTCTCATTCCAGTCAGGATCACGTTAAATTATAACCTGCATAGCAAGCATTTCTGCGACGGAAATAGAGACCGAGGGATGGAAATGCAGGGCCATAATCTAAAAAGGACAAACCGGTGTGACGATGAAGGAAGCGCGATATTTTCGATCGAATTTGTTTAATAAAATATGAACTATCTTTTCAGATTGTTATGTCAAGATTTTTTTTCACGTGATTTGTCTTCCAGTATGTTTGACCCATATATGCTGATGTTTTTGGACGAATCTGGTTTTGTTTTTAGTTTTTACTCTCGACAAACAACACTAAAATGATAAATTTTTGTTTTGCTTTTCGTTATCGCTTAAAAAGGCTAACGAACAGTCAGTCGTTCTTTCGTTTAAAAACGTGTTTTAATATTATTTTCATCTTCTAAGACAAAACGAATCAAAAGGAATTACGCCACAGTTTCATCGGTCTTTCCAGTCTTCCAGGATCCCAGTAAAAATCAATCTCCAAGTTTTCTTCCGCCAATAATCCGCTGGGTTGTGAAAGTGCATTTTTTTCCACTCACTAACACGAACTTTTTCACATCCATAAATCTATAGCTGTCAATCTCAGACTTTTTAGGAGCCGAAAGAACTTTGTGGCAAAAGTTGACGGGTGCCATATCTTCAATCTCCTGCCTGTCTGAAACTAGATCCCGTGATCCACCGCAGGTTACGACACACACATCCGCAATAACGAAAGTGCAACTTTTTTGAAATAGGTGTATACGATATTTAGGCAGGACAATCTTCCTTCTTCAGCGGCATGTGTGCAGCTGATATGTACAGCTTTTTATCATAATTAGCTAACAAAAAACAAACAAACAAATTAATGAACCAATAAATTAATAACAAATTGATTAACTAATTAATTAACAAACAGGGAGTGGTGTTAGTGGAGTTAAAAATTTCTTCGCATCAGTTGGGGCCAAAGTGTGCATGAGGGCTGCCATGCCAACGCTATTCGTTAGACTATAGGAAAAGTGTCAAACTTAACGCGTTTTTGGTGTGTTTTCCCTCTGTAGGAGAATGCTCCAATTAAGCGGAATTCACGACGTAGAGTTATCCTAGTATGATAACGGGGACTCGTAATGCTGTAAAGAAGGCTTCAAAATACCGAAAAGGACTGTAAAATCATTCCAGTTGCATACAGACGATGTCTCCAAGGAGAGGCTGAAAAATCGCCAAAAAGTATGACAGCAATTATTTGGATTCCGTGAATAATTGATGCCACAAAGTGAAGAAAAGCGATGGATTGATGGATTTTCTGAGTGACATTATCTTGACTCTCCATTATGCAATGCGTTATGGGATTATTGTATTTGTTTAAGTTGTATAGAATCGTTGAACGTTTGATGTAGATGTTACATCTTACATCTTACAGAAGGAAACAGAGTACATAGAAGTCGCCAACAGTAGAAACTATATGCGGAGAAATAAGCAGATAGAAAAGAGTGTCAAAAATTTGTCCATTCTCCCCACCCCCGACACCAAAATACGCCATCGCACTTTCTTTTTCTGTCGAAGGAAGTCACCAAAAAAAAACGGATACAAAGTCAAGACTCAATCATCGACTAGGATATTGAGTATGTCAGTATTGCAATATCCGTTTTTAAAGGACGGACATTATAAAGCAATAATAAGCCACATAATTGTGTTTCCATTCATAAATTATATGAAGAATCTCAAAATAAAACAACCTAGCAATAGAAGAGCAGTAAATAATGTTAGTGGATTGACAGCAGAAGGAAAACACGATCAATTAATGGCAGGCGTTTTTCTGAATAGTCCAAAAAAAGCCTGGGACGAGCCCGCGGGAAACCTGTGTTGTACTAAAAATGCTAGGGCCTGGTAAAATCCTTAGTAAACACGATTCCCTGCAAGTTTATGTGGAAATCCTCGACGTACACAGTTCTAGGGCGACAAAAAAAACTACCTACCTAACTATCGTGTAATGTTATTTTATAAAGGCTTCCATAAATGCGACACAGGACCTGCTATTCAGAGTTTATTACAACAGGGAAGTGTACGAAGTCATACACTTCTCCCTCATAGAATGTCCATTCAGCTGTGATACATTTTTTTGCCGATGACTGCTGTATAGGATGCTTCTTTTATCGAAAGCCATAATTATCGTGATGTTTGCTTTTCTAGACAGCTAGATGAAAAGAGTAGCAAATTATTGCGCATGAATTGTCCATGGAAAATCACCTTTTCGGAGCAGTCGCTAGAAGTAAGCAATTATAAGTCCGTCCACCTTTAATTCGGATCGTTAAATTCAGCTTTTCAATCACTTTTAATCCCAATGACGCACATTACTAAACAGGCTGCTTTCGCTTTTATTTCGCATATCTTTTTCGGGCAACGCGAGTGAAAGTAGTTGCTTATGGTTATAGCGCAACTTTCAGGAAGTACAATGTGCTTTTTGTTTATTTGCTTTGTGTATATTAGATGAATGTTGAAAGGCTTTTTAAACAACTATATGGCAAAAAAATCTGACAAAATCAACCAAAAGTGATAACGCAAATGCGTAACACAGGAAAACAAAGATCAAAAGAAGTTTCTCGCGAAAAAAGAGCTAAGAGTTCCAAAGAAAGCGACAAAGAGCCTGAAAACAGATTCAAGAAGGCAGCGGTCATCGTTTGAGCCAAACTGAAAAAAGCATTCTCCAATCACTCCAAAACTTTGTTGAACACTCTAAAAGGAGGAGATTCCTGGCAAGGAGGATCGAAAATCGTAGCAGTTTGTAGAGAGCGTTTTTAACAGCAAGCTATGCGCCGAGAGTACAATGACGTGCTAAGGGTATATAATTTGCTGAGCAACTGAAAGGAGGTTTTTAAAGAAGACAACAAAGTTTTGTTTATTTAGCTGGTTAAAACAAAAGTTCTGAGTTTCTCTGCGATTTCAAGGAAACAACTGGATGCTAGCGTCACATGCCGCACCGTTTCATCTTCACGTTTTGCGAAACGATATCTAAAGGAGTTATTTAGCGTCTTAAATCAAACATTGGGCCGTTTACTCTTTACTCGGCTGCTTGTTTAAGAGAAGCTGGCGATTATTACGAAAAGAGGTGTTTTCCTAGCGGGGAACATCAAACATTCAGCCTTTTAATCTTTACTCGGCTGCTTGTTAAAAAGAAGCTGGCGATTACTACGAAAAGAGGGGTTTTCCTAGCGTGGAACATCAAACATTCCGCCGTTTAATCTTTACTCAGCTGCTTGGTAAAAAGAAACTCTATGCTAAAAAGCAAAATCAATTAAAGGCAATTAAGTGGGGCGCAATATAAAATGAATTCAACTAGTGAAAATAGTATAAATTCAACCAGTGAAAATAGAAGTAGGGCATATGTAATTGTAGCACCCATTTTTTTTAGCCTGGAAGGGATGGTGATAGCCTTCGCGAATGGCTTGGTATCGGTAGTAATGTACAAGTTCCAGTCACTTCGCACCCCCTCTAACATCGTCCTACTTAGCATAACGTGGGCAGACATGATAATAACACCAGTACTGCTAGCTTTTGCGATCATGATTGCAAGCTCTAAGTACACTCTCGCCTGCGCGGTGGCAATGTTGAATTCCACCGTGATCAAAATTATTATCTTTCACCTGACTTTGATAAGTGCAGAACGCGTATATGCTATAAGACACCCGTTGCGTTACAATCGCGTAGTCACTGTGACACGCATTCGAAATGCGCTATGTGTTATCTGGGTGACGTGTGTCATGAGCTCGCTCCCGGCCTTCGTGGATGACAAATTTCGCGGGATTCTTGCCTACTGCAAGCAGAACCAATCAGAATACTCGTTCCAGGCTCTGGACTACTTCACGGGCGTATTGCACTACCTGTTCCCTTTCTGGTTGGTCGTTGTGTCGTACGTATACATCGCGCGCGTCTCACTTCGTCAGCGGAAACAAGTGTGCACACGTCACATGATAAGTCACGCAAGGCGACAGGCACGTGACCTAAAAGCGGCAAAGACGATGGCGATCATCATTGGGCTATTTCTACTCTCATTTTTGCCACTTGTGGTAATTTTATCTTTACAGCTGTTTCGTATGCGGCTAAGTTCGATAACCTATCGGAGATTAACCAACATAGGGTATTTTCTCGCCAATCTCTGCGCGTTGTGGAACCCTGTGGTTTATGCTTACAGGAACCAGGCCTTTAAGGGCGCCATTAGGCGATTGTTGCACATCCGGAGACTTGCAATAAGGCGTGACGTAGGCAGTCACAGGTCACGCAATCATTTGGAACGGTAATTTGAATAAAACAAATAACGGACTGGCCCGTGTCCACCAAGCTCAGCATTTGTAAAAGATAAACATGAGACAATTGAAAATTGAAAGACCGAAACTTTGTGGATGGTAAAACTCCATTCGCATTCGCTTGCGTATAATGGCAAGCGACATAACCATTCACATTCTATCGTGATACGCACGGATTTTTTTCAAGCGAGTAGTTAGTAAATGTACGGTAATACGAACAGGAAAATCGTACAATTCTTGTGGCAGCATTGCTGTGAAAAATTCTTAAGTGACGACTTTTGTCGCAGCAATTTTTTTTGTTGCAAATTAAAAAAGGTGGCTGCAGAAAGTAGAAGATGGTTCTACTTTTTGCAGCAAAACTCGGAGATGCAGCCCGTGTTACTGCATAATATAAAACTAGGGGCTCATAAGTAGGGGCAATCAACTTCCCCACATTCTTGTATCACATTAGTGTCACGGCGAGTTTTCCAGGAACAGGCTATTTTTAGACGCGCGGATGAGCCAATCAGATTCGACCTTTGTGTTGATGTTTTGGCTAAGCTCTTTGGGCTGAGCTCAACTACACGCGCAGTCTCAGACAAAATGATATGTTCTCTCTTCGGTACTTTGACTTTTGTTGCTCTCTTCTTTAATATGAATCCAACCCTACCTACCACTTCAAATTCTAGCTTGCAATTCTTTTAGTACTGACAAACAAAATCGACGGATGATGGACAAAAAATAATCTTCCTAACTAAAATTTGCGCGTGCAGTCTCACATCACTCGCGCGCGCGACCAACGTCAACGCAGCTGATTGGCCCGTCCGTGCTCGCGCGTCTTAAAATAGCCTGAAGATAGGAAACGCGGTGACACTTATGTAATACAGATGATTGCCCCTACTTATGAGCCCCTGATAAAACTTGTCTTGTAGCAAAGTGACGTCAGGCATACGCGAGAAGTTAATTGGTTTGGTTGATTGTTTGTGATTGGTTGAACGAAAGTCGCACATCAGTGTCGCGGAGAAAAAAGATGGCGGATCAACCACAAGATAGAACCAGTCTATCGTTTGCTGTGACAAAAGTTTGTTCGCCGGTGTAGTAAAACGCGCAAAATCGCCTTCGAACCTTTTTTGCAAATGTTGCCACCAAAAATGAACGATTTTGCTGCTTGTATTAACATACATGCGTAGTTTGTGTGAGACCGGGAAACAAAAAGGTGCTATTTTCTAGGGGTTCGAATTGCTGCCCACCACACCCAAAGTTCCATCCCTTTGTTTAAATTGATTTTGCTGACGATCCTCCCCCTTTTTATGCACTAGTCAATTGTCAGCCCGGCACCACGACCCCCGGGACATACCGAGGAGGTAACGCGGTCATGCGGGGGATTTAATACTAGTGACTTATTTAACACCTGTAGTCCACCACAGGCGATTAACAGAAGCCCTCAACAGGCCGGGAAGGGGGGGGAGTATTAAAATTATGATCTTACAACAAAGATACTTGTAAATCTAAATCTCTGATAGTATTGACTGAAAAAGTATAATTTACTCGCTATCTATGGATGTCTGTTGATTTTTAAATTTGGGGTAGCCTGTGCTAAAAATTCTAGAGATGCACCGCCGAAGTTTAGTTCACTGAACATGGCAGCTCAAAGAAAAGTATGGCTTTCGGTAATGGGACGTTATCGGAAAACACCGGGGCCATGTATCGGGGGTTTTAACATCGTCACAGGCCCCGGTGGCCGCCGGGAAAGTAACGCGCATTTCACACACCAGATGAAGGTTAATTTCCCCGCTATGTCCCGGGGGTCGGGGTGCCGTGGTTTCAATTGACTGATGCATTAGTCACCATGTAATTGTGTAATTGTGATAAAGAAAGATGCACTGTTAAAGTTAAAGAGCGAAACGAATAAACAAGTCTATTTCTGCTTTGTGGGTGGGTAAAACGGACTCTGAGCCATCCTCGGGGATCCAGGGCGTCGCGGAGGTCAGCGGAGGTGAGCGTGGCGGAGGGGGAGGGGGGGGGGGGGGGGGGGGGAAGGAAGAAAGAAAAGACGTCTTTTCTCCCCTCTTCTTTCTCCCCTCCCCCTCCGCCGCGCTCGCCTCCGCTGACCTCCGCGACGCCCTGGGTCCCCGAGGACGACTCTTCTTAGCTTCACTGAATAATGGACAATGCAAAGAATGTACCAAAATGTATCAAAATGGGGGAGGGGCACTTAATCAATCCCCCTGAGTCCGCCCTTGCTCTATTGCAGCCGCCCATCCGCTGACCTGTGTCACGCATGCGCTTTGCATGTTGGTGTAAAGTGTAATTAGGCTAGGTTACCCCCTCCCCCTCCACTAGTATCTACTGTGTCACGCGCTTTTATTTGGAGTATCATCCATTTCCGGTCTTCCTTCAACAGTACTATCACATTTCAATTTCATGAAAAAAAATTATTGCTAGATGCGCTCTGCTAAAAAAAGTCTTCTACTTTGCTGATCTCCGCGCTGTTTCGCTGTTGATCTTCGATACAGCACCATGTTGGAGTTCTTTTCCCGTCTAGTTGCCTGCCTGAGGCTGGGATTTTTTAGTATTGGTTACAAAAAGCGCGTCGCTTTCCTAGCGCTTGTGTCGGTTGTTGTGATTGGAGCCTGCTTGAGGCCGTATTTTCTCGCGAATCTTTCTGATATGACGATGGTCCAAGAGGGAAGCCGCGGTGAAGGAAATGATGACTGGGATATATGGTCTAGGCGCATGGAGATGCAGGATTACCGCTCGATTGGGGACGCTTTTGACTACTGTGGTACGTAGAGAAACTCTCTTATTTTTATATAACTTCAATGCTTCTGTATCTACTCTAAAAAATATGCTTTACATGCTTTTACAAACTAGATCAGTACGCTGTTACGATTTTGACAGTTCAGCATAATATAACAAGAGCATTTGTGACTCTATCGCAAATTTATCGAGTTCAGTGACTCAATTATAGTAATCGGTCTCTTTGATTGAAATCTCTCAAGCAACAATATCAAGCAATGCATGATGTAGTGTCATGATCTGATGATTGGTAACTATTGCTCAATGCTGTACTGGAAATAGGAACTGGCAAATGCACAAGTAGCGTGACTATTCAGTCGATGCTGTACTCACGCAAGATTAAGCGGTACTTTTTTAGAGAACAGGCCGCTGCGGAAGTCCTCATACCTGCAGTAACAGTGACCTGAGGTCAGGTTTGTGTTTGCTATCAGGAAAAGCCAATCAATAGACATAGCTACTCCCCAGCTTTCAAATATTCACTTAAAACTTGGCCGCTAATAAGTGGATAAATTTTTAATTTCAATATGATACCTTTATCTGTGCACCCTTTCCCCCATCCCCCAGCAAATCCTAGATACATGCCTAGTGAGTTTTAGAGGCTTTAGGTTTGTAGCCATAAAATTTGCGGCTGGTACAGCACCGCAAATACACCCCCACTCCCCTTAGGAATATATATTTTTGTATCGCGACGCCGCATTTTCAAAACATCGATTTGTTTTTGTTTCAAATTATTTTAGGCCAATCAGATTCTTTCATCTCTCGCCTAGTGCAGTTGCCTGGCTTTCTGTCGCGACACTGTCTGGTTTTCGTCCAGAGGATAGCCAGGGAAGTGCACAAAGCGAGACTCTGATTGGCTCAGAATGATTTTACTGACGGAAAAGAAAACCAAAAC
Organism: Nematostella vectensis; assembly: GCF_932526225.1. NCBI lineage: Eukaryota > Metazoa > Cnidaria > Anthozoa > Actiniaria > Edwardsiidae > Nematostella > Nematostella vectensis. Next base: position 3,120,643 of record NC_064046.1, read on the forward strand.
AAATCGGGTTTTGAAAACGCGGGTCGCGATACAACGGATTCGACAGTAAAGACTCACAAAAAATGTCGTGTCTATAAAGCCTAAAATACTTCACCCCAGGTCGCTTGACAAAAAACATTGCAATAAGGGGCGGGATTAAAAGGCGCAAAAATGAATTGGGAGTGTACAGGGGAGGGGAGGGTGGTGATACTATTGGGGCCTAATCGTCTGGTTATTGAGAAATAACTGTTCCTGCACTTATTGGTCTTTCAGAACCGAAACCAAATAGGCGAAAAGTCGGGAAAGTGATGGTGCATTTTGATCGGAAACTTGGTACAGTCGTGGCAACAGTTGCATGCAACTTCACAATGCGTGAGTATTTAATATATGGGTTGTGTGTTGGTAAGGGAACGATGGTACAGTCGTGGCAACAGTTGCATGCAACTTCACAATGCGTGAGTATTTAATATATGGGTTGTGTGTTGGTAAGGGAACGATGGAAAAGGGAGGGGCAACAGTTGCATGCAACTTCACAATGCGTGAGTATTGAATATATGGGTTGTGTGTTGGTAAGGGAACGATGGAAAAGGGAGGGGCAACAGTTGCATGCAACTTCACAATGCGTGAGTATTTAATATATGGGTTGTGTGTTGGTAAAGGAACGATGGGAAAGGGAGGGGCAACAGTTGCATGCAACTTCACAATGCGTGAGTATTGAATATATGGGTTGTATGTTGGTAAGGGAACGATGGGAAAGGGAGGGGCAACAGTTGCATGCAACTTCACAATGCGTGAGTATTGAATATATGGGTTGTATGTTGGTAAGGGAACGATGGGAAAGGGAGGGGCAACAGTTGCATGCAACTTCACAATGCGTGAGTATTGAATATATGGGTTGTGTGTTGGTAAGGGAACGATGGAAAAGGGAGGGGCAACAGTTGCATGCAACTTCACAATGCGTGAGTATTGAATATATGGGTTGTGTGTTGGTAAGGGGACGATGGAAAAGGGAGGGGCAACAGATGCATGCAACTTCACAATGCGTGAGTATTGAATATATGGGTTGTGTGTTGGTAAGGGAACGATGAGAAAGGGAGGGGCAAGCTGACCCATACGTAGAGGATGTTTATGCGGGGTGTGTGTATGCTGATCCTTACGTAGGGCGTAATGGGGTGGGGTCGAATGGACGTGGGGGGGGGGGGGGGGTAGGGAGGGGGGTATGCTCCGGAATCTCCGAATAGTGTGTTTTCTTTAATACAGTGGAACTTTAAAGAAGACACTAGCTATAAACACATCGGCACCAGTTGGGCCAGTGACAGGACGCTAGCACAGTTTATTACTCGTGTAGTTCGACAACCATTGACATCATTGCCCTTGTAAGGACTCATTAGCCGGTTTGCCTCAGATAAACTACATCGGCAATGAACAGTAAAGTAACGTCGCTGACAATTTTGATAATAACTTGAAACGACGATATTTGATATAACCGAGACTTGTATATAATTTGTCGTTCGACAACCATTTCATTCGATAAGCACAACGTATATTAATGAAATTTTAAAAAAGGAAAAACAATTGTGAGCATTGGCTAAGAATCGAACTTGTCGCTCAGCGCAGACATGTGCTGAAGCATCATATGGCAGCTAAAGCTTTTACGGTTAGACTGGAGATTTCGGCCCAAGCACCGCTATCTAGTGAACTGTACAATACAAAGGAACCTGAGGTACCCGCTCATTAATAGGGAGGCAATAACCGTGATCCCAGGCCTGTTTTATACGGTTACGCCACGCACAGCTCGTTGAGATGTGAAAAATATCGGAGTGTGTTGCTATGGTATGGTACGCACGTGCTTATAACTTGCCCCTAAATATTTCCAAAAATTATAAGGAGAGGACCAGTAGGGGCGTGGCCGTGCCCCCTTTTATTTTCTTTATGTTTCCGTATTGTGCCAGCCCCACCCCCCTAATATTTTGAGGTCTGCTACGCACTTTTCGACCAACCCATTTGCTACACTTTTGTATTCTTATTCATCACAAGCTTACATAATTGTTCTTTCAGCTGTCTCCGTCAAAAAAGGCACAGTTCATGTTGTTTCCAAGTTCCATGGTCGGACCATGTTCGACCAGAAGTTCAAGCTCTGCAAAGCGAAAGTCGACACTTTTAAGTGCCCACTTAGTAAAGGTACTGTCTACTTTAATACCCTACCCTCTATCATATTCATAGTGAGAGGAAACGAACACAATATGATCGTATAGCGCGCGGGCGATTATCCGGGAATTCCAATTTAGGGCGGAAAAACCTTGGCGGGAAGATCATTGACTCACGCGAGACCTTTCTTTTAATCCTTTCCCTAACCAGGCGTGGTGTATGAGTGATAGCACGCAAGACACGATGGTCCTTTACAAACGTTTGAACCTTCCCATGTTGCATAGCACAGAGTTTTGTTTTACAGAGAGACGCCTGGATCGAAGCGGGCACATTTCCCCTTCTTTAGTTTGTGTATCGCCTCCTCGATGAACGGGCAACTTTTGCAGAAATATTAAAGCAATTGCACTGTTGTAGATGTCGATATTTCCCCAAAGAAAACCCGTTACAAAATGTTACACGCGCAATGGTCCTGAATATTTTTGTTGTTTTCTGCTATTTGCAGGTCAAGTAATGCGAGTTTATGAGACGTTCTCACTTCCCAAATATATCCCAAAGGTACTTACTGAACTTTCCAGTAAAAGTCGATACTTCCACCACGTGGGATATAATGCATTTCCGGGGGATTGGTTGGGGCTATTTATTTGCATGTTCACGGTGATTGCTCGGATAAGCGCAGGCGAAACAGTGGTTGAGCCAGGGGGGGGGGGGGGGAATTTTAGGGTTGCGCTTATTTGAGAACACGTTTTATCTCAAGATAAAATTAAAGTTTATTCGGGGAAAGCGCTTATTTATACATGTCATCTTAGGCGGGGCGGTTATTTCCGGGGGCGCTTATACGAGCTAAAAGCAATACTGAGTATTTCTTTTATGTATTGCTCTTCTATTAATTTAATGATGGCTTTTCTTTCATGTATGCCTTTTCTATTCATTTTGTGACGGCTTTTCTTGTCTTTCCTAGGGCCACTACACGTCGACTGCTTCGGTAGCGAACCAAGATGGCGTCTGCTTCGTTGTCGCCGAGTCGAACCTACGGATATAGATGTCTTACAATGTTCAGTAGATAGGTACTTTAATTTATACCAAGACGTAATATAGTATATGTCAGAGTAAAATCCCAAAGTAGACAAGTCAGCAAAATGCTCAGTTCGTACGCTCCTCGCATTGTATGACGCAAAACAATATGACAAAAAGAACAAGTCAAATTTATTTTTGGCTGCTAGAAGGGGGGGGGGGGGGCCTAGGCCACCCCCCTGGCTACGCACCTGACACCTTTAAACTTGAAATTAAGTGTTGCAGTTTGTACACTAACCAAAATTTATATCTCGTTTTTTTTTTACGGAATTCCGCCAAAAAAGGTCCCCTGAGGGTTTCGCAGACATTCAATGAACATTTCCATGAACTGCGGGGTGATTCGTCGTCCCTCTATTCAGAGGGTTATCTGGAGTCATACTTTCTTCCTTCAGATTTACTGGTGTTTGCCGTCGAATCTGATAGGGTGGTTTTGTTGAAGGAATTGTTAACGTAACTTTAGTTCACTGTGTTTTAACAGAAATATTTACAGTGGCGGGGGAAACGACCGGATGAGTGGGTATAGTCTCCCTCGATGCTGTTTGACTTTTACTGGGACCCAAAGCGTACCCTTGATTGACAAGTCCAGAGCGGTAGAGAACGGAAGTAACTGTCGAATCCCGTTGAATCGCGACCCACGTTTTCAAAACACGATTTGTTTTGGTTTTCTGTTCCGTCAGTAAAACGATTCTGAGACAATCAGAGTCTCGCTTTGTGCACTTCCCTGGCTATCCTCTGGACGAAAACCAGAGACAGAAAGCCAGTCAACTGCACCAGGCGAAATGGCAAGGATCTGATTGACTTGTAATAATTTGACTGGCGAAACAGAAAATCCCCCCCCCCCCAAAAAAAAAAATCGATGTTTTGAAAATGCGGCGTCGCGGTACAACAGATTCAACAGTAAATAGATCAATGTTACACTGGGTACCAGAGTCTCCAGACTTCTCTCTTCCAGTGACGCTCAGCCAAAAATGCCGTGACGAGCGAAGTTTGGAGGCTCTGGTACCCAGGATAGATCAATGTATGTGAGAAAATTCAATCCGCTTTTTGTTTAATATATTTGTACCCCTTCATTTGGGTCGGTCCCCCATCTTTCGGGAAATCCTGGATCCGCCCTTATTGAGCATTTTCGAGTTTTAACAAGCTGCCTTATGGAGTTTAAATTGGAAGTTGCGAGCGTCTGTTGTTGTAAGCTGTTGGCCTATTTCAGACCGATCTTAAAGCTACATTATCGGTTTTATCTCTTTCAGAGAACTGAAATTGAAATCAGAGAAACTACCGCAAGTTCGTATACATACATCGTTTTGCGTATCCTTACAAGCCATGTAAACGTAAGGAGAAAAATTTCCCGTGTTTCCTGAATTCCTAATAAAACTTTGTATTTATTTTCTTGAACTGCAGGATTTTTGGCACAGCCCCACCCCCTCTCCTCCAATTCCAGGATTTTTGGCACCGCCCCACCCCCTCTTCCCCAATTCCAGGATTTTTGGCACCCCTCCACCCCAATTCCAGGATTTTTGGCACCGCCCCACCCCTCTCCCCCAATCCCAGGATTATCTCTAGACCCTCCACTATGGGTAGGAAGCTCTTGGGAAAACCGTTTTTCGATTTTTCTGTTTGTGTGATATTTGTGCAAGAGCCTTGATACGTTCTGCAGAGAAGATAAAAAACACAACAGTATTACATTATCATCTTCCTTTGTTCTCGTTATACGAGTAGAATTACAACCTCAATAAGCCTTCACATAAAATTATATATATTCGATATGAACATAAAACAATTCACTGGTTGAATTGTGGAAAGAAAGGCGTTTTTTAGGAATCAATGGTATGATTAATTTCTTTTCCTCCAATCTTTAGCAAGGAGGGGATTTGCTTAACACTGCGTGATTGCAGTAACCCCCCCCCCCCCCTCACAGGAGAATTTGGAATTTCAGAGCTACAGTCTTCAGTTCCGATACACAGCAGGGTGAAAAATAACTGTCTCCAGACAGAGATGTCGTTCAACATGAAGGGGTGAAATTTTGGGGAGTAGGGGTATCTTGAGAAACTTTCCATGCTCATACCTAGGATTTATTGAGGGGGAGGGGGGGAGGGCATAGGTTACACACGGTATAACGATTGCAAGATCCTAACTGTAAAAAAATGTAAACTGTATGGCAAATGGATGGTATTTCATGAACTTTTAAATAGAAATGCTCACTTTTTGGCATCCTCGGGAACCCAGGGCGTTGCGGAGATCGGGGGGGGGGGGGGGGGGTACCGATCTTTTACTAATTGAGGCATCTCTTTCACTTGTCTACACTGAATTTAACATACCTAAGTGTAAACATACTCTATTATAAAAGGCAGAGGAAGGATGTGTAAACAGCGCAAGCATTGCTCCGTCAGGTTAGTCACAAAAAAATGACGGCAATTACTTCACATGCTTTCTAAACAGTGCCAGCAATGCTGATACCATTAACTTAGAGATAAAAAAAAAGACAAAGATTATTACACTAGAAAAGATTACACTAGACTGTCTTTGTATTCAAATTTGAATAACAAATGATGTATGCATTCTATGTATAAAACGTATTATCATCATTATTTTGCTTACTTGCAAGTCCATTTTAAAACCTAGATATAACAATCCCTGGGAAAATAGAGTTATTGGTCCCCACAGAACAAAGACAGCATTTTTAAATAAGGTAAATTAAGGGAGGGGGGATCTAGAATACCACTGCAACAAAAACTAAACAAAATTAAGCAGAACCTCTATATCTGACAGTAGTGAGGAGTGTTTATGGGGTTTAACCCCCCCTTGGGCTGCCAGAAAGCCATATATAACGAAAAATACCCCCTCCCCATTTGTCACTGAGCCAACCCCCCCCCCCCCTTTAGCAAAAAGCTCCATCTGCCCTTGTCTGATGATAGTAAAGGAAAACATTGCTGAATATAATAATTGTTAAATTTTGAATCACTTCCTATACATATGTTACTGTTTGGTAGCTGGGAGTTACTACAGTAATTATCTAGATTATAGTTATATTGATATTCCTGTTTCAATAAATTGTGGTAGATGCTGGTTACAACTCTGTTCCTCCTGGTGTCTTTTTAAATGATAAGGAATCTTAACCAGGATTCAGGGGGGAAAAGCCAAGAACCTTCAAGCTTTTGCTACTAAAACGTTTCCTTTCTTGTCCTTTATTACTTGCACTTGATTTTAATAATAAAACAGACTTTATATGATTGCTAAATTCCATACTGCCCCTTTTTATATTTAGTTCCAATCAGATCCAGCGATAAAAATATAATTCCATAACCCCTTTAAAAGCAGTAATTAAAGGACCTTGTCCAGCCCACTAGGCTCTGCCATAAGTTGACAACAATGAGGTTTCATTCCAGAATACTTTTTGGTAAAAAAATAGCTGTATACACTAGAAATTTATTAAGTATACTATGCATGTCTATTTGCATACTTATTGTCCAAGGAATCTCCATGGCAACTGTCATTTAATTAGGCAAAGAGTCCCAGGCGTGTTGTTTTAGCTGATAGGAATGTGTGAAGAACAAACACAACCGGCTTGGGACAGCCATGAAGGTCCAACTCCTGTAGAAATAAAGGAGGAAGCTGTAAGTTTTAATGCAGGTTACAGTAGCAGTGCTGTCCTGTATAAACATGAACTGGGAGGTGATTGTGCAGGACTGCATTCCCCACACCAAGAATCTTCAAAACATGGAAGGCTTGCGAAGAGTAGTAAAAGAGGACCATGCAGGGCAAAAAAAAACTTGTGCCAAGTATGAGGTAGAAGAGATAACTAGCTGGATAAACGAACCCCAAAACTTGAATGGTTAAGATGGACTGCAAAGAGGCATGGAATATTAGAAAAGCCTACTACCTGGCACACTTTTTTGACAACTAGGAATTGTGAGAGGCAATACAGATATTCAAAAATCTAATAGCCATCTACAGTATTTTGGCAGCTTGAGAAATACCTTACACAGGGTATTAAATCCGCATTGTCACCAGATTACATCCTGTCGTTTATGTAACCATTTCCGATGATTTTAAACAGAAAACACGAAAAATATTTTAAAGTTGTAAAAGCAGTCTGTCTATTTGAACTTTCTTTAATGGTTAGAATGGACGGGTTGTTAAATAGCGCTGATTCTAATAGATTCTTTTGTCTCTTAATGGTTGAGGTTTCCGTTGGCCCTTCAAAAGTAAACTGGTGATAATGATGGTGTTGTATACTTTTTAAACTTTGAACAACCATTGGGGAAGTCTGACTTACTTGTTCGCCTTCTTCACCCCCAAAGTCTAGCCACAAAAGTCGTTGCCCATCATCTGCAGACATCTTCAGTCTCTCAAACGGGAAGTACCACAGAACCTGTGATTTGCTAATGGTGTCACTGCCAGAACGAGCATCAGTGAGAGAGAAACCATTCTCAAAATGGATGGTTAGACGTGCCTCTTGACCTTGCCAAGTTACCGCTAAAATTACATAAACACCAAGGTGAAACTGCGTACTAAGTCTTGATGAATAATTACATAAAAACCAAGGTCAAACTGTAGTACTAAGTCTTGATGAATAATTACATAAAAACCAAGGTCAAACTGCGGTACTAAGTCTTGATGAATAGCCTTAGTGCTAGAACAACAATAAAGATGATGGGTTTTCAGGGTGGTGGCTGCATGAGCTACAAACTACAATCAGTAACAGGGTTATTGGTACTGTACTATAAGTGATGAGAGCTAATTAAATTTGTAATGTTCCAGGTGGAGTGCTTATTTGGGTTGGAGCTTATACAGGATAGCGCAGGAAGGATTTCAAAATCAGTTTATTATAGAAGAAAGTTTTTTTTACAATGTGCCAGGAGCATATGCGTAACATAAAGGATAAGTACAAAAAAACTTACCACAATTGATTTCCTTGATCAGCAGGGCAGCATCATGTGCACCCTGGACGATACAGCGTGACCAGTGCGCAAGTTCTCGCTGAGTTTCTACACGGAACAGATGTGCCTCCACTCCCTTCCTGGAGCCTGTTCTTGTACCAAAGGACAATTCAACATTCTGGATTTGACCACTGCCACGCCCAGGGTGGACAAGCCTTTGAAACAAGAATAGATTGATTCTAAATAAGGACTTTGAAAATGCCTGTCATAAAAATAAGGACTTTGAAAATGCCTGTTATAAAAAGATTATCCACTAAACGGATGTCCATTATATGGTTCTCTTTGTGTAAAAAAAGTCATTTCCCTCTTTAATTAAAGGGTGATGTCTTTGTTTTGTAAAATTAGGTGCTGACCCCCTACTTGACACCCCCCATGTATCAATGTCTCTATAGGCTGTTGCATCTTCACAACTTGGGTCAAAATGTCTGTTATATGAAAGTGACCCCCTTGGGTCCTAAAAAAGTGTCCATTGTAGGGAGGTGTTCATATAACAGACACCCTTGGGTCCTTAAAAAGTGGCCATTGTATAGAGGTGTAGAGTTGTAAAGTTACTACCTAGTAGCTAGTAATGGGTGACTCAGATAAGGAGCACTCCAGTCCTCTTTTGACCAAGGTGCTGCCTCATAGAGCAGCATGTCCTTTTCCGTCAACGCCATAAACACAGGTTTCCAATCCATGCAACTACTGTCACCACCAAGGTGAACCTGTTCACTGAGCCATCCCATCGTCCTGATCTCGCGATAACCGGAACTAGAACTCAGCATTTCATTCACTTCTTCAGTTGCTGAAAAAAGAATAAATGGGAATAATAAACAAAAATATTAATGAAAAATGTGAAGATTTTTCGTCTTGCATTTAGGCATACACAAGGGGACTATAAAATAAATCATAACTTAAATTTATTCACAGCCAAATCCCATTATTAGGCTTGGGGAACGGAAAAGGGAAGGGTTTGGTATCCATTTTGCAATTACAAGATTAAGCCAGGAACTGGTATTTATCTTATATTTTAAAAATTAATATTAACAAGGATACTGTCCTTTATATAAGGGTTACAATGCTAATAATAGTAGCACATTTAACAAGAAAGTATGTCAAATGTATGTTTAAATCTCAAAAACATGGTCTTGATGCTATAAACAAGAAATTCAATAGCTAAAGAGACATTCAGTAATGTGATAGATTATATATTTTATCAAATATTCCATCGGTCAATAAAGTATGTTTGTGGTTTAAGCATTAAAAGCATACTTTAGAAAACCAAGCATACAACAGTATAATATTAAGAATCAAATCCAACAACTAAAGAGGAAATAAATTGTGATAGCTAGACAGATAATAGGACCACTAGACCATGTCGTCTTGTCTGATGGAATACTTACAATTGTGAGGCTATATAATGGCAGATACGTATGCTCAAATATATCATCTGTTACTAGCAAGAAACACTACATGCTCAAAATTACCTGTTCAAGTAACAAAACATCATTTAGAAAATCAAGCATACATAACTTTAACTTTTAAATCAACTGACAGTAAACGTCATCATATACTGATAAAAGTGTTTCTATTTTCTAAGGTGTCTTTGCATTTAGAAAGTGATAATGATAAGACAAAAGTAATTCACAGCATTCACACTGGAATAACGGTCCGACCACAATAACACAAGCAGGTGATCTGCCTCAAAGTCGACAGACCATTGGTTGATAGGAACAACTGTAAATTGGTAAATAATTTGAGGTTGTTTTATCTTCTGCTTGCCACAGGCTTGCAGGTGGCACTCAGCACCCTTGAAAAATATAGAATTTTAACACTTTTCGAAAGCATGCTATTCATGTTTTTCAAACACTATGATAAAGTGCTAAATGAAATTCTATAAGTATTCTACATGTTTAATAATCTAAAATAATATTATTGTTTTTTTTAAATGATAAGGAAAAAAGTGAATACAATGTCTGTTTTCTTTTAAAAGTACACAAGGAGGATATAAGCTGCCAGAATGTCTGGCAATAGACCTCAATCAATTTATAGCCTTACATCATTATATAATCACTTTTATAAAGAAAACTAGAAACAGTTAGGAACACAACAGATACACTGTCAGAAACAACATATGATAAACAATTACAACATTCACAGTGGGTCGTATCTGAGTCAAACAATAAACCTGACTTTTTATTGCCATAGCAAACTGGTGTAGTCACGAAGGTGTCAAGATTAACAGATAATACTTGCTGTGTTCCTACTGTCTTGTATTATACATAAAACATGTTATGGACGAATGCTTTCACCAGTTTGGTCTTGGTGAAATATGTGTACAATATTAAGAGTACGCCTCAAGAGTTAAAGTGGATCTTAGAAGGATTATGATTTATAGTTGGGCAGAGCTTACAAATTTACACCAATCATATTTCAAACAGCAGACAGTCAAAACATTTGTAGACCTTTAAGAGAATCATATTTACTTTGCATAAACATTTGTTTGATAATATGGAAATTGTTATATTCTTTGCATCCTTACAAGCTTTATGCTTCAACGGAGGCTACTTTATGATACAAAAATAAGCGCTACGGTTGAAAACTCTAATGACATGTCAGTAAAGTATGCTGATAGAATGAAACATATGTTTATAAGCCACGGAAAAATAGACACAACCGAAATTTACTAAAAGATTAACTAGGTCTGGTAAACAAGACACCGCTAAATCTCCGAAATAAAGGGTAATTGGAGATTGATAAAGGTTTCCCGCTAGCTCACTTCCGCTAGAAACATAGTCAGAATTTCAAGGTGGTTATTTCATTATCTGATATCACCCTCAGTAGAATACTACACTGGTGTTGTATCTTCCCATCCCATTTGGCAAGGGTGTCTAACTCGTATCCAAGAACATAATAATGTAAAATGAAATAACCCCTGCCATCAAATTCAATACTCCACTGGGATGTTTCAACGATTAAAGTATTCAGTTTATACAACATAAACTAAAGATATCTTCAGGTTTTTAAATGGACCTAAAAGAACCCAGTCATATGTAGTACACTTCGCGTAATGTATTCGAAAGAAACAGAAAATTTGTTTGTGCTCTAGGCTCTAATGTTTACACAAACCTGGGACTATCAATCTTGATATATTCGTGTGAATAGCATCAAACCACTCCTGCAATGAAGTCGCATCTTTTGCTTTTAATATACATCCAGATCTTCCATCGGGAGTATAGAGCTCTAGCGTTCTCCCGGGACTCGCTTCAACCTTGGATGAAACAGTCTTCGTCACAAAACACAGTTTCAAAGGAATATTTTTCACCTCGCCCCATTCCGGTTTATTGTCCCCTTGCCCTTCCGTAGACTGTTCGTTGTCCATTTCTGCATTTCTATGGAAGTAAGAAGTCACTTCTTTTACATGTCGGACCGTTAAATCCACTTCTTTTCCGGCTCGTTTCAGAGCTCGCACCGCTTCATCGTGAGTAGCGTGCCGTAAGTCTTCGCCATTTACAGCAAGAATCGCGTCTCCAATATACAAACTTTCAGTCTGGTCAGCTGCTAGACCCTTAAAAATCTTCGATATCAATATAGGCATCCTATTTTCCTTGCCTCCTTTGATGCTAATTCCTAGACCGCCAACTTCTTGTTTAATAACGCGAATTGTACGAATCTGGTTCCCTATCGAATCTGGTGGTTCTGTTCGCTCATTTCCATCGGGAGACTTGGGGGACTGCGGTGTTTGTATGTCCCCGTTTGTTGTCGGTGGAGATTCAAGGTTAAGCGTTAGGAGATCATCGTCTAGTGTAGCAAGAACACGTCGCCACCCGTCTTTAATGAAAATCTCGAGCGGTCCCGACTGGCTAGTGGCGGCCATGATAACACGGAGGAGCAATGCACATTCCAAACATGCCACCAGACCGGCGTTCCTTGCGCACCGGGAGGCCTGCACCTTGCTAATTCCACCATCAAACCTCGGCAAGCCGAATAGGCAGTTACTTTTCAAGGCCTACATATATTGCGTAAATTTCAGCTCGAGTTTTTAAAGTGAGAGTTTTGGTATAGAAACATTTTAGGATTTAGGGAGCACCCTCAATATAAAAGATGGTCCATGGAAATTAATGCCATTGCCACAAAGGCCCTAAAACATATATTGGGCCTTTTCCCATATAGCTGTCAACCCAACTATGGACAGGAATCTTGTGAAATCGGTCGAAATATAGCAAATATGTGAAAAGACCCAAGAGAGCCAATGCAGGTGAATACAGAAAATGCATAAACATTCTCACAAAAATTAGGCTTGCGATGGTCTAAATTCCTGTGCCCACCTGGTGCAGGTGAGTTGACAGCTATGTTTTCCACAAAGCCTCTTCCATTTTCAAAGATGTTATTTAATTATGCAATGGTCTTTCCCTGATTCCAGAGGCCAACAGCATATTTCAATAATAGATATTGATATTGGGTGGCCTAATGGGGGTAGAGGATAATTTGTACCGGGTCTGTACACATAATCTCAATCGTGTTGATTTATTGCATTCAAAATAACTCAATTTTCAGCACCTCATATTTACATACATTTTAACTTGCCCAGCAAATTCAATTCCCCCTCTTCTCTTCCCCATGAAACCCAGGGCGTAAAAACGAATCAGGCAAACAAGAAATAAAAATAAGGAGGAAAGAAGAGCTCTCTTATCCCTAAATCATGTCTAGCTATTGCCTGGTCCCTTGAACGCAAATCAGCCCATGATTAAATTTTAAATATCATTGTATAATTATTTAATACACCAAAAACTGGAATTCGACTCTGCCAAATTTTCGTCTTTAATAAGACTTCTTCAGGGCAGACTGAAGAAGGTGAATCGTTACAAGCTTATTTACATCAGAATAGTGGCGCGAGACGCAAAAACATTACAACTGACAAAACGCGCATTTTCTAGAATAGCGCGCGCTATGGATAAAAAGAATTTACACATCTCTATGTGGGTTCCTACTACAAAAAAGTCATCACTATTAAGACCTCGCGGGTGGATAGACTTAAGCCGATAAGCCCACTGGCCTTCCCTTTCCCTAAGCTGAGCCTCAGAGTTACACTTATCTATAAGTTGTACCATAACATTATTAAGACCTAAATGATTGTCGCAATGAAAATGTTGATAGATAAGGTCATCCTTAACGCTTTCACTAACTGGTAAACTAGGGTGCTTATTAAACCTACTTTTATGATTATTAAAAAGCTTCCTAAAACTATTGATAGTAGACCCTACGTATTGCTTGCTACACATAGAGCAAGTAATCAGATAAACAACAAAATCTGAGTTACAGTCCAAGTCAAAATTAATGACATATTTCTTATTAGTAACTGTACTGCGAAATTCCCGCCCTGTCTTAAGAAAGTGACACACCATACACCTTTTACCGCCACACTTACCACAACCTCTAACCTGAGTACTATCCTCTTTAGGAGAGGAGTGCACCAACATATCCTTTAAACTCCTAGGTTTCCTATAAGCCACCATAGGTACCCTACCAATAGCACCCCTACATCTACTAGAAGATTCTAGAACTGGCTGTAAATTACGAAGAATACCAGGTAAATTAGGTACACGATCATTCTTACCTTTACGCCTGTCTTTCAATGTGTCGTCCCTATGAATACGTCTAACCCGGTCAATTTCCCTCCCCACAAACCTGCTGTCATAACCCCTATGAACTAAATAACCTTGTAACTCTAATACCCTCTTTTCGAAAGAAGAGTCTTCCGAACATATCCTACGAATACGTAGTGCCTGCCCAAAAGGAATGCCTTTCTTACAAGCAGACGGATGACAGGACGTATGAAAAAGATATTGATGCTTATCAGTAGGCTTACTATACAGATCTGTAGAGCTAAACCCATCCCTAAGAGTAAGTGAAACATCCAAAAAATTGAGTTACCCTTCTTATGTAACCCAGGTAGGCCAGTCATATCGGGGTGTAATACTTGCACTGAAAAAATATCTGAGTTTTTTAGATTATCATTAAGGATTTGGTGCCATCTATGCCATCCCATATAAAGGATACTAAACATTTTCTTAATATAGTGAGGGATACGGGAACTTTACCTCAGGGGGCTATCTTAGTCACAGCAGATGTGGTTGGGCTTTACCCCCACATACCCCATGATGAGGGGTTGGAGGCTCTTAAAGCCGCTTTGGACAAACGTGGTAAGTTAACAGGTAATTATATTCCTACTGAGGACCTTGTGGACTTAGCTCGCATTGTCCTGGAGAATAATAACTTAGTATTTAATAAGAAGCATTATTTACAGGTATTAGGTACGGCTATAGGTACTAGAATGGCACCATCATATGCTAATCTTTTTATGGAAGTGAGAAAGTTTATGAGAGTATATGGCTCACATGAGCTCGGATGAAACCCATTCTACTGTTAATATATAGATTTAGGCACTGCCTAAAAGCGGAGCCAGCATAAACACCTTTTGTGTTGACTGATCAAAGGTATTATTGGGGGATCTAGGATCCTGCTCTCTACTGAGATTTATTTATTGTACAAACCAAATGGATCCAGGCCTTATTCAATAATTCAAATTATGCAGTACATCAAAGTTAACAAACACAATTCCTGGTGTGGATATGGCTGTCAAAGTTGTCAAGAGTCTAATGGTAAATTCTTATGTGCCATCATAGAAGTTCCATTATGAATATCTTTTTTTTAATCAAAACAATACTCCCACAAGCTTTGCCCTTGTGCAGAAAATGTCATGGATGTAACAGCATTCCAAAGATTCAAAATAATATATTTAGACTGTTTAGATGCCATACTGTGATTTTTATGTATTGATTTAGTGGCGTTTCTCTCCTTCATTGGACCGAATATTCAGAAAAATGTCTGGAGATTAAAATCCAAAAAATATATCTCCTTTCATGCATTACATATTGGTGCACCCCACTTTACCATATAGTGGCCTTGTTGTTGGTGGCCTACTCCCAAATGAATGCAATGAAAAAAAAAAGAGATTGAAAATGCTAACTTCTAATTTCAAACCAAACCCTTTCATTGATCTATGTTTGGGGTAGAGAGGAATCAAAGAATATCAAATGACTAAAAAATAATCGACGGGAGAGGAGAGAAAAAGTGAATTGACTCAACTTGAAAGGTTTGGTGAAAAAAATATAACAGTAATGAAAATAATTTAATTGAGCATTTCTTGACATTTCCCCTTTCCCATTATCTTAACCCTTTCACCACCACAGGCCTCTAAAGAGGCCATGTCTTTGCTATCCAAGCTATGTGAACAGAATTCTATTATTGAAAAAAAACAAGGTTGTTGCTAGTGTTATAAAGTTTAAGTATCTTGCCCTAAAAAACCCTTCCCCTTAATAAAAGTTCCATTAATGTACATTTGTAAAGCTACATTCTGACAAGCTTTGTTCTTGCGAAGAACAATGGATAAAACAGGATTTCAAAGATGGAATATAGTGTCAGACACAATTTTAGATAAGATGCAATGCTGAAGATTTAGTGTACCATTTTAAGTGGTGATTTTCCATCCCCATGGGAATTAATATCTACAAATATACATCCAGTAATGCATTATACTTTGGTGTTTTGAGAAACCCTGGATCTAACTATTCCAATGAAATAAATCTAAACATTTAAAATAAATGTAATGGGCAAGAGACTTGGAAAGAAAATCCTAAAAAGAAAATATAAGTGAAAATAATAAATGAAAATTTCTAATTTAAAAATCAAATCTGTTCATTAATTTATTTTTGGTGTAGAGGGGAAATAGCGAAGAGCATCAATTGCATAAAAATAGTCAACAGGGAGAAGAAAAAATGTTTGAAAAGAAAATATAATAACAATAATGTGATAATTATATTCAGTACTTTTCTAAAATATCCCCTTTCCCATTATCTTTAGGTTGATAGAAAACTGTTTTCTTTACAGATTTATTATTTAAAAAGCAAAAGTTTGTTTTTAGTTTTATATTATATAAGTATCTTGTTCTAAAAAAAAACCTATGAGTGTGTACTGCTGAATCACATAGTAATGAACTAGTCATTTGCGCCCCCTCCCTTATGGTCCCGCAGAATTCAGGGGTTAATGTGGGGTTTTAGACCACTTTTTAACCAGAATATGTCAAGAGGGGTGGTGGTATTGACTGTTTTTGACTCTTAACTTGGAAACAGGCTTTTATTAAAGTTTAATCCCCCACCCTTCCCTGGGACCATGGGTGTGGGGGTATCAAATGACTAGTGAATAAGAACATCCTACTGTTCTCTTCTCAGTCCAAAGAGTTCAATCAGCAAGGTACGTGTATATCTTGTGCAAACAAAACAACATATAATATAAACAAGTTGGGGTGTCTCGAAGTCATGCTTTATGAACAAATAAACGCCTTTGATGCAAGTATATTATACATGGTTGTGTAAATTGATTTTAACTGTGACATAACAAAAAAGATTATTATAATATGTATTTTGTTGTTTACAGGTATTGGAGACTACCTGTGCATCGCTTGTGCGACTCATTGCAAAATCCCTCCCAAGATCCCCTAACCTCATTAAATAATATGCGAAAGCATCAAAACTTTACTGTTCCGACTAGAATGCCTGACATACAACTGAATATTGATGAGAAACCACTTAGATCCCCTCTCCTGGAATGCCCCGATGACCCCCGTCAGTGAGGCCAGAAAAAAATGACCGAGGAGATGTAGTTTTAAATACCGAATAATAGGAGCAGATAATGACTAGCTTATATAAAAATAAAGGTAATTATCAAGATTCTTCAATCACCCAAGGGTAGAGTGGGGGGATGAGGGTAGGGATTGGCAGGAGGGCACGAAGCAAATAATGCCACACCCCCTTCCCTTTGCATTGATCTGTCATTTCTCCTTTTTGAGTCCATTGAGGAAACAATCTGTAAAGTAACAAAAGAAAAGATTCACATTGTACAACTGTCTTTATCCTCCCCCTCCCCCAAATTTGTTTTTATTATAATTATTTTTATCATCAGATGAGACATTTGACGAACAAGTAGCAAAATTCCAAATTGCATTGTTTCGGCACTATGATGCTGACTCAGCACCACTCTATGACCCAGCAACCATGAGAGACTTTGCCGAAAAGTATGCCCCAGGGCTATATTCAACAATTCATAACCAGATGCAAGCATTCAGCCCTCCAAGAGCAGCGCACTATTACTCTGTTACACACGTTGGCTTACTTTAGGTATGTTATACTGTTAGTGATTCCATGACTGAAAATACCAGTAATATTCCATTACAGTATGGCATTAAATGTACTCTCTAAACAAATGAATTTTGATTTTTCAAATACATTTGAGGGCAGTGTTAGTATTCATTTTAATGTCTAGCACATTCTTGTTTTCAGGTCTCATTAGGATAACCACTGCATGGTGTTACTCTTGGATGATTTCCACAACATTTATACTGTACAATTACCAGAAAAGACCAACCTATCAGTGGCCACACACATGGCATCATCCATGCTCGATATTCAGCCAAACATTCAAGCTGTTTCAATCCCAAGGGACCAACAACAAATTCACAGGATTCCCAGAGTAAACATTGATGGAGATGAAAAATTGTGTCGGTGTGGAATTGTCCTCGAGTATATCAACAATCTATTGCTGAAGGGGCAAAGGAAGCAACATAAGTCATTCTTGGGTTCTCTTCCTGGTCCATGCCTTAATTTTAAAGCTCATTCTATTCAACAACAGATAAAGGATTTTAGGTGGGCATGTTTTTTTCTACTGTGATAAACTCTATATCACCAATACAGTACTATGCTCCACCCCTGAATCTGTCGAAAGCTACTGTATGTTAATAATAGAGTTAGGAGAAGTTCATTAAATAGAGTTTGGGGAAGTCTTTAAACACAGATCACATAAAGTCAGCAGAAGGCAGCTAGGGGCAGTTGATTCCAGCTTTGACTCAAACTTTGTCTTATCCACAGGGTATATTCAGGATTAGCACAAGATGAACTACACAAACTGGACACATGTAAGCTGGTTGATGAGTTTAAGGCAAACCTCAAGAGTATGGAGGACTACCTAAAGGCAATCAACCACACATTTAGCAACTGCAATATGCTTAATAGCTTTAAAAGCAAACACATCTTACCAATGCCAGGGGACTGGCCTACATGGTTTTATTCAAAAAAGATAACTGCCCAATCACAAGATGGAACTTACAATTCAATAATACCAGAGCAAGGGGCTTTCCATGTGGGCTTGAACATCATCGAGGATGTAATCATCTTTTTTTATCATTTTTTCTTCAACAACATTTACAAGCAAGTATTTGGCTCAGAACTTCCTCTCAAACCCGAGCCCTTCAGATCTAACTTTGTTATTACTGCAACAATGTGTGCATGGCTTTTGATATGATCTAAAGTAATGGCCAAATTTGCCTTGTGCAAAGACTTGGAATATGTCTTCATGCTAAACCCTCTGGAGGAAGTCCTACCTCCTCCCTTTTATAAGTATGATTGCATCTTCCTGTCTGGCAATCTTAACAGCTATGTCGACACTATGACTAGATTGGCAATATATCCATGCTCAGTGATCTAGAGCACCACCGCATTAATTTTCCACAGTATTTTGAGTTCAAGAGGAAGTTGCTCTCATTAATTAGTGTAAGAAAAGTTGAAATATGGCACTCCTTGTTAAGAAACAACATAAGCCCACACTTCAAAGCTACACAGATTAGAGATGCTGCTCTGTCACTGGCCTCATCTACAACAACAAATCAGTTTTATGATGCTTTTGTTAGACCGTGCTCAAGAGGAGAGTCTCACAAGAATTTTGGACAAGTGGTTGGACAATTTGCTGAGGAACTATTGCAGATGTTTAAGAAAGCTGCCCAAAACCTTGGTAAATCAAAACAGGCAAGTTCACAAAATGTCACGATAGCAAATGCCATAGAAAACTAAAGCATAAGTCAATTGTGCCTGAAAATGCCCCCTCCCCCTCCCCTCTTAAGAATTAGGAGGGAATAGGAGGACTCTATGAGGTTTGGTCAAATAAGGTCATTTAGACTAAAGATACCAAAAATATTTCTCCTCCTCTCTCAGCTTTGATTTGGTGTAACAAGATCTAATTGTCCGTCTTTTTTTCTGTATTTCACAATATTTTGTTCCCACTTTGAGAAACATCTGGAGCAGGGGAGGTCAAAAAAAGTTTTGCCGTTACAGTAGAGGGGTCGTTATAAAAAAACTATAATGAAGTTGCTCGGAGAACCAGCCACCCAAGGTCATAAATCTTGAACATTCCCTATTCTAACAGCTTATCCATAACTGTTGGAGTTTGTAGGTTAATCTGCATACTTAAACACCATTGTCAACAAACAAGACACCCCTTTATCTAATGAGCATTAAACATTCTCCCTTAACAGCTACCAAGGCAAGTAACTAAAGCCGGAAAACCGAAAGAGCAACCACAATTCCACCTAACCACATTTAATAAAGAAACTTTAAGGCACTCCATTATCATTCAAGGACTTAAAACAATCCTCTTCGTCATGTTTTCCAGATCCAAATAACTGTTGTGATGATCAAAACTGCACAGTAAATAGAAGTGATACTGAAATTTTAAGACTAACTTGTAGTCACACCTTCCATGATATCAGTTTACAAACAAACGACCAGCTATGTCCATTCTGGACCACCTTCACCCTAGAGAAAGTGAAGACACTTTCCAATGCCTCAAATAAGAGTATTATCAGCCCAACGAAAATGACAGACTCAGCCAGTATATCATATCAGTCCAATACACCAGACATTGTTGATGAAATTAATACTTCAAGTAAACCTGCAGAATATTACTATTTAGATGAGTGGAATGAGCATGTTGACGAAGTACTGTCTAGTTTTGCAGTACCACAGCCTTGAATTCAGACGAGCCATTCTCAACCTGTTGCACACTCTCAACCACAACCACTGTCTCAACAACAGCCACAAGTAACAAGAGCTACTACATCAACCACAGGAACCCAACCTAATTCTCAAATTAGCATCAATGTTGCAAGTCTCAAACTTGGGTCATCTACATTTTGGTTTCTCCCACCAAACATTTCTCAAGCAACTTTATTTAGTAGAAATGGTTCTAGTGCATGTACATTTGTTTCCCTATTAATGGCCAATGAGTTTACAACTTCTACTTACCGTGACAGTTATCGATTGGACAGCAATTCCCCCCTAAGTACTCCATGGATCTCTTTACTTGTCACAGCTATCGTACGTTTGGGGAACCAAACGTACGATACCACGACACAAGGAAATGTAGAAGCTGCCTCAGTGTAGACTCAATGTAGAAGCTGCCAAAAGCCATTTAGCTCCACTACTTGGTTCCCCGAGTGGATCAGCTATACTAGAGGATATATTTGACATTTCACTAACATGCACTGACCCTCAAGTGCCACAGAGTTCGCTGGCGTTTTACCTCCAGAGGCTAGATCGAGAGCCTAACTTGGCAACGTTGGTGATTTGTAATGGAATGACTGTCTGTTTTGTCGCACATCGTGGAAAGCTATACATGATGGGCAGCCACCCCCACTCACAATTCGGAGCCATGATCGGCATGGCTCCAATAGAGAGTCGCGAAGAATTTCTTTCTTCAGACCAAGCAGCAAATGTCACCCACATACAACGTTTGCTCCCTTACATTTGTTAGATATTGAGACCACAACTCGCACGAGTCAGGATTTCTCGTTCTTCGAGGCGAACGGCATTACGAGTTTACAATCCGAGCACAATTATTACCCTTTGAATCACATTGATACCCTTAGTTAATAAAGTCGTCTTATTCTGAAGTAATTATTGAGTTCTGAGTAGAATCTTGGCAGGCTGGACTATCCACTAGGCGTCCGCCATCTTTGTTGAATTTAAAATTCCAACCTAGCGTATGCGCAGTCGTTTTGCATACGTGAAGCTTCCCATAATCCTTGTCGATTCTTTGGAAAACAATGAGCGAATAGTGACAGCCGGGAAATTTCAACTCGCAGTTTATGCCATTCTAGACCGAGCCAACCCAGCACTCTTGAATATATATAGCGTCAGCCTTTCTTGCGTTTCTAACTGCTCACCCACGTAACAAAAAGACCAAGCCAGAGTTTACCTTCTTATGATCGTACAGTTATCAAAAGGTGAGTGTTAGAATAAGTTATGTCAGGGTAAAATAGCGAAGGGAGCGTTGATCGGTAGGTGGCGTTAGATACCCTGCCAAAATTCATGTGTCGTATTTTAACCTACGTTAACTTTTCAATTTCAAACTCAACTTTTCGTATTTACAACTCAACTTTTGAATTTCGAAGTCGATATTTCGTATCTGCGTACTTTGGTTTTTGCAAGTTCGACGTTTGGATTTATCTACTAGAATCTAGAATCTTCTAGTAGATGTAGGGGGTGCTATTGGTAGGGTACCTATGCTGGCTTATAGGAAACCTAGGAGTTTAAAGGATATGTTGGTGCACTCCTCTCTTAAAGAGGATAGTACTCAGGTTAGAGGTTGTGGTAAGTGTGGCGGTAAAAGGTGTAGGGTGTGTATCTTTCTTAAGACAGGGCGGGAGTTTCGCAGTACAGTTACTAATAAGAAATATGTCATTAATTTTGACTTGGACTGTAACTCAGATTTTGTTGTTTATCTAATTACTTGCTCTATGTGTAGCAAGCAATACGTAGGGTCTACTATCAATAGTTTTAGGAAGCGTTTTAATAATCATAAAAGTAGGTTAAATTAGCACCCTAGTTTACCGGTTAGTGAACGAGTTAAGGATGACCTTATCGATTCTAAGATGTTCTTCTGTTATAGTTCTTGGGGAAGAGTAGCATTGGTCTTGTCAGCGTCATTGCTCGTCCCTGTAGTTCCATGTCAATAATCTTTAAATCAGCAACTCCTCCCAGGCCGCAAGGACCGCGGAGGGTTGGGTTAAGCTTTGTGTAGGTTTCCGTAACCGGTTATGATCCACTCCACGGGTGGTTGGCCTGGGAAGCTTCACAATGCACCAATAAGCCCAGGAATCGTTTAACTAACTTTTACCTGGGTTCACCCCTGTACCATGATGAAGAGATGGAGACTTGTAGTCTCTAGGCGCTCTGACTTCCACAGGGGTGGAAGTGTGTTACATTGGATAGAAAAAGCTTCTAGATGGGGTGTGTGGCCAGTTACCAGACCTAAGGATGCTAATTTGAATTTATTGATCCATGGTCAGTGAATTACTACTCTGGACCCCACCCTCCCTTTTCTCTTGACACGCCCCTGAATAATAAGGCTTGTATATAAAGAAAAAAACAGGGATATAACTTATAAAGACCACAACCCATTATTGAAAAAAAAAAGTTTGAATTAAGCTACTAAAAAGAACATAAATATCACAAAACTTTGAATTTTGTCTTATCTACTCTACTGGCTCTTTGTGTCTTTGTAGCTAAATGTGTAGCTCCAAAACATCTAAACAAGCTAATATGTATTAAATGTTTTAATTAAATAGATATATTTATATTTTCAGCACAATTAAAGAAATGGCCAGTTTGCCTCCACCGATGGCTCCAAGTACAGTGCCACCTCCGCCAGCAGCAGCTGCAGGAGGAGGTATTATCGTCTTATCATACCACATATTTTAGTTTATAACTTAAATGAAATAAAAAAATTAGTAGTAAGATATGTTTTGGAGAGAGAGGCAAAAGTGTATTCATGCAGTCAATGCTAGCTTCTGAATGGTGGAGAGTGAAGGATGTTAAAATGCAGCCCTCTGATTAGTGGAGAGTATTTGATTGAATTGAATTGTAATTAGCTTATTTTGAAATGCAGATTGTTTGGATGCCACAGGTAACCGTTGTTCAGAAACAGATTAGAAATGTAGATAAAACCAGTATTTTGAGGCAAAATCACGTTGTTGATGACCATGAAGTGCTTCTTCCACCAAGCAACAAACGTTTGCTGCCCTTGTTGAATTTGTTTAAGGATGGTTTGGTTTTGGATTTAATATAACAATATAGTTGAGGTTTGCGGGCATAAATATGTTTCTGGACCGACTCAGATTCAATTTAAAAATATAAAATATATCCTGAGATTTGGTCAAATCATATTAATGCCCCAGAACGTCAACTTTACAGTATTACTATTTTCATTAAAAAGAGCAATTAGCAAACATCTGATTTGTTCATTTCAGCCCGTAAAATGCACAACGGTCCCCATAAAGTTATTTTACTACAGCTTTGAGGTTACAGCTATTCAAGAAACGTTTTTAGAAATATTAACTCTCAACAAAACAATTAGTAAAAAGCGGGGGGGAGGGGTCCTAAGAATACTTATTCCCCTAACGATTTTGGCTTTCACATGTCAAACCCCTGGTAGCACGGAAAAGTGTATTTGCTTAAGTAACAGCTAATCGGGTTGCTACTTTTTTAGCCATGACACCTAATGATGTTACCTCACTTTCTTTCATTTTGTAGGACCAGCAAGCATATCGAGTCTATCAGAGAACGAGAAGCGATGGATGGTAGTCGGGTTTTGCTTGCATAAAGTTTTAAGTCCAGCTTTACGCAAATACATCGCCCTTAAAATACAGGATCATTATGCTCTCCACAAGACATCGTACAACATTCATTCGCAAGCACATCCTGGCTTCCTCAAGAAAGACAATAACGTTGGATTTCAGTTCAACTACGAAAGTGTCAACAACAACAGGTCAAAGAAGGCATACGATTATAAAGTCGTATCAGCGATTGATTTTGCTAAACTTTATCTGCGTCCGGAAATGGCAAAGTTCACAGGTATTCGTTGCCCACTTGTTTACTGAACAAAGCGAAAAATGAATGCTCGTGCATTTTGGCTAAATTTGTATAACATCAGATTGTCAAGTACACGATAATAGCAGCATTTACAGGAAATATCAATAGAGTATTATTTCAGACTGTGCTCGGATAACTTGTGCTTTGTAGCTGTTGTTGTTTTCGTTAGTCAGTCTAGCAGTTGAATGGTCTAAAAGTCTTATTTGTTAGACCAAGTCATAATTCTTTTACTTCTTTTGATATCCTTCATATGTATAGTTCTCCCTTTTGTTTTCTAGGGTTTGACTCTACATGTGATGCCTCTGCTTCTCTTGGAATCCTTGAAAGGAGCAGTGCGTTTTCTACAGCGGTTCAAGAAAGTGCCAGAGATGTGCGAAGCACTGTCCGTAACGAATGGGGGCACTGCAATTTTAAAAACTGGGAGAAAATAAAGTTTAACGACTGCATACAGAAGATAGACACGCTTATTCGAAAATTGGGCTTAAGTCTGGCAGATGAAACAAAACTAGTGGTTGATCTTAAAGACTGGGAAAATAGAGGTGAGTTATAAGCACATCACAACAAGTAAACCGGCAGCCGTACACGGTTAAGTCATAAAGTTGCGAAAGCGTGTGTGTACTAAAAATAATAATTCGTTTTCTAGGAGTGCAGCTGTGTATGGGTAGCGTAGTCGATGCCGATCTGCTAAATCTAATCAGCGTGGAGGTTGCTAACTTACGAGCTGAAGTTCAGACGGCGAAGGAGAGTAATGAGGAAGAGTTTGAAAAGGTATCAAACGAGCTTTGCAGGATGAGCGGGCTACTCGTCGAATGCAGAGAACAAGTTTCTCAAAACACGGCAAAGCTTGAGGAACTCTCGTCTTCGGTTGGTGACCTGAATTCAACCATGGAATCGCTTCATTTAGGAGAAGAAAATCTGACCCGCAAGATGGCTGATGTGACAGAGAGCCTAAATAAGCTTACACAAAGGGTCGAGGTCGTTGAAGGCGAACAGGAGAAGATTAAAGAGCAAGTTGGGACACCTGAGGCGAAGATCGCGGCAAGAGGTTATAGGAAACCTAGGACTTTAAAGGATACGTTGGTGCACTCCTCTCCTAAAGAGGATAGTACTCAGGTTAGAGGTTGTAGTAAGTGTGGCAGTAAAAGGTGTATGGTGTGTAACTTTCTTAAGACAGGGCGGGAGTTTCACAGTACAGTTACTAATGAGGAATATGTCATTAATCTTGACTTGGACTGTAACTCAGATTTTGTTGTATATCTAATTACTTGCTCTATGTGTAGCAAACAATACATAGGGTCTACTATCAATAGTTTTAGGACGCGTTTTAATAATCATAAAAGTAGGTTAAAAAAGCACCCTAGTTTACCGGTTAGTGAAAGAGTTAAGGATGACCCTATCTATCAACATTTTCATTGCAACAATCATTCAGGTCTTAATAATGTTATGGTACAACTTATAGATAAGTGTAACTCTGAGGCTCAGCTTAGGGAAAGGGAAGGCCAGTGGGCTTATCGGCTTAAGAGTGACCGGGTCTGGGTCAGACCGGGTCCGGGTCAGTGAGTGATCTCTTTTGCCAGGAGATAGCCCTTGATGACCTTAGTATTCTGTGAAAGTTTGAAACGAATCGGATAAATATTTTTGGCTTGAGAGGGGAAAATGTATTTTTCGAATATATTTGGCGATTTTTCGACTTGAACAGAAAATGTCTAAAAAAAAAAACAAACAAAAGTAAGCCGGGCAGCAAAAATCAAACTTGATTAATAGAAATTGTATAATTGTACATATTTGGATTAGGTCGTTGGTAGTTTTAGTATTTTTCTTAATTTTTAACAGATTTTTCAATTATTTTATGTTTTTCGTACTCCGTAAATAAGCCCGGAAAACGAGGCCTATATCTTCCATGGGACGTGGAATTGCACAATTCTTTTCACTCTAGGTATACAGCACTTATTGTACTTCCAATGTATCAAATAAAAATTTGTGGCAATTAAAAACACGAGTTTTGATGAGGCGATAAACAGCCCCCACTGAGCGCTCATATTTCAACAATTGCAAGACAATGGCTGTCGTAAGAGCACATACCTTTGCATCGGGGCACCTTTTATCGCCAAAATAAGTTCATATAAATGCGAAACATGGTCCTGGTAGACTCTAAATAACATCTTACAAGGCGTATCTAACCGTAGAAGTTCAAAAGAGCACTAGATAACGCTAGGTCAACCATTCGATCGACCTCGAATTATACGCAATCGTACGCCACGCTTCCCGTCGGATTTAGCCCTTCATAGAAAGCTGTACTAGAAACATTACAGTTTCCCCGCGTAGGAACTAATTTTGGTTCTATTGTTTGTAGCTTGTAAGAGATTGTTTGCCGTTTTTTTTACGAATAACTGTCAGTGATATAAACAATGAATGCGTGACAACACCACAGGAAGCCCATGTAAGCACAGTTAGTTAAAAAACACGTTTTTGTCGTGTACATAACGTTCATATATCTTTTTCCAGTTCTATCGCTGATATAATAAAATACAGAACATTCGTGTCAAGGTATCTGTTTGTTGTGAAACAGAGCCATAATAGAATGTTATGTTGATTCCGGCTGTACACTACTAGCTACTACTTGTACAACTTACTAGAGCGCATAAAAGCTCGAACAGCCAATTTGAGACTGTTAAAAAAATATCCATTACACTGTCATGGAACCTAGGGATAGAAGAGAGGGTTGTCATTGTTGCCTCTGGATACAAGCATTGACAGGGTTGTCATGCACCCTTGGGATATAAACGATAAACGGGTGTTTTTATGCACCCTAGGAATGCAATCTATGGTTTTCATGAAACCTTGGGATATAAGAGAGGGTAGTTATGGACCCTAAGAATATTTATATCAGATATCAAGACTATAGGCGTAAATAGTGGTAGACATTCTAGAAGAAGCACACAAGTTTACACTTTACTTTTAGCACAAGGGCATGTTGCCAAGACCTCACTGATATGTTCTATGAAAGGAGCTATTCTTCTGGACTTCATCAGATCTTCGGAATCCAGCTCAAGTAACACGCACACATTTTTTTAGCATTTTAAGATTCATGGAATCCAGTTTTCCATTTGCATAGAGAAGGCACAGGTTTTTGTAGTAGGAACCCACGTTGTAATGTTTTTGCGTCTCGCGCCACTATTCTAATGTAAATAAGCTTGTAACGATTCAGTCTTATTAAAGAAGAAAATTTGGCAGAGTCGAATTCCAGTTTTTGGTGTATTGTATTCATTTTTCTGGTACGAGATCGCGACAGTTGGGGCTTTTTGATTCTATTTGTATAATTATAAACATGCACCAGGTTAGTGCACCCCCTTAGTAGAGTATGAATTTACAAACGGCATTAAAAAATAGCTTCTGTCCCGAAGCAAATAAAAGGGGCATCTGAGGATTGCCCTCTGAACAAAGTTTTCTAGTTCGACCTTGTACACAAACTGCAAATGCTGGGAGGTATATGAATAATAATTATCTTTGTTCTTCATCAGCGAAGAAGACCCTTTATTAATTGCCTATCAACTTTTTTTTTTGCATAAAAAATGTATAAATGTATTTTTGCATAAAAAAATGCCTAGTAAGTATGATTTTTTTGTGGGTGCATCGAAAGAACTTGCCCTACACAGGCTAAAGGAAGAGTAACAAATACCTCTTATATCATAAATCTATTATGGTATGTATCAAGTTTTAATACCACAGCAATCTGACCAAGAAAAATAAAATATGCTAATAAATAAAAGTCATGAAATCATATGAAAATTCAGTAAATTAAAATTGCAAATATCAAAAAAGTGTGGTAAACAAAAAAAAATAGTTACAGCAGATAGATTTTAAGATGAGGCCAAAAATTATAAGTAGATCAAATGAAACAAATTATGATTCTACTCCAGAGCTTGAATGCTATCCCATGTAACCTGTACATCCTCTCCTGGGCTCAATCCATAGTGCACATCACCAGCTTTTATGGCAGCCCAGGGCATACCTAAAGTAGAGAATGCCTTTCCGTAATTCCCGTGTTTATCTATACTAATGACTCCTTCCTGGCCACCGGTCAACGTGAACATCTTGTTGATCCCGTTGGCGCAGGCATCGTTGACATTTTTTCCATTCTCAAGATGGTAGACGACCTCTCTTGCAAGGACAACTTTCATGATGGACTCGCCGTGGCCTGTCGTGGAAGCCCCACCCTCTTTGCAAGCGTAACCGCCACTGCCCGGCATGGGCGAGTCCCCTACTCTACCACACATCTTTTTGAAGAGACCACCTATAAAAAATATTTTTATCAAAGTTAATACAGATGAAAATATTAGAGTTTCTAAGAAGTCTTGAATCATGGCTTCTAAGGAGGTCTAATTTAATTTTGATGAGCTTAGTAAAACGCAGGAAAGTTACTATATAGTTAGTCATAAAAGAAGTGCCAACACACAGCAAAAAAGGAAAGGGTGCAAATACTTATTTTAAGAAAACTTTGTCAATGCAAATGCCAATTGGAAAATAGAAGTGCTAGGTCTGAGAGGAACAATTGATTCCATTATACCAAATGAAATAGAAACAGCGGATAGTTGCTTTAAAATATCTACCTCGAACCTTCAGCTCTCGGTAGATATTTTGCCACTATCCACCTTAATGAAAATGGTATAATTGTTAAATATTCAATCAACCTGCATTTCTTTCTCTGTAGCCAACATAATCTACTCTTGCTGTGTAGATCCAAGAAGTCTGATTTGACACTTGGTCATATTATAAATAAGAGAATTAACACTCAAAGGAATTAGTGCCCCCCCTTTCAAAATAAAGCTTCCCCCCCTTAGACCTCAGAAAATCCCCTTCACGGTATCCTCACCCCCTCCCCCCTACAGGATAATAAATGAACTTTCCCTAATAAGTACCACAAACTCAATACAACTCGAGATTGTTTTTTGGTCATCATTTTTATCGCATGGAGTTTATGGGACTAACCGGGTGACCTTCTGGGTTTCCAAGTTTATGTACATTTTGAGAAATTTATATTGTTTCACCTTTTTTACCTTCAAGTGAAATTAAACTTGTGAAGCTCAAGCCTCTGGTACTCAGGCGTAAAAAAAAGTATGTTTTTTTGTTATTTAGCGCCTTAGAGACGTTTCCGTAGGTTCCGTGATTTAGAGAAGCCGTTGATTTGCATAGGCATAAACTGTCGTTAGCAAATGGTAGTCTTTTTTCTTGTAAATATTTCTATGGATTTGTTCAATCGCTTGGCCCTATTTATGGCTGATTAGCTTTTACTTATTACTGAGCACAGTGCAAGAGGGTTAATCATGCTATTATCAGCCAGCAACCAGCCAACCAACCATACTATAGTATGTACTTTGTCTATTACCAAGCACAGCACCTCAGCCAAAACCACCATGTTTTAAGCCTAAAATTCCCCCTTGCTTCGAGGCAACCTTAAATTATGCGAAAGTATTGACTGCGTAAACTCAGTCATGTTTTTTTATTTTATTTTAGGATAGTCACCCTTACAAACTTGATAAGAGAGTTTAAAATTGAAATATTATATCAACTCATATCATCTCTTATTTATTAAAGGGGCACGTAAACTCGATGGTCCTAATCCCAAAGAGTTTATCTTTTTTTATTTTAGGAAGGTGGGATACCTGGAGCAAAGTCGAAGTGTAGAATCCTGTTGTTATGTCCCTGGGTGTGTCTCTCACTAAAGTCTGGTCGTCATAGAGGAAGGGGGGGGGGGGGGGGGTTGAAATAGGGACAAAACACTAGTTTAAAGTGGCAAATAAAGCTAGCTCTGCTTTTAGACATTTCCTAAATCTATATATTATGAGGCTCATGACTGGCCATGCTCTTAGCAAATATAAATTATTCCAAAAGAAGATACAAACCTGTGGAAGTCGCACATGCTATGTTGCCATGGCAATCCATAGCAACAGCTCCAACAGTGTCATGCTCTGTAAGACTTTTTGACAGCTGCTCTTGAACTGAAGATAAACTGCACTTTTCTGTTTGACTCTCTGTGTTCATAGTCATACGTAGAGCATCCTCAAAAGTAGCATTAGGGTTGTTGCGCAAACTCGCCTTGAACCGGGAGAACTCACTTGTCATGGACTGTGGCTCAACCATCGGGAGGTCAAGATCTTGGGCAAACTTCACAGCACCCTATAAATGTTATATATATGACTGGGTATTACATGGATGGGGAGCAGTTGTGGAAGATAGATGCCATCAGGTCTAGAAAGAGATTTGTGGGTACTTGGTGACATTGGGATTAATTCACTGTAAGACATTTAAAAAGATTACACGGCCCTCTGGTAAACCTCTACAACTATATATAATCAGATGATTGCTTATTTTGCAACAGCACTGCTACAAATTGTTCATAACAATCATGATATTCAGCAAAAAAGTATATACAATCACGATATTTAGCAAAAAGTATGTACACTTATACATCCAATAGCCTATACATGCAATCTATACCAAAAAATAGTATTTTATAGAAAAAGGGCAAGAAAATGTTCTCGCGCTTAAAGTGTACAAAGAAGAGGCTAATGCCTTCTGTGTTTTCATTAAAATAGCAACACAAATTGATAAATCTATAGGGACAAAATCTCAGAGCTTTGGAAGCCATTGATTCTTCATCAAAATGTAATAAAGGCCATGGAGAAGAGTCAAGGCTGGAAGAATTATGCCCTAGCTACCTGCGTCGAGAGTACACCCATCCATGATCATGGCATCCATTTCCACGGTACCATCATCTGTTAGGGCTGAACCGTAGCCTGCATTAAACACTGGATTATCCTCAAGACTTTTTACTGCTGCCTCAACCGCATCAACTGCGCTAGCACCCTATTAATGATGTGTATTAAACACAAACACAGCACAGAAGCATTTCGAGAAAAAAAACTCGGTATTGACTATTCATATTAAACAAATCACTAAAAATCGTTGAGTTGTTTTATTTAAAAGTTAGGGTTTCTATCATTCCAGTCACAAAATAAGTCTAAAAAGTGATAAAAAAAATAACAGAGTTCTTTCTTAGCCAATTCTGAATTTGGGTCAAACTAATTATATTCGCCAATCCAGACATGATACTATCTATACCTGGGAAGCCAGATGAGCTATTTTTTCTTCCAGAGAGGTCAAATGCTAAGGATCAACTTCAGGGGGGGCTTCAGTAGGTGACAGATCAGCAGATAAATGAAGTCTCTGTCCACACTAGTGACAGTTCCAATCCAGAAACTCACCATCAAGAATATTTCAAGTATGTTTGTGGGCAAGCCTTATCACTTTTCCAATGTTATTAACACTTGATCAATAAATAATTTGCCATTGCAATTGACATAAAATGCAATGTATGTGAAACATAAAATTTAACTTTAACAATGTAAGATTTCCTATGTCAGGGCTGGAAATTATGGGAAATGAATATTGGATCTTAATGTTGTTTTAAAATATTAGTTGTATAGTATTCCCATATTTTCTTATTTTGGACCTTCTAGTAATACATTGTTTGTCCTCTACTGGAAGGCACTTTGAAAAGATATGACTAACTATAAAATCTAAGTTATAACTAGTGAGTAATTAAAGCACAAGTTCCAGCCCTGTATGGTTTTTTTTATAAATATACTTTTTAGTATTGGAAGTCATGCAAATTTGATTGGATAATTCCAGACAATATTTTCTTCCTCTACTGAAAGCAGGAAAAGGGGTTTTCAAGTTTTGAATCAACAGGAAGATTTGTGCATTATGTAGAGGCAAAAAAAATAAACAAGGCAATCTAGAAAACAGCCAACAGCATACATGCAAGTAGCATGTTTTTTGAGAACCGAAAGTGGACCTTCGGCCGTTGGGTGGAGAGGTGCGTTCGCACCCTCTGCACCCCCCTAGGTACGGGCCTGGGCATATTTCAATAATAGATATTGATACCGTGTAGTGTGGCCTGATGTGGGCAGAAAATGATTCGTAATTTGTAACAGAGGGACTGTACACAGAATCAAATATTTATTCAAAATAACTCAATTTCCAGCACCCTATATTGACATACATTTTAACTTGCTCAGCAAATTCAAATTCCCCCTCTTCTCTTCCCCAGGAAACCCAGGACACATTGATAAGAATCAGGCAAACAAGGCATAAAAAAGAGGAGAAAAGAAGAGCTCTCTCATCCAATTATCTAGATCATGTCTAGCTATTGCCTGGTCCCTTGAATGTAATCAGCCCATGATTTTAATTATGATTTTTAACATTTAAAAATTTTAAATATAACTGTATAATTATAAACATGCACCAGGTTAGTGCACCCCCTTAGTAGAGTATGAATTTACAAACCGCATTAAAAAATAGCTTCTGTCCCGAAGCAAATAAAAGGGGTATCTGAGGATTGCCCTCTGAACAAAGTTTTCTAGCTATGTGCACCTATTTAAAAAATAACATAGTCATTGCCCAACATAGCACAAACTGCAAATGCTGAGAGGTATATGGTTAAAAATGATATTTGTCCTTCATCAGCGAAGAAGACCCTTTATAAATTGCCTATCCAAGAAATTGTAGCTGCCTAGTGAGTATGTTTTTTTTTTTGTTGGGTGGGGTGCCTCGGAAGAACTTGCCCTACACAGGGTAAAGGAAGAGAAACAAATACCTCTTATATCATAAATCTATTATGGTATGTATCAAGTTTTAATACCACAGCAATCTGACCAAGAAAAATAAAATATGCTAATAAATAAAAGTCATGAAATCATATGAAAATTCAGTAAATTAAAATTGCAAATATCAAAAAAGTGTGGTAAAAAAAAAATAGTTACAGCAGATAGATTTTAAGATGAGGCCAAAAATTATAAGTAGATCAAATGAAACAAATTATGATTCTACTCCAGAGCTTGAATGCTATCCCATGTAACCTGTACATCCTCTCCTGGGCTCAATCCATAGTGCACATCACCAGCTTTTATGGCAGCCCAGGGCATACCTAAAGTAGAGAATGCCTTTCCGTAATTCCCGTGTTTATCTATACTAATGACTCCTCCCTGGCCACCGGTCAACGTGAACATCTTGTTGATCCCGTTGGCGCAGGCATCGTTGACATTTTTTCCATTCTCAAGATGGTAGACGACCTCTCTTGCAAGGACAACTTTCATGATGGACTCGCCGTGGCCTGTCGTGGAAGCCCCACCCTCTTTGCAAGCGTAACCGCCACTGCCCGGCATAGGAGAGTCCCCTACTCTACCACACATCTTTTTGAAGAGACCACCTATAAAAAATATTTTTATCAAAGTTAATACAGATGAAAATATTAGAGTTTCTAAGAAGTCTTGAATCATGGCTTCTAAGGAGGTCTAATTTAATTTTGATGAGCTTAGTAAAACGCAGGAAAAGTTACTATATAGTTAGTCATAAAAGAAGTGCCAACACACAGCAAAAAAGGAAAGGGTGCAAATACTTATTTTAAGAAAACTTTGTCAATGCAAATGCCAATTGAAAAACAGAAGTGCTAGGTCTGAGAGGAACAATTGATTCCATTATACCATAATACCAAATGCAGAGTTATGTAATATTCATGATTATTTATTATTATTCTCAGTGAACCATACTATAAGTTCATCAATGTATGGTTCTGGCATCACAGTAGTAATGTCCTAGAACTGCCTATCAGCGTTTGCCATCTCCGTTTGCACTCATAACATCTTTTTATGTAGAAACAAGTGTTTTTTTACCAGAATTATTGCCACTGTTAATAGCGGAGCCAGCGCTGCCATAGGTATAGAAATATGGTATAGCTATGCGACTTGGTTTTTACCGCCTCACTTCAACTTTCAAATTTCATATGCTTCAAACTTCATATGTTCACAGAAGAAAAGGCAGCTAGAAAATTATATTTAATGAGAAAATATACGGATTCAAATGGGTTTATGGTGGTCGAGGGTAGCTGTTGTAGACGGTATGAAGGTTAGTGGCAAGGGTAGTGATAAGTCAGGAGGTTGTAGTAACTGCATGTTAGGTTAACTTGCAGATAGTTGTAACAGAACACCATTAGTGTGTAACCGACGGCAAGGGCTTGCACGCAGGACACGAACTAATATTGCTCAATGTAATTGAAAACACATTTATTATAGCAAAAGCCAAATTAAAATGAACGAATTTACAATTTTACAAACATGTAGTCAAATGAATAATTGTTGTAGGATGGTCTAAAATATAGTACAGGATAGTACTAGGAACTGTATCTTAACGGTGATATAAACGGGTACTACAAACGGTAGTTCAAACGGTAGTTCAAACGGGAACGAAAATAAGGCATTACAATCTTGCTAGAAGCAAGTTCTTTCGTCTTCTTTCATCGATGCTCTTTCCAATCCAAAATATTGTTGTCGTTCTCACTGTTCTTACTTCGCAACTGATTGTTACTAACAAAAGTGGCTCTATTTATAGTCGGTGGAACAAGGAAAGGACATGCCTAAAATTGCAGTGAGGTGTAGGATAGTCCTGCGCATTTCCGGTAGCTAAATAACGCGGCCAGGAAGTCCTTTGCTCGTACCGACGCGTAGGAAGTAGATTACACTATCTAACCTAAGATAACTTTGGGATGTGATTCGTGCGCCGCCTAGATGCACGTTTTAGCACGTAGGTGTTGCCTACGAGTTTCTGAATCACATACCAATCACATTGCTAAGCACTGAGTCTATCTGTGAAAGAAACTAAACTTTAAAGCTAAACTACAAAATACAGTAAAATAAAGTCCATGATTTGATGATTATCAATGTTCATATACTAACTAGTAGTGACCCTGTCACAAGTGCACACAGATCTCTCTGGGGCAAAGCCTCGGTCGATACGCCAAAGCCTCGGTTTGATATTTACCGGCATGACCACACTCTCGGTTAGTAAGTAGTTACTAATAGAGTCAATGTTCTAGATATTCTCTAGGGGGATGAGGAGAATATTTTATAATAATAGGAAAGGTAAAAGTAATAAGCCATGCATGGGATACCTGGAGCAAAGTCGAAGTGTAGAATCCTGTTGTTATGTCCCTGGGTGTGTCTCTCACTGAAGTCTGGTCGTCATAGGGGGAGGGGGGGTTGGAATGGGACAAAACACTAGTTTAGAGTGGCAAATAAAGCTAGCTCTGTTTTTAGACATTTCCTAAATCTATATATTATGAGGCTCATGACTGGCCATGCTCTTAGCAAATATAAATTATTCCAGAAGAAGATACAAACCTGTGGAAGTCGCACATGCTATGTTGCCATGGCAATCCATAGCAACAGCTCCAACAGTGTCATGCTCTGTAAGACTTTTTGACAGCTGCTCTTGAACTGAAGATAAACTGCACTTTTCTGTTTGACTCTCTGTGTTCATAGTCATACGTAGAGCATCCTCAAAAGTAGCATTAGGGTTGTTGCGCAAACTCGCCTTGAACCGGGAGAACTCGCTTGTCATGGACTGTGGCTCAACCATCGGGAGGCCAAGATCTTGGGCAAACTCCTCTGAAACAAGCATGCAATGAGGGGTGTCCGTCATCACATGGCGGGCAAGGGATACAGGATTGACCACGCCTTTGACACATGCAACGCACCTGTCAAATGATAACAAAGAGTATAAAGTTATATATATGACTGGGTATTACATGGATGGGGAGCAGTTGTGGAAGATAGATGCCATCAGGTCTAGAAAGAGATTTGTGGGTACTTGGTGACATTGGGATTAATTCACTGTAAGACATTTAAAAAGATTACACGGCCCTCTGGTAAACCTCTACAACTATATATAATCAGATGATTGCTTATTTTGCAACAGCACTGCTACAAATTGTTCATAACAATCATGATATTCAGCAAAAAAAGTATATACAATTATGATATTCAGCAAAAAGTATGTACACTTATACATCCAATAGCCTATACATGCAATCTATACCAAAAAATAGTATTTTATAGAAAAAGGGCAAGAAAATTTTCTCGCGCTTAAAGTGTACAAAGAAGAGGCTAATGCCTTCTGTGTTTTCATCAAAATAGCAACACAAATTGAGAAATCTATAGGGACAAAATCTCAGAGCTTTGGAAGCCATTGATTCTTCATCAAAATGTAATAAAGGCCATGGAGAAGAGTCAAGGCTGGAAGAATTATGCCCTAGCTACCTGCGTCGAGAGTACACCCATCCATGATCATGGCATCCATTTCCACGGTACCATCATCTGTTAGGGCTGAACCGTAGCCTGCATTAAACACCAGATTATCCTCAAGACTTTTTACTGCTGCCTCAACCGCATCAACTGCACTAGCACCCTATTAATGATGTGTATTAAACACAAACACAGCACAGAAGCATTCCGAGAAAAAAACTCGGTATTGACTATTAATATTAAACAAATCACTAAAAACCGTTGAGTTGTTTTATTTAAAAGTAAGGGTTCCTATCAATACAGTCGCAAAATAAGTCTAAAAAGTGCTAAAAAAATAACAGAGTTCTTTCTTATCCA
This sequence comes from Nematostella vectensis, assembly GCF_932526225.1. Lineage (NCBI taxonomy): Eukaryota > Metazoa > Cnidaria > Anthozoa > Actiniaria > Edwardsiidae > Nematostella > Nematostella vectensis. The sequence continues at coordinate 3,157,072 of NC_064046.1, forward strand.
ATTCTGAATTTGGGTCAAACTAATTATATTCGCCAATCCAGACATGATACTATCTATACCTGGGAAGCCAGATGAGCTATTTTTTCTTCCAGAGAGGTCAAATGCTGAGGATCAACTTCAGGGGGGGGGGGGGGGGGGGGCTTCAGTAGGTGACAGATCAGCAGATAAATGAAGTCTCTGTCCACACTAGTGACAGTTCCAATCCAGAAACTCACCATCAAGAATATTTCAAGTATGTTTGTGGGCAAGCCTTATCACTTTTCCAACATTATTAACACTTGATCAATAAATAATTTGCCATTGCAATTGACATAAAATGCAATGTATGTGTTTATCTGATTTGGACATATGTACCCTTTATGTAAGTATTATTAACATAAAATTTAACTTTAACAATGTAAGATTTCCTATGTCAGGGCTGGAAATTATGGGAAATGAATATTGGATCTTTAATGTTGTTTTAAAATATTAGTTGTATAGTATTCCCATATTTTCTTATTTTGGACCTTCTAGTAATACATTGTTTGTGTCCTCTACTGGAAGGCACTTTGAAAAGATATGACTAACTATAAAATCTAAGTTATAACTAGTGAGTCATTAAAGCACAAGTTCCAGCCCTGTATGGTTTTTTTAAAATATACTTTTTAGTATTGGAAGTCATGCAAATTTGATTGGATGATTCCAGATAATATTTTCTTCCTCTACTGAAAGCAGGAAAAGGGGTTTTTAAGTTTTGAATCAACAGGAAGATTTGTGCATTATGTAGAGGCAAAAAAAATAAACAAGGCAATCTAGAAAACAGCCAATAGCATACATGCAAGTAGCACGTTTTTTGAGAACCGAAAGTGGACCTTCGGCCGTTGGGTGGAGAGGTGCGTTCGCACCCTCTGCACCCCCCTAGGTACGGGCCTGGGCATATTTCAATAATAGATATTGATACCGTGTAGTGTGGCCTGATGTGGGCAGAAAATGATTCGTAATTTGTAACAGAGGGACTGTACACAGAATCAAATATTTATTCAAAATAACTCAATTTCCAGCACCCTATATTGACATACATTTTAACTTGCTCAGCAAATTCAAATTCCCCCTCTTCTCTTCCCCAGGAAACCCAGGACACATTGATAAGAATCAGGCAAACAAGGCATAAAAAAAGAGGAGAAAAGAAGAGCTCTCTCATCCAATTATCTAGATCATGTCTAGCTATTGCCTGGTCTCTTGAATGTAATCAGCCCATGATTTTAATTATTTTAACATTTAAAAATTGTAAATATAACTGTATAATTATAAACATGCACCAGGTTAGTGCACCCCCTTAGTAGAGTATGAATTTACAAACGGCATTAAAAAATAGCTTCTGTCCCGAAGCAAATATAAGGGGTATCTGAGGATTGCCCTCTGAACAAAGTTTTCTAGCTATGTGCACCTATTTAAAAATAACATAGTCATTGCCCAACATAGCACAAACTGCAAATGCTGAGAGGTATATGATTAAAAATGATCTTTGTCCTTTATCAGCGAAGAAGACCCTTTATAAATTGCCTATCCAAGAAATTGTAGCTGCCTAGTGAGTATGTTTTTTTTTGTGGGGTGGGGTGCATCGGAAGAACTTGCCCTACACAGGGTAAAGGAAGAGAAACAAATACCTCTTATATCATAAATCTATTATGGTATGTATCAAGTTTTAATACCACAGCAATCTGACCAAGAAAAATAAATTATGCTAATAAATAAAAGTCATGAAATCATATGAAAATTCAGTAAATTAAAATTGCAAATATCAAAAAAGTGTGGTAAACAAAAAAATAGTTACAGCAGATAGATTTTAAGATGAGGCCAAAAAATATAAGTAGATCAAATGAAACAAATTATGATTCTACTCCAGAGCTTGAATGCTATCCCATGTAACCTGTACATCCTCTCCTGGGCTCAATCCATAGTGCACATCACCAGCTTTTATGGCAGCCCAGGGCATACCTAAAGTAGAGAATGCCTTTCCGTAATTCCCGTGTTTATCTATACTAATGACTCCTCCCTGGCCACCGGTCAACGTGAACATCTTGTTGATCCCGTTGGCGCAGGCATCGTTGACACTTTTCCCATTCTCAAGATGGTAGACGACCTCTCTTGCAAGGACAACTTTCATGATGGACTCGCCGTGGCCTGTCGTGGAAGCCCCACCCTCTTTGCAAGCGTAACCGCCACTGCCTGGCATGGGAGAGTCCCCTACTCTACCACACATCTTTTTGAAGAGACCACCTATAAAAAATATTTTTATCAAAGTTAATACAGATGAAAATATTAGAGTTTCTAAGAAGTCTTGAATCATGGCTTCTAAGGAGGTCTAATTTAATTTTGATGAGCTTAGTAAAACGCAGGAAAAGTTACTATATAGTTAGTCATAAAAGAAGTGCCAACACACAGCAAAAAAGGAAAGGGTGCAAATACTTATTTTAAGAAAACTTTGTCAATGCAAATGCCAATTGGAAAATAGAAGTGCTACTGTAGGTCTGAGAGGAACAATTGATTCCATTATACCAAATGAAATAGAAACAGCGGATAGTTGCTTTAAAATATCTACCTCGAACCTTCGACTCTCGGTAGATATTTTGCCACTATCCACCTTAATGGAAATGGTATAATTGTTAAATATTCAATCAACCTGCATTTCTTTCTCTGTAGCCAACATAATCTACTCTTGCTGTGTAGATCCAAGAAGTCTGATTTGACACTTGGTCATATTATAAATAAGAGAATTAACACTCAAAGGAATTAGTGCCCCCCCCTTTCAAAATAAAGCTTTCCCCCCTTAGACCTCAGAAATTCCCCTTCACGGTATCCTCACCCCCTCCCCCCCTACAGGATAATAAATGAACTTTCCCTAATAAGTACCACAAACTCAATACAACTCGAGATTGTTTTTTGGTCATCATTTTTATCGCATGGAGTTTATGGGACTAACCGGGTGACCTTCCGGGTTTCCAAGTTTATGTACATTTTGAGAAATTTCACCTTTTTTACCTTCAAGTGAAATTAAACTTGTGAAGCTCGAGCCTCTGGTACTCAGGCGTAAAAAAAGTATGTTTTTTTTTTTTTTATTTAGCGCCTTAGAGACGTTTCCGTAGGTTCCGTGATTTAGAGAAGCCGTTGATTTGCATAGGCATAAACTGTCGTTAGCAAATGGTAGTCTTTTTTCTTGTAAATATTTCTATGGATTTGTTCAATCGCTTGGCCCTATTTATGGCTGATTAGCTTTTACTTATTAATGAGCACAGTGCAAGAGGGTTAATCATGCTATTATCAGCCAGCAACCAGCCAACCAACCATACTAGAGTATGTACTTTGTCTATTACCAAGCACAGCACCTCAGCCCATACCACCATGTTTTAAGCCTAAAATTCCCCCTTGCTTCGAGGCAACCTTAAATTATGCGAAAGTATTGACTGCGTAAACTCAGTCATGTTTTTTTATTTTATTTTAGGATAGTCACCCTTACAAACTTGATAAGAGAGTTTAAAATTGAAGTATTATATCAACTCATATCATCTCTTATTTATTAAAGGGGCACGTAAACTCGATGGTCCTGATCCCAAAGAGTTTATCTTTTTTTATTTTAGGAAGGTGGGATACCTGGAGCAAAGTCGAAGTGTAGAATCCTGTTGTTATGTCCCTGGGTGTGTCTCTCACTGAAGTCTGGTCGTCATAGAGGAAGGGGGGGGGGGTTGAAATAGGGACAAAACACTAGTTTAAAGTAGCAAATAAAGCTGGCTCTGCTTTTAGACAGTGCCTAAATCTATATATCATGAGGCTCATGACTCGCCACGCCCTCAGCAAATATAAATTATTTTAGAAAAATATACAAACCTGTGGAAGTTGCACATGCTATGTTGCCATGGCAATCCATAGCAACAGCTCCAACAGTGTCATGCTCTGTAAGACTTTTTGACAACTGCTCTTGAACTGAAGATAAACTGCACTTTTCTGTTTGACTCTCTGTGTTCATAGTCATGCGAAGAAAATCCTCAAAGGAAGTATTAGGTTTGTCAAGCAAACTGGCCTTGAACCGGGAGAACTCATTTGCCATGGACTGTGGTTCAACCATTGGGAGACCAAGATCTTGGGCGAACTTTATAGCACCCTCTGAAACAAGCATGCAATGAGGGGTGTCTGTCATCACATGGCGGGCAAGGGATACAGGATTGACCACGCCTTTGATACATGCAACAGCACCTGAAAAATGATAACAAAGAGTATAAGTTATATACACCAATTTCACAAAAGGTTGTCAGTGCAAATGGCGAATGGTAAATGGCTTATGGGTACTAATTAATCGCAAATTTAAAGGTGTTAAATGAAGTCCAGCAATGTCAGAGCCAAGCATTGGTAACCTTTAATGGATAATTGTTTTAAGTTAATCCATATTCATCCAGACAAATAGTTACTTTCGGTCGTAGAACTGCCATTTGCACTGACAACCTTTATTGAAACAGGTGTATATATGACTGGGTATTACACGGATGGGGAGCAGTTGTGGAAGATAGATGCCATCAGGTCAAGAAAGAGATATGTGGGTACTTGGTGACATTGGGATTAATTCACTGTAAAGGAGCAGTCATTAATTACTGGGAGGGTGGGCAGGTAATTTTGCAAAACCCTGGGCTTAAAAAGTTTGGCCTCCGCCCCAAATCCAAGCCCAAAAATCATGACCCCCCCTAGACCGGGCCCCAAAAAATTTGCACACCCCCCACCACCACCACCTCCACATTTTTATATTTAATAATATTTATATCTCTTGACTTGATATGCATACTGAGTGTAACTGAATATATCTTTTACTAAAATATAGATCAGCTAGCATGGCAATTTTGTCGTATTTAAGTATGAATCTTCACTTTCCCTAGTTGAAGAGTGGCACAGAGATAAACAACAAATACCAGTGTCGCTAGATTCGTTTTGCTCAACTGATTAGAACGGGCATTTTTGTCTGTCAACCATGAGCGGGATTCTCAAAATGTATTTATATTAAAACAAGATTTGTACCTGAACTATATGTGACTATACGTACAATAGTAGGAAATATTGGGGACTGAATAAAATTTACGTTTGAACAATGACTCTCTTGTTCAGTATTATATTAAAACCAGACCCCCCTCTAATGAAAGCCCAAAATGTGACCCCCCCTTAATCTGCACCCAAAAACATAGCCCATCCCACTACATATTTGCCCCCCTCCCCCAGTAATAAATGGCCGCTCCCTAAGACATTTAAAAACAATACACTGCCCTCTGGTAAACCTCTACAAAAATATCAGATGATTGCTTATTTTGCAACAGTACTGCTACAAATTTTTCAAATTCAATTCATAGATATTCAGCAAAAAAATTATGTACACTTATATATCCAATAGCCTAAACATGCATCTATACCAAAAAATAGTATTTTACAGAAAAAGGTCAATAAAAAAAATTATTGTGCTTCTTAAAAAGTTGAAAAAGAAGGGCTAATGCCTTATGTATTTTTTAGTAAAATAACATAAGCTTTGAAACTTATTAATTCTTAATCAAAATGTAATAAAGGCCATGGAGAAGAGTCAAGGCTGGGAGAGTTATGCCCCAGCTACCTGTGTCCAGAGTACACCCATCCATGATCATGGCATCCATTTCCACAGTACCAGTAACTGTTAGGGCTGAACCGTAGCCTGCATTAAACACCGGATTATCCTCAAGACTTTTTACTGCTGCCTCAACTGCATCAACTGCGCTAGCACCCTATTAATAACGTGTGTTAAACACAAACACAACGCAACAACACAACGCCTAGAGAAACACTTGGTATTGACTATTAATATTAAACAAATCACTTGAGTTGTTTTATTTCAAAGTAAGGGTTCCTATCAATACAGTCGCAAAATAAGTCTAAAAATTGCTGAAAAAAGTTTTTCTTAGCCTTTTCCAAATAAGGGTCAAACTCACAGCAAAAGAAACATTGAAATAACTGTAGCTGTCACACCAGAGAGCAATAAAAAAAAGATTATTTCAATATAAAAATAAACCATTTCTGAAATAATTATTATTTTTAAGTCAAAATAGCTTTTTTTGTTAATTTGTTGCCAAAACTTTTGGCATGTGCCGGCTTGCCATCCATAAAGACACATTATTTCTTAAGGCAAGTTAATGAACAAATGTCTCAATCAAGAAGACTCATATGGTCAAAATAAAAGCTATAAATAACATCTTAAAAGAGAGCAACTGCAATAAATAAAATATTTACGTATTCATATTTACCTTTAATAGTGTCTGATACCCTGCCCTGGCTGCAAGCTGTACCCCTTTAGTACTTAGTTCATGTAAAGAGAGCGGCAAGGACCACGCCCCTCCATGAACGATGATGCAGGGCTCATGTGATTCATTGGTAGAAAAGTTGCTTCTATCAATGATATCTGGACTGACGACATCTGAACTGTTTAGACAATGGTCGTGTTTGCCTTTACCCATCTTTGATAAACTTGTATAAATACTTGAGGAAAATTTTGAGAGAATCCGTTTTGGGACCTGAAAAAGAAACAATAATTTAAGTATGTATAATAAACTTATTTTTCTGCATGTATATCTTTGGCAGAATTTTGGGGATTTGAGTATTGATAGGGATACATCTGTGAATAGTTAAATTGTTCACAAATTGCATTGTGTGGCTCACAAAAAATGTTGGTTATCTAATTAATTATTATAGGACAAAATAGAACTAAAAAATAAATAAAATAAAAATGAAAGTTTCAATCCTGATTGTTTGATTAGTAATCCAAAACTATTACTATTATAATTATTTAACTAATGTTAGGAATTTACCTATATTATTTTCCACTAGGAAAAATTTTATTTTTGACTTTGTTATACCTAAAAATAGAAACAAATTGCATCATTTGATTTGTGTGGACTTGAATTGCATTTAAAAGCCCCACAGAAGAAAGGAATTATTCATTTGCAGATTTAGCAACTGATGTTAAAATTGAGTTAGATTGGCATCTTGTCTAGATTTGTCCAATTGATCAGGTTAGGATTTAGTTATGGATAGATCCTACTACCATTTGTGTCCATAAAAATGTGACAGATTTTTGTTTTTTTGAAATGTAGCTAACCCCCAAAAATCTGCTGCGCATCATGGATGGACGAAATGGCAGTATTTTGGTCATTAACAGGATATACTATTGGGAGTTTGGGCAACATCCAACATCGTGGAGTGTGAAATATTTGCACTAGACCCTTTCTCAAAGAATACCCATCATCCCATAGAACAGGGTGACTTTTTGCAGGAGCACGGCCACTGGCCACTTGTAACAGGGCTCAAAATTACGTGCCAATGTTGTTCCTAATTCACTATTGTCCGGGAATTATAAACTATGTGAGAATGGTTTTATTATATATATATATATATATATATATATATATATATATATATATATATATATATATATATATATATATATATATATATATATATGACAGTTCAAATTGCTTAAATTTGTAATATGGCCATTTCAAAGAACATTGGATATTTTATCTAAAATATGCTAGATATCCAATCTTGTTATATATGCTTTTAAAGGATGCACACAGTATACATATCAGTGTTTATGTTACAAGGGAAGAACCTGTGGTACTTATGGGTGCACCAACTGCAGGGGGTCACAGAAACCTGCAAAGCTCGCATGTGGTGGTGGATTTATATGCTAACCACAACTTATAACTGTACCAATATTTGTTAGTCCTTGGTGTAAAATAGCACAGAAAATTTTTTTTGGTTGGAGTGTCTTTTCAAACCAGTTAAAAACTATTCTTTGTTGTTGTTCAATGTCTGTATAGGTTTCATGCAAAAATATTACACAATATACATTTGTAGTTGTTGTTGTTATCAGTTAGTATGCCTGAAAAACAGCATGATACCTATATTAGTATACTATTCCACCTTGTCTACCTGAAAGGGCAATAGCAGGGGGTGGGGCACTGGGGGCACGTGCCTCCCCCCCCCCCCAACATTTTCAAAAATTATAAGGAAATGACCAGTAGGGGCGTGGCTCTGCTCCCCCAATATTTTCTTTATGTTTCTGTATTGTGCCCCTCCAATATGTCTAGGCCTGCTATGGCCCTGATGGTAAAAAAATATAAAAGAAATCTCTTCAGCTTGATTGAGTTTCTTTTCAAACGATTATGAACTCTCTGGTGTTGTTCGATGTCTGTAAAGGTTTTACGTGAAAATATATTAACACAATCGACATTTCGTTTATTCTTCAGGATTGTCAAAGAAAAAGTGGTCATGCCAAGCTAAACAGGCTTACTTACTTACCATACTTTCGTGAACGTCTAACCGAATTTCTAGAAAATTGTATTTAAACGACTCGGACTATCTACATTGATCCATTCAACTGGAAGTTAAAAAAATACAAAATACATTGACAATTGCATCATCTATCAGAAAAGACCGGCACAATTTTTTTTTTATCGAACGTTTGCTTTGAGAATGCTGCGAATTGTCCGGATTTATATTTATAAAATGAAGAATTGATAACGGGAACGATTGAAAATAGAGAAAAATACAAATTAACAAAAATGCCATTGCTTACCAACCTTAAGGTGAAACGGGTAGACAAATTTTAGTTCGATCCAACTCCGACGCGTGTAATAGCTTTGACTTTGCGGCGAATTGTGTCGCACACGTAAACAGAAAATGAAAATGCATTGCGCGCCGGGTCATGTAAAACACGTATTGCATGATGGGTTTCCGGTTTCACCAGCTAGACAGGAAAAACACAAAAAAATACTACTTGAAATCCTTGACAGATTAATGCCTCCCACACGAAAGCGTTAACCAGCTTGAACTAGAAGAGCGTAACGAGAAAAGCAGAAGCTTCTCAGTACCGGCGTAACCGGCGTTTCCAGCGTCGGGTGCCCCCAGCCCCTTCGCATTAGAGAAAACACAGGAGTCCCGTCTCGGCCAACAGTGTTTTCACAAAAGGGAAAAAGAAATGGTCATGATGACCGAAATCAAAAAGATTTCTGATAGATATTACAGCACAAAGCATGAAGGAAATGCATTTGTATTGTATTGAACTACATTTAAGTAAAGCTTCTGTTTCGTGCAAGTTTTCTTGTCTAAATCCTAGTTATTGTAAGCATTCATTCTTAGTATGCACTGTGCACTATTGCATTAAAAGAAGATTTTTTTTAATTTTAAGCTCAAGTCGCAGAACTTTACGAATGTTAAACAGGTATCATCATAGGAGAAACTTTTATCCCTGCCGAACATTAAGTAAGCTTATAAGTAAAGTTATATATTCAAGAGAGCATAATACTCTCTACTTTCTAGAAAATTCGATTGGAATTGAACTAGAGGGGTAATTAGCCTATAATTGAGATTGATTTTTACCTTGTCGAGTCCTGTATTTCTGGACCAAAAAAACAGACGACAAGATATGCGCGACATGGATTTTTCTCCAGCAACAAATTTACGAGCGGCCAGCTTTTGATGGTAAATAAAGCTGCTGACCTAATCGCAGACTCAGATTTGATCAAAATGGCGGCCGATAAAGGAATCGGCGATCTTCAGGAATTTCTGAATACTGGTGTCGATATTGCAAAGACAGCAGGGAAGGTTCGTCTTAAGGATGTTGGAGAACATTTTCTCACCAACCTTGAAATATTTGTACCGTAGGCTTTTCTTTTACGCTCTAGTCATGTTAATTTCCGGTTTTCATCCTAATTATTCTCAATTTTCTTCAATTTTCCATCATTTTAACCCATTGACCCTTAAACCGGCCTATACCGGCCGTTTTTTAGTGATCATACTTAAACCATCTGCGCTGATATGAACGGAATATAAAACTGTTTTAGATGACTTCAGAAGCATTCCATAAAGACAAGTCCGTCCTGACCAAGGGCTGTAGTACGGACCTTGTGACTGAGACAGACCAGAATGTGGAGAAGTTTGTCATCAGCTCACTAAAAGAGAAGTTCCCATCACACAGGTATTTGGTTAAATATGAATATGCAGAGGACAACTTAGGGTGGGGTCCAACATTAAGTCAAGGACGGGAAAGATGAAAGTTCTAAAAATGTTAAGGCTGAATTTATACAGCACGATTTAGTCATATGCAACTTGCCCGCAACACCTCTACAATTCCAGTCGTAGAGTGTAAATCAGCCTAAGACTCCATTGAGACATTTGCCTACGTGTAATAGTATTGTGTGTAATTCAGGGCTAAGACATATCATAGGAAGGTCGCATACAACTAAATCGTCCTCTTTAAAGCCTGGTTCTCACTAGGACACAAGCATAAGCGCAAACACAAGCACAACACAATGAGAATCGGTCAAACACAAGCATGATACAAGTGAGAATCAGTCAAACACAAGCACGATACAAGTGAGAATTGGTCAAACACAAGCACGATACAAGTGAGAATCGGTCAAACACAAGCACAACACAAGTGAGAATCGGTCAAACACAAGCATGATACAAGTGAGAATCAGTCAAACACAAGCATGATACAAGTGAGAATTGGTCAAACACAAGCACGATACAAGTGAGAATCGGTCAAACACAAGCACAACACAAGTGAGAATCGGTCAAACACAAGCACGATACAAGTGAGAATCGTTCAAACACAAGCACAGCACAAGTGAGAATCGGTCAAAGACAAGCATGATACAAGTGAGAATCAGTCAAACACAAGCACGATACAAGTGAGAATTGGTCAAACACAAGCACGATACAAGTGAGAATCGGTCAAACACAAGCACAACACAAGTGAGAATCGGTCAAAGACAAGCATGATACAAGTGAGAATCAGTCAAACACAAGCACGATACAAGTGAGAATTGGTCAAACACAAGCACGATACAAGTGAGAATCGGTCAAACACAAGCACAACACAAGTGAGAATCGGTCAAACACAAGCATGATACAAGTGAGAATCGGTCAAACACAAGCACAGCACAAGTGAGAATCGGTCAAACACAAGCACAGCACAAGTGAGAATCGGTCAAACACAAGCACAACACAAGTGAGAATCGGTCAAACACAAGTGAGAATCGGCAAGACACAAGCGCAACACAAGTGAGAATCGGTCAAACACAAGCACGATACAAGTGAGAATCAGTCAAACACAAGCACGATACAAGTGAGAATCTGTCAAACACAAGCACAACACAAGTGAGAATCGGTCAAACACAAGCACGATACAAGTGAGAATCGGTCAAACACAAGCACGATACAAGTGAGAATCTGTCAAACACAAGCACGATACAAGTGAGAATCGGTCAAGCACAAGCACGATACAAGTGAGAATCGGTCAAACACAAGCACAATACAAGTGAGAATCGGTCAAACACAAGCACGATACAAGTGAGAATCAGTCAAACACAAGAACAGCACAAGTGAGAATCAGTCAAACACAAGCACAGCACAAGTGAGAATCGGTCAAACGCAAGCACAACACAAGTGAGAATCAGTCAAACACAAGCACAGCACAAGTGAGAATCGGTCAAACACAAGCATGATACAAGTGAAAATCGGTCAAACACAAGCACAACACAAGTGAGAATCGGTCAAACACAAGCACGATACAAGTGAGAATCGGTCAAACACAAGCACGATACAAGTGAGAATCGGTCAAACACAAGCACGATACAAGTGAGAATCAGTCAAACACAAGAACAGCACAAGTGAGAATCAGTCAAACACAAGCACAGCACAAGTGAGAATCGGTCAAACGCAAGCACAACACAAGTGAGAATCAGTCAAACACAAGCACAGCACAAGTGAGAATCGGTCAAACACAAGCACAACACAAGTGAGAATCAGTCAAACACAACGATACAAGTGAGAATCAGTCAAACACAAGCACAGCACAAGTGAGAATCGGTCAAACACAAGCACAAGTGCAAGAAAATAAAGCAGTTGTGTTAGTCGTATGCAACTTGCCCACAACACCTCTACAATTTCAGTCGTAGAGTGTAAATCAGCCTAAGACTCCATCTAGTAGAAAATTATGTGTGTTGCGCTTTCGTCCAAGTGGGAACCAACCTTAAATCAGCCATTACAAGCTCTAGCATCCCTTCTCACTAAATGGCAAACGAATTCCTAACCCATGAACTTGTCAGCAAAGGTGTGACTCATGAGGGCTCTTTAAATCAAATGTCTTAACTATTCCTCAGGTTTATAGGGGAGGAGTCTGTTGCGGCAGGGCAGCACTGTGATTTGACTGACACTCCAACATGGATTATAGATCCAATTGATGGCACAACAAATTTTGTGCATAGGTCTGTATATCAGCTGATATGTTTGATGTCCTTTATATATTTATATTTTCATTCCATTTTTCTTTAAGGTACCCATTTGTCTGCATTAGTATTGCACTTGCCATCAATAAAGAGGTACTGTTTTTTATTTTTTTTTTTTATGACTAGATACAGCCATGTACGAAGCAAGTTGTACTTGCCTTGGTTTTAGTTGTCAAAACTATCTTGTATTTTTTTTATTATATTCATCCTAAAAAATCAAGAAATATGCTGTGTGTGGAGGAGGGGACCCAGCACCCCTCCCCCAGCCTATGGAACATACTTGCCTCATTTTTTATCTCTATTTCCAGATTGTTGTTGGAATTATTTATAATAGTGTACTGGATGAATTATACACTGCTGTAAAAGGCAAAGGATCTTATTGTAATAATAAAAAGCTGACAGTTTCCACTATCAAAGGTAAACATTATTGTATTCTATCTGATGGCGTCCAACAGGGCCGTAGCAGGGGTGGGGCACGTGCCCCCCCCCCCAATATTTAAAAAAATTATACGGAAATGACCAGTAGGGGCGTGGCTGTGCCCCCATTGTTTTCTTTATGTTTCTGTATTGCCCCCCTCCCAATAATTCAAGGCTTGCTATGGCTATGTCCAACAAAGGCTAAAACCCTCCATACTAATAGAATTTAAACCAAACCAAATACACCACATACACCCTTAACAATAGTTTTACTGGTAGTTGATAACCCCCCCCAATTTTTTTTTATTTCCCAGAATTAAATCAAGCTCTAGTAATAACGGAAATAGGATCTGATCGCTCTACAGGCAGAGTCACTAAAGTTCTTGAGAACCTGCGTCGTATCATCTCACAGCCCAACTTAGCTCACAGGTATGGCTTGTCTACATCCTTTTCCCAAAACTGTCCTGGTGTCCAGGGCATAAAACCTCCCTTACCTAGCCTAGCCTAGTTTTATTTTCAACAGGTGCAGGCTTAGGCTCACTGGGGCAGTGTCCCTTGTTCCCTTGTTTCCCACAACATTCTCTATAGCAGTCTATAACCTTTCCATGTCTTGCACCATCTTTTCATAGAGTTGTTACTCCTGTGGCCTTCAACCTCCTTCTACAAGGGTGATAAGAATGTTGTTTCAATCCTAACAATAGTGTCTTGTCAGCCAAACCATCCAAAATAAAATTCCAATTTGATTGCAAATATCCCAATAGCTTCCCAGAATCTGAATATGCAAATGGATTCTATTCAGGCGCATGCGTACCCAGAACTGGCTGAGGGGGGGGGGGTGGGGGGGTGGGGGTAAACAGTCATGGGCATCATGGAAAAAGCATAGTATTTGAAGATTTCCTAATAAGAAATGTCCCAATTTTTGGGGGGGTGGGGGGTGTGCACGCACCCTTTTCACCCCCTGTGTATGTACCTGCTTTCTCACACTTGGTACTAGGATGATAAGATGGTTCAAAGGTTCTACTAGTTTTATAGAACATCAATTTGCTATACTGGCTTGCAGCCCAGGCCTTGAGCCGCTAGCTTGATGAGTCCAGAACGGTCATAAGGGAGACTACCTGTTACCCCTCTGCCCCCAGATTTACTCACTCGCATTTCATTCCACTAGTGTTCGGTGCCAGGGATCCGCTGCCCTGAACATGTGTAGTGTAGCTAAGGGTTTGGCTGAGGTATACTATGAGTTTGGCGTCCACTGTTGGGACTTTGCCGCTGGTATTCTCATCATCACTGAGGCTGGGGGCTTCGTCTGTGATCCATCAGGTAGTTATGGTTGCTGAAGGGTTGGATGACTAACAGAAAAACAGGGAAGAAGGGGAAGTGTTTAATCTGAAAAAAATCGACTTTCTTTGGAGGGGGGGGGGGGGGGGAGGGAGGCAGACTTGAAATGAAACACATGGTAGGCCTGTAGCCAGAAGGGTTCTGCAGAATCCACCAATTCAACTAAAAGGTCAACTCTAATTAAGAAAAATAAAGTACCACTACGGGGAAGAACGAGTTACCTAAGAGAAAATGGTCCGCGAATGGACCATTTCCAACGAGACCTTCCCCCCCCCCCCCACCCCCGCTCAAAATCCTGGCACCGGCCACCTTGGCAGTTTTGTGAACAAATAAAAAAAAAAAAAGAATGCGAGTGAGAAAAGAGCTCTCTCACTGACACAACACTTCCTAACCAGCGTTAAAATGAAATGTTTCACTGCACATCAAAACAAGACGGAATGCTCCTAGTTTGACGCTCGTGTCAATCAAATGTGTGATTCTCGCAAGCTGATTGGCTAACTTTTGCGATTCTCGCAAGCTGATTGGCTAAATCTCTTGAAAAAGTTTTCTCATGGTGGTAACGGTAGCGCATGTTACTCTTTTATTGTTTGCTTTTATTGTTTGTGTTTGTGGGATAGCCAGGGCCCTGGGGCCGGTTCCTAAAAGGCCGATTAACTCAACCTTAAATCAGAGCCTAATCCCGGGTTAAAACTTTTTGATCGTAGGTTGGCTAACCTACGGATAACTCACCATTCCCGAAAGCCAAGTAATCCCCCGATTTACTGACCCGGATGAAGCGAATGAAAAACTAGTTTGACGAGTAAAATTCACACAGGATACCCAGTAGATCAATAGAGAGTAACTCAAATTTACCTTTGGTGGTTTTATTTTCGCAGAAAAGCCCCCAAAACACCTCTACCTCACCTGTAATTACCTCAATTTCATTGCCAAAAGTGTTATTTGCAGGGTTCGAGTTAGTGCGTGACACTAGCGAGACAGATTTATTTCAAGTATAAATTTCATGCAACTTTCT
Source organism: Nematostella vectensis (assembly GCF_932526225.1). Classification (NCBI taxonomy): domain Eukaryota; kingdom Metazoa; phylum Cnidaria; class Anthozoa; order Actiniaria; family Edwardsiidae; genus Nematostella; species Nematostella vectensis. The sequence goes on from NC_064046.1 coordinate 3,172,171, forward strand.
GTCTGTCCCAGAACAATTTTCTAGTCAGCATCGCATAACAAAGTGAAATGTTAGGACATTTGATCCCTACATTGTTTTTATGTTAACGTCTTTTTTGTCGGCAACTATATTTATGAAACTTTAGTTCTACTACAAAGTTTGGGAGGCCTGTGTTACGCTAGCTAAACCGTAGGTTAGCGAACCCTCCTCGCGAGCAGGGTTAGATTTTACCTCCAAACTAACCCAGAGTTAGCGCGAACCAGCGTTTCGGGAAAAGAACTAATCCGGGGGTAAAAATCTAATCGTGGGTTAGGGCATATTTAACCCTGGGTTATCGCTAATCGGCTTTTCAGGAACCGGCCCCTGGTGTAATTCCTTTCGATTTCTTTCTTTTTTTTTTCTTTTCATTCACTGATTGACTTTGTTTCTTAATAGCGGCTGTTAGTGTTGTGTAAACGACACATGTTATTTTGTTTAGACCTAAAAGTGTTTTATTTTTCCTGAAGGTGGACCTGTAGATCTCATGTCTCGCCGTGTTGTCGCGTGTTGCTCACAAGAAGTCGCCCACGCAATCTGCAAGTTGATAGATATCGTAGATTACCCTCGAGATTAAAACACGTTCATACCGTGAAAAAGCGTGAACAACTTCTCGCTTTCTTACTTTTCGCAACGGATTGCATTGAAACCTTGAGAAAATTCAAACCGCGAAGATTGTTGCAAACACGGATTGAAAATAAAAAGCGCGGGAAAAGTGACGATGCGCGAAAGTAGTCCGCGCGAAAATATCCACATTGAAGCCCCGTGCAAAAAAAAAAAAAAAAAACACCAGCAAACATTTCATCGGCGCGCTCGTCTAGCAAAGAAGTTGTTTGTAAACAAGTAGCGTCAGTATTTCTGGGCCGGAGAGTTTTTGACAGCTTTTCGCCAGAAATACTGGCGCTGATTTCACGGGGCATTGCGATACGCATACGATAACAATCGACTAGATGTAGACGGAAAATAGAAACGTTCTTGGGTGCGCACGCAAAATGACAGTTCCTAAAGAAATCAAAACTAAAGGAAGCATCTCCACTGATGCAGTGATTGGGTTTTATTTTCTCAGTCCGATTATTTAAGAATTTGCGTTTGAATTTTTTTGGAAACAGCACCAACTTAGTCGAACAAAATAAAAATTTGTTGTTGAACGTGTATGAAACGGCGCCAGATTCACTGGGCTAACAATAGGGACCTTAAGCAAGAACGACGGCAACAGCTAGGACAACGAGATCGATAAAGATGCGTTGGCGCTTGGCGATCAATTACAATTTAATTGCAATGGAATAATCAAAACATTATAGTCAGAGACGATAAAAATAAACTAAGGACATTATTTCTACAGTAGCGAACGTGGTTAGAGGAGTTTACAGTGCAAACGTCCGCATCCTCAATTGACCGTGAAAGTTCGAGTTTTCACGTCGTGGTTTTTATGGAAAACGGCTGGAATGTATCAGACAGAACGCATTTTCACGTGCTGCTATTGAATTCTGAATCAAATCCCATTGTTTTCTGCCGTCGTCGTCCACGTTGCCGTCGTCGTTGCTTAAGGTCCCTAATAAGATATTTCAGGCGTGTTCCCAGGATTTTGTGACCCATTTTTTGGCTAACACTTACTCTAATCCTGGTCTCGGTGGTCGTTATATTGTATTTTCCCCTTATGGTGGACAATGCACGCACCTAATATTTTATCTATCACCGTCACTGACATACAATTTCATCAAGGCAGAAAATTATCGAAAATAGACACTGGTTACCATCTTACATCGTCATTTAGAAAGTGACTTCAATATTTTCTCCAAATAAACAGTGGCAACACTGTATTTTAATGCATTATTATTGACTGCCATAGTTTGATATAATTCCCTCCATGCTATTAGTGTTTTATTTTTATTTTTTATTGAGGGTTGCATTTTTTTAATTGGCAAAAATAAAAACTTGACCAAATAGAACCTTGTTTTATGGGATGGTGTTTTGTTGGAGAATTCTAGTTTAACAGGTTCTTAGAGGTTAGGTTCTTTTACATACGCGGGATTTTGTTGTCGTAAAGGGATCTTAAAATCGACATTAAAAAATAATCGAAAAGAAATAACCTTTTATCTCTATGCTCTCATGTAAGACTTATTGTCGCCTATTCCTAAACAAACTTCAACCATCTTCGCTTTACATCTTTTTCCCTGCAATGGGCACTGTGTAGCTGTGAAAGAAATTCGTTCTGTACATTATTCCAGAGTTATTCTATAGTAACAATGGTTAATGTCGAGTGTTCTTTAGATAATGTCGATAAACGAATTTGGCTGTATATATATTATCAGACTTTATTTTGATTTTTGACAGCTGCAGGAATACAGCATAAGACAAGGACTGCGCCAGACCCGATATAAACACTGGCGTACGGAAGGCCATGTTCGTATGCTGTGTAGCAGAACGCGAAGAGCTGAATAAGAAATAAATTGGAGTTTTGAAATCATAAAAGAGTCGTATATGGGGAGTCTACGCCAATAAGTTAATTAATTGAATCACGTCGCACGAAAAACGGTAAACAACAAGCAGAAATGTCCCTAAAGACTTAGTGTGAATTGGATTGTTCTCATACGGTCGAAAAAGTCGAGCAGAGTAGTTAAAAAGACATTTTCGTAGTGCTCTCAACAGTATTCGCAGTTCTGTTATCCAAACCCAATATAATCGATCATATTTGATTTTCATTTATTTTCGGCAATTTGATTGACCCCCGGGGGAGAACATGAGTTTTCTATTTTGAAAACAAACCACGTCCTTTGCTTACGACCTTTTGCGAACGAGAAACAATTAACACAAAAAACACAGTAGTACTTGAGCGAAGCTAAAAAGCCTTAAACACTTTGTCCAAGGATTTGCAAATGTGGGAGTAACCAGAGTTAGTGTTAGTACTATTTCGATGGATACAATGGATTCTCTTCCCTGCTAGCAGAGGCCTCTTTTCTCTGTATTTCGCTTGGCTGGCGTTCGCGTTCCAGAGCGCATGCTCCGTTCATTAATTACTGGACAATTTTTGAGCCCACAATGACTAGCGCATGCGGGAAGCGTATATCCGCTGTTGGATAATAAGCCCGCATTCGAAACGGCATCCTCCGTAGAAATATCACGCGACGAATTATAAAAGAAGCCATTCAATGCCTTGTCTTCATTCAGATTTTTCTCTCTTTTGACTTACGAGCCAATCTACCGTTTACAGCTTTTGTATATTCTTCTGGAATTAGCTGATATAAGTTTACCAAAAAGTTTACCAAAAACAGTTTCGGCCCATGGCAGAGGTCTCTTTTCCTCGCGAACTCCAGCCCAGCGAAATACAGAGAAAAGAGGCCTCTGCTAGCAGGAAATGGATTCTCATAACCTTTGCTGATTATATTAATTAAAAACCTCAGAAGGATTATTTCGGTTGATTTCGGACATATTCTGAAAAAGCTTTTCAAAACTAGAGCAGGTTAGGGGTGGATCCAGTGTGTGTGGAGGGGGGGGGAGCCGTCTTTGTTTTGCAAGTCAGGTGCCTTTTTTTTAGATGAATTCCTGTCAAAAAATGTACGTGCTCCTATGTTGTAAACTGTATAAAACGTGCGAGAGATATGACAATTGTGTCATGGATGGCTTTGATTAGATAGAAAAGAACATTCTGAGAGACGAAAGGCTTTAGTTTTGACGTTTAGGAGGTGTGTGAGTATCAATAGCTTTGTTTTGTATCGTACAGTTCCAGTGACTAAGTGAAATGCTTTAAAGTGAAATGTTTTATGATGTGCCATAATCAGATAATACACGTGACTCTTTGGGATTAGCATCTGTAGGGGTTCCCAGTGGCCGATACTGGAGGAAAAAAATAATTTCGTACAATACAATACAGAATGTGATAGAAATAAGGCTAAGAAATAATACTAAAATTGGCTAGACAACTGCCCAAACATAAGTAAACAATGCCGTCCCATCCCCAACCCCTGTTGCTATTACGTAAGTAAGATTTTTGTCATCTGATTAGCACTTGTTTTGAGGGCATGTACCATGTAAAATTTTCATTTTTTTTATAATGAGAAACAGGAACTAAATTTAATGGTTTTTCTCTTTTGCTTCTGTTGAAATTTGACCTAAAACATAACGACATAAGCGGGAGAAATATGAATTTCTTTTTGCCCCTTTGTTTAACAGAAAGTCTTTAGGCATGTTCTAATTGGACATATTCTAGATTTTTTTCAATAATACCTAGACAATGTATGTACGAACGTGACCCACCATAAAGACATTCTATTTACCCATCGGAGTCACGGAAGACAATTATTTCAATCGAAAGTAGTATGTCTACAGAGATAAGCCTGTCTTGAAAGCTGGACTTGCCTTGTTAACAGTCAGCAGAAACGTTAGAAATTTTTCACGTAGCTTTTTCCTATATTAATTCTCTCCCGGGTTTCTTTCCATTTTATAATAAATTCTTTTTAACTGATTTAATGTTATATTTGACTGGTTTACAGGCTTTAAAATTTTTGCTTGTTCAGATAATGGGTGCAGCTGTAACTTTGCGGTCTTCTTGCGTATACTTATTCTGTTCGGTTTTGGTCTGATTGTAATACCATCACTTTTTTCAAGAACGTTAAAACGAAAATTTAAACTCGTGTTTGTAATAAACTCGTGTGAGTGATTCAAAGATAGTATATTTTCATGGAATTGCTGTAACGTTATTCAACAATGGATTTCATTGTGTCCAATGCTTTTGCAATCGTAACTTTGTCGAAGAACAATATTTTATACCTTTAGCTCTGAAGTTTTTCATGGAAGACTTCAGAGCTAAAGGTATAAAATATTGTTCTTCGACAAAAATTTACTTAAATTGCGTAATTAGCTTAAGGAAGGACTGGGATTTTTTTTTTCAATGAAAAGGTTACTTTTTTAGCTAATTACTGTGCCAAGAGAATTGACACGAACAAGGTCGTATTTTGTGCTATATGTATTCTTTATTTTTACTGAAACGGAAATTGCAACGCCAAAAGAAAGAATAAATTTTGATGTCCCTTGAATTTTAATGACTCGAGTCAACATGAGAACTTAAGCTAGAAAATATTTTCTAATATGTCATTTGCGACTTTCGCTTATAAGCTCAAGTTAAGATTTGCAAATAGAAAAACCTCGAAGAATATCTGTCAAGTTCTTCGCAAATTCTCTTTCTTGAATCAATAAAACATCAATCATTCTTTAAATGAACGAACGTTTCTGGAAGACTTTTCTGTGGAGAAACGTGCTAGAAGAATGTGTCCCACCAAAGCTCAAACCAATTTACTCAAGTAATTAATTATACATACTCGAATATTGCACAACTTGTCGAAACTTCTTGTAAAGACGATACGCTATCTTTCCCAAATTATAGCATTCAAATGTTTTCATAGCTTATTTCGCCCCATGGGTCTTGCCATTAGAGTTTCCTTTATTCTATCTACTGATAAGAAGTGATAATTTCAATGCTAACCAAAAAATGTTGATTTGGAAACACGAAAGATGTCTCAGCCGGGTAGAGAATCTTGTAGCAATGGCTCCACGGAGGGGACTAAAAATGCATATCATATTTTGCGGTATTTGTTCCGGGAGATCTATTGTTTTTATCCGCTTTGTGGACAAAAAAAAAGAAGTTTTTATGGAGGGATTAAATGAATAGCAAACAGGAGTTATGATTTACGTTTTTGATAAAAAATATGTTAGCAGAATTTATCGTAAACTTTAGTTTCACATATTGATAAAAGGGCCACAAATTCGTTTTCCTGGGTTTGCATTTAAAGCTTTTAGTGAACTAAATTGACACACTTTGGAATATTATCTCTCATTATGTCAGCTTGAAAAAGGTGATAAGGACGCATACAAACGTTCCTCCAAAAAAGGGACTATAATATGCCCAATTCCATTCCTTATCGAAAGCGACCTAAATACACTCAATCCGTATTATTTTTAAAAGTGAATCAACCTCGACACTGCGAGAGGAAATTGCATTTTCTGTGTACGTGACCCCATTTTTGAATATTTAATGCATTCTTTGGTTAGAAGGTCTGCTAGAAAGTTGGCTGATTTCCCAATTTAATTAGTTCAGTGGCTTGGAGAATCCTGATTGGCCGGTTACGTGCTATGGCGGTATAAATTGGGTACGGCATGAAATGTTTGGTCAGTGTGATCTCTATGGTCAAACGAAAGAACACTGGCTCAGTATTCCGTTACTTTGGAACAGGAGCGAAGTTCATAACGGATTTCCACGCGGAAATCGCAGCACTGCAGGCTAAAACGCCGTATAAAATTCAACAGTTGAAAAAGCAATCATCAATGGAATCATTCCTAACTCGATGCGGTAACTCAAGTCTCGAGGAGAAAATGCTAGACTCACCAGACCTACGAAACCAGCGAAGAAAAATGTTTCATCGTACAACAGCTGGTGATTTATCTCTTATAATGAACAATTCTATTTTGGACGGTTTTACCGAGAATAGTAGAGCGAAAGAGGATCGCCGAGTAAATACAAGGCCACAAAGCGCTGCACTCGCGGAGGACATGCGAGCTTTCGCAATAGTTGGCTTGCAGGACTTTATCCCGGCGCAGAGCGATCCTGACTTTAACTCTTCGTACTCTACATCTACTCCGAAAATAAAGGCCGACTTCCAAGAAAAAATAGCCGAGAAACAAGCAATGGACAGAGATATTTTAAACTGGTACCGCAGAGAGTACGGTATTTGAGAGAAGAAAGCGGAAAGAGCTAAATGAAAGAAAACATTGAATTGTCGATTATTTCTAATATGGAAACCTCACAACGGCAACGAAGAAAGAAAAACACTCTATATAACGGGAAAAACTTGAACTATGGACAATATGCTAACAAGCACCTATCAGAACGTTGCATCCTAAAAAATCTATTCATAGATAAAAAAATCTACATAGATTTTTTATGACTTTGTAAATAAACAATTTAATTTATTATCTTTAAATACGAGACAGAGGTATGATTTTTTGTAAATACTAGGAACATTTTAATAAAGAAATCGATGGCAAATTTTTGTATTGTCGGGTCAGGGAAAACGTCATGGCTGACTTTCACTAGCGACAAAAACTCACAAACCACAAAAAGCTCTATAAAACTTCTTCTATGATTTGAAGGTCGTTTATAAAAACACTTTTATTTCTAATGAATATTCAGTTAAACGTTATCTTTTTAAAGGAAGAAAAATAAAAGGGATAGCAGAAAAAAAATAAAAGCTAACGAGTGCAAGGTCTTTAAATCTCGCTATTATTTTTCGGAAAGACCAACAAAACGCACTTCCCCAGGAAGTTTTTTTGTAATAAAAAAAATTGAGAAACAATCAAAACAGAAAACAAACAAATGCTTTTTTAGCCGTGTTAAATCAATGACGTCTTCGCTCCTAGCTTTGCGTCACCTTGATCAATTCGAGCTTCGGCTACTAATGAATCTAACGTAACATTTTTGTGTTGCAGCGAATTCTTACAATCAACAGCTGCTATGAAGGTGATACGCCTCCAAAAATTTCAATTTAAAATAGTGATCCCTGATGTATTGGCAAAGAGAATGAAGTTTTCCTGTGGTTTTTGTGCGTACTTTCTGCTGTGACTGGTCAAATTCTACGCAGCTGGGTGCATCACGTATCAAGAAATGAATAAACACATCTACTACCGTCATTCTCATTACTGTCGTTCTGCTTGGACCCATGCGAGGACTTATGGAGCTTCTAATTATATAAATTGGTGCATACATATTTAGTTTTAAAACGCATCATGTGACTTCATTTTCTGCTACTTTTGTTCATTTCGACTAGACCCTGCGTGCAGAGTTGACTGAGATACCTGAGATCTGCAACTTGTTTCGGCCCTGTGTTCTGACATGTATGACAAAGATTTTACTGCCCACTTTTTATTGTAAATGCCATATCACAACACTGATTGGGGCAAGAAAGGTAATATAAGAGCATCATCTCTTCAGATGGGAGGGGGGGACTCGAGGTGTGCTCCTATCTTTTATGGTGTAAAAATCTTACAAATACTATCCCCACAGCAGAGCTATCACCAAAATAAAATTAAAGAAAGCTGAGAATGTGTTTTGAAATTGTCATTTCTTAAAAATTTCTTTGGTCCACAGCCTTCAATGTGTAATCATTTAGGGGTAAATTTATTTTAACACCCAAAGCGAGTCATATTGTATTAACAATATAATTTTATTGAAATATATTATTTTATTTATGTAAGTGCTAAGTAAACAGCAACATTTATTTATTTTGAAGTCAAATAAAAGGGCTATAGAATATCCAGACTTGATTGAAATTAGAGCATTTAAGTACATATTTTCAAGATCAACAAAACTACAAAGGTAACACAATTATCTATGATTTTATTCAAAACGTTCCATAAAAATAAAATGACATTCAATGAGGGATGAAGGTATTTTAGGGAAATAACAAAGCTTCTATCTAAAGGAAGCACCAAAATACAAAAAAACATCAAAGTACCAAAATAATTTCCATAGATTTCCATATCTTACACATGACTACTGACATGTTTACCTCTTAATAGAAATCAAGGCCAAAGCAGGCTTTTAAACAATTCTAGTAAAAGATTTTTGACGCTTATTGATGAAAACTGCTTGATATTCTAATAAACCTTGTCTCAGATATGTCATTCAATGAGAGAGATCAAGATATTTTATAGTAAGAAAACAAAATTCATCTTATGCGTATGGGTAACCGGTCTTTGGGATTTATTGATCAACAAAGCGATTTGTAGGGGACGATTTCAATCAATTGTTTCAAACTTACTTCCACTTCAAAATAGATTAAGTTAAATACCTCAAGTCCATTCATGACTTTCCGGAGCACATTTAATTACGTGTTGAAGTTGTGGTGTCGTAGGTCATACACACATACACTTTAAATCATCTCTGTCCAAGATGGCGGTTTTACCCAAGCACATTTTATTCCATAATGCACCGCGACACCGCACAACGTCGTATCCGGTACACTACATCCGGTACACTACATCCCACAACTATTTCTATAGTTCGTCTAAAATGAGCTTAACATAGCTAGGAAGTACATCTACACTATGACTAAGGACATGAACCTAACAAAAGTTTGGAATGCTTGTCTTACGACATGACATAATCATGACATAATCTGACCACCGCAGGTCAGCAGGAGGAGGTTCGGGGTCAGCTTGGACTGGTTCCTACTTTATCTTTCACCGTGGTCTCTGGAATGTCTGGCTCATCTGCACCCTCTGGACGAATTTCTTCATGTGTGCCGTGTTTCGCATTTTCATTATCTTATCACATTACCACAGCATTACCATGTTTTTTGGATCACCTTATATGGCTCTGCCTGGAAAGCAGGAGAAAGTTTGTTTCTGAGGTCCTGTTTGAGCAGCACTTCATCACCTTCCGATATGTCACTTGGCTGAGCAGCCCTTTGTAAAACAGCATACTCACGCTGACGTAGCTTGGCCAACGCATCTCTCTACCTAAGGCGCCGCTGCCACATTGCTTCGGTAGCTTTGTCTTTTGGCTAATGCAGTTTGGGCAGTTTGTTCCTGAGTGGTCTCCCCGTTAGCATCTCCACTGGAGAGAGCATCTCCCCTGGGGACCAGTCGACGTGTGAGGGGTGCTGCGGCATTGGAACAGGAAGTCCTCCAGGGCCTTTTTCCAATGAACTCCTACGAGTTCAGCAATCCTCAGTATCTTCATTATGGTCCTGTTGCAACCTTCAACCTCTCCATTGCTCTGAGGCCAATAGGGAATTCTCTTCTGGTGATCAATGCCAAGGTAGTCTAAGAAGTCTTCAAACTTGTTTGATGCGAATGGCGGGCCATTGTCGCTCTGCACACTTAGTGGGAGGCCATGTGTCCTGAACACCGCCTCCATGGCTAGGACGACATGCTTGGCATCAGTCTTCCTAAGTGCTATCACTTCCGGCCAGCGGGAACAGTTATCAACAATCACCAAGAGATGGTTGTCTCTAGGGATCTCAACTATAAGTCAACTGCCAAGTCACACCATGGCACTTCTGGCAGATAGGTAGACTTTGCTGGCTCAGGCTGACAAGCCCTGGTGGTTTGCTAAACCTGCTTGCCTATTTGAGGCCACCAGAGCTTTTCGCGAAGTCTGGCCTTGGTGCGGGTCATACCTTAGTGACCTCATGTGCCAGCTTGTCACCTTTCACAGTGCTTCCGGCATAACAATTCTACTTCCTCGCATGACTAGTTGTCCAAGGGACCAATGTTCCAGGGACATGGCTTTGTACATAGTCCTAGACAGATGTGTTCAATCATCTGTCCTAATGGCGTCCCTGACTCAGGGTTGCATCAAGCTCAGATGCTAGCTCTACCTCCCTTGGGGTTAAGGGGTTAGGGCTGCAGGTACTGACTGAGCAGCAATACTGCAGGCAAAAGCCTTTGTGGCTTTGGCGTCTTGCTGGTTGTCGTCTCCCACCGGTAGCCGGCTCAGAGCATCAGCTGCATTATCTGTCCCCTTCATGTGTGATACTGTGTACTGGAAACTGTAGATACAACAGCCAGCGCTCAATACGGGCGGATGAAGGCTTTGGCGTTGGTCCTTAAACGGTGAACAAAGGTTGGTGGTCAGTGCGCAGCTCAAACTCTCTTTCATATAAGAAATTATAGAACTTTGCGCATGCCAACTTTACATTAAGGGCCTCCCTCTCGAACTGGGAGTAGCGCTGTTCCACATCGGTAAGCTTCCGGCTGGCATAGTACAGCGGCTTGAACGCTCCATCTTGTTGGCGTTGCTCTAGAATGGCACCAAGACCCACAGGGGATGCATCTGTAGTGATCCTTGTCTCTGCACCCTGTGTGAAATATGCCATAACTGGCGCATGTGTTTATAGCTCTTTAATGCGATTAAGTGCTTCTTCCTGCCTGGGGTCCCACCCCCACTTTGCATTATTATTATTATTCAAGTTCCACAGTGGAGTTGCTATGGTAGCAAATTTGGGGATAAACTTAGCACAAAACTGAACTGTCCCCAAGAAGCTTCTTACCTCGTGCTGATTCTGGGGTGCTGGTGCTTGAGCAATGGCTTCAACTCTCTTCTCTGAAATCTTCAGTCCCTCGGCAGGCAACGTGTCTCCCATGTAGACCATACTTGGGGCTCCTATGATACACTTCTTATAATTGAGAGTGAGGCCACTTTCCGCTGGCCTCAGGAGGACACCATTGAGGTTTTTGTCATGCTCCTGTTGGCTCTTTCCGACCACAAGGATATCATCATGGAGGTTGTGAGTGCCAGGACAGCTCTTTAGGGTCTGCAGGACGATGTTCTGAAATTTTTCGCTTGCCATGTATACACCGAACAATAATCCGCAGTAACGGTACAAGCCCGTGGGAGCTGCAAAGGTAGTGATGTCACGGGAGTCAGGATGCAGCTCTATTTGGTGGAATGCTATGTTGAGATCAGGTTTGGAAAACACCCTGGCACCTGAAATTGTAGGGTTTCGACAACACTTGGTATTGGGTGTTTTTCCCTCGGGAGTGCTAGCTTGTCGCATGTCCAGACAAAGGCGTATGTCTCCATTGGCCTTTTCCACTGCGACCAGTGGACAACACTTGGTATTGGGTGTTTTTCCCTCGGGAGTGCTCTATTAGCTTGTCGCATGTCCAGACAAAGGCGTATGTCTCCATTGGCCTTTTCCACTGCGACCAGTGGACAACACTTGGTATTGGGTGTTTTTCCCTCGGGAGTGCTCTATTAGCTTGTCGCATGTCCAGACAAAGGCGTATGTCTCCATTGGCCTTTTCCACTGCGACCAGTGGACAACACTTGGTATTGGGTGTTTTTCTCTCGGGAGTGCTCTATTAGCTTGTCGCATGTCCAGACAAAGGCGTATGTCTCCATTGGCCTTTTCCACTGCGACCAGTGGACAACACTTGGTATTGTGTGTTTTTCCCTCGGGAGTGCTCTATTAGCTTGTCGCATGTCCAGACAAAGGCGTATGTCTCCATTGGCCTTTTCCACTGCGATCAGTGGACAACACTTGGTATTGGGTGTTTTTCCCTCGGGAGTGCTCTATTAGCTTGTCGCATGTCCAGACAAAGGCGTATGTCTCCATTGGCCTTTTCCACTGCGACCAGTGGACAACACTTGGTATTGGGTGTTTTTCCCTCGGGAGTGCTCTATTAGCTTGTCGCATGTCCAGACAAAGGCGTATGTCTCCATTGGCCTTTTCCACTGCGACCAGTGGACAACACTTGGTATTGGGTGTTTTTCCCTCGGGAGTGCTCTATTAGCTTGTCGCATGTCCAGACAAAGGCGTATGTCTCCATTGGCCTTTTCCACTGCGACCAGTGGACAACACTTGGTATTGGGTGTTTTTCCCTCGGGAGTGCTCTATTAGCTTGTCGCATGTCCAGACAAAGGCGTATGTCTCCATTGGCCTTTTCCACTGCGACCAGTGGACAACACTTGGTATTGGGTGTTTTTCCCTCGGGAGTGCTCTATTAGCTTGTCGCATGTCCAGACAAAGGCGTATGTCTCCATTGGCCTTTTCCACTGCGACCAGTGGACAACACTTGGTATTGAGTGTTTTTCCCTCGGGAGTGCTCTATTAGCTTGTCGCATGTCCAGACAAAGGCGTATGTCTCCATTGGCCTTTTCCACTGCGACCAGGGCGCTCACCCAGCTAGTTGGTGTCTCAACCTTTTCATTGACTCCGAGACCCTCGAGCTCCTCCAGCTTCTTTGTGACCTTTTGCCTTCGAGAGAAAGGTTTCTTGCGCAGCGGCTACGCAACTGGATTAAAAACACTAGGGTATTTTAACCTAAGACCAGCCTTGTTATCTAGCCTGGCATTGAGGCTCTCACAATTATATACCCATACTTTAAGAATGCCTCAGATAGATACTTTACACCCTAGAAGGGTTGCGGCTTTGCCTGAAACAACTAAAAGTTCAAAAACTGCTGAGGTGTTTGTCTGAGGTATGCAGACCTTTACTTTACAGCTTCCGCTAAGCTGCAAGACCTTGTAACATGAATATGCAAAAATCTGGTTTGTACAAGTGGTCAAACCAACTCCCCTCCCCCCTGACAGAGAGTCAAAGGTTTCCATAGACATGAGATTACAATTAGCTCCTGATTCTATAATACAGTGGAACCTCTATATAACGGACACCCTCGGGACCGTGAAAAGTGTCCGTTATATAGAGGTGTCCGCTTAATGGAGGTCGACTTTTTTTCGATCAAATTCAAGAGTAAACACATTTTTTATTGACTTTACCTTAGAGTGCATTACTAGTAGTCTCCGTACATTTTTCGCGCAATTTTCATATTGCTTGAGACGCGATTGTCTACAGCATTTGGTGTACTGTATAACACCTGAAACAAAACAATGGCGAAGTGTACACGAAGTTACAAATCATGAAGTCAAAAGGTAGAGACTGCGATCCCTATTTAAAAAAACTATCTACCGTAGTAGATTCTTTTGTCCTGCTAATTGTAAAGAATACAGAATGTCATTTGCGCGAGCAAAAAGAAGAGACAGTCCCTCGTGCCCTTTGTCTTGGCCGAATTGACGAAGACGTTCACCATGCATGTAGCTTCTGCTAATGTCAGGGTCGTCTCTTTTGTCCCTACTATCTCATGCATTATGAGTCGGATGGAGCCTAATCTCGATCCATACCAACCCACGCCGCTGAACACTTCCTAAAACCTAACCACTCCGCTTCTGACATAGAGCTCATACCTATTGAAAAAATAAGAAATAACCGCGACTCCATCCGCAAAGCAAGAGAAGCCACACTGATAGCTCGCGCTGGCACTCTTTAACCCGGTGGCCTCAACCGGCGTGAAGAAACCGTTTAGCTTCTTAGTAATCCACACCACCCTATTTACCATCTTCCATAAGTCACTCCTTACTCAATTACTATTTTTACCTTTTGTTAGTAGTCGCGGGACTTTGAGCTATGTAAACAGGATTATGGGATAATTGACGCCTTCGAGAATAACGCTACACTCGTTCGAATTCGGTTTTTCTTTAATATCTGGCGGAGTATTTAAGATTTTGGTGGTATTTTTTGCTAACATCTAGAGTATGCCTATTGTCATCAAATGGCATAATAAAAAAAAATTCACCCGAAATGAAGCCATTTGGGTCTACGGTATCGTTAAGAGTTCAGTTTTTCTATTCAAATCAATGCATGTTCGATTTCGCTTAGCCATGACTAGAAATAACAAGTTAGACCTCACATGAAATTCCATTCGGCGTTGGGAATTTTGCAAACACCATTTTGACAGCTCAGATAGCACGTGGCATTATTGTTGCTATTAAATACAATGCCAAGAACCGCGTGAGGGGAGCGATCCATGAAGACAACATACGTCGTTTGTTGAAGCACGTTAGTGTCTTTCTTTGACAGAGTACAGTAATCTTAAATCCCCTCTAATATGTCTAATGAAGAGTTTCAAGTACCGTCATTCATCACTTCGAGCTCTACAAGTCTCAGCGTATTTTGCTTACTTTTTGTAAAATAAAGTTTCTAAGCAAAGTGTATTGTTAATGGTTATGTCGTTTGGCCGGTTCCATGAAATTATTATAAGAATTCTCGAAAAAGGTAACCACGGTGTCCGCTGAATAGAGGTAAAAAATACATAGATTGTTTAAGACAGGACCGTGAAATGTGTCCGCGTCCGCTTAATAGAGGTGTCCGCTGCTTAATGGAGGTATCATTCACTGAATTTAAGTGGCAAAAAAATCGGGACTTTGGATGGTGTCCACTGAATAGAGGGTGTCCGCTTAATAGAGGTCCGTTATATAGAGGTTCCCACTGTAGTGTCAATAATCTTATCTTCTACCAACAGTGCCATTGTGCTTGATCGTCACCTGTGTAGAATGCATAATAGTCAGAGGCATCTTCCTCTGCATTGACATCTTCCGCGGGATCGAGTACGTTATTGACAGGTTTTTTTCCTCTGGGGTTGTTCTTTAGGATGTGATTGGGCCCACGTCCATTAAACTGTTTTTCTCATTGCTTAGGGGCTCTGCGGACTTGCAGCACACTTACAAATGACCGATATCGCCGCATGTTGTGCATTGATGGTCTTTACTTCAGCGACAGACCTTTGCCAGGTGACCGAGCTTATTGCACCGATTGCAGCGGCCAGTAAACTTCTCGGGTTGGGGGACTGTAGGTGTATGGGTTCTGTTTACACCTGCTGTATCTGGTACAAGAATAAGCGCTCCCCTATCATTGTAAGTCGTGACAATGTCAACGAGTTTGTTACGGGTAAGGTCCTCTTCTCTATAGAGCTTGGCCTTTAGGACCTTATCCTGGATATGTAACAGGACCCGATCACTGATTTGATTATCCTTTTCTTCATTATATTCGGCTAGGCTTTTAACCTAGTAATGTAGTTGTTAATTCGCTCACCCGCCTTTTTAAACTTAAGACGTTTTTCTTAAGTTTATGTTAGGTGAGGACTTCCATCGCTATTTTGTAGTCCTTATCATCGCCCTTATTAGCATCTTGGATAGCTTTACAAAATCCCCGTATCCCGTCTACAGCAAGTTGTAGAAGTAACGCTCGCTGTTGTTTGTCATTGGAAACTCCTGACGCTGCACAGTTCAAATTGCTTGGTCCACACGTCCCATCGTTGCTGGAGTGTGGCAGGATCGCCAACTGTGTCGAATTCCTTCGGTGCAGGAAGTCCAGCAAGACAAGCGGCCATCTTTTAAATTTGTGCTGAAGTGATGATAGTCCTTCCTTTTTTATCCTCTTCGCAAAAATGTGATGTTGTAGGTCAAGGAATGATCAATCAAGACAACACACACACACTTAAATCATCTCTGTCCAAGATGGCGGTTTTACTCAAGCAGATCCTATTCCATAATGCACCGCAACACTATAACAAGCACAACGTCATATCCGGTAGTACACTACAGAAGTAAATTGTATGAGTCTAAAGCAGTCAGCACATAATTCTTATCTTGAGCATCACGTGTCTCGGGTCTCTTCTCTTGGGTCGCATATGTATTAACATGAGTAAATACAGCGACATCAATCCAAGCTGAGATAATTTTCCCCAATAACTTTGTAGAAATTGAGGCTATGGTTAAATATGCAGTTATTAATTCGCGAATGGGGCCTTTAATTCCAGAAATAACATGGATCTGAGAGCTGGAATCTTAAAATTCAAGATGGAGGCTATGATACAGTTTTAAATTATGCAGAAAGTATTCTGATACCTAGGTATTGCGATGACGTAGAACATGAGTACGCTAAAAAAAAAGAGATACACAGGGGCGCATGGGCTTCCTGGGCATTGCGCAATAATGCACGTTGTTAGGAACGAAAAAAAAAACAGTTGCATTTTATAACTGGGCTACCACAGGTATCCCAGTACCTATCTATGTAAGCTGTGTTCCATGGTCAGGCATGAGTTGCATGGCGACTGCCTGAGGCACCTTCTATGCCTTCCAATCAATCATACTTTCCATCCAATGTATTATATCACAGGTTCTCCACCCCTTTACATAGCCCTGGCGTTAGTTAGTGACGCATATTTTTTTTGCGGAGGGTCAGTGTCAATGGAAGGAGTATGAACATGCGTTCATAGTCCTCCCTCGAACCTTCGTACTTCCACTGGTACTTACCTCAGAAATGCTCATGTGCTCCCAGTGAGAAGGACATCAAAAGATTTATTGATTAAATTCAGCCTCAGCTATCCTATCTCTCACAATGACACACATTCATAACATAAAATCCCAAAGGCTGTGATGGGGCGTCGGCACCATACAAATAAATCGCTACTCTTTAAGATACAACGGCGTAGCGAGAATTTTTAACAGGAGGGGGCCCAAAAAGCCGTTTCTCATTGTATCAAGATTGTATCAAGAGATTAAGTTGTTAATAGTATTTTCACCATGTTTTCGGAACAGCCATGTAAGTACAGTACTTGTTTAGGGTTAAAAATTCCTTCAACCACACCCCATTTGCTATCTCTTAAAGGTAAGAATTTTTGTTAACCACACCCAATATGCTATTCCTTCGAGTTGAAATCGGTGCCGGCAATCACCCCGTCTGACATGACGGAAAAAAACATGACGTGGCACTTTAAAAAAGCCCATTTCACATCGAATAAGTCAGAGAATTTCTCTGAATTTCTCTTAGAAACTTATAGCAAACAAAATATCAAGTGCGACTTCTTGTAAAGTGTCATTGAAATTTGAGCTTTTCTTCCCTGAGCTGATACACAGGGCAATGATGATCAAGGAAAAATTAAGAAGCCAAAATCTGGTTATGTGCACTTCGGCCTCACGTTATTTGTGTATTAAAAATCAGTCCGTAATACAAGGAACCTATAGCCACTGAAGAAATTGTGTCTTCTCTCTCTATCTGGAATTGCGCGTTTTCCAGGTTTTTCCGTCATGTCCCCCCGTCTGGTTTTGGAGCCCCCACCCCTCCCCCCAACAAAACACAAAAAGAAACACAACTTCCCAGGAGTAAGAACGTAAAGTAAAACCGACAATTTGCAAGGTTTTTATTTGTGTTTATTGGCATGGCAACCACTTCCTGCCTGTTTCAAGGGATCAGCAGACTTTTAATTTTTTTTCATTTTCCATTTTTGTTTTGTCTAGTTACGGGGTTGTTCCCTCAGATACAATTTGCAATATATGATCAGTGCTCAACAACGCGTGGTCAAATAATCTCTGAAAACGTTTTTTTTTCTCGGAATCTTAATCAACTTATTCATTTTGAGAGCCATATAAATGCAATCTTACGTCCTGATTTCAACTTGAAGACCGCACAAAATACTTTTTTGAATGAACATCTTTTGTTTCAGCAGTTGTTCCTCTAGTTTCATTCAAACTGCGTCGTATAGCAGTATATATACAGTTCTAACAGTCTGCAAGATTTTATTTTTAGAATTGTTTTTCGACTGGTCGTGAAACTCATCTTCGGATTCCAGTGTCTTCCATAGGCAGGATTTCTGGCCACCGTCAAGTCTTGTATTTGCTCAGCTATTTTGCATCTGACAGAATTCGCTTTTGCATCGTTATATTACCTTATTCTGCTTAATTTTCGCGCGTACTTAAATTCGCGATTTCAAAATATTTAAGACTCGCGAAAAATAAAGACCGCGAACTTTAACTTCGCGAAATTTAATGGATATGGAAAAATCGACGGCATAAATTGAGATCTCCTAATAAGGACATGTAACAAATATGGCAATCAGCAGCCGCTAAGGGGCAGCTTGTTTTTTTTTTTCAATATATCTTTCCTATTTTTATTCTTTTGTATCAATTGTTTAGCGTCATATAGCACGTAGACAGCATCATTAATGTGCGACTTATGTCTAAGACAAAATGTCTCACTACAAGTGGCTATAAATTCCTAGTCGTCACTCGGCTTTTTCCGTCTGTTGATGGCTGCGTTGTTTTGTAAACTCGACTAAGCATTACATATCTGGCGATGAATGAGTGAACTTCTCCTTGCCAGGCTCCTACACAGGGGGGGGGGGGGGGGGGGGGAGGTGCGCAGGGTGCGCGCGCATCCTCCCTTGGCGGCCAAATTTCTTATTAAGGAATCTTCAAATTCTATGCTTTTTCCATATGATACCTATGACTTAGTCAATCTTGGATACGCGTCTGACGCCTACAGTCGCCACCTAATTTCAATGACCGCACCTCAAAGAAACAAGTCGTCTTTCATTCGCAACACATCACGGTATAATTATTACCGTCATTGTTATCCCAGTATTCTTGCCCATTCCTCTTAAAGCAAACTGCAAATTCAACCGTACCTCCGACATAAAAATCTTTCGGCAGTACCAACTTAAATACGAACTTGTCAAATTCCCCTCCATTTGTTTGCATAAAATGATCTGCCATGCAGTCTTGAAAATTGACCCAGTGGTCGATAGAATATCGCGCGAAGACTTCTTTTTCGTACGAAATATTTCGCACCCTGATAAGGCCAATTAGCGATACGTTCAAGCTCCCGCCCATATATGCATTTTCCAAGCAAACCATCTGCGTTAGCATTCGTTCTAGGAAATCTGGCCTTGAGGCTGGTTGTGGGAAGCAACACTTTAAATACATCTTGCGTAATCCATTTACCCCAGAATACCTGCCAGGGATGATGTTATTATTTTCGTCTGTAACTTCATAAATTTTCCTACGATGATTTCCACTGCGAGTTAAAGCGCTGTTTACATCTTCGAAGCTCGAAGTCGGTGTGATTTGTTTTACTGACACGAGCTGTTTTCCGAGAACGTCAGCGAATGTCACGCTCTTGTTGTAGGTTTGTGTCGCATTTTGAACACTTCGGAAATCGAAAGTAACGATTTCTTCGCCAGAAGTTTTTCGTTTAAGGCAACCCATTGGCTCGGCCATGTTTGACCATAAATTGACGCAAGCCGCCATAACAGCGCAAGCGATGTGAGACTAACGCATGCGCAAAATAAGAAAGGGTCAAACAGCGATCAAGAATACCTGCACGTAATATTTAAAAAATTATAATTTATTTCTCCTTTTCTAGTATAAACGCGAAAAATTAAGTCTTGCTGCACTTAAGTTGGTAATAGGAAATATTTCTACCTCAATTTCCCTTAAAGAGATCTTTAGTGTATGCTTTAAATTAATTATAAGTAAAAGTTTTTTTTAAAAAATATGTGGCGAACTGAATAACCCGCAGAAGAGCATTCAAAAATGATAATAGTGTGCTCTCGAAAGAAGCCAATCGGATGTCTTTTCGTCTAGACTTCACGTGAGTGACATCAGATCACTTTCGAAAACTCGAGGTCGCGTGAACAAAATATACTACAGTTGACAATTAGGCGTATAAGGAATATTCACGACTTTCAGCGAATACAAACTCGTGAATTAAATTGAGAAAAGCTTGCTTAACAGCGGCGTAGCCAGGATTTTTAACAGGAGGGGGAGCAAAAGGGACTTTCAAGGCATTTTCTCCTGTATTTTAGATGTCTCATACATTAACTGTATTTTTGGCGGCTAGGGGGGCCCTAGGTTACCCCCCTGGCAAGGCCCCTGCTTAAACGGCATATATACGACCTATATTTCTTTAAAAGTATATATGTCTCCTTTGGCTTAGGAAAGCCGAGTATCTGTCTCCTTGTATCAAGGTTTTACGAGGTTTTGGGTGGTTCTTTTATGGTATTGGGGGTAGTGGGGGATCGTACACGCTGAGCTTTAGATTAAGGGTAAAGGTAATCGTGCTCTCGAAAGAAGCCAATCGGATGTCAACAAACAGGGGGTCAAACAGCGATCAAGAATACCTGCACGTAATATTTAAAAAAATATAATTTATTTCTCCTTTTCTAGTATAAACGCGAAAAATTAAGTCTTGCTGCATTTAAGTTGGTAATAGGAAATATTTCTACCTCAATTTCCCTTAAAGAGATCTTTAGTGTATGCTTTAAATGAAATATAAGTAAAAGTTTTTTTTTAAATATGTGGCGAACTGAATAACCCGCAGAAGGGCATTCAAAAATGATAATAGTGTGCACTCGAAAGAAGCCAATCGGATGTCTTTTCGTCTAGACTTCACGTGAGTGACATCAGATCACTTTCGAAAACTCGCTTTCGAAAAAAGCTTGCTTAACAGCGGCGTAGCCAGGATTTTTAACAGGAGGGGGCCCAAAAGGGACTTTCAAAGAATTTTCTCCTGTATTTAAGATAATGTCTCATACATTTACTGTATTTTTGGCTGCTAGAGGGGGTGGGGGGGGGGCAGGCTAAGCTTTGTAGAAAGTCATAAGGACCTGATATTTGCCAAGTTGGCCACCACAAGTGTGCTGACTATTATGATGACGTTACCCAGTGATGTCATAATGTGACGTCATAGATACAGATAAAAGCAAATATTTCAAGTAAAATTGCTCGAAAACAAATATGAAATAGGTTTTATGAATCTTGAGGGATGGGCGCATTAAGCCAAGCATGCGTTTAGAAATGATTGAGTAATTGTTTTTTTATGATTTTTCAAAGGTCATGAAATCCAGATTATTTGATATAATTTTGGTTTCTGTTAGATTAACGCTAAATCCATGCTTTGGCTATATGAAGGAGAATTTAATAGAAAGGAATACATAAAAAATATTGTGATTTGAAATAACTTGGCGACAAAAAAAGTTTTTTTTTAGAAAACGCAGAACCGGAAGTGAAACAACGCCCGCGTGTGCTTATTCGGCCTGCTCAGACACACTGATTTCTCACATGATGAAATTTAAATAAAGTTTAAAAACAAATTTCAATAGTGTTTCGTGGTACATATACTTCAAAGGAACGACGTCCATCATGTCATGATTAAAATTGAAAAAGTATTTTAAAATTCTGATACAGCGTGCTCTACTTTGAAATAAAATTTTCAGTGCGTGCGCAAGCGTTCGGTGTTTGCAGCGCGCGCAGGTAGTGAAAATTCAAAACTTTGGCTTAAAAAAAGGTTGGCTTGACTAAATTTTTGCTGAATCTTCGTTTTTACAAAATATTGGAAATATCGTCACCCGAAAAGGCTGAGATCAACTTGAAGTCAATTTTTGGGAACTTGAAACGCATATTTTTATTTCTTTTACTTCAGGAATTGCTTGGAATGACGAATTCCGTGTTATGTATATGCGCGCGCTCAACGCCACCAGCGTAGCAACGTCGTTGCTGAGCAACCTTAATGTCAGTACACCCTTAAACGGCATATATACGACCTATATTTCTTTAAAAGTGGCTTAGGAAAGCCGAGTATCTGTCTTCTGTATCAAGGTTTTACGAGGTTTTGGGTGGTTCTTTTATGGTATTTGGGGTAGTCGGGGATCGTACACGCTGAGCAAGGGTTGGCCGTCTTCTTCTTTATTGCACCGCTATATTGTTTACAAATGGTAGAGCTAGCAATGGCTAGCGGGAGGCTGACTGGAAGAAGGCAAGTACTTTGGATAAGCAGTGAAGGAATATCTCTATCCCCGGAAAGCTGACGAAGCCAACTTTAGGGAGTCCTGACTAAACCAACCTAGAGCACTGCCGTGTAGTGTCCTCGCAACAGTTACAGTACAATCCTAAAGCTAGTTACTATGCTGCTACTAATCTTATTAATAAACTGGTCAAACTGGTTTTAAGGATGATTTAAGAATAGAAGATCGGGTGTTGACTTTGGGAAGAAAATCAACTATGAAATAATATATGACTAAGAATAAATTCCTTCGATAGAAATAGCAAGCGCAAGATAAGAGTTTGACTATAGCAATATGCAAAATTAAGTAATGTAACAGCGGTAAGATTAAGGATAAAGGTAAACGTTAAACTGTTATTTGAGTAAACCTGTTTTGCTAAACACTAACACGCATGCTTAGTCAAACAAGTAAGAGATCCACCTAAAGTAAATAAGTGAAATATCGAATGGAAAGTGAAAGTAAATATCTAACTGACGTGTCGGAGACGACTTTTGCATAGATTAACAATTCCTTCATAACAAAGCGGTCACGGGTCAACGTTCAAAGCGTTCTTGTTCCCAGAGCAGTTACTAACTCATCCATTCATGTGACTCGAACAAACATGAGATAGCGGAGGAGGCCCTGGGAATGAGGAGAATGGGTTCAAAGATGAACGCATAAATAAAAGTCTGACTCTCTGATACACTCTTTTTATTTATAAGAACGTTTAAAATTTTCGGTTGAGCCTGGACCGCTCTTAATTTTTTTAGCACTATTTTATTTTTCCATATGATACCTATGACTGTGAATGACAGTGCATTCCCCCCTCGGCCAATCCTAGCCTCGTCCCCAGGCTACTCCCTTGCTGTCAGCTCCATGATGCTTTGCGCGCAGACTCACACTTTCCAATATGGCGGACGCTTTATGCTGACGGCCCAGACGGGCCAGTGACGTCATAGCCACGTAGAGCGTGATAGGCCCGCCGAGAAGCAGAGGGACGAGGCTAGGCCAATCCTGGGAACGCGCCTGCGGTATCGGTGCGTTAGCTAAAGCTTGTGCGACGGATACAGGATTTTTAGGGAGTGGGCTTTGGCATAAGATGGCGGGGGAGTGGGGATGAGGGATGCAAACCGAAACATATTATCTCATAGTGGGATGGTAACCCAACACAACTCTCTCTTATAGATCCGCCACTGTGAAATTAGTCAATATACAATCAAGCACAGAAAAAATGCGAAATGGGTTTGTAATCATCAAATCGTATCCACTAGTGCATCGGGATAGTAGCTCGGATAACACAACGGAACTTGACCGGTTTTTTAAACACGAGTGCGTCGCAAACAAGGAACATTTATGCCAAATTATTCGGATATTCGTGTTTTATTATCAGAAGTTTGCCTTATAATCCCTGTTGCGCAAGAGTTCGCCCAAAAACCATTCAGTTGATGGAGTGAGAGAAGCGAAAGTTCGAAAGAATTTTTCTCAAAACATTTAGAACACTGGCCACTCGATTCGCAGGCTGCAGTCGATCCCTTTTACTACTGGTTATCTGGTCATTTCCTGAGAGCAGACCTTTTGGAGTGCCCGCAAAGTACGCTGGATCCACGAGGATGTTCTTGAGAGCTGTCCTCTCTATTTTCTGACGTTATTATGAGCGCGCATTGCCTGTCGGGACTAACCAACCAGCAATCGCCACGGCGAGTCACGTGATTAGAGTGTTATTTCATTGCATCACAACACACACCAACATGGCGGCCATCGATTTGAGCAGTTCTGTTACACTGGTCGTAAAAACTCCAAATAAAATGATAGACGACGTACAAATAAGCTGTGCCCTAGACTGGACTGTTGAGAAGCTAAAGAAGCATCTATCCGACGTTTACCCAAGCAAACCGGTGAGTTTAGAATGTTTTGCGCGAGGAAAATTGAATCTGAAGATTCTCTTTCGCCTTCGAACGTTTTCCTTCCTCGTTATGTTATTAATATCCTCCATTTTTTATTCTCCTTGTAGACCAGCAAACAACAGCGATTAATTTACTCTGGACAACTTCTTCTGGACCACCAAACGATAAAGGAATTTTTACGAGAGGTAAGATATTTTACCGGTTCCGCTTTCCTGTAATCGAAATATTCTTAAAGTATAACAAAGACACCCTGTTCTTTAAAAAAATTTTAAGATATTTGGAAATTTCTCGAATATTTAATCTCATTTACATACTGTAGCTGCCAATATAATTTGTTGGGTCTGGTGTAGTTTTTGTGGGAATAACCTGCAATAAAAACAATATTAAAAACAATATTTTGCGAGGTTATTGTTAATCAAATTTGCAATGAAAAGACGTTTTCGTTTTCCTTTCTCACGTTTGAAAGAGATTTCGCTTGTTATTGTGGTATTTTTACAATTCTCAATTCCATGGGCTGATAGGTATACGTGTAAATTATTGAGCTAGGCTGCTTGGTCGTGTATAAATACAGGAACAAACAGAAAAAACAAAAAAACACTTATAAAATGAATGATGGAAAAATGATGTGACTGAGTCAAAATTCTTAGAGCAATTCTAGATTGAAAAGGTTTATTTATAATAACTATTAGATGATGACTATCAGGAGTTTTATTCTTACTGTGAGTGAAGTTGTTATTGTGAACTATGAAGCATTTTGTATTTGACAGGTTCATCATATTTAGGATATCAACTAGCTTTTATTCCCTAGGTTTTAAGCAATAAACGATTGTTAATGTATAAAATAAAATAAAATCCTGTATACATCTTCAACTGAAGTGCATTTCTGTTCTGTTTGTTATGGTAAAGATTAGATGCAATATATTTTTTATACATCTTGTGTGTGTCGTGCAGCCCATTGAAGGAATGATGCATACAGTTCATCTGGTGTGCCCACCCAGTCCGTCCCATTCCACGCCAACCACACCCACTCCCCCTCTGGTGAGTACCTTACAAGTGTGACACGCTGCCAGGAAGGAAGTTAGCCGATGCACAACAGTTGATTGACAAAACGTTGTTGTCAACCAGCAGGACATTTTTTTGTCCACCAATTGGTGCAGGATACTTTTTTGGCCCTTCTGGCCTTGCAGAATATATATTTTTTTTCAAAAAAGCACACCCACCTCAAAAGTCAAATGGTCGGCCCCTTACAGTAACTTAGTGGTTACAATCTTTTATTGCCAAGACCTGTTTTCATTTCCCCCCTTGCTGTGTTTCAGTCCCAGCCAAGCCCTGCATCTTCAGCCACTCCTACCAGAGTTCCAGATTCGACCTCTCCCACCCCAGCTCAAGCTGACGGTTTGCGCCATAGAGGAACACCCATGCAGACTCCATCTCCATTCAATTATCCCTTGTAAGGGATTGTGTCATCCTAGCTCCTACCCTAAAAGCCCATTTACAATTTTGACAATAGCACGACACCAGCCACATTTCTTATCATGTGTGTTAACATCTTCCGAACTTGTGATGATTTTGACATCATCTATCAATTTTATTACAGGCAATAAAAGCATGCATGAAATTTTATTAGGACTATCCTATTAATTACTAACCCTTGTGCCAATCAACAAATTTTTGCTCATTCTTAATTTCCTTTCCCAGTCCTCAGATGTGGAATATGAACAGTCCTCCATTTACCCCACCACAGGGGTACCCCTCCCCAGGGTACATGAGCCAGCAGCAGTGGATGCAGCATCTACATCAGATGCAGCAGCAGTATCAGCAACAGATGGCGGCAGGGAGGGTGCCACCACACCCGTTTATGTTCATGCCTCATAACATGTATGTATGGGCACTACTTAGACCAAGTTGCAATATGCTTCAGACAGACATTTTAATTTACCTTTATACCTGGACATTTATCTTTATCTATTTCATACATATTCAGTCACCACACAATAACTACCTTATTACATTTAATTTTTGCGCCACTTTAATTTCGCGAGTTTCGCGATTTTTTAAGAATTGCCAAAATAAAGTGACGCAAAAGTTAGGATGCACGAAACTTGAGAACACAAGAAGCCTTTGGGGGAATATTGGCCGTTTAATAAGCTTTATGGAAACACCTTGTCTATTTAGTCTTCTAATGTACATATAGTACGGTAAGGGGTTGAGTTGGATTTGTATTTAGAGATTTTTATCTTTTTGTAACAAATCGTTTCAGTTTTGATTATTACAGCACATTTTAATTCCACTTGTTTTGCTTGATTCTATAATCCCAAATTTGCAAAATCGCGAAAATAAAGTGATCTGGTTTTTACGATTAGGAAAAAGGAAAACTGCCAAGTGTCACAAAATATCGTCATCTCAAAATGGTGTTATAAGGTGTTAGTGTTATAAGGTGTTAGTGTTATAAGGTGTTAGTGTTATAAGGTGTTAGTGTTATAAGGTGTTGGTGTTATAAGGTGTTGGTGTTATAAGGTGTTGGTGTTATAAGGTGTTGGTGTTATAAGGTGTTGGTGTTATAAGGTGTTAGTGTTATAAGGTGTTAGTGTTATAAGGTGTTGGTGTTATAAGGTGTTGGTGTTATAAGGTGTTGGTGTTATAAGGTGTTGGTGTTATAAGGTGTTGGTGTTATAAGGTGTTGGTGTTATAAGGTGTTGGTGTTATAAGGTGTTAGTGTTATAAGGTGTTAGTGTTATAAGGTGTTAGTGTTATAAGGTGTTAGTGTTATAAGGTGTTAGTGTTATAAGGTGCTAGTGTTATAAGGTGCTAGTGTTATAAGGTGTTAGTGTTATAAGGTGTTAGTGTTATAAGGTGTTAGTGTTATAAGGTGTTAGTGTTATAAGGTGTTAGTGTTATAAGGTAATAGTCTATTATTGTCATGTAGTGGAACCATGGAATATAAAATATGGTTTTACTTATCAGGACTGTGTTTTTCTGAGCAGAAATGGCTGAGAACTAGTCATAGAAAGTGCATTTGAGCTAACAGGGAGCTCTGCCTTCAGAGTTCGAGTTTAAGTATTCCAGTACCCAACAATTGACTTATTTTTTTACCATTCAGGGGATTGCCACAGATGCATTTCATGCAACACCCACAGCACGTGGGGCTCACGTTTGCCACCCCACCCTCCCCAACCACACCTCCTGTCAACCAGCAACTTCCCCAACAACAGGCACCACCTCCACCACCACCAGCAGACCAAGGGAATGAAGAAGTGCGGATGAATGCTGGAGGGGGGGTTGCAAATGATGACGACGAAGAGAACCTCAATAATGACTGGCTGGACAAAGTGTATACACTGTGCAGAGTGGGCATATTGCTTAGTATAGTGTGGTTCTACTCAAGTACCGGACGGTTCCTTACTCTTATAGCCCTGCTGGCGTTGATTTACATGTACCAGTGGGGGGTATTCAGGTGGCTGACACAGAACAGGAATGCACCAGGTATGCATCACACGCCTTTGATATTTATACCATTTAGTCTTGTTCCATTTTTAACTTGCAATAATTATGGATAAGCTGTTGTGAATTACCAGATCTCACTATCTCAACCGGCGTCATGGACACTTAATAATAGCCCAATTTCTAGTTCCACTATGACCGCTGGACTTACAGACTAAGGACGCATAAATACAGTGTAAGCCTCGACTTGAGGCAAATTTCATGCGCATACCAGCGAGAATCCTCTGGAACTTGGAATAAAACAATGCAAAAACCTGTGAATACTTCATGATCCCGCTGGTATTTGCAATCGATTCAATTGAAACCGAGGCTTGCACTGTATTTATGCGTCCTCAGTGCCTATGACCAGCAGGCACAGTGGAACTCGAAACTGGACTATTGCATTTATTGTGGTTGCATACTTGTTCATGAACGTACAGTAATAGGAGACTTGCACTAACAGTAACTTTTTTTGTTGGCAAACTAACTTGTGTAGGATTATAGCTGCAAAGTAATCAGAACAAAAAGCCAATTATTCAGCGCTTATGAATAAACAAGAAAGTTTCTTTATTAGAAAAACGCTTATTTGCTTTTAAAGATTTTATTTTTCCGTCATTCTATGGCACATTCGTTTCTGTGTTTATTTTAGCTTGAATTTGCCACTCAATAAGTCACATGTGCAAGTTGCCTATTACAAATTGAAGAGCATAGTAATTCCCAGTGATCCTTGTGTGGTCTACCTTGTATGTAATAACACAGTGAGGTCTACTCACCAATGCAGACTACCTTATTTAAGTAATGCTAGCATATTTTTAAGCTGAGAATCAAAAACTCTTCCATGTGGGTTGATGAAGATTTCTGCTCAGCAGTTGTATAACTAACATGAATGAGTTATCTCTTAGCCTAGTGCGAACTAGTGACATAACGACATGGGCGTGAGCACTCTGTTTAGCCCGACATAACAACATGGACAGAATGACATAAGTCCATAATGTCCATGTCTTTATGTCAGGTTGATGTCAAAATGTCAAACCATACACACTTGAACATAAGAAGATAAGAGTGTGTGCACCTATGTCGTTATATAACTATTGTGCACTAGGCATTAGAGCTCTTTTAACTTATTATGTTATTATGTCGGGGAATGGGATTTTTATGTGTACAGATGTTGACCAGCCGGTTCTGATTTCAAATCGTTTCTCTCTTGTTGATGTAGCAAGGGTCAATCGTCAAGAGGTGTTTGTCCCTCCCCTAGAGGCACAGGCAGATCCGCCACAAGCACAGGTAAAAAAATCCAGACCATTCAGAATACATTCATGAGAGACCTTTTGTTCAATATTAGAGGCTAAAAAAGGCTTGGATTTAGCTTCCAATGCTTTTCCATAGCATTTTATCGCCTTTTCTTAATCATAGACAATTCTGTTGTTATTGACAGGGAGATGCTAATCCTGGGCAGGATAATGCTGAGACCCCAGAGGGGAGGGGTGCAGAAACAACAGATGGGGAACAGCCTGCCCCACCCCCTCCCCCTCAAGGCCCATCTGCTTTCACCATTGCTCTTAATTTTGTCAGCACTTTCTTCACCTCACTTATCCCTCAGACCAATGACGCCATTCCTGGAAACTAAATCCACAGTTATACCAGGAAATTGATAGACAAATCTGTAAATTCATACCATTATTGCAACAGTCAATAGCAGCAGTATAGGCTGTGTTAATAAGTCGAACATGACTTGTGGCTTGCCCTATACAGGTACACAGAAATGGTAGGAAATCAAGCCCACTACCTCAAACAATCTAAATGAATTCGTCATTTTCTGCTGTAATAGTAAGAAAATAGATAGAAAAAAGTTATCCTGACAAGTTATTTTTCCCAATAACAATAGTATGCACAGGTATTCAAAAAAGTCAGGATGGTTAGGTAATGTAAAACCGTTACACTCATGGTTAATAATGGGGTTTAATTGTAGATAGGATGTTTACTGACATACTTCATTCCAAGGGAAACATTTTCAAAATATTAATTGTATATCTGGGGTGAATGACTAGTATCGTTAATCCCATAGCTAGATGTGTGGTTTGCAAACAATATTTTTCTAGTATATAATGTAAATAGAAGTACAGACATCGAAATGACCAAATTATATAGCTATACATTATAGTCCTGTACATGCTTTTTGGCATGTATAGGACTATTTTAGATTCTATATATTACAATAACTCCTAGGTTTTCACAGCAGACGCATTTATGAAACTGCCCTTAGTATGATTCCCCCTCGCGTTATATTTTCCCGGGGATATGTGAAACAAACGATCGCCAATGGATAAAGCTTGGGGCTTCCCCAAGAAGTTATGGATAGGAAATATTAGTGGTCTTATTCTAAGACGTTGACCGGCTGATAACTGAATTAGCAAAGTATTCCACGCAAAGGAAAGCTAGCAGATAGTAAACGTCTCAAGTCAAACACAGTGGTACGACCTCTATAAAGCGACCACCCTCGGGACCATGAAAGGTGACCGCTTAATAGAAGTTACCCGCTTTAGTAAGACATTGATATTTTGGGACCAAGAGTTGGCCACTAATAAAGGTTGCTACCACTGTCCTCTAGAATGAAATTGATATTTAGAGAATTGGCCGCTTGATAAGGCTGGTTGCTTAATGGGTGGTCGTTTGGGAATACGCTGTAATGTTAGAAGATCAAAATTAATAGGGTTGGAAAAAATAAACTTTCTTTTTGTGTCTAACGAAAAAAGAGCCGGTTATTTCACTATATGACAAAAATAAATATTTTAAAAAATGAGTTACTTTCCCCTTAAGCTTAGTGGTCTTGATCCCCCCATACGTTATAATGGCGATACGGTATAGCCCGTGGGTACACCCCTTGAAAAAAAACTCACGAAACTCACAAGCAGTAGAGGAGATTATGGTTATGATGATGATGATGATGCAAGAAATGTCATAATGGATTGTGATGTTGACGATGCTGTCGTCACACTTTCTGCGATGGTGGCACGGAAATGAGAGTAAAGTCTCGGCCATGGTACACCCCCGCTCTTCCTACAAACGTGACCAAACCATCCCGTATGCCCATCGCTAGCTCGAGGATGAGGAGATGGTCTGAAGCGATGTAGATAGCATTATCACATGACCATAACCGTGCGTTACGTGATGTCTGTTCTGCGTTAAAAGCACTTCAGCATCCAGTAGGTTAATCCGCCTTACGTCGCAAATAATTATCCACTGGGATAATCAACCCATCATCATTATGTCGTCCCGACTTTACGGTGTGGGTAAGTTAATGAATTCTTTAATGGATACTTAATAGACCAGCCAAAAACCGTTAGTAAGAGAGGGCGTTATTTTAATTTAAGCTTATTCAATTACATAGCGTTAAACCCTAAACCAGAAGTCTACGGGTCGCAACCGGCGTTTCGTCGCATTAATTTAGAGCAGTATGAAGTTGATAGCTGAATCTGTTTGACCAAAGATCAAATTTGAGGAAAGAGAAACTATTCACACCATATGTCGTAATTATATTAATTTCTGCGTAAACAAATTGAATATACTGCTAATAGGAGAATTGTGTATGATTACCGTAAAGTACCATTGTAATTCAGATTCAGACTAGCTGCTCACGAAACATAATTATATATAATACATGTCGGAAGGAGCGATCATATAGGGCGTAATATCAAAATAGTGTCAACATGACATTTAGTTATGGTTCAGCTTTTTTTTAAATAGGGACGATTTGGCATTATTTTATTGCGTTTGTGCTGGGGACTTAGTGATCCGTGACCCTAAAGAACAGTAGCACTAAAAAGCAGGCTACCTTGGCAGAGAGGATATGCTCGCTCAGGCAAGACGTAAATGTTGAACCAGCTCCTCCGTAGCAGGAAGTAGGGCACTGGGGACAACCCCCCCCCCCCCCCCCCCAATATTTTCAAAAATTATAACGAAATTACCGGAAGGGGCGTGGCTGTGCCCCCAAATATTTCCTCTATGT
Organism: Nematostella vectensis; assembly: GCF_932526225.1. NCBI lineage: Eukaryota > Metazoa > Cnidaria > Anthozoa > Actiniaria > Edwardsiidae > Nematostella > Nematostella vectensis. The sequence goes on from NC_064046.1 coordinate 3,203,509, forward strand.
ATCTGTATTGTGCTCCCCCCAGCAATAATTCGAGGCCTGCTACGTCACTGTAATTAACAAAATAACACAGTCCAATGGCTTGTACTGCCCTAAGGCGGCTTAGTACTTCCTTTACGTTCCCTTCGGGACTCGAAGATATGTAAGACTCGCCTGTTCCAAGTTCTAGGCTGATTTTTGGGTTGAGTGGGGTAGGGGATGCGTCTTTAATGTTCCCCATTAAATGTCCAAATAGTACGGATACTGCATCTAGTAATCTGGGCTATTTGAGTTCAGTGGGTTCCTTGATTCGAGAGAAAAAATGTAAAGAATTCGACAAAAAGCGCTTGACATCATCGTAGAGGCGTCATGTAGAATTCAAGCATAACCCGCAGATCTTTCCCTGCGATTTTATATGTTGCTTCTAACGTAGATCGCATTCGCGTCATTTCTCTATAGTCGCTATAACACTCTTGAGCTTGTTTTAGGAACCGTCCATGATTTTAAAGGAGGAGGCCTCTGAATGACAAAAGGGAGGACCCCCTGAAAAAAATATCCATTGACCAAAAGCGGGAAGGGCTTGAATCTTTAAAAAAAAGATTTGAATATTTTTATAAATAAATAAATAAATGAACTTTCTCTTACATCTTTCCGCAGATATAGAAGACATAGAAGAGCTAGAGATTCGGGTTGTCGGATCTAACACCACCATAAATAAGCAGCAACTCACCGATATCCTCACATCGGACAAGTTACCCTCACACGGGTTCACCTGCGACCACACCCGGAAAAGATACGCTGTCCTGAAGGAGGTACCATTTATACAGGTGGCCGAGGTGGAGGATGAGATAAAGGACCTGTTTCCAGGGACCTTTGCAAGGAGCTGCCTGAAGACCCTTAGGAAGGAGGGGCTACGTAACGACCTGGGTACTAAGAGCTGTACGGTGGGATTCGAGATGACGGCTGTTGATTGGACTAAAGATAAACTGTATAGCGTGACCGCTGTATTGAGAGTTGTAATGTGAAAGCGACTGTCGCCATGGAGACTTTTGTAGTACTAAATTAAATGTCATAACATGAAGGAAATAGTTTTCACAATAATAAAAAAGACAGTTTATTTATAGCAATAAAAAGGAGGTTATCGATGACATGGGGGTCAAGGCTCATAAGAATCCAGGACAACAAATATAGTAGCAAATCTGGACACCCAGTCTTTTTCACGTCTAGTTAATCCTGAGCTTAGAGAATCCATTAGCAGCAAGTATCCTTATTCAGTACTACCAGTACCTAGAAACAAACAAACTATATAGTACTTGTCTCTGGACACACCCAAGCACTTATCAGTCTACCAACGCCCAAATTTAGAAAATCAACTGGCATCAGTATCCAGACAAACTCCAATGTGGCTATCAAAGTCACCCCATTATATTTTTGTTTTTAGGATTTCTTATAGCCAGAGTATCAGGCGATAATATATGTTTTTTTAAATTGGAGAGGAAGAAATAAAATGGTATTATATACTTCACAAGGGGCCTAACATTCATGCTAGATTTCGTAGAAATCAATAGAAATCCCTTAACAAAACGACTTTCAGTTCAAAATCGTATTAAAAAAGCTCTCAAATAAATAGATCTTTATTAATGCACTTCTTACAAAACTATACAATATACAAAACAATGGAGATGCGAATGTATCGAACGACAAAATAAGCATTTTAACTGCAAAAGAAATTAATTTTTGTTTGAATGACAAGATTTGTAAAACTAAAATAATCTATTAGAACAACAAATATCCAAGAGGGTAAAATATATATTACAGCTCAAAGGTAATCGCAGTGGCTAATTCCAGGAAAATAGTATTTTTAATATGCTATGTCTAAGGTGATATTGATAACTTAAGGAAGAAATGATACTGTTTTTATTCCCTCACTTCCAAGACAGCAGAAGTTTCAAAGCATAGAGGGACGTTTGATGTAGTAGTTTCTATTGCACCTGAGGTACCCCCTTCACCAAAGACAGTATAAGGTCAAAGCATAGAGGGAGCTTTGATATAGTAGCTTCTATTGCACCTTAGGTACTCCCTTCACCAAAGACAGTATAAGGTCAAAGCATAAAGGGAGGTATGTATGACTAGAAATATGGTCTTTTGATCTAATGTCTCTGGTTTTCATTATTGCTTCTCAGCAAGGAACTGGCGAATTCTCTGCAACAGCTCTCTCTTTACTTCATCTGGGACAAGAGCTGTGGAGAAGACAAGTGTTATGGGGATTCCCTCACAAAAATGCTGTGGAGAGCTCAAGTGTTATGGGGATTCCCTCACAATAATGCTGGAGAACACAAGTGTTATGGGGATTCCCTCACAATAATGCTGTGGAGAACTCAAATGTTATGGGGATTCCCTCACAATAATGCTGTGGAGAACACAAGTGTTATGGGGATTCCCTCACAATAATGCTGTGGAGAACACAAGTGTTATGGGGATTCCCTCACAATAATGCTGTGGAGAACACAAGTGTTATGGGGATTCCCTCACAATAATGCTGTGGAGAACACAAGTGTTATGGGGATTCCCTCACAATAATGCTGTGGAGAACTCAAGTGTTATGGGGATTCCCTCACAATAATGCTGTGGAGAACTCAAGTGTTATGGGGATTCCCTCACAATAATGCTGGAGAACACAAGTGTTATGGGGATTCCCTCACAATAATGCTGGAGAACACAAGTGTTATGGGGATTCCCTCACATTAATGCTGTGGAGAACTCAAGTGTTATGGGGATTCCCTCACAATAATGCTGGAGAACTCAAGTGTTATGGGGATTCCTTCACAATAATGCTGTGGAGAACTCAAGTGTTATGGGGATTCCCTCACAATAATGTTGTGGAGAACTCAAGCGTTATGGGGATTCCCTCACAATAATGCTGTGGAGAACACAAGCGTTATGGGGATTCCCTCACAATAATGCTGTGGAGAACTCAAGTGTTATGGGGATTCCCTCACAATAATGCTGTGGAGAACTCAAGTGTCATGGGGATTCCCTCACAATAATGTTGTGGAGAACTCAAGTGTTATGGGGATTCCCTCACAATAATGCTGTGGAGAACACAAGTGTTATGGGGATTCCCTCACAATAATGCTGGAGAACACAAGTGTTATGGGGATTCCCTCACAATAATGCTGTGGAGAACACAAGTGTTATGGGGATTCCCTCACAATAATGCTGTGGAGAACACAAGTGTTATGGGGATTCCCTCACAATAATGCTGGAGAACACAAGTGTTATGGGGATTCCCTCACAATAATGCTGGAGAACACAAGTGTTATGGGGATTCCCTCACAATAATGTTGTGGAGAACTCAAGTGTTATGGGGATTCCCTCACAATAATGCTGGAGAACACAAGCGTTATGGGGATTCCCTCACAATAATGCTGTGGAGAACTCAAGTGTTATGGGGATTCCCTCACAATAATGCTGGAGAACACAAGTGTTATGGGGATTCCCTCACAATAATGCTGGAGAACACAAGTGCCGTGGGGATTCCCTCACAATAATGCTGTGGAGAACACAAGTGTTATGGGGATTCCCTCACAATAATGCTGTGGAGAACACAAGTGTTATGGGGATTCCCTCACAATAATGCTGTGGAGAACACAAGTGTTATGGGGATTCCCTCACAATAATGCTGTGGAGAACACAAGTGCCGTGGGGATTTCCTTATAATCATGCTTGTTTTGTGGGGAATATAACAACCTATAACAGAAAGGGGTATTTGTTTTCCTCAGGATTAAAACAAAACCTCACAAAAATAAGCCTACATCCAGGAAAAACAGCTATTAAAAGTCAAAGGTGGACCTCATTGTGCTCCATATTATATACAGCTATTCCCAGAAACATTGCTTAAAAGTATATAGTTAAAAACCTACAAATGCACAATAAGTCTTCCTATCCCCCTCCATGAATTTTTTGCTCCAGCCCCATCCCAATTATTTTTTATTTTAGATCAGCTTCTAATGTTTAGGATCAAGTACATAACAGCTTCAATCAAATCATAATTTGTATAATTTTACAAAACAAATTACCTCTCCCTTTGGGGGTGATCGTCTTAACAAGATCTTCTACTGTAACATTGTCCAGTCCCTTTTGTTTGATGATTTCTAAACAAAACATTTGATGTTTAATTGTTACTTTTCTTGTAAAATAACAATTTGAAATATAAGAGTTTTCTTTTGAAAACTTGGTAAGCAGTATTCAACTTTTATGTGAACAGTGAAAATACATATAAATTAAAACACACTATTAAATTTTTTTTCAAACAAATAAGGTATATTTTGATGCATTCTACAATATGTCATATACAAGGTGTAGACATTTATATTTTTTTGCTCAAATAAGAGGTGTGGTCTCGCAATAGGACACCCAATCAGACCATAGACCAAGTGCCTGGACTACAAGGGGTAAAAATTGCATGACAGTGGAGCAGGAAGTAGGAGATTGCTTTGAGTTCAATTTTCTAGTGAGATATTACTCTACACCCTCACACACGACACATTTTCAACATCACAATCTCGCCGCCCATAAAACGAAGACTAAAATACCTTTACAGTAATCTTTAAGTTGGTCTCTCCAGCCGCATTCTATCAACTTTGTACGCAGTAATTCTTTCAACCTGAAATTATCAACAAAGAACAAACAAAGATGACAAGATTCAACAACATTAAGAAACGTTTTACTACTATGTTGCTTGCATTATCACTATCTTCACTATCTTCATATACGAAGCTAGCGATATTAACCCTTTCACTCCTGGGTACTTTTGAGCAACATTGTAAGAAAAACAGACTGAAAACAGAAACCTCCCCCCTATTTCAAGTCCAACACTACCAGTTAAGCTACCGCTGACCCAAGACGGTATGCCTTGAAGTTTCCAACAATGCACTGCAGTGCCTTTTCTTTCTAGCGACGGCACTGCTACAGCCTGTTGCTTACAACAGTTTTGCTTGTAATTTGCTTTAAAATTACAGCTTTTTCACATCTGGAGAGTGCCTTAGGGCATCATGAAGTCTTTTTGGGCATAATTAATGCTGTGCTTATGGATGTTTGCATGCTGAGGTTGATTCAATGGGATAATTCCTTGTCTGGGCTTCACCAAGTGAGAAAGGAATTTTCTGGTAAATGGCCTCATACTCTCCAATGTGGGCCATCTTTGCTACCCAACCTTATTAAAAAATTGTTTTCAGGCTTATTCTGGGTTCCTTGGACCTGGAAATGTTTTGTTTGGCTTCGGGGCAAAGAGACTTATAAAAAACTGTTATGATTCTGGGGGAGGAGATTGCCCGCCTGTCTGTCAAGGTGTTTCCAAGACTCCCATAATGCAGTGCAGGCATGCAAAATAGGCTGAACATGGTGACTCTCTTCTAATGGAGGTTCTAGCATTGATTATTGTGACTGATTGCTGTAAAATGGGACCTGACGGAGGGCAATAAAGGTACCTATTGGTGACTTGATCTGTGTTTGCTTGTCTCTATTTGTAGTTCGGAATTTTGTGTCTTTTTTGGTAAGAAATGTTTCTAAGTTTAAGCATTTGTTTACGAATTGGTCAGAAATTAAGGTTGATATTTTGACAAAAGACTCAATTCTATTTCATTGCTTAGATGCGCTTTTGAAGGTCGTCTATGCCTTGGATCTATGAGTATCCGGGTCTGGTGATGTTTAGTTTGCATTTTTGACGTTTTGGAGTTGGGCCTATATTTTACAGGCGTCTCAGGGCGTTATGGCAATGAAAGACTTAACACAAATAAATAAGATAATACAAAGAGGATATACAGTCTCGCTACTTTACCGCGAGCTTTAGCCTTGACTATTTCGCCTGGTCGAGGGTCTCACTTTACAAATTACCTCTCTCGTTCACCAGACTCAACTAGAGCTTGATTGATAGATGCCTTCATTTGGGGCTCTCTCTTTATCTTTGTGCTGTGAATAACAGTCAAAATGGAGGTTAGTAGCTGTCTTTGGTTATTTTCGAGGACGTATAAACCAAGAGCGCGATTTTACTTACATGTCCGCCATTTTAGATATGTCGCCACGGACTACCGCTGACCAATGAAGACCAAGACAGGTTTTCTGCGTCGAGTTTTCAGGTGGTACGCCTTTCTCGGTGGTAGATTATTCGCAAGCGGTTGTTTTAGATATACCTCTTTCTAATATGTGTCCCTGTTGCAATGGGCCCCTCCCCTTTCTTGTCCACTAACAGCTAGGTGGAAGTCTCAAGATTTTAGACCCCTTCTGCTTTCCCGCGAGCACCAAATCTCCTGCTTTTTAACGATTTTTATTGCTTCCGAAAAATTATTCTATAGAAAATCGTCATTTTGCCTATTTTCTATTAAAATATTTAAAACAATATCTAACATTATCTATTGTCTAACACCCTACATCTACATCTACATTGTTAATCCACAAAGGGGTTACCATCACTGTGGATATAAATTAATTGTATAAATAATTACATTAATTAATTAATTAACTAAAATAAATAAAAAAAAAATAAAAAAATAAAAAATAAAAATAAATAAATAAATAAAAAATAAAAAACATAAAATAAAATAATAATAGAAATAATAATAATAATAATAAAAACTAAATAATAATACAAATAATAATAAGGCAGAATAAAAAAAGGTGAAATAAAGTAAAAAGATAAAAATCGTTTAAACAGCATTATTGGTATTAATATAATTTTATTAATTTTATTTTATTTTATTCGTTCTCTAAAAATATCTGCACTAGTGGAATCCAGGGTGAGGCGGGGCAGCTTGTTCCATTCTTTTATTGTCCTACAGAAAAACGAGTTCTTATAAGCTTCTGTTCTTGGACATAACTCAATAAATTTATCTGGATGAGAGCTGCGTAATTGGCGGGTGCGTCTATCAATATTGTCTGGTATCTCAAGTGCTGATTTTTTGTTAACAGCCTTGTAAAATAATGTAAGCCTGGCATCCTGGCGCCTTTTAGAGAGAGGGGGCCACTCCAAATCGTTTAGGATGTTTGTGACTGTGCCAGGAGTCCTATCCCAGCAATTTTTAACAAAACGACCCGCCCTCCTTTGAACCTTCTCAATCTGTTTGACGTGTTTCTTCAACCATGGATCCCAGGCAGAGCTGGCATACTCTAAGTGTGGAAGAACGAGCGATTTATAAGCGGCTTCCTTAATGTTCGCTGGGCAGTTGCTTAGGTTGCGCCTAAGAAAACCTAAGGTCTGGCTGGCTTTGGACACTTTGTTGTTTATATGCCAGCTCCAGTCAAGTGTGTTCGAGAGCTCGACGCCTAGGTATGGATGGTGTTCGACTGGTTTAAGGATGTGGTTCATCAATGTGTAGTTAAATACTATAGGTTCCCTATTTCTCGTGACTCTCATGACAAAACATTTTGTTGGGTTAAAGGACATGAGCCATTTCTCTGCCCATTTCTCGATGGAGGTAAGATCAGACTGGAGCTGATGTGCATCAAAAGTTGCCTCGATGACACTGTATAAAAGAGTATCATCAGCAAACAATCTTATGGTAGAAGATTGGTAGAAGTCACAACAGTAAAAATATAGAAATGGCGTGAAAGACTCACGAAGTGCAACCAGTTTAGTCAAGAAAGGCTACAGGAGAAACCTTATGGCAAAAGAAAACCCTCTTGTATTACCTTATGACCCTTCGCCTGTGATATTTGTGATACTCATGCGACTCGATGCAACGCTGCATTCAAGAAATCCAAAAAATTTCAATTTTCAATACGCGAATTTCTGCCTTAAAATAAACTAATATTGCTATTCTCCAACTCTTCTATATAGTCAGTAAATGAGAATGAATGTTGTAATGGTTTGATGTCTGGCGAAATACCTTGAAGGCTCCACAACTCTCCACCTCGCGCTAACCCTCGTGAGATCTATAAGTGGATTTGTTTGCGAGAGCTTTCTTTACGGCAAACGCCTGCTAGGTTATACCCACCCCTTCCCCCCCAAAAAATGTATAAACCCCACACCTCCCCAAAAATATTATCAAGCCTTGGGATTTTTGGAGGTTGACAGGTATGGTAATAGGGGGTGACTTATGGGGGTTGTGGTGCTACTATAGGGTGTGGACAAGAGATAGACATGAAGCTATGAATGGGGCAGCTTTCTTTACGGCAAACGCCTGCAAGGTTATACCCACCCCTTCCCCAAAAAAATGAATATCCCCCACCCATCCCATCAAAAAGTTTTCAAGCCTTGAGATTTTTGGAGGTTGACAGGTATGGTAATTGGAGGTGACTTATGGGGTTTGTGGTGCTAGTATAGGGTGTGGACAAGAGATAGACGTGAAGCTTTGGATGGGGCAGGGGAGGTATGTAAACCCTGGCTACATTAGTAGTGTCATATTCCGCAGTAGAATTCTACACAACAAGGCCTGTAGCAAAAGAGTTTCAGATGGTTAGCAAGTTGTGAAATTTGTGAGAGAGTTGGAAAAATAAAAATAAAACATGGGTACAAGAAAAAAATAGGCATATTTTGGCCTTTTTTTTTTTTTTTCATTTTCTTCAACTTGAATAAGAGGTAGGGGTAAGTTGGGAAACAAACACAGCACATGTACATTGTTGTAACATTTTTTTATTAGGAAATCAAATTGACCAGAGCCAGCTTGAATCAACTTTTCCAGTAGGGAGAGTCTCAAGCATGGGAAAAAATAAGGCAACTGACATAAAGCAATGCTCCCCATTGGCAACGTGGGGAGAATTCATTTGAAATCAGGTCATTGTGTCTTAAAATGGTATAAACCCTCAATAACTCTGTTTTCTATTTTCTCAATACCTGAACACATGATTTGAGTGAGAGGAAGTTTAAAGTTGATCATGCTTCAAAGTGTTTAGATGGTTTTAAGGAGTCTCATTTCCCCTTTTGATACTTTAAGATGAGACAACTTCAAAGATCAAATTCTCTTGTACTATGAAAAGGGGAATAATTACAGAGAATAAATATATGTTGTACTCAACGTGACCTCCAACTTACACTCTCAATCATAGTCATGAGCTTGTTCATTTTACAAAGGTTGCTGTGTATATTAGAATAAGACCGTCAAAATGATTGCCTAAGCATTCAAAATACATAAATACACATTTGCATGCCGATCTGCAATCAACTGCCAAATATGATTTGACACACTATTGGTACGGCTTGTTACTGTGTTATTGATTATGGAAAGCTGAATAGCACATTATCCATAAAATCTGAAAAGCCATAAAAAAGTAAAGTCAGTTAACAAAATAAATACACATGCAAAAAAGCCATAGAATGGAAGGCTTCAAGGTTCCAATTATAACAAGTATTTATCTTCATTAATCTCAAACACATACATTTTGTATTCATTGTTTGAATAGGCACCAGTATGAAATTTAAAGCAGCATATTCTGTTTTCAAATCAGTTTTTTCAGCACTAAATTATAATTAACAATGTCAGTGAATTAGACCATCCTAAAAAATATTTTGAAATAGATTTGCTTGTTCTTCTCAGCGTATGTATTGCTTTTGATTTGCCTATATTCAAAAATCCCAAATGTGTCCTAGGGCCTTACCAAGAATACTGCGAATGATGTCATGAACCCTTCTTTTGTCAGTTCCCAGGGGCCGCCATAGTCATCCTCGTCTATCTTTTGGAAGTTATTAAAATAAACATATGCCGCAGCAGCATTTATTATACAGAATCTGAAAATCAATAAAAATGTTGACAGTATGAATACTTCAGAATGATTAGATAACTTGAAACAATCACTGAGATATTGTGTATTCTTGTCAATGGTTTCAGGTACATATGCTAAAAACCAATTTGTCTCTTCAATAAATAAAATTAAATTACATTATGTGCCAATGAAAAAAGTTAAGCAATTTGATTGACAGAAGAAATAAAGCAGTTTGTTGCTTAGAATTGATGATCACCAGTTTACAGAATACAAAATATTGCAGTGACTGGCAACAGCAACAAACCACATTTGAGGAAAACACTTTTGGTACTACTATGTACTAACCACAACCAACCAACCACAAATAGCAACAAAGGATACAAAAAGAAGACAAATCCGATTTTCTACTAGCAACATTTTCTAAAAAATATTGAGTTCGTGCAACACAAGTATAAAAATTTTTCAACTAAGCCAAAAACAATATGAAAAACTTACTATCTGACTGACATTTCTTTACTAGCCTACAGCCAAGGCAAATAAATGCTCCAGTGGATATCAAAACATGGATTAACCAGAATCCTTCAAGTTATTCAGTTTGTGTCAATCATATACTGTGATCCTCGCATGCTAAGTGGCTAGCATTCTTCGAACTTTTGATTGGTGACCACAGTAGCACCAAACTTCCCTTTTAGCAGAGTAATAGAGTTTGTTATTTCTACTTACAGGGCTATTGCAAAAATTCCCTTGAGGGGGACCAACCCCCACAATATGCCAATAACAACAGCAAGAATCTGCCTCAGCCAATAAATAACATCCAAAAACTCTTCCTGTAAAAAGATAAAAATAGGTGGGAATATCTTTTAATAAGACAAAAAGTAAAGGCCTGGCTAAACATTCAATCATCAAATGTTTGATGAAAATGTTTTGATCTCGTTCAAACATCTGTACTTGTTGTGGAAGCCAATTGAGTATCATGTTTTGTGGGTGGCTAAACGTACCAACATTTGCGTCAAACGCAATGTTTGACAGCCTTAAGGTTGGTAAATGCAGCATAAACAAACCACATCAGAGGAAGGTAAAGGAGGATAAACTCTCATTGGAAATGATTTCAAATGTGCAACAAACATGTCTGCATGGAATGGCAGTATAAGATGGTTGTATAAGTCTGGAACAAAAAAGTAGGTACAGTTGTATAGTTGAGTTTTTGTGTGTATGTTAGATTAGCAGATTAACTTTGGAATACACTGACACATAGCTCTACTATATCAATGTCTAATTCTTTAGAGGTGTGAAGTTCTTTTATAAAATATATGCGGCAGGGTTTTCTGAAGGTGTCCCAGATTAGCAACAGATGCTTAGCAAGTTTTCAATTAGAGAAAAAACTTTTATGAAGGTTAGATTGATTTGCGTGGCTCCCCGTTTCCATCCTTAGCAACATTCCTGAGTAACCTTGGATGGATAGTAACACAAACCTAACAAAAAGTGCTAGTACAAGTTTTTGCATGGAGTTTAAGTCAACCTCGTGTAGTTTTTTTTTTTTGTAATATTTCATATGTGCTTCAAATTCTGAATGAGCTTACCATACCATATCATATCTACTCTAGATATACAAAATCATATAAAAGAATTTATAACACATATAATACACACATGCAATAATACATGTATACAAGAGTTTGCTCTAGAAATTATTTGAAAAATTATCTGTAAAATAAGATTTTAGAAACTGTGCTAAAGCCAACAAGTGTTTTCTATCCTCTGTTGAAATACAATATATAATTTGGGACGGGTCCTACAAACTAGAGAAATATACATCGATTATAATATTTTAAGTTAATACCTGATCGGAGGAATCTAATAAAACTCTTTGATCGGCAACGACAATTTTTTTTTTCTTTCACTAACCTTGTCTTCCCATGTCGAGCCGGATTTCAAAGCCTTCCTGAAGGTGTCCGAAACGGAATATTCCCCATTCTGCTCATTAGACTTGCTTCTTTTAAGTGTCGTCATTGTATTTTTCTAGTTTTGAGGGAATCGTAGTAAAATTTTAGGGAAAAATCAGAGAAAACACATGGTTTTACAATCGAAAACTAGAAGAGAGTTTAGTTGTACCGCTGACCAGCCTTAGTGGGGGCGACGTACCCATGATTCTTAGGGCGCCGAACGTCTCGTTCTCTTTCTCTTGATTTGGTGGAAAGGTTGGTGGAAGGTTAGTATTCCATGAAATAATCCACCAGGATCTATGCCATCCTTTAAGTTTTTCCCTTAGTCATAAAATGAAGCTATAGATAAGTTATTAAACTACGCTGGTGACGATTTATTTTGATCTTCTTTTTGTCTTAGCTTAGAAAATGGCAATGTTATCGAAGGCTCTTTATCGTGTTTTTGAGAAAGTCATGTACACACACGAGAATTTGTGGCATTTTTTTATTGTGATAATCTCAGTGCATATTACTAAGTGGTTTTCATAAGATATTTTGCAGTATTTATTTCTTATTACGCTGCCATATTATGGCGTAAACAGCGAGTTCTATGGTGGGACGAATCAGACGTTGATATCTTCTTCGTAGAAATTTCCTACTACACATTTAGTATACTTTTAGTTACTACAAATCTTATATTGTTTAGGTATATTATTTTAATCAGTTACAGCTTAATGAGATAGCAAGTATACCAATTATACAACTGAACATGACGGCCTTGTTCTTAAAGTTTGGATTTGCTTATTTCACGATACCATTTGAAGCTATATTATTCACCATACACAATTTTCTAAAAATATCAGATTCCTCGAACTTCGCATTACCTTACCAACAGAGGAATGGATCTTCATTTTAGATCTTACTGTTTCTAACCGTTGTGCCCCAAAAACTCTAGAATCTTAAATAACTTATATTCCCCAATATGTTTATCTTTGAATGTTTGATTTCTAGCAACCACCATGGCACCAAAACGCAATAACATCATTCCCAATGGGCATTTCCACAAAGACTGGCAGCGATATGTCAAAACATGGTTTGATCAGCCTGGACGCAAGAAACGCAGACGTGTTGCAAGGCAAACCAAGGCGGCGAAGATTGCCCCCAGACCTGTGGCCGGCTCTCTGCGCCCTATTGTAAGATGTCCCACCTTCAAATACAACACAAAGGTCCGAGCTGGCCGTGGCTTCACCTTGGATGAGCTTAAGGTAAATGATTGCAACCAAACAGTAACATTTATGACTAGACTATTAAAAATGTTGTGCAGTATTGGTAAATATTACCTGGTTACATGTGAGAATAAACCTGGGTACACAGTATCTGTATATTTACTTTATACACCGTACAGGTATACACCTATTTCAAGAATCTATGTGTTATAACTTGCAGTGCTTAATGTTTATGAAATAAATAATAAAATAAGCATAAATAAAAACAAGCACAAGTTTAGAAAGCTTTAGCATTCTTGCTTATGTACCTCTAAACATACACATGGTGTTCACAGACCAGGATTTAGCCAGTTTTATGTTACCCATGAACCACTGCGGGTTATGATGCATTGATTCTCAAGTGCAACCCTAATTGAAGTAGGTGTATACAGAGTCAATGTTTTGAAACCAGCATGGCATCATGGTCAAAGCAAACATGGCAAAATCTAAATCTCAGAAAGTCCTGTGGATGTTTAGACGCAAGAAATACTAGGATTTTTAACCCTTTCACGCCCAAGTTTTTTTGACTGACGCACACAAAATGACACCAGGTCTTCAGTTTTTATAGATTTTCTCTTTTTCCTTAGAATTTCATGGGCCGACATAGTAAGAACAAATATTGCCCACATAATTATTGATCGGAATAAAGTACTGTTTTTCCAAATATTGTATTGCAACAATTTTTATAAGCAGGCAAAGACAAATTTTTTTGAATTTAGCACAATTTAACCGCGTGCTCGTCATTTGTTAGTTCCAGTTTATGCATGTTTTCAGATAAACTACATCAAATTAACTTCAAAGATTCAGAGTTAACTCTTTAGGGAAGCATATCCAAGCATTATACATAGCTATTTTTCAGGTTTAAGCGAGCTGGTTGTGATAGTCAGGTCAGCATCGTTTCTACACAATACAGCATCAACATGGCGGCAATAAAGCACGGCTTGCATGGTCATTTCATTTCTAAATTTTAGCGGCTTTATTTCATGGATTGAACAAAACTCAACTGTCCATTTTTGCTCATGATTGTCTAATTGATTGACAATTGGCCATAATTTGTGAATAAATCAAGTATAGCACAACAACACGAGGATTTGAGAACATCATCGAGCGGAACGAGTGGTGACTATTGAACAAATTCAAGATGGTATTGTGAAGAATTTTCTGCATTGTTGATCAGATGCGGCCAAAATAGGCTTGCAAGAAAGTATTATTTGCTGCTATTGGTTTTGCAATATCCAACTGGACGAGAAACACTTAAATATTTGCGAATTGTTGGCAATAGTCCGTGCCATGAGTACTTACAAAAATACCGAGATGGTGGCTGAATTTATTCACCGCTAGTTCGTGCATCGTTCGCTGTTGCTCTCAAACCACTCAGAATCTTTCTCTTCGTTTCCTTTTTGCCATTTTCCTTTCCTTTTTGCAAACAAGTTTGTTCGATTGACAAGAAATTAAATCACTTCAGAATGATGAAAATATAAAAAAAACAAAGTTCAAAGTCATTATTTGGATGATTCTTCGGTCCGATGAATGGAGTAGCTTCTTGTTCCTCAATGGCAGTACCAGTTCTGTACCAAAGTTGGTCTTTGGGTCGCAAAATACAGACATTTTTCTGCTAGAAATAGCCCACGGCCATCGTTGTTTACCGAATGTGAATCTGTCTCTCCCAGGCCTTAAAACTCTTTTAAATCGCTATCAAAATCACCCAAAATATCATGAGTCAAGTCCATGATCTAAAGGCAAGGTCCGTGGTCGTGGATGGATTTCGAACGCGCAAAAAAGTTTTAACTTTGGATAAAAATTTCATGACGAACGGTTCGTTGTACTGACTTGAGCTGTAAGAGAGAAACGTGCAGAATTTCATGCTCTATTGATTCCACGTGTTAGGGGTCCATATAAGGCAGTCCTTTTGTCTTTTTGTCCAATGACAAAGAGGCATACAGCAAAATACGGAAAATTCCGTATCTGGGCGCGAAAGGGTTAATGCCCGTGAACCACTGTGGGTTATGATACATAGATCCTCAAGTACAACCCTTTTTTAAATAGGTGTGTATGAGAATTCAACTGGATGTACAGCATGTGAATATTCACCTGGATATATATGAGAATTAACCTAGGTATTTCACTTCAGGCCGCTGGCATTCCCCGTAAAGTTGCACCAACAATTGGTATTGCGGTAGATCACCGGCGCAAGAACAGATCTGCTGAGTCTCTACAGGCCAATGTTCAGCGCCTGAAGGAGTATAAGAGCAAGCTCATTGTCTTCCCCAGAAAGGCTAACAAGCCCAAGCAAGGAGACAGTGAGGTAAGGACTTTTGACTTTGTCCATTGGTTAGCACTATAACCGGTTGTTGAGCTTTGATTTATTGTCATTATATAATGTAGCAATTTCATGGTTGGGCTTATGGGGTGCCAACCTGCTAATTTCCTATTTAGTTATAGTCTTTCCTTTAAAGATGTGTATAGCACACCACCTAAAGTGTATAAATGAATTTCAGTGGAAGGCTTACGAGGTCAGATATGACAGTCTAGGATCATTCTATTAATTTTCTATTTTGGCTGGTGCAAGTGCAATGATTTACTTGCGCTGGAGCAATTTGCACTTCTGTTGCACTTGGCCCTTGTGAGAATCAACCTTTTCAAAGTAATGCATTGTGCTTGTGAAAACCAAATTTCACTGAGCATCTTGCTCTTTATTTTTTTCTAAATAAGTTGAAGGATTTACTTTTTATAATTGCTTTTGTTTGAAATGTTATCTTGCATTTGGGCATGATTGAATCAAAATATTAATATTTAAATCCAAACTTTAGAAAAAGGCTATACCTATTTTGAATACAATAAATTTTATTTGTGACTTATTATATTTTTTCCTTCATCTTTGTTGAGCAACTTGGATTTGGTGTGTATTTCAGTAAAGGCTTCAGTTGGTTTAGCATATATTATTATATTATGTAACATGGAAAGTGTGTGTGGCATGACATTTAATATGGTGAGATATGTTTAAGATGGCAAACATATCTCCTGGTGTGACATTGTGATTGTAGTGACATTATGTACGCAGTGACATTTCAAATAAAGTTGCACTAAGAGAATCTACAGTATGTGTTGTAACCCTGTACCCCTGGGGGTAACAATACATTGATTCACTGTTGCAACCTTCGTTGAAATACATAGGTGTAGTGGTAGATGGAGTGACTTTTTGTATCCAAATGTTCATATGGGTTTTATATGTTTTGGGTGCAAGGATATAATGAATGTGGTTTCTTTTAGGCTGCTGACTTGGCCAACGCAGTCCAGCTGCAAGGGCCAGTGATGCCAATCCCGCAGGAAAGTGTACCAATCAAGGCTCGACCAATCACGGAGGACGAGAAGAAATTCAGCGTCTTCAAGACGATGCGAATCGAGCGTGCTAACGCTCGCCTCATTGGCATCAGAGAGAAGCGAGCCAAGGAGAAGGCAGAAGCAGAGGCAATGAAGAAAAAGTGATTGGGAATTGGAAAATAAACTGTATTTACAGAGAAAATTGCTGTGTTTGACATTTGCTTTTATTTTATATGTGGTATCTAAAACCCTTGTGAAAAGATGCATATATTTAGAAGGATTTGGTTGGAAGGACTGATCCTTGGCTTGGGCTAAAAGGGGTTGTCATTACAAAGCATAGCCTGTGTAGCTGCCTATGGGGGAGAGGGGGGGGGGAGAGGAGAAAAAGCGAGACCTCCTCTTCCCTTGAGTACCCTGGGTACCAGAGGCTTCGCGGCAACTCAAGTCGTTGTTGCCGCAAAGCTCGGAGCCTCTGGTACCCAGGGTATCCCTTGAGCAGCTACGCAGGCTCTACAAAGCAAAAAAAAAGGCCTCTGCTATATACTCTCTATATTCACAATAGTGCTTCCCTTGACCTCCCTTCTCCTTGTCATGCTGTTGCACTTTATGACGTGACGGTAAAGCAGACTCCAACACATACGGTGTATCTCGGCAGGACTAAGAAAGAGAGATTTGAATGTGTTCCAAAGCAGGTTTATTGCTACAGGTATCTTGCTTTCTACATGAATTGCTCTCTCTTATTTGCTGGACGTCCCGGCAAAACAATATTTCTTATCAACTTTTCACAGTTATGATTTTGTTATTCCAAGATTTAATACAGTCACTTACGGGAAACATTCCCTAAGATATATGGGGGCTAAACTATGGAATAGCCTACCTAGGGCAGAAAGATCAATTGACAGTTTAAAAAGTTTTAAAGTGACTATGAGAAAAAAGGATTTCGAATTTATAGAAAATTGTAAGGGCTGTGCCCTATGTTCCGCATGATAATTTTTAAATCTAGTCATTTTTTTTTTTTTCTTCATAATTTCATACAGATTACAATCAATTTACATGTATTTATATATATATATATATAAATATTTATTTAGCTTTATCAGTAAGAATCTACAATTTTAAATTTTTAATAATCAGTATAATTTTTATAATTTTATCTTTTTTTTGTGTCCCCCAATTAGTAGGGGTTTTATCCCCGGCTAGAGGTTGTTTATGACACTTTAATAAAGTTTCTATCTATCTATCTATCTATGTTCGAGAAACCTCGTTTCCATGCTAGACGAAATAATTTTGAAATTCAAATATTTTGAAATAAATCTACCAATTCAGGATAGCTATTATATTTGTTTGCGATACCTTGGTATATTCTACAAATTGGCACTGCTCACAATTTGGCCTTCAAAGTGGTAAGTAAAAAAATTGTTCGGCCTATGGACTACTTCTGGGTTTCCGAGGATGGACCGGATCAACCTCGTCCCCAGGGTCTTCTGGGCTTAGACGCCATATTGAAAATTACCCAGAAGACCCTGGGAACGAGGTTGGGGCCGGTTCCAATCTCCCCTCTTTGTGGAACACAGGATAACCAAAACCTTACCAGGTGATAGATCCAAAATGGTAGCAGCGTCGTGTGTTTGCCTACCTCATTTATTGTTATTTTTAGGTAAGAAAGTGTTGTCCGGATAACTCTTGTTTGGCCAATTTCTCTCTCTAACAAACGATTATTAATTTCAGGGTTGGTTTCTCCGGGAATCGGTTCTTACGTCGTTGAACTAGATGATAGGTGAGTGAAAGAAATCATTGAATGGATGAAAGAAAAGCAATACTTTGGCATAGACAAAGGGAAGCTTAAAGCACTAATGGTTTTATATATCCTTTTATTTAAAGCGTGAGGGTATTGAACCTCACGCTTGCCTCACACACTAAAGGTTTATGAAATGTCACGAACGTTCACAAGAAGAATACACGTAATGATCTCTGCAAATTAAACGCTGTACTTTTTAAGTATTGCTCTCTTGCTAATAAATTGCGCATACTATATAATTCAAGCGATTTTCTTTAAGTACAAGACTTAACAAAGGTGACTAAACTTATAAAAAAACACTAATTTAAACCTCCTTCATTTTCTGTTTTTTACATTCTAGGTTTGCTCACTTAAAAGAACAGGGTAGCTGGCTTGTAGAGGTACTTTCCACCCAGGACTGTGAGATGTTAAGTTCAGAGTTGTTGAGTGATGGAGACAAGCCTTCTCATTAGATTGTATTAATAGAGCAAAAAAATATATACATTTGATTGATACAAATTTTATGTTTTCTTATGTTACTTATTTTGGGAATGCGTTGCTTCAGTACTTTTTTTTAATTTTAGGTGACATTTTTTTATTTGCAGTTAGTAAGAATATGTATTAAAAAAAGAAGATATTACAGAGCATATTTGAGAAAGGCCGCCACCCCACTACTTAGCTTTACTTGGGATATACAGTAGTCATGCATCTGAAATTGTGATGTAATTTTTTCTGCACCAGTTCTATGCACCTTGGTGTGGTTACTGTAGAAAATTGGAGCCTGTATACGAAGAAGTGGCAAAAACCCTACATGGCTCTTCTATAAATGTTGCTAAACTTGATGCAACAGTATATTCAGGTACACCTTAAAATATCCCATCCCCTCTATGTTATCCCAATAAATGTCAGTTAAATAGACAAGACATGAAAAATGCTCTTTTTTAATTTGTTAGGAATAAACTGTTGAATATTTTACAGAGATATTCAGGTGTTTATGATATGAGTCCAAAGCTATTCAAAGCATGGCAAATGATCATGTTATTTTACTAACTAAAATAAAATGAATTATTCAAAATATTTTAGAGACGGTGGATTAGAAATCCTGAATTAAGGTAGCTCCATAAACCCGCTGAATTAAGCCAATATTTAAGAGAGCCAAGAGAAAGGAAAGTAAAACCACCTTTATATACCAAAATGATAGGAAAACAGGGAAATAGCAAAATTGAACCCACTAACAAAAACCCTGGATATATACAGTACTTTATTTCCATAAGACTTCCAGTATACTTTTTCTATAAGGAACTTTCATTAAACAAAGATCTGAACTCCAGTTCCTACTTTCTACACCCTACAGATCTTATTCACCCCCACTTCTAGGTATTATTGATAATCAATGTTTCAATCTGGCAGGTATATCAAGAGAGTACGGCGTCAGAGGATTCCCTACTATAAAATTGTGAGTTAAAAACAGTGGAGTTAGCACTAACATCCATGTCCACTGGTTGATCCTGGCTCTTAGGAGAAGGGGTATTAATGTGAAAAGGGGTGAATAAAAAAATGTACCAAAGTTGCTTGGAGAGCTACCCAATCCCTCCTCACCCTAACCCCCCCCCCCCCCCCCCTCCACCCGCAGATCAGCCCTTGCTGTTCATTATCCTATCTACAATCCAATGGCAGATGAGTAAATTAAAGACGACAAATAGATAAATTAAAGAATGTACCAGAAATTATTTAAAATGGAGGGTGGATAACAACTCCAACCCATCCCCTCTCTTTGGATCCATCCATGCTTTTTATTATATCTACAGTATCATTGTTTGTGATACCAACATAACTACAATTCTTTATAATGTCTGCTGCAAATAAATAATCAAAGAATGGGCCAGAAATTCATTAACATGGGGGGTGGTTTTAGGTATTCCTGTGGCAAAACTAGCCGAAGAGTATGAGAAGAAATTCGAATTGTGGCTGAAGTTTTTTAAGGAGGAATTTGTGAAGCTGGAGTCTTTTTTACGACATTGCTGTGGACTACAAGTCGAAGGAGACGAAGTCCGTTTCGTGCATGGGACAACTAATAACGCGACAGCGTGAAACAACAACATCAACAAATTCTATTGCGTCCTCAATTCTTGCCCTTTTACTGGTTTAGCACGAATAAGGAGAAAGGGGTTTCATACAGAGTGTTGAGGTTCGAAGCCAAGAGCACGGTTCTTGGAGGTGAGTTCCGAACAGATCCGTCGTTCACTACAGGGGGAAGTGAAAACCAAACTCGTGGGATTAGGGGTCAATGCATCGTGTGAAGCGCTGTTGGAAACCCTCGACCAATTCTACAGCGAAGCGCTGACGGCCACAGGCGACAAGCTTTTAGCGGAAGCCTATACTTTTAAGCAGAAAGATGGGGAAGAAGTAGCGTGTTTTGCCTCTCGCCTCGACAACCACGTGAGGCTCGCTTACGTAAGGAATACAGAACTCTTGCCGGACAAAAGCGCCGTTGAGAGGCATTTGCATATGCTGTTCTGGGCAGGCTTGCATCCTGAGATCAAAGACAAAGCAAGACACCGTAAAGACGCGTGCAAAAGCTTTTCTGAGCTTATCACTGCAGCTTGATACGGAGAAAAAGAGCTCTCCTCGACCCAGGCCCCAAAACGCGTGGCCCGAACCACAGGAAGCCCAGGAAAGCACCAAGAAAGAAAAACCAGAATGGATAGCAGAAATCTGCGCAGCTTTCTTGAGAGAGGTTAGAGGGGTCCTGAAGGAAACCCTGGAGTGGGGGCCTGGGGCTGATAAGATTGCCCCGCTGGATTCTGATGTGGGACAAGCCCTTATCGCGAGAGGGCGGCGGGCTCAAGAGCCTTGTGGCGACCGCCCAACCTGCTACAACTGTGGAGAACGGGGCCACGTGGCCATTGGCTGCAGAAAACCCCCACAGTTCCGTAACCAGGGAAACAGACCGCCTCAGCAGTTCGGTAACCAGGGAAACGAACAAAGGCCTCTGCCATGGGGCAATCAGAGGTCTTAAACAATTCGGACCGTCCCCCACCTGTTAGAATTAGTGCCCGAGAATTACCAAGCGAGGCAATCGGCAAAGCAAATGAGTGTGTAGCCTTTGCAGATGGCAATGCTGGCTTGGCGCTGCTCGACACAGGCAGTCAGGTAACATTGGTTTCCGAATCATTCTACAAACGCTATTTGTTGCATCGTGCTGTGAGACCAATAAGTGACCTGATACGTGTTGTTGGCGCCGGTGGCCAGGATGTACCATTTATAGGCTACATATCAGTGGAATTTTATTTTCCAGTAGAAGAAATTGGGACTAATGAGACGTTTGAGACACTGTCACTAGTGGTACCTGATAATGAGTACAATTCGTGTGTACCTTTTGTGATCGGCACTAATTTGTAACTTAGAGGTAGGCGGAGCTGTCAGATGGCACAAGGAAAATTGTTCCCACAAAACGCAAGGATTTCGGCAACGTGGATGTGTGTTTATCGTTCTTTAAAACATTTCGCTAAAGTTTTCGGTGAGGAAACAGATGGTAGGATGACAATAAGGAGCGCGTCACAACATTCCATAAAAGTGGGGCCTCAAGAAACTGTGTGCATTTGGGGAGTTGCCCCGTCTATGCCAGGGTGTAATGTGAAAGTCTTGATTAAGACAGGGGCTGGCAGGTCAAACTCAATGGGACTATCGGCTACTCCTAGCCTAATTAGCTTACCTGGGAAGGGATCCAAGTGTCGTGTGCCAGTAGAGTTGACAAACAACTCTACGCAGGCAATCACTATTCCCCGTAAAGCAGCTATTGCTAGTGCACAGGTGGTACAAGGAGTGGTGGAATACCACGTTCATAACCACGTCACCCCACCCCTTGGATCTGCTCTAGCTGTTTATTATGTCTATCCTTGTTTGTGATTCCAACACAAATATTATCCTAAAGGGTAAATAGATAATTCAAGGAATGTACCAGGAATTCTTTAAAATGGGAGGGGGGGTGGATAGTTACCCTTGGTACCAGAGGCTACAGCTTCACTCTGACAACACAAGCCATGTCATAGTCAGTTGAGGGTGCATAATAAACAAGCGAAGCTCAAGACTCTGGTACTCAGGGAAGTGGATAGTCACCATATCCCCCTGTCCTTGCTGTTTATGTTTTATAATTCTTTGTTATACCAAACTAACTAAAATCCTTTATAGTATCAAGGGCAAGAAAGTTATAAATTATGAGGGAGACAGGACAGCACAAGATATTATACAGTTTGCCCAAAAGGCAAGTGGGTAAGTCCGATATGATCAAAATTGTTACAAATAATTTTAATATCCCTGCTCGTCTGAATTGTCTTTTAGGATAGACCCACAGTAAAGTCAATCAAACCAAACAATTTTTTATCAGCCTGAAGTCTGGTTGGCTTTTGTTATGCTATTTCCAACAGGGATTTAAAATTTTGTCTAGGTGCAAAACTATGAATTATCTGCAGTAAAAAAAAATACATCCAATGGAAAAAACGTTATTAACCTTTTTTTTTTAAATTCTGACATGCTTTTTTTGCTGAGTCTTCTCACAGGGGACAAGATTTATTTCTCTAGGGGTTTGGGATGTGAAGGGCAGGGGCATTTTATAAATATGATTGTATTACTAGTTTGGGGCATAGTTAGTAGCAAGAGATGTATGTCAGGTTGGCCCAAATGTTATATTATTCTAAAGGCAAAGCAAAATTACAATGTAGATAGTTTTTGTTATAAATTTACTTATCAAGTTTATGTTACTCTCAGACCTGCTGTTAGAGAGCTGACAAGTGGAGAAGAGCTTAGGAAAGTTCAGAGAGAAAGGCCAGTGTTCTTTCTTTTAGTGCAGAAGTCTGGAGAGATTGATACCCTGAAGGTATTTCACACTATGTCTGCTGTGTGGTGTAGAGATGGGTGGATGGGGATTCTGAGCATATAAGTGTACTGCTTGAGGGCCGTGGTAAATGGGGTGCTAAGGCTGCGTGATGGCCTTCTAGACATAATCATCAGGAGAATATCAAGCAGTAGTAGCCTGTTGTGTGGTATTGATGGGAACACTAGATTCTGAGAATATAAGATTACTGCTCTCTATAATGTAAAAGGGACTTGCCATTAGGCAAGCTTTCATTCGTCATTTGACTTCACTTAGTGGAGAGCTCGAAAGAGAGGGGCCAGAAAGCTATACAGCTCAGGATTGGTCGAAAACACATAATTGAAGTAAACACAGTCTATTTTTTAGCCTTTTTTATAATAAAACGAAAAACAAGATAGGTTTTGAAGTGATGAATTTTGAAAATTTGTTGTTTGTTTGCGCGTACCTGAATGACGTCATTTCAAATGCGCGTGCGCACACTGTTTTTAAAATGTATTTTTCAATTCAAATAAGCGCATGCTGTGTTTAATTTCTCAATGACAATATTTGCTCTTGTTTTTGTAGAGAATTGACTCCAAACACTTTTTCGAATATGCCTGATAGATTTTTAACAATCTCTTGTACTTTACATCTGTTGTAGTATGGGGTGCTAAGGCTGCGTGATGGCCTTCTAGACATAATCATCAGGAGAATATCAAGCAGTAGTAGCCTGTTGTGTGGTATTGATGGGAACACTAGATTCTGAGAATATAAGATTACTGCTCTCTATAATGTAAAAGGGACTTGCCATTAGGCAAGCTTTCATTCGTCATTTGACTTCACTTAGTGGAGAGCTCGAAAGAGAGGGGCCAGAAAGCTATACAGCTCAGGATTGGTCGAAAACACATAATTGAAGTAAACACAGTCTATTTTTTAGCCTTTTTTATAATAAAACGAAAAACAAGATAGGTTTTGAAGTGATGAATTTTGAAAATTTGTTGTTTGTTTGCGCGTACCTGAATGACGTCATTTCAAATGCGCGTGCGCACACTGTTTTTAAAATGTATTTTTCAATTCAAATAAGCGCATGCTGTGTTTAATTTCTCAATGACAATATTTGCTCTTGTTTTTGTAGAGAATTGACTCCAAACACTTTTTCGAATATGCCTGATAGATTTTTAACAATCTCTTGTACTTTACATCTGTTGTAGTATGCTGTACGGCTTTACTTTTTGTTATGTTTCTTCTGGCAGTTTCCGAGGTCCTCACTCAATGAAGTTTAGCTTTGAATGTGAAAAAGGGGGCGGAGCTATCACTTTTATATCGCACAATCATGTTTAAGTGGGGGAGGGTTTCGACCAATATAACTCCCCTCCCCCCTGGCTTCTGGGTTGACTGTTGATTTGTTATGTTTAACAGGATCACTATGATAAGGCTGCAGACATGATGCTCACAAAAGCATACTTTTACAGCATTGATGATAACCAACTGCCTAAAGTGAGTCAGAAACCCATTCTCCTTATGATGGGTTTGGGAAGAGAGGAGTAATGTGTGAATAAGACACTATTTGTATCCATGATGGGTGCATCTGTTAAAGGGCGTGTCTTGTGAACAATGAGGGGCTTTTCAGAGGAAGCAGGCTTGTTCCCAGGATTGGCCGAGAGGGGAATGCGCAGTCATAGGTATTATATGGAAAAAGCATAGCATTTGAAGGCTTCTTAATAAGAAATGACCCACTTTTTGGCTCCTAAGGGGGGGGGGGGGGGGTGAGTGCACCCTGTGTACACACCTGGGGAGGTTTCTTGTTAAAGAAGATGAAGTTATAAGAACATGGTGGCTTATTAGGGAGGGTTACATGACGGAAAAACATGACATGACGCTTTCAATAAGCTTTTTCACATCGAATAAGGCGGGGAATTTCTCTGAGTACTTAGTAACTTATAGCAAACAAAATATCAAGTGCGACTTTTTTTTAAATTGATGTGACTTTTTGTAAAGTGTAATTGAAATTTGAGCTTTTCGTCCATGAACTGATGCACATGGCAATGATGATCAAGGAAAAATTATCTTAAAAAGCCAAAATCTGGTTATGTGCACTTCGGCCTCGCGTTATTTGTGTTTTGAAAATCTGTCTGTAATACAAGGAACCTATAGCCATTGTAGGAAATTGTGTCTTCTCTCTATGTCTGGAATTGCGCATTTTCCAGGTTTTTCCGTCATGTCAGGGAGGGTTGGTTTATCAGAGGGGGGGGGGGGGGTTGAGTATAGAGAGCATTTGGCTAATTGCATAGCAGAGGGACAGCTTATAAGAAAGGGGTGATTATTACAGTATCATGTGCATAAATGTATACAGGGTTCAAAATAACTTTTTTAAATCTGCTAGATTTTACCAGCTTTCTGGATTTTGGTGGAGAAAAAAGCCTGGATACTCAAAAGATCAAAG
Source organism: Nematostella vectensis (assembly GCF_932526225.1). Taxonomy (NCBI): domain Eukaryota; kingdom Metazoa; phylum Cnidaria; class Anthozoa; order Actiniaria; family Edwardsiidae; genus Nematostella; species Nematostella vectensis. The sequence continues at coordinate 3,228,761 of NC_064046.1, forward strand.
GAGAATACAGAAAAAAAAGCAGCCAAAGACAGTAAACAGCAGGCTATCACCAGCAGCTGGCCACTTTTTTGAACCCTGGTATAGAGTCATCAATACTCAGTTTTAATACTATTTTCCTTGCAGTCAATCAAAATCAATGCTCCTGCCATTTCTGTATTCAAGGATGGGAGGCATTTTGAGTATGAAGGTGAGACCAAGTGTGAGATATTCCATGTTGCTGCTTTTCATATCTTATATCAATTAAAGTTTATACAATGAGAAATAATGTTATGTGTGTATGTGAAAGTATGTTTTCTCTAATACATTATGTCCTTTCAGTGATGAAGGGAAGAGATAATTCAAAGAAATTTTGTGAGGATAGTGTCCTGCATTCTGGATTTTTTTTTATGAATTATTATTAATTATTTTTCACTTATAACATACAGACACACATGATGTACACGCCCTTTAGTTGCTTTAGTTGTTTAGCCTCTTAATAAGAGATACACAAAATAATCCTGTTATAATCCTTTGTCCATTTTTTAAAGAAATATGTCTTTAAAGATATTCAGCTAGTAAAATGTTTCTGAAGAGGTAATACAGGATTTATCAAAAGTTCCAGATGATGTGGCAGCTAGTAATATATCTGATTGGGTGAGCCAAGAGCAGTTTCCTGCCTTTATTCAGATAACGCGGACCAACATCCATGAAATTGGAGGGACAGGTATATATAATGCTTGTTTTATAATGCAGATTACATATGGCATTATAGATAGGATATTATTATACTGCATTAGATGGTGTCCTTTTATATGCAGATTACATAGGCATTATGGGTAAAATATTATATATAATACATTAATTGTCGTTTATAATTTTAGTAGATGACATTAAGCATTATGGATAGGATATTGCCTATACTGCATTATATTATGTTTATATTTATATAATCTTATGTGTAAGCGGTTCCAAAGCAGCGACTTGTGGGAAGTGTGCAGTGGGCTCGTTTTAGTGTCAACCACAGTGTAGAATAGTCATCCAAGCTTGATTTAACAGCGTTTATTACAATCAACTCGTCCAACTATCGAACACATGCGGTGATAACTATGAAGTAATTAACAATTCACAAATTTAGGATAAAAACCAAAGGACTACAGGCAGTTCTGTAAATCGCAAAAAGGCTAAATCAATATTTACAAATTCAACTTACGTCTGATCTCGTCTCCAGGGCTTAAAGAAATACAACTCCAAGTAAGCTTGTAACTCTTCAAACTTTACTCTGAATTCTCTAGCTCTGCTTCTCTGGCTCTCAGCTCAACTCTTCTCTTTTCGATTTCTCTGCTCAATTCTTAAAGATTGCTAAATGGGTACTATAATTTATAGGCAGGTGGGACGTGTCCTAAAGTAGGACGTGCCTCATTCCTAGACTCTTACTCAAAGGGAAATGCGTAAACTACAATAAATCTTATCAGTCTAATCATAGGAAAGGGCGGCTGTGCTCAAAACAGAGGAAGCCGTGGTAACTCAACTAAACAATTGTCTAAACTATCTAATCCGTTCAATTTAAATCAACGTTCTTTTTTGTATTTTCAATGTCCATAACATTATGAGTTCTGCTGCAGTTCCTATTATTTTGATGGGTATTTCACAATATTATTGACTATTTTTTCTTGCTATTGTTCTTCAGGTAGATCAATAGTATTTGTTGTTTTTGCTGAAAGCTCAAAGAAGAGTGAACATAATCACCGGTGAGAGGAATAAATTAAACAATGTCAGGGGTGTAGTCAGCGAGGCTGGTCCCGGACTGGTCCAATGAAGCTATAATGCCTTATTTGTTAAATCACCATTGGAAACAAATGTTCTTGAGAAATGTTCACTTTGCCCCCCCCCCCCCCCCCCCAAGGAAAAAATCCTGTCTTCCTCCCTGAATGTTGAGGCATAATAGTTCTCAGAAGCAGTTTTGTGATTCCATACTTGCAGCATCATATTTTGAGAATTTAGTTTCTGTTATTTGTATCATCATATATTATTTTTTTTTTTACATAACCTGATTGTATTTTGTTATCTATTAGAATAGGGAAAGTTATTAAATCAACTGCCTTGGATGCCAGAGAGAAATTCCACAGGTAAAATAAGAAATATGTATTGTTTTATTTTAGTCTCATAGCCCATTTAATAGATCAATTGAGACTAATGAGAAATTCCACCAGTAAAAAGTAACACATGTCATCAAATTTTAAAGCCTATTTAACATATTGCTTTTTCATTTTCAGACTCCTACTTTTTAAAAGTCATTATCAGTCATTTGGCTTAGTTTTTCCATCTCTCTTTAAATGAAAAAATTGTGATCTACAAAAAATCTCATGATATTCCAAAATTCAATTTAATATTCTAGGCTCAATTCTAGGTGATACAGTAACCCCTAAAACATTGCTGCTTCATCAGTGTGTATTTGAAGCTAGTCATGCATAGCAACTGATATAAGTAACCATGACATGAGTGGTTTTCAAAATCCTGTGCTACAAAATGGAACCAGAACAAAAGAGAACAAAGACATTACAGTGTATTAGTACTAAATAAACTAAATAGTATTTCACGGGTTTTTGAAAACTACTCTACTGAAGTCTCTTTGTTATTAGTTCTTTGCAGTTTGGCTGGACTCTGGGAGATGAGATTGCTACCAACATTATGATGAGGTAATAAGAAGAAGTCAATAAATAGAAAAGAGAATAGAATGGGAAAAATGTGAATAAAACGTTATAAAGCATGGTAGAGCAAACAAAGCTAATGCAAATAAACTGTACATTTCAGTGGCAAACTAGACCCTTTTGAATCACTGTGAAATTTAACCCATCTTACAAGTATAAGTAACATAATCGATGGCTCATAATAATTTCTAAAATGATAAGTAATCTTATCAAGCAATTTTCGAAGTAAAACCAGAACAACAGACAGGGGTATGCCAGCCGCACCTTTGTTTTTAAGCAACATTGGAAGTCAAATTACGTTACAAGTTTCGAAATTTCTAAATATAATCGAACGAAATGGTAATCTATACTTAATTTACCTAACTCAATCGACCCAAATGGTCAATGGGGATATATGCTTTCTCAACACTCGGTATTCCGCTAGGATGACAAAATGATGGCTAACAGAAAGTCTTAAAAAGTCATCTAACTCAGAACATGTTGTAATTTAGGCTGTATAGAAAGAGAAAAGGGAAGTTTGCGAATGTTAGAGAGGAAAATGGCACCACGCGATTTAAAGAAAGGTCCATCTTTTAGGGCCATTTTCTAGAAAACATGTAATGCTAATATAACAGATAGTCTAACAGAAAGTCTTAAAAAGTCATCTAACTCAGAACATGTTGTAATTTAGGCTGTATAGAAAGAGAAAAGGGAAGTTTGCGAATATTAGAGAGGAAAATGGTACCACGTGATTTAGGGCCATGTAATGCTAATATAACCTCTTAACCTTTTAAAGATTATTGAGTTTGATCAAAAGACCAAAACAATGTTGTGCTTCCCCCTCATTCTAGCTCGGTGGTTGCCCCATTCATCATGGTGTATAACACGTCCACGTATGTCTACTATCTCAAGTACAACACCGATCTGGACGAGACATTTGGCCAGGAACAACTGGTTGAGTTCCTGGATAATGTGCTGGCTGGAAAAGAGAAGGTAAGCATTTCTATGGCTCGAATGTTTATCTAAGAGCCCGCTCCCACGTATCTGTTTTCTTTTTTGGAAAACGGATGGTTTTTCCTCCGTTATCTCCTCCCGTCCACTCGTATCCGGCCTTTCCAGGTACCGTAACACTGTCAACACTATCAACACTGTCTTTAGAGTGGAACTTTCTATCCTACAATAGAATAGTCTATTCTACAGTACAATAAATAACAACATAACAAGCTTATTTATATGAAAGGGCGATTTACCTGCGGACCTATTCATATCTCACTTTTTCTTATCTATTCTTGTGATTCTTTTGCAGGGTTATGGAGGTGATTCAATCTTCCAGAGGATTGTTCGGGTGCGTATCGCATTGTTGTGGACTTTTAAACAAAAGTCACAAGTTGATTTTTTAACTTCTTTTTAATCCTCTGCAGGGGATCTACTCCTTTTGGACTACAATATACGTAAGTACAGTTATGACATCGAAATAAGAATTAAATACTGTAAAAGTCTTTATTCCTTCTGTACAAATACATTTGATTTTATCATTTGTAGCTGCAAGAAGCGATTTGTTTTCACGTGTTCTCAAAATTGAGGAGAACTTAGCAAAATGAACTTTGCGATAAAGTTAAACTTTATTCATCAACAACGAACTTTATCAAACAATAATGAGCTTCTTTTGAGTGTGTTGTGTCTAGATTTGAACTGAACAAACTACAAACCTTGCTTAACAATATTTTCAAAACGTTTTTCAACAATGACGAGCTATTTAGTCGGGAATGAAGGATGGCCCAAAGTGTTACCGCGTTATCGTATGGGGCCTCTCACCTCTACTGAGACGGGTTCGATTCCCGGTCGAGACATGGATAATGTCTTTCTGTTTCTCGGCTTACTAGAAGCTTGTGCTCCTCAGCTCCAGGATGGACCATTCTTAATACATACGTAATAGGATTTTAAATGTGGAGCGCTTAGAATTATTGATTAGGCATTATGGAAATCTATATATCTATTTTTTTAAATCTGGAGTGTATCGTGTGTCAGGCTCAAACTGAACAAACTACAAACCTTGCTCAACAATATTTGAAACTTTGTTCAACAACCATAAGCTAATGATTGATGTGTTGTGTATTTAGGAGTTGTGGACGGAGCAGCCTATTGCCGCTACCCTGATGTTTGGCCTTCCCATGCTGGTCTTTTCCTTCATCATTTACATGCTGTGTACGGCCGAGGACGGTGGCGACGAAGACTTCCCCCCTGAGGACGAAGACGACTACGAAGACCAACTCGAGGGGGAGGGGGACAGGGCCGATATGGAGGAGCCTTCACAAGAGGAGAGGCAGCACCAGGTCCCACTCGACCCTCTTAAACCGGGCGAGAAACCGAAGACTGAGTAAAAGTCGCTGACTACAGTAATGATAAGGGCAGACGCTGACACTCGTGACGCTCGTGCGGGCGCAGAATAACTCTGAGTTATAGTACACATAATTTAAAGCGACTTGAAATTTCCCTTAGCTCGGTGTTTCATGTGTCTGTCAAAAGACGTAGCCAGGGATACTGCGTCGTACATGTGCGTAAAACACTTTAGAGTCGCCTCAACGACTTTCAGATATACATGTAGTACCTTTAGAAGAACCTTAACACGCGATTTTGAGATCTTGCTAAGTACCAAGTTAGAAAAAGCATTCATTGCGATATTTTCGAAAGAATTTGGCAAATAAAGCAATGACAGGTGCGGCAGATAATGGCACGAGAGCATAGCTAACTGCGTACGTATTAATATAGCCCTTTCGCCCTAAGGTTAGGGGATTTGGGGGTAATAGGGGACTTGCGCTAAGAGATCACGTGACTTTTTTGGCGGCAAACTAGCGCGCACTCAGACTTTAGCGGCAAAATAACAACAACAAAAACCAATTTTTCAGCGCTTACGAATCAGCGAGAATGTTTCTTTGTCAGAAATTGTTAAGTTATCATATAAAGGTTTTATTTTTTTCGTCGTTTTTGGCGTGACGAGCTCAGTCATTTTTGTGTTTATTTTGGCTTGAATTTGTCACCCAAAATATCACTCGATCTCTTAGCGCATGTTCCCTTTGCGAGTTTTTCTTTTATAAAAAGCAGTATAAGGTTTTATTTATTTCGTGATTTTTAAAGGCGCCTGGGTGTGAGTACGCTTGACGATAAACCTCGTTCTGATTCAATGAATCAAAATCGTACAAACGTGCGTAGTTTTTATTTTATTTTGATAAAGGGTGCAATTCTTACCATCAGCTATTGCAAGTGACCCTGGCAGACAGTTCTGTGATTTCTGCGACCTCTGCCGCTCATGCCTGTTCGCTCATTTGGATAGCCCAGTTTTGGACATTTGGGATGTCATTTTATGTTAGGGGACACACAGCAAAGGAGTGTATTCTCTCCATTTGGCTAAAAAAAACCCGGTGGCTCGCCCCTAATAGCCCTTAAATTATTTTTCCACAGGTCCTTAAAATCCTGGAAAGTCTTGGAATTTGAGTAAAAGCCCACTAAAGTCATCAAAAGTCATAGAAAATATCATTCGGAAGAATGAAAAAGGTCGAACATACGTTTGAGTTGAGATTGAACTTGTCTTCAGATTATAAATTACGAATGAAGGTATTTTTTATATGAAAGGTCATTCTGATCTCTCTTGAATCTCTCCTTTCCACATGAGGCCTTCCCTAGCCATATAGCTAAATGATCCCCTTGTCATACTCTATGTCAATATGACAAGGGAAATTTCTAATCTCTCCTTGCCAAATGAACCCCTCCCTTGCCATGCAGTAGCTCAATGCCATGTTATATAGCCATGGTCTCTCTTTTGAATCTTTCCTTCCCAAATAAACCCCTCCCAAGCCATATAGTTAAGTCACAGCTTTATGCCATGTTATATAGCCATGGAGTAGCTCTTGCGGACTAGTGGCCGCCCATCGCGTGCTCGGGGTACCGCCTTTCTCGGGGATAGCTCGCCCAGGCTGTCTGTGCCCTCTATTGACCCATTCGCTTGTATTTCCTCCAGGAGAGTGTTTTCTGCTTTAAGTTTCTGGATGGTGGTGCGAAGCTGGATGAACTGGCGAGTCAGGAACTTGTCCTGGTGACGCATTTCAGCCTGGAAAACACGAACACACAGTCCAAATTACTTTAATCCTTTGAAAAAGCATAGCCGTAGGAGGCCTTGAATTATTGGGGGGCACAGTCTTTCCCCTTACTGGTCATTTCCTTATTTTTTTTTTAAATATTTGGGAGGGCAAGTACCCCAGTGCCCCACCCCTTGCTACGGCCCTGAAAAGGCAAAAAGCTGTGTGCTTATTTTTGCGCTGAGGAGTTTAGGGAACGAGCCCTCTGTAAATAACATTCGTCAAACCAATTGTTTTATTTTTATAACTTCCTGGGGATCCACGAAAAAGTAAGGCATGCCTGTAGTTTGGGAGGGACCGGGTGCGCGGGTCTATTTGTTGTTGTTGTTATTAGATGGCACGTACTTGGCGCCCCAAACCAAGTTTGAAAATATACCTCGAGGATACGTAGCCTTCTTGTAGGCTTTGATAGTTTTTACGGCACGAAAACACGAAGTTCGCATACCACGGCCGCCATCTTGGATAACGCGCTCCGCAATGGGAGGGGGAAAAACATCCTCTCCCCTTCCCCCTTCCGCGTTATCCAAGATGGCGGCCGTGGTATGCAAACTTCGTGTTTTCGGGGTTTTCATGCCGGAAAAACTACCAAAGCCTACAATTAGGCTAAGGATACGTTGAAACGCAGATTCCATTGATTACAGTATATATTTGGACCTTTAATGGGGAGCCGTAAGGAACGTTTTCCCAGTACTGATGTCACGGTTTTTTCCTAGGGTTAGCGGGTTATCACTCTCCTTTAGCTTGAAGGTTTTAGCGGACTTTCTGGGGCAATGCATTCTGGGTAGGATGGAACTGTCCCTTAACTTAGAATTTGCGAGCTGGACTCTAAACCTAGAACCCGTCTTTGTCCTTGGTGATGGAAAAGGCTGTTCCTTATCTACTTGCTCTTTTTAACGATTGGCTATTATTAACAATCTTTTAACTCTATTCTCGGACGGTTTATAAGTTGACTTCTAACATTATTCCAACATTAAATTAACATAAAATCCCCTTAGCGCTTAATTCTATAACTACTCGCACACGTAACGATTGGCTACTATCAACGATCCTTTAATTCTATTTTATGAAGGATTATAAGCTGTCTTATCTAGTCGTGGCTAATAAAACATAACCACCCCATCGTGCGTCAGACACAGGTTATTTAAACGATTCATTTATTGACTTTTGCACATTCATTATTGCAAATCGTAAACAGATCTATAACTCACAAAGAATCGAGGGCTTTATACGAAATCCCAATGCAAACAGCTTAGTCTAACAGCATTACGCTTCTAATGTTTTTGTCGCTAACGAATATTTGTTATTTGCTTTCAACGAATTGATTTGTGTAGGCTATGCGTAATACCAAGTTTTTTTCTGTCTAAAAACGTTTCACTCAAAAAAAAGCTTGTTTTCACAAAAAAGTCGAGAAAACAGCATAGATAATATTAAAACAGTCTTCTCTCCATTATTGTTTAGCTAAACAAAACGAACTATTACTGGAATGACAGAAAAGATGAACCTTTCCTGCCTTAATTTTTTTTCTGTCCAGATTTGTCACACGATGCCAAGAAAAAGAAAGAAAACCTTTTTCTGATAAAAAGACAAGTTTATCCTAATTTGGTATTAAATTATAGCTGCTGTTTCATTCCTAGTTTAGGACAAAATCCTGGACGCTTAATTCTCGTAATGACGCGTTTTTGCTTGCGCGCGTTTTGTTACAGCAAGTTTGTTTCTTACGAATAATCTCAAAGTTCAAACACGGTCACTTGATGTACCTAATGCTCACGAGCAAATGCTATCCATTTTCATTGAAAACAAATACAGAAGAGAAATCCAACTTATTTATAATGTAACTATCGAGACAATGGTAATACTTGATGTGTTGTGGATTAGAAATACACTCCCACTAAAGTATACACCCTTCAGACGATTTTATCTCACAAATTTGCAAAACACTGCATCTGCAAAACTAATGTAGTATATTTGAAGCGCTAATTTCAGCACGAATTGGAATAATTAACAAGGGTCGACTCCACTTCTAAACCAGCTGTCGATGAAGACCCGATGAATGCATTCATGAATCAAACGCGAAAGCGAGTCTCTTATTAAAAATTAAACCAGTATGCCCCAACTTGAGAAGACAGAGAGGGGTAAAAAATCCTGTAGAGAATCCACCGAGAGATTAACAAACCGGTACTTATGAAAAAACTATTAAAATGACAGCGAAAAAAGTCATTGCGCTACCGTGGCTGCTATCGCTAACCAATTTCTAGCGGTCAGTACGAAATTATTATAACAAAAATTAAATATTCACTTTTGTTAAGCATTCAGCGCGATTGTGGCGTATGCTTTGACTGAGATAGGGTTTTGTTATGAGTTTGGCTGTTATACGCACCAGTTCTTTTCGTATCCACAAAAGCGCGTCTTCTAATCTCTGTTCCCGCTCTTGTCGCGTGCCTTGAGAGGAGATCACCGGTGCGTTTATTCGAACAGGAACCACGATTTCGTCGTCGCTTGAAAATCTTGTAGCAGACCTGAACACATTATTCCATGAATAGGCTTGAAGTGGAAATGAATGTCTTTTCAGCAATCCTAAGTTATCCATTATTTTTTTTAAATAATCAAAGAAAACTAATGGATACTTTTACTCTGAAGGTGGATTGAGGGTTTCGTCTTTCAATGTTGAAAAATCTAGAGTGAGAATCGTCCTGTCACGCGCAACGCTGAGTTCCTTTAGTGCGATGTCAGTATTGATTTCATTATTATGAGTGGAGACTTGTGTATGTTTCGTTTGAATGCTATGAATTTGGGATTTACATATCTTTATTACAAATTGGCGTGCCCCTAATCAACACAGCCGCGTCACCAATGCCCGCAGGCGCATAAAATGTCTTTACAATACCCTAAAGCTTTAGTACTCTTTAATAAAAGGAAGAAATCAGTAAAGTGGTTATTTTAAGACTTCGTTCTATGTATGTTAGTGTATTCTGAGAACGTGTCGGAAGCCGTCAAGTGCGCCTCGTCTCATGTGGTCGTTTTTTCGTCGCGTTGTTCCGAAATTGCGTCGGGCGCTATTCGTGTAGCTTTCTACTCGTTTTCGGGTTTAATTTTTTTAACCAAATTCGTGTGATGCTCATCAAATTCTGACGTAAGTGTCGGGATAAACAACGTCTAGTGCGTTCTTCGCCTTGTAGGCAAAAGAGTTTGCAAAACAAGTACATTTAATGCAAGCAACGTCATTAAAGTGTGACGTCATTATAGTCATGTTTGACGTCATTATAGCTAAAGTATGACGTCATTATAGTCAATTGTGACGTCGTTATAGTCACGTTTGACGTAATTATAGTCCAAGTTTGACGTAAATATACTCAATTGTTACGTCATTATAGTCAAGTGTGACGACATTGTAGTCAATTTTGACGTCATTATAGTCTGGTATGACGTCATTATACTCAAGTAGAAGTAGGTGACAGACTAGAATATGAACGCTAGATAATAATAATATAAAATATATTGTATTTTATAGCACAGTATAAACCATGTTCTATGCGCTTGGCATTTAAAATCCTTATACGCATATGGCCCACCTTGGAGCTGAGAAGCACAAGCTTCTAAGATGCCCAACAAACCAACCTCACAGCATACTGAGCCACCTGTGGTGAAACGCCCCATACGCTGACGAGCATACTGGGCCACCTGTGGTGAGATGCCCCATACGCTGACGAGTATACCGGGCCACCTGTGGTGAGTTGCCCCATACGCTGACGAGCATACTGGACCACCTGTGGTGAAACGCCCCATACTTTGACGAGCATACTGGGCCACCTGTGGTGAAACGCCCCATGCGCTGACGAGCATACTGGGCCACCTGTGGTGAAACGCCCCATACGCTGACGAGCATACTGGGCCGCCTGTGGTGAAACGCCCCATACGCTGACGAGCATACTGGGCCACCTGTGGTGAAACGCCCCATACGGTGACGAGCATACTGGGCCACCTGTGGTGAAACGCCCCATACGCTGACGACCATACTGGGCCACCTGTGGTGAAACGCCCCATACGGTGATAAGCATAGTGGGCCGCCTGTGGTGAAACGCCCCATACGCTGACGACCATACTGGGCCACCTGTGGTGAAACGCCCCATACGCTGACGACCATACTGGGCCGCCTGTGGTGAAACGCCCCATACGCTGACGAGCATACTGGGCCACCTATGGTGAAACGCCCCAAACGGTGACGAGCATACTGGGCCACCTGTGGTGAAACGCCCCATACGGTGATAAGCATAGTGGGCCGCCTGTGGTGAAACGCCCCATACGCTGACGACCATACTGGGCCACCTGTGGTGAAACGCCCCATACGCTGACGACCATACTGGGCCGCCTGTGGTGAAACGCCCCATACGCTGAGGACCATACTGGGCCACCTATGGTGAAACGCCCCAAACGGTGACGAGCATACTAGGCCACCTGTGGTGGGTGAAACGCCCCATACGGTGACGAGCATACTGGGCCACCTATGGTGAAACGCCCCATACGCTGACGAGCATACAGGGCCACCTGTGGTGAAACGCCCCATACGGTGACGAGCATACTGGGCCACCTATGGTGAAACGCCCCATACGCTGACGAGCATACTGGGCCACCTGTGGTGAAACGCCCCATACGCTGACGAGCATACTGGGCCACCTGTGGTGAAACGCCCCATACGCTGACGACCATACTGGGCCACCTGTGGTGAAACGCCCCATACTCTGACGAGCATACTGGGCCGCCTGTGGTGAAACGCCCTTTACGCTGACGAGCATACTGGGCCACCTGTGGTGAAACGCCCCATACGCTGACGAGCATACTGGGCCGCCTGTGGTGAAACGCCCCATACGGTGACGAGCATACTGGGCCACCTGTGGTGAGTTGCCAGGAGTCGAGACTCGAGACTGAGGGCCGAAAGTCGAGACTGATAGGCCGAGAGTCAAACAAGATATCTCAATTATCGAAGAGTTTTAGACCTTGTATTTTTCACTGTACATTCAGCGGATCACTGGGAACTGTGCAATAAAAAATAACACTTTTCATAATTTGATGCTCATTAGCATGTCGAACAGCCCCTCCTCCTAACTCTCCCTCCTTTAGACTTGTTTATTTATCTATCCGGTGTATCTTTCTCTTCGCACTCCCCGTTGTATTTTGCTTTGCCAGTTGCTTTTGTGAACTTTCAGTATTTTAGAATCCGAAGACTTTCATTCATTTTCCCTCCGCTTCCAAAAATGCTTATACTTTCTTCTAAAAATAGCCATTCTGGTTAAAAAAAAAGCTCAAAACAGGAATATCACACAAGTTGTACGATCCTTGTGATGGCTCCTGATTTTCTTCTTAGGAAAATATACCACTTTTTGCGGTTATTATGGAGGGGGTTGCGCGTGATAGATGCGCGGACCCCGGTGTCCGTCCCCAGATAGCTCTGCGCACATGTTTGCATCTTTTCCCAAGAGAAGACGTATTCATCAATTGTATCCGCTTTCGCATAGAAAAAATCAAATGTGCTAACTGCTCGAATTTCTCAAAACCAAAATACTCGACTCACGCACAAAACCGCGGTGCTTGCAAGTGCTCAGAACGAAAACACCCTTTTTTATTTAAATATAAAAAAGTTTTTATAAGAACTTCCAGCCTATGATTTTACCGAATTCTAAGAACATGTCAAAAATTAGGGAGCAACAAAATGAATCTTTTCGTGTTTTGAAATAAACGAAAAAATATTTGTTTCTCAACGGTATGTATTATCAAGGAACTGAGGTTGTTTGATTGTGTATGTAATGGCATCCCGTATGATCGCCGATCGGCTCACAGAAACGTCTAGTAGTTTGCTCTTGAAACGCAAATGCCCTGCGGGCCTAAGGATATGCGCGGTTTACCCCAGATGCGGGCATAAGGATATGCGCCGGATGCGCGGTTTGCCACAGATGCGGGCCTAAGGATATGCGCGGTTTGCCCCAGATGCGGCCATAAGGATATGCGCGGTTTGCCCCAGATGCGGAGGATATGCGCGGTTTGCCCCAGATGCGGGTCTAAGGATATGCGCGGTTTGCCCCAGATGCGGGCATAAGGATATGTGCCGGATGCGCGGTTTGCCCCAGATACGGGCCTAAGGATATGCGCCGGGTGCGCGGTTTGCCCCGGATGGGCTAAAGTTTATGCGCCGGATGCGCAGTTTGCCCAGATGCGGGTCTAAGGATTTGCGCCTGATGCGCAGTTTGCCCTGGATGGGCTTTTGTATTTATACTGTGTGTTTTAAATTAATTTAGTAAGGCATCATCTTGGTTTTTCTATCTATTCTTGGTTTATTTTTTTTCTATTTTTCCTTTCACGTGTTTTTCAGATGTTTTCCGACTTCAAGTCCGCCATGATGCCCTCTCTTCTTCTCCCTCTAGTAGTAGATAGAGTACAACAGACTGTTTTACAATAAAAATCTGGTGGAACTGTCAATAGCTGTTTAGGTGGTTTCAATCGTCAGAAGTGCTGGGCGACTAGCAATCATTTAAGTCATTTTCCTGCTAATCCATTCTATGTTGCAGTTTATTTTCAGTGCTTATTGGAATTAGCACAAAAAGCCCTTCGTCCATCATAAATGCGGTTTATTCAATTGACTGGACGCACTCCTTAGGGAGGGGCTTCCAAAAATTTCGGATCATGCATTGGTTAAGGCCTCTTTGCAGATATTATCTAGACAAGGTATTAGTATTTAATTTGTAAACAACCCCCCCCCCAGTATGTTAGTAAAAAATACTAATAAATTCGTGCGGTTCTCAGCCGAGCACACGACAAACGGTATAAAGGTGTGCTTACTGTTTTGTTAGCACGACCTGGAGAGGATAATAAATTTAGGAGAGAGATCATATTTTCAAACTTTATAAAGAAATGACCAGTAGAAGAATGGCCGTGCCCTCCCCCCCCCCCCCCCCAATACTTTGATTGGTGTAGTCCTTTATAGTAAAACAAAAACACTGAAATTTCAAAGAAGGGTTCTGATTTAGGCTCAAAATTACAAATTGTTTACCGAAGTTCTTCAAATTTTATTATGCAATTATGACTCATCCTTTTTTTGCGAATAAAAGGAGTCTGGATCAAAATGGCGGGAAACCCCTCAAAATGGCGGGAATTCGTTCCGCTTTTTAGGCGACTGGTATGCCTGGAATGCGTACTCATTTGAATTTTTTTGGGCTAAAGATCAGGCTGATTTCGTAAGCGATTGGCCAGCATTTGGTGAACACAGTCACCTTGAAAGAAATCCATAAGGGTTAGGATTACACTGGAGAAATACTAGAGTCTGGCGGCCTAAGGGCAACCGTCTCACGGTCACAAACCCTCAATACACGCGCCAAAATTTTCCCGACAGTGAATGATAGCGCTCACAACATCTCAATAAGCGACGGAATTTACGATATATTTTACATCAGAAGCATTGTTGCGAGATAACGATCTGATCTCTTGCTCTGAACTTGACGTGTTGTCAGTAAGAAAGGTAAATATTTGGAAGACAGGTTATGTTGTTTAAAATATGACTTTGGCAAGATTTGTCTGGATAATTGATCATTGCTCTCACCAACTCGAAGCATTTTGAGTGGAACGTTTCGAAGTTGAAAGACAGTACAGCTTTGTACTTAGCTGGTGAGGTATTATCTCGCTGTAGAGTTTGTTTACACCAATCAAGAGGAGAAAGAGTGTTTTATTGAAAGAAAATGAGTTTGTCATCGGGATCTGGAACCCCGGAGTTGGAGAAAATGTCTGGTGAAGAACCGAGTGGGGATGTCTTACTTCAAACAAAGTACCCTGAACCTTATCCTGAAGACTCGGAAGCAAGGCAAGAGTTGAAAGAGCGGGAACTTGAGGAGGCGAGAGCCAGAGCCGCACAGATGGAGAAAACCATGCGGTGGTGGTCAGATTGCACGGCAAACTGGCGCGAGAAATGGGGGAAAGTTCGCGCAGAACGCAACAAAGCACGCGAGGATAACAGACAACTAAAACTCAAGATTGAAGCGCAAGCCAAGGATATCGTGACACTAAAACGCGAGAGACAAGAAGCCTTGGAAGTAAATGCTCGTTTAGAGAGGGATATTGATAAATTGGAGAGAGAATTAAAAAGGGGGAAGCGTGTGTTGCCGTCCGCTCGCGTGGAACCCTCCTTGAAGTCGGACGGAACTCAGGAAAGTGTTTACGATCGGACCGTGCCGCGAACGGGCGCTGAACAACAATTTATCGATCAGATTCTCGAGAAGAACGATCTTTACGAGAGGGAAAGATTGTCGCCACGAGGGGAAAGACTATCCCCGAGAGAAAGTGGAAAGAGTCTCAATAACAATGACGAATTTTCACAA
Source organism: Nematostella vectensis (assembly GCF_932526225.1). Taxonomy (NCBI): domain Eukaryota; kingdom Metazoa; phylum Cnidaria; class Anthozoa; order Actiniaria; family Edwardsiidae; genus Nematostella; species Nematostella vectensis. The sequence goes on from NC_064046.1 coordinate 3,243,917, forward strand.
GATAATATCAAGGAACTCAAAATGTTATATCTCAAGCTCGAAGAAACACAAAGATTGCTCACTGAGGAAAAAAGGTAAATATTTTTTCGCATGTAAGTGTTTAATAAGTGTCAACAAATTTTTTATATAAAGTTTGATATGATTTCTGTGATTTTATTGTGGGACTTGAATTCAATTACAGTGTCAAAATGATCGGAAGCCAGTTGAGTGTTTATAAAATAAACCATTCAAAAGTCATCAGCCCGTAACATTATGTTTTATAACTATGCCGAAAATTCAAACTATTGCGTGTCCTTTGTCATTTACAAATTGCCCTGCCATCGAAACCCTGCAGATGATAAGATAATTATCAGTTTAATCGGATTTTTAAGTTAAACAAAAAAAAATCACCGATTTCCACTTGCAATGTCTGTTATAAAAATAATTATAATTTACGTATCAAATTAATATTGACTAAATTTCGCATCTACTTGAATAGTCTTTATATTTTTTTAGAAAAGGGTTATTTCCCTTGCTAAGACGATATTTTGACTAAGTACAAAATCCATGCTCATTTGTGTTTGTTATTTTTCTCGGTTATTTTGTTGAAACTTACTTTCTGTGCTTATTGGTTTTCTGGTTTTCAATTGCTTTTTCATGAAGATGATTTGCATATACTTTTCCTGTTTTATCTATTTCTTTTGCAGTAATATTTATTATATTGTTACTATTTTGGACTAACCTATGTGTTTGGATTCACATCAAAACTAGTTCCGAGTACTTTTTTTTTCTTTTATCACGTTTTTTCTTGACACGTTAATAACTGTCACCGTACGGGGTCTTTTAATTATACTTTGTTTATGCATTTCTATCAGTGGTATTATGACCAAGTTTTTTTGTTAACTATTTAGTCATTCTTGACACGTTCTTTGCTATGATTTAGGATCAGCATGCTAGAAGCAAAGACATTTTTGTACCCAAATTATATCTATTAAAATGAAACAGAGGGTACTAAACTAAAAAATGTAATTACTTCTAAGATAGTAAAGTCTAGTACTAAACTAAAATAATGTAATTACTTCTAAGATAGTAAAGTATTCTTTCAATTATAATGAAACAAGCATATGAAACAAGTTCATTTCCTGGGTGTTTAAATACTGTCGGATCCAGAATCCAACCCTGGATCCAACCTTGTTTAACTCAAAGTCAAGTTTTCTAAGCAATCATTTTTAGGGGTGAACCCAGAATTAGCCTGGAGTGAGCAGACCAAAAGGGAGAACCAATATATAGAATATATGGTGTAGGTAAATTAAGTTGTATCCCCCATACATTTCTTCAGAAATTTTTGTCCAAAAGGGGGATAGGGGTGGTGCTGTCCTCAAGGTCTCACCCAGTGTAACAGTCTCTTCTCATCTTTGATTAGAAGCTGTTTTTAAATATATTATCCTGATTTTGTCTCAAAATCATTTAGAATATCATATAATTGAGTATGCCACATCACGATTTTGTTATTTTTGACATTCTTTCTAGCTCGAAATCCAATCTCCTGGAAGAAATTGAGTGTCTTCAGTCTGATTTGATGGCAGCTAAACTCAAGAACGAAGAATTGATGGCAAATCGGACGGGTACACAAGAACAGGTAAGGAATATGGGGAGACCAGTAAAATGCCTGACCTGTCTACAAATTTTTACTCCTTCTTTCTCCTTCCCTCTTTCTCTTTACTGTCCACCATTGTTTCTTCCCCCTTTCCTTCTCTTTTTACTGTACACAGGTCAATTATCCTTCCACTTTCCCCTCCTTTCCACCAGCTTAACCCCATCCTCCTTTTTGTTGTCCATTAGTGTCCTATCCCTCTCTCCCTTTCCTCAATGGCAACCAGCTTAATTGACCCCCAGACCTTCAACTGTTCTAAAAATGAAAGGACTTCTCTTTTCTGTCACCAGCTGACCAAGCTCCGTAGTCAGTTTGATCAGGAGGTGAAGTCACTGAGCGCAGATCTAGAAGATGCTTATGATTCACCTGTTATCTCCAAACAAGTCAAAGGTCTCAGGGCAGAGGTAAGAATCATTGCAATTTAGCAGGAAATTCAGGAGTGGATCCAGAATTTTATAAAGGGGGGTTTGGATTAGAGGGTCCGGTTTTAGAACAGCTTTATTTGTTACTTTGTACAATGAATTATATTTCTTAAGAAGAAAGCACCTTCCAAGACCTGTGTATGGGTTTATTTACACTTATTTGTTTATTTATTTGATACCGATTAAGCACTGCGGGCAACGACATGAATTTTTCCCGAGTACAGGCTTATTTGAAATTATATATATTTTATAAGTTTTGATCAAAATTTCCTTGTTATAAGAAAGAAAAAGAAAAATTGAATGAATTACAATTTTTGTTTGTTTCTTCAGATTGAGCGACTTCAAATCGAGAATTCGCAAGAATGGGGCAAGCGAGAGAAGCTAGAGAGCGAAAAGCTCTCTTTGGAGAGGGAGAACAAGAAACTCAAGCATCAAATCGAGGTTAGTCTGACCCTTCCCGACACCCCTTGAAATTTATCCCTTATTGTTTTTTCGGCCGAGACGCAGTTTGGTTACTGTCAACAGGTCGGCCTCTAGCGATATTTTTTCGCTCTTTTCGAAAAAAGTAAAATATGGTTGGAAAAAAAATGTGCGCGAAAAAGATAGCAAAGCGAATAGCCGGGAATAAAATGAAATGGAATAAAAAGTAACCTTTAAATTTATCAATATGTCAAGCTAAACATGTTTATATACAAAATTTGAATTTTGGTTTTGATGTCTTTTCATTTTGTAGGATTTGGAAAGTCTACTGAGCCATAAAACAGCACGCGCAACTAAACTCCTAGATACTGACATGAAAGAGATCCAGAAAAAGCTAGACGAGAAGAACGCTGTAAGTAGAACAGCTTTTTACGATCGTTTTCCGATCGCAAAGTGGTTTTGATTTATCATCGCACACGGTCGCATTCTATCGCACACGATCGCATTCTATCGCATACGATCGCATTCTATCGCACACGGGCGCATTCTATCGCACACGATCACCTTCTATCGCACACGGTCGCATTCTGTCGCACACGGTCGCAAGAGCGTTCTCATATTGCATGCTTCGCTTGCGATCATCTGGAAACCAGCCGCAACAGCGCACACATTTCAGTCGTAGCCAGACCCTCGCTAATACTGGAAGTGTTCACGTCGTGGTTTGGAGGAAAACTGCTGGAATGATCAGACAGAACGCTTTTCAAGTCTTTTACATTGTTTTCTGCCTTCCTCTGTTTTCTGCGTTACTCTTATGGTTGACCTAGCCGCGCATTATGAAATGTCACAAAAGACAAATTAGCCTTGTTGTTTTGTAGGAACTAGTTGAGATGAGACACGCTTACAACAAACTCAAGAAACAGCTGCAAGAGAAGGTGAGACTAGCCATGCGAGATAATTGAAAACACGTGCTCACGCGAAATACTGTCACTTCTCTTTAATACTGACACGCTCATAACAGTAATTTCGGGTCATCGAATTCGCCGATCCGCTTAATTTTTTTCTCCCCCCCCCCCCCCTTTTTCCTCATGCGAGTGTACGTAGTAACGGGGATTCTTTTTAGTCATATTTTTGTATTTTGGTAGAAGATTGTATTTCTGTTCGTAATATTGATGTGTCCGTAATAATTCGGTGTCCGTAAGGTGAGAGTTGACCGTATTTATGTCCGTAATAACGAGGTATCCGTAATAATTAGGCGTCTGTGAAGTGGGAGTTGACCGTATTTATGTCCGTAATAACGAGGTATCCGTAATAATTAGGCGTCTGTGAAGTGGGAGTTGACCGTATTTATGTCCGTAATAACGAGGTATCCGTAATAATTAGGCGTCTGTGAAGCGAGACATGACTGCACGCTTCGCCTTGCAAATACCACGTGCTTCACACGCCTCACGCATGTTTTTTTCGGTAGACCGCTGACCTTGATCACTCGCAAAAGAGAGTCGAACAGCATGACGCGGAGGTCAAGAAACTTCGCGCACGCGTAGAAGAGCTGAAGCAGGAGCTCGCCAAGGCTGAGGACGAGGTGAGTATTGTCCCGGACGGCTGGGTAGGCTGTGTGTAATATAGCTAATGCAGGAGCTCGCAAAGAATGAGGACGAGGTGAGTATTGTCCCGGACGGGTGGGTAGGCTGTGTGTAATAGAGATATGTTGCAGGAGCTCGCCAAGGCTGAGGACGAGGTGAGTATTGTCCCGGACGGGTGGGTAGGCTGTGTGTAATATAGATATGTTGCAGGAGCTCGCTAAGGCTGCGGACGAGGTGAATCTTGTCCAGGACGGGTGGGTAGGCTGTGTGTACCCTAGAGCTGATCCAGTAACTCGTTCCTTGTATAATAAGTCGTCCTGTAAATTCCACTAGATTGACATGCGAGCGACTGACCCCCACCCCCTCCTCCTTGCCCCTTCACCATCCCCCCTTGTATAACAAGCCGCTCTGTAAACTCCACCAGACTGACGTGCAAGCAAACAAGGTTCGTAAGATCCAGCGGTCTCTCGACGAGCAGACGGAGCGCGCCGACAGCTTACAAGTACAAGTGGAGCATCTCACATCACGGTATGTGCACCTCTACGTACCTTCATTTACCTTCCAATGCCTTGCTTCGCATTGAGAGCGTTTAACACTTTTTTATTTGTTTGGCTGCGATGGTTTTTAAAATCCAATACGAAAAGTAAATCCATTCATACATTCAAAAATCCAATTAAAAGAGATAAAATAGCTAATAACCGTAAAGAACTGGACAGACTAGAGAAAAGAGACTACATCATACTTACTTGCTAGAGAATATTGCATTTAATTCGGATTTTTAGCTTCCGTGTGATTTTAAAGGAGAAATTTAAGTTAAGACTTTCATCTCACAATAGACTGGTAGATTCTTTAATAATCACCTGTTCAATTGCATCCCCGGGGATCCAGGGCGATACGGAGACCGTAAGCTTCGCGTGTACCCCCACTTCCGTTTCCCATATCTCCCTGGGTCCCCGAGGATGGTAAATTGGGAAGTCTATAAACATAAGAAAAAATAAATAAATGAATGAATGAATGAATAAATGAATATTAATAATCTCCCAAAGCGAATGACTAAGGAGAAGCTTAACTCAGACTTTATGTTTCTTCCGGCGTCTCACCCCGAAAATGCTCACACGGCTGACACTGAAGGACATCTTGACTTGATTCTTGAGCTCGTTTGGGTTGTAGTCGTTGGGTTTGCTTGGTGACTATCTCTCGTTCTTGTGCAGTGTTATTGCCTTCACCTTGTTTGGTTTGGTTGGATTGGCAGCTATTGTAAGGTAATTGGATCCCGAAAAAAAACGGAAAAAAATATAACGCTTTAAAAATCGCAAATGTCTAGCATTCCCCGAAATAGACCTCCTAAAAGCTTTTGTCTAAATCATCACCGCTGATGCCTCTTTTTTTGTAAAGACTTGGTGGCGTGCGTTTGTTTTCCCTGTTTACTTGGACCTGGTCATTTGAATCCTCTGTCGTCCGATTTTGCTCTTTGTGTTTCTATTTTCTCTCCCCCCCTTTCTAATCATCCCAGTTCTCTAGTGGTAGTCTACTTTTTTTTCTTGTCTCACTCGTTATTAGTATTCTTTTCTCCCTTTCTATGACGTGTTAGTTTGTTATCGTTTATCTACGCCTCACTGGGTGTTATGTTTTCTCTTTATAAGCCGTGTGGTATCCACTCGTGACTTTCTTTAACAAAGACCTCCATCGTATCCACCGGTTAGTGTTATCAATAAAGTACAGGGCCGTAGCAGGGGGTGTGACAATATTTTTAAAAATCATAAGGAAATGACCAGTAAAGGCGTGGCTGTGACTCCATATATTTTCTTAATGTTTCTGTATTGTTCCCCTCCAATATTTCTAGGCCTGCTACGACACTGAAGTATCAAGTATGATTTAATTTGATCTAAAACCGATTAATGACAGTTAAACGACTATTTAAACAACATAAATATGATTGGTTTACATATGAAATATAACGTGTACTTTAAATGCAGTGTATTTCCAATTCTGCTTAAATTGATATTAATCGCACTACTTACTCTCCTACTTTTACATTCTTAAATATCCATGACTATTTTCGTGGATGCTAAGGTCCCCTAAACGAGAAGCCAGATATCTTTTGCTCCGAGTAAGGGGCTAACGCTTGAAACGTCAGCGCAAATACTCTGTTTTACAAAGGCGTTCAATATACCTTTCAAACTTGTGTTGATTTTTAGCTTGTCTACACCACGCCTACGTAGACCGTCTAGTTTTTATACGGCTCGTCTGTAGTTTTTCTAGTTATACCATCTAATGCTCAGGATCTTCTTTCGCAGGCTGCGCACTACATCGGTCAGCGGTCCTCCGGTTAAGAAATTTGGACGTGGCAAAGCATCACGGTCTATATCACTGCAGCTCCCGCTGTCCTCTGACAGTGACGAGAATTACTAGAAGCTTCTCTGTGTAGATGTCATATCAAAAATACACCTGAGCAGGGCAACTAAAGAACTATACCATGTCACCAATCATCACTATACCATGTGACCAATCATCACTATACCATGTGACCAATCATCACTATACCATGTGACCAATTATCATGTCTTGAAGATGAAATGATTCAAGGTTTATCAGAAATACAATGGACAACAGTTGATGGCCAGATTCGCGATTTCATTTTTGTATATATTACCATAGTCTCAATCTCTACCAAGTAATTGTGCAAAATCATCTCAAGCCGGATTGATTTCGCTGCATTTACTCGTGTTTGCATTTGCAACCCGACGAAGGGACCCGATACACGTGAGGCCCGAGATTAGAAGAGCCGATTAGAATTATCACCTCTGCCACAGTTTACTTCAAGACGTAATTAAATGTGCTCTGGACACTCATGAATGGACTCGATTGCTTAATCTGTTGTGAAGTGTAAGTAGTTTGAAACAATTGATGGAAATCTTCTTCTACAAATCGCTATGAATGAATCCCAAAGAAGTGACTACCTTACATCGCCACACTTGACCGGCTACCCATAAGACAAATTTTGTTTTCTTACTATAAAATATCTTGATTTCTCTTATTGAATGTCATGATTTTTTAACCAAGTAGATTTCAAATTATTTTGGTACTTTGGTGCTTATTTTTTGGTATCTTGGTCCTTCCTTTTTTGGATAAGTTTAGTTTTCTTCCTAAAATAACTCTATCCCTCATTGAATGTTATTTTAATTTTATGGAACCTTTTCAATGAAATCTAGAGCATTGTGTCGTCTTTGAAGTGTTGTTGATCAAGTCTGGATATTCTATAGCCCTCTCAATTACTTCAAAATAAAAATGTTTAAACAATATGATAGCATAAATAGATATTGTTTTTTACATTGCATTTACATAAATGAAATAATAAATTTAACCTAAGTTAATGCAATATGACTCACTTTTGGTGTTGAAATAAATTTCCCCCTCAGTGATAGCACATTGAGGGATATTTAACATTCTCAGTTTTCCTTAATTTTATTTCAGTGCTATCTCTGCTGCCGGGATATTATTTGTAAGATTTTTACACTGTAAAAGGTAGGACAATCAGCCCCATGTAGCACACCTCGCTTCCAAACCCCACCTCAAGCGATGATGCTTCTTACAATTCTTGCCCCAATCATTGTTGTGATATGGGATATACAATAAAAAACAAGATTATACAAGTTTTTATTATATTCAAAGGTGATGGGCAGTAGAATGTTTGTCATACATGTCACAACACAGGGCCCAAACAAACTGCAGATCTCAGGTATCCCAGTCAACCCTGCGCGCAGAGTGTAGTTTAAGTTCAATTTCCAAGTTTCCCAGGGACATCAGTTAGAAAACTGCTGTACTCGTTTATTATGCAGCCCTCGTTAAATAAAATTTATTATTGTGATGTATTGTAAGATGAAGTGTTATAGAAATATCATAGCTGAGCCCCTGCGGAGCCCCGTAGTCATGAAAAAGTGGTATAGCTTTACGATAAAGTTCCCGTAGTCACGATGGAATGCCTGTGTTTTCCGTATGTCCTTTCTCATCGCGTCTCTGATAGGTCGAAAATTAAATGGCGCGAAAGTGGGAGCGCGCGCGCACGTAGGCGACTGCTAGGACAACGAGATCGAAAAAGATGCGCTGGCGCTTGGCGATCAATAACAATTCAATTGCAATGGAATAAGCAAAACACTATAGTCAGAGATAGATAAAAATAAACTAAGGACATTATTTCTACAGTAGCGAACGTGGTTAGAGGAGTTAACACGGCAAACGTCCGAGTCCTCAATTGACCGTGAAAGTTGGAGTTTTCACGTCGTGGTTTTATGGAAAACGGCTGGAATGTATCAGACAGAATGCATTTTCACGTGCTGCTATTGAATTCTGAATCAAATCCCATTGTTTTCTGCAGCCGTCGTTGCTTAAGGTCCCTAATTCCTTCAGCCGTGGAACAAAAATGCTACAAAACCAAAGCTTATAAGTAAAAATTACAAAACACTGGGAAAATTCACAAATACGAACATGGAAAACGGGACGATTTTGCGATAAGGAATGTGAACTTAAAAGGCGACATTCAAGAAACCCTGGCATCTGATAACTTACAGAACTACGAATTGGAATTGTTTAAATAACTTTAAAAGGACTTGTCGGTGAAAAAGCATAGGTTAATAAATATCGACTCGCCTGAATCTGGCGTGGAGAAGTGCTTTTCAGGTAAACATAAATCAACAAATGTTTCTATCGGCAGAAAACTTTCGTTCGTTCTTTTCGCTGTAGAGATTGTCAAAACAATTCGTATGACAGAATTTGCCTGTTCTGTTCGCTATAAGCTTAAGTACTTATTTTTTATTTTATTTTGGATTAAGTAAATCAGTAAGCTTGGCCTACTAGGTAAATAACAGAGAAAATCCTGTATCAAGTGAAAAAATAAATTAATGACACATTGAAATTAATTTTACGGCAAACGTTTCTTCAGCAAACGCGCTCGATTTTCTAATGTCATGGATAAATTGATTCGTAAGTATGTAATTGCACTGTGTTACAAAGTATTACACTGAAAAACATCTGCACTGCACTGCTCTCAGCCGATCATAATCGAGAAATTTGTGCGTATATATTGTTATATTATATGTTGTTAAATTTTACTCGATGTTGTGCAATTTGGCATTTTCCCTGCAAGCAATGCAAAAATTCTAAAATAAATACGCTGTGTCTACTTGCACGGCTTCCGGTAAAGGAGGAAAAAAAAACTAGCTGCACGGCTGTCTCCCATTTTCTCGGTTTTTAGCCTAAATAACAAGTTTCTGGCTTTGAAACACTTCCACGATTACTAAGAACAGCCAAGAAATGTTTTTTTTAGCTTGAAAAGCTGTGCATTGAGTGACCCGCAAATGCTCGGCACAGTATGAACGAAGCGTGCATACATTACATTACATTACATTACATTACATTACATTACATTACATTACATTACATTACATTACATTACATAGGGAAACCTATGTAGTTTGTATTTTTCTCAAACCAACACTATATATATATATATATATATATGTATATGATTTAAGAATAGTAAAATCTTTAGATTTTCCGCAACTTCGACTTCTATCTAGCGCTGGACGATCTCTAGTTCCCTCAGTATTCAATTACATCCCGTGATTGACGTTTCCTTATTACACTGATTACCAATTAACTGTTATAAAACAAGTAGGTAAATATTGCGCTTGTAATGCTGCTGCTCGTACTGTCCTAGCTCTGGGCTGCACATTGCCGTTCGCGCGTGTGCCGCAAGTCTGCGCATCTCACTTCAATAGGATAAAGCCTCTGATTCACTAGTCTAACTCTAACTAGATACAATGCTCGTGTTACATGACACAATCACTATCTAACCTATTGACATAGGGCCATACAAGACCCATCCTAGCTCTGTCCATAGCTTCGGGTTCTCCCATTGTCCCTCTAATTATTTATCCTCAGTGAAACTGCCAAAGATAATCTGCTCCGACGAATATGGCTATCTCTAGTTTCTCTCTCACAGCCGAGGAAATTGATCACTCGCTACCTCTGCGTGACTATTGGGGATACTAGAAATCTCTGGCAGATAATCCAGGTTTCTAAAGGTGTAGAGTTCTTGTTTATCTTTTTATGATCATTCACATAGCTTTCAGATACAAGGATTCAGCCGTTAAAACGCTGCCCATGAACCACCGCGGGTTACGACACATGGATTCTTCGAGTACAACCTTATTTGAAATAGGTGTATACCATTTGGGATTATGTTTGATAGCTGTGGCTAGGTACCATTTTATGCATTTTTCGTAGTAATTTTAGTTTCGTTCCACCCGAAAATTGTATGAGCGAGCTTTGCGCTGTTATGGGAAACTAAAAAAAATCAGATTAATAGAACGTCGTCTCATGCTCATCTCGCATTGAGTAGATTGAACTAGATTAAAAATTGTACTTTTGAGGTTTATTTCAGTTTATAATTCTTCGTTCTATTGGATAACAACAAACAAAAAGCCAAGACAGACATCGCTTCGTTTCGTTTTCGTTTATTATTGGGATCCTATACAGATAGTACATGGACCAGGTCCCAATGAAGTTGCAATAAGTATTAAATTAGTAATAAGTATTAAATTATTGCTTATGTAGAAGCATTCATAGATATATCTAGCGATAACTTTTGTGTTGCTGATTTTTTTTGTCAGGGTAATTAATGAATGAAAAAGTGAAAGACCTCTATTGCTGTCATTCTACTGAATTCGACCTTTTCATTTGCCTCTATAGACTCTGTTAGTTCTCTTCTTTTTACCTGAAATGTCGGACATATTGTTAAAAAATGCTGTTCATCCCCGATCCCTGCAATGCATAATAATGAATTTTCCTGCGGTTGCCATGGCATAAGCAGGAAAGTCATCTCGGTTCCGCTTGTGCTCGGCGCGACTCAGTTTTAAATATATATTTTTAAGGTTATTTAGTATGGGTTATGCTTTCTTTTTGTGTTAATTTCTTTTAGATGTGTTCTCTTCCCCTATGTGGTCCGGTTTGAACGATTCTGTTGGATCAGCTGATTCTTCAGTGCAGTCATTGGCTAAGCTGTCACCTGAAGTGGTATTGGCAGGAAAAGCAACCTCTACAAGTGCTAAATACTCCGCTGCTTTTAGTAGATGGAAAACATGGTGTTCCTCTCATCAGCTTCAGGCTTCCTATGCCTGCTTTGCACTATCATGTGGCGCTTCATCTTCAGTGGCTGATGCTAGACGCAAATTCACCCGCCCCTTTAGAAGCAGCATCACATGGCATAACTTGGGCTCATCAGATAGCTGCTTATCCCTCGCCTACAGAACATCCTCTTGTCAAACAAGTTATGGCAGGTGCTAAACGTATTCTGGCGCGTCCAAAGATGAAAAAGGAGCCAATAACTGTAGTTCAGTTAGAACAGTTAGTTAAAGATAAAGATAAGGCCGGTCCTTTTGCTTCATTGTACGATTTAAGATCAGTTTCATTAGGTTTGTTAGCTTTTGCCGCTTTTTCGAGATTTGATGAATTAGCAAATCTCACTTTGTCAGATTTAACTCTTCGGGAAGATTATTTGGAGATTTCTATTAAATCTGCCAAAACCGATCAACTAAGAGAGGAAAATTGCGTGCTTTTAGCAGCTTCACAGAAGTCTACTTGTCCAGTGTCTATTATTTCTAGATATTTAAAAGTAGCAAAGCTGAATTATGAGGATTTCATATTTTGTCAAATTTCTAAATGTTTGACAGGCTATAAGCCTAGAGCAGGAAAAAGGAAATTAAGTTATACTAGGCTCAGAGAGCTAGTTCTTGAAGCGTTTTCAGGCATTATTCCTAATATAACAGACATCGGCACCCATAGCCATAGAAGTGGCGGTGCAACAGCAGCAGTTGCAGCAGGCGTCGCAGATAGATTATTTCAAATACATGGCCGATGGAAAAGTTCTTGTGCAAAAGATGGTTATATTAAGGATTCTAATATTGCTAAACTTTCAGTTTCTCAATCATTGGTAATTTAAACATGACTAATGACTAGCCCGGGGGTCGTTGAAGGGGGTACAGCTGGCCCGGGGTTTTCCTCCGTTAGTTGTGAGGGCTTTAGTCGGTTGTTTTTCACCCAGCTGTTCTCACTGCTCCCTTCCAGCCAGTTGGCTGATTAAATACGTTTCACTTATAGTGCTCAATTCAGTTCATTCAGAAATAAAACAGTCGCGCTGCCAGTCGAGCAGACCACACCTAGAAGTGTCTGTAGTTTTGTTGTTGTTGTTGTTGTTATTTTTTTTTTTTTGGGGGGGGGGGGGAACAACTAGGATTTAGAAGAGAGCACATATTCTCCTATCTGGGGGTATGTCGGGTCTTTTATAGCGTGCTATGCCATCAACTTACCACGGGCGTGCTATTGCGTTCTACTTACCACGGGCGTGCTATACAATCAACTTACCACGGGCGTGCTATTGCGTTCTACTTACCACGGGCGTGCTATACAATCAACTTACCACGGGCGTGCTATTGCGTTCTACTTACCACGGGCGTGCTATTGCGTTCTACTTACCACGGGCGTGCTATTGCGTTCTACTTACCACGGGCGTGCTTTACGATCAACTTACCACGGGCGTGCTATTGCGTTCTACTTACCACGGGCGTGCTATACAATCAACTTACCACGGGCGTGCTATACAATCAACTTACCACGGGCGTGCTATACAATCAACTTACCACGGGCGTGCTATTGCGTTCTACTTACCACGGGCGTGCTATTGCGTTCTACTTACCACGGGCGTGCTATACAATCAACTTACCACGGGCGTGCTATTGCGTTCTACTTACCACGGGCGTGCTATTGCGTTCTACTTACCACGGGCGTGCTATTGCGTTCTACTTACCACGGGCGTGCTTTACGATCAACTTACCACGGGCGTGCTATTGCGTTCTACTTACCACGGGCGTGCTATACAATCAACTTACCACGGGCGTGCTATTGCGTTCTACTTACCACGGGCGTGCTATACAATCAACTTACCACGGGCGTGCTATACAATCAACTTACCACGGGCGTGCTATACAATCAACTTACCACGGGCGTGCTATTGCGTTCTACTTACCACGGGCGTGCTATTGCGTTCTACTTACCACGGGCGTGCTATACAATCAACTTACCACGGGCGTGCTATTGCGTTCTACTTACCACGGGCGTGCTATACGATCAACTTACCACGGGCGTGCTATACAATCAACTTACCACGGGCGTGCTATACAATCAACTTACCACGGGCGTGCTATACAATCAACTTACCACGGGCGTGCTATTGCGTTCTACTTACCACGGGCGTGCTATTGCGTTCTACTTACCACGGGCGTGCTATTGCGTTCAACTTACCACGGGCGTGCTATGCCATCAACTTACCACGGGCGTGCTATACAATCAACTTACCACGGGCGTGCTATACAATCAACTTACCACGGGCGTGCTATTGCGTTCTACTTACCACGGGCGTGCTATACGATCAACTTACCACGGGCGTGCTATTACGATCAACTTACCACGGGCGTGCTATTGCGTTCTACTTACCACGGGCGTGCTATACAATCAACTTACCACGGGCGTGCTATTGCGTTCTACTTACCACGGGCGTGCTATACGATCAACTTACCACGGGCGTGCTATTGCGTTCAACTTACCACGGGCGTGCTATACGATCAACTTACCACGGGCGTGCTATACAATCAACTTACCACGGGCGTGCTATACAATCAACTTACCACGGGCGTGCTATACAATCAACTTACCACGGGCGTGCTATACAATCAACTTACCACGGGCGTGCTATACAATCAACTTACCACGGGCGTGCTATACGATCAACTTACCACGGGCGTGCTATTGCGTTCTACTTACCACGGGCGTGCTATACGATCAACTTACCACGGGCGTGCTATTACGATCAACTTACCACGGGCGTGCTATTGCGTTCTACTTACCACGGGCGTGCTATACGATCAACTTACCACGGGCGTGCTATTACGATCAACTTACCACGGGCGTGCTATTGCGTTCTACTTACCACGGGCGTGCTATACGATCAACTTACCACGGGCGTGCTATTGCGTTCAACTTACCACGGGCGTGCTATACGATCGACTTACCACGGGCGTGCTATTGCGTTCAACTTACCACGGGCGTGCTATTGCGTTCAACTTACCACGGGCGTGCTATACGATCGACTTACCACGGGCGTGCGTGTTAATAGTGGCGTGGTTGATTCAATGACGTCAAGGGGCTCACATGCTTGTTTTAATTTGTGAACTGGTGTCCGTCCATTCCCATCAGCCATACCCTGTAGCCGACGCTCATTGTGGGTTATTCGGAAATGTTTTTCTTTTTTTTCGAATACTGGAAACCCTGTGCGCCCTCGGCCCAGCGCACCTCGGCCTTCGCGCGCACAGGGTTCCCAATATTCGAAAATAAAACATTTCCGAATAGCCCACAATGAGAGCCGGCTACACGCCGCCGTCGAGCGCGACATTTAGTTAAAAACGCCTGCGATCACAGTGTCCTGCGGAGTTGCCCATTGCATAGCAACGATCAGTTAGCAACGCTCGCGTCGTCTTTGTCTTACAGCTAAGCCGATCGCGTCCTTTGTTTTTAAACCAATGAAATCCCGTGTTCTTTGAGGTTTAGAGTGCTTATTTTATCAGAGTCCAAGCAGACAAGATGGCGGAACCGACACAGAGCGAAGGATAGCTTCAATTCCTTTACAAATTCGCGCTACGCGAGTTTGATTTTTGGGAGCCTAACTCGTGCAGAAGTTAAAGATATCGTTGTACTACTTGTACTCTAGTTCGATTTGTGGATTTTTGGAAGTTTTCCCGTGGTAGAGGGTGCCTAATTCTACGAGTTGGATGGCTGTATGAACGCCTGGCACGGTGAGTGTTTTGGGAGATTGCGATTATAAAGTGCTACGTCAAAGCGGATAAGGGCTAAATTCTTCGGTCCGCCGCCATTAATAAAACACCAAGGGAGCACAAAGGGAATGTTGATCCGTATTCAAATTCAAAATATGAAAAATAAATCTAGTTTCAAGGTGACTTGAGATAAATTTGAAGTAAAACCAAGATTGAGTTCTTTTTTTAGTTGGTTTAAGTTTATTTTCGATAGAATATTAATACTGATTTGAACATCGAAGGAGTAATACTTGTCGCTCCCGCGTCCTCCTGGCTTTGCAATAGTTTTACAATTGATACACGACTCGGATTATTAAGAAACGAGACTGACTCGGCTTAATCAGGTTGTAGCGGTGTGAGCTCTTCGTTTTCGATTTTTTTCTCTGGATATTTTGAGCGGTTTAGAGGTGCAACTCTAATGCTATGCTCTTCTATTATTTTTCGTAGCCGACGCGACGCAGGGTGGATCGAGCTGAATTCACGGTTCAACTGGTTGAGTTCATGATGAATTGATTCACCACCCTGCTCGCCGAAAAAGCCTGAAGGAAACTTCCGTTCCCGGATGAAATCTGAAGTCTGTGCCTGAGGTATTTTCATGACCACGGTTGGCTGAAAGAGAATAATAATGTAATTTATAATATTGCAAAAAAAGAATAAAAAATATAGTTAGAACAAAATACCTTTCCAGATCCAGGCAATCGGGCTGTTATCCCATCCTCCGAATTCTTGCAGATTGTGTTCACAATCAAATTCCCAAGTCGCGCAACATCAGGGGAAACGAGGCCAGTGCGGACCTCGTTTAACATCCGCTCGAGGGTTCGGGTCTGAGGATCTAGCACAGCAGCGGCAGGGACGGGGCTATTCGCACGCTGGCGCTTTCTCGGGGGACAGGGATGGCTGTTGCACAGGTGATAAGGCAATCGGGTACCACATGCCCTACATTAAACCAGGTACCCCTCTAAAAGCTGGATTAAAACAAGCGGTGCGCGCTGGAGGTCATTAGGGTCCGCCAGCGTCTCTTGACATATTGGGCATGCTGGATGTTTTTCCCCCAACTCGAACGCAGATTTCCAGCAGTCCGAGCAGCAACTGTGCTGGCACTTTGATGACAGAGGCTTTTCGAGGACGTCTAGGCAAATAGCGCAATGAAACTCTTCTTTTTTCGTTTCGAAAAAGTCAAAGCGCTCGGTGAATCGGTGGTCCCTTAGTGTGTTCATAGAGGCACTAAGCTCGGTGACGCGCGCGATTAGTTGTGCTTTTAAACCCGCGTTTGTCGTCTCTTCCCAAGCGGAGTTTTTAGCCTGCCCTCTCGCACCGCCTCGCTTTGCTTTTTTCGGCCTACCGCCTTTTTGAATTTGCTCTTCTAAGGCGCACGTTGGGCAGTCCTCTTCCCGGTGAATCTCCCAGATTATGGGAGCCTTGTCAGTTGTTGCGAGACGACACAACTTACAAAAGCGCATCAGATGAATATAGGGGTCATCCTTCTCGACATTGATGCCAAATTTGCCCAGCAATGTTTTGAAACTGCCGCAGGCAAAGCTTTGGGCATAGAGGCTTTTTGCCTTCTTCAACCGTTTTCCGCAAACACGACAGAGACCTTTTAAAATCTCAAAGTGTTTTGCTTCAGCCTTCGCGGTAGCCATTTCTTTGCGCTCATGGGCGATATTAAAACGAGCTACTACTTCAAAAATTCGCAATCTCCCAAAACTATGAACACAGATTCTAAGAGACAATTATATATACGTTATGGATTAGCTACGCAATAAACCAGGAAAACTTCCACGAGACTAAAATTTTAATCGGAAGTCATGTAAGTAGTTCGCCGCGCTTCCGCCATCACTCAATAGGACCGTTTACAGTGACGCTATACATTCTTGCTCAATTGCGTGTTTGATCGTTTCTTTGTAAAATTTAATCACGTAAGCATTTTAGGTATCCAAATGTCGCAATTGGATACGTATATCTATCAACACTTCTTTTAAAACAAGGGTTTTATTCGGTAGCTTGGCTGCGGCCTTCGTGACTCGCGATCCTGTCAGGTCAGTTAATAACTAACTACCTTAAAGCGCGGTCGCAAATTCAAAAAGCGCGGTTACCAACTAAATGTCGCGTCTAGGGCTGTTTGAAAGTGGCGTGGCTAGCAGGGTACACCGACCATGAGAACTAGTCTCTAGTTCTCTACCGAGCTGCTGTGATTACTTAGTCTTAATTTTGTTAGTGCAATTCTATATTATTATTGGTGACTTGGCATAATTAGTTTTAAATTTCCTACATGCTCTTAATTTGCTTTTTTTTGCCTGGAGTCTTATTTTGAATAAAAGTTCACCTCCTGGTATCCATTTCTTGAAGTCTTTGTGTTATAAGGATGGTATATTTCGCCATCAAGACCTCCCCGCATATACACGGTCCATATATCGCCCATGACAATTCTTTGTAACAAGTCTTTGAATTTTTGGTGCCAAAACTAAATTGGTAATTGCAATAATAACTGTTAATTATTTTTTTCCTGGTTAGAAACAATAGAAGAATCTACACACGAGCTTTCGACATTTCCACGACTACCGCATGTTTATGCAAAGTAAACTTTTTTTTTAATTTAGTTTTATTTGAATGTGATTTACTTTGGAGCTTACCTGCAATATGACAAGCTCCTATCGCAGTGCAGGAAACAGATGTCAACATAGAAAATTCCATCGTCATTTCCCTTATTGTAAGCTTTGCAAAAAAGTTGATACTCGCCAACCATCCCCACTTTAATTTTCCTTGGATTTGGTCTTTATTCTTATTGCTTCCCATTTTACCTTCCCAGCATACCACGGGCGTGCTGTGTGATCAAAATACCACGGGCGTGCTGTGTGATTAACTTACCACGGGCGTGCTATGCGATCAACTTACCACGGGCGTGTTATGTGGTTAAATTACCACGGGCGTGCTATGCGATCAGATTGCCACGGGCGTACTATGCGATCAATCCATTTTACTCCGTTAACGTGACCTTTTTACACTCGAACTAATTTCCCTTCAGGGTTTCGGCTCATTCCAATAGTCTTGTTTATTATTGATCACGCACCAGCTCATTACCTACGAATAATGTTTATTGTTATCACAATTCTGATTGTTCACGCGCGTCTACTCATTTATTATGTGCATTGTCCATTGTTAGATCAATTCTAATTGTTCACGCGTGTCGGCTCATTACCTACGCGTACTGTCTATTGTTAGATCATCATTCTAATTGATCACGCGCGTCTGCTCATTCCCTACACGCACTGTCTATTGTTAGATCACAATTCTGATTGAACACGCGCGTCTGCTCAATTCCTACGCGCACTGTCTATTGTTAGATCAACATTCTGATTGAACACGCGCGTCTGCTCAATCCCTACGCGCACTGTCTATTGTTAGATCACAATTCTGATTGAACACGCGCGTCTGCTCAATCCCTACGCGCACTGTCTATTGTTAGATCACAATTCTGATTGAACACGCGCGTCTGCTCAATCCCTATGCGCACTGTCTATTGTTAGATCAACATTCTGATTGAACACGCGCGTCTGCTCAATCCCTACGCGCACTGTCTATTGTTAGATCACAATTCTGATTGTTCACGCGCGTCTGCTCAATCCCTACGCGCACTGTCTATTGTTAGATCACAATTCTGATTGAACACGCGCGTCTGCTCATTCCCTACGCGCACTGTCTATTGTTCGATCAACATTCTTATTGATCACGCGCGTCTGCTCATCACCTACTCACACTGTCTATTGTTAGATCACAATTCTTATTGTTCACACGCGTCTGCTCATTACCTACGCGCACTGTTAATTGTTAGATCAACATTCTGATTGATCACGCGCGTCTGCTCATTCCCTACGCGCACTGTCTATTGTTATATCACAATTCTGATTGATCACGCGCGTCTGCTCATTCCCTACGCGTACTGTCTATTGTTAGATCATCATTCTAATTGATCACGCGCGTCTGCTCATTCCCTACACGCACTGTCTATTGTTAGATCACAATTCTGATTGAACACGCGCGTCTGCTCAATTCCTACGCGCACTGTCTATTGTTAGATCAACATTCTGATTGAACACGCGCGTCTGCTCAATCCCTACGCGCACTGTCTATTGTTAGATCACAATTCTGATTGAACACGCGCGTCTGCTCAATCCCTACGCGCACTGTCTATTGTTAGATCACAATTCTGATTGAACACGCGCGTCTGCTCAATCCCTACGCGCACTGTCTATTGTTAGATCAACATTCTGATTGAAAACGCGCGTCTGCTCAATCCCTACGCGCACTGTCTATTGTTAGATCACAATTCTGATTGAACACGCGCGTCTGCTCAATCCCTACGCGCACTGTCTATTGTTAGATCACAATTCTGATTGAACACGCGCGTCTGCTCATTCCCTACGCGCACTGTCTATTGTTCGATCAACATTCTTATTGATCACGCGCGTCTGCTCATCACCTACTCACACTGTCTATTGTTAGATCACAATTCTGATTGTTCACACGCGTCTGCTCATTACCTACGCGCACTGTTAATTGTTAGATCAACATTCTGATTGATCACGCGCGTCTGCTCATTCCCTACGCGCACTGTCTATTGTTATATCACAATTCTGATTGATCACGCGCGTCTGCTCATTCCCTACGCGCACTGTCTATTGTTAGATTACAATTCTGATTGTTCACACGCGTCTGCTCATTCCCTACGCGCACTGTCTATTGTTAGATTAACATTCTAATTGATAACGCGCGTCTGCTCATCACCTACGCGCACTGTCTACTGTTAGATCACAATTCTGATTGTTCGCACGCGTCTGCTCATTACCTACGGGCACTTTCTATTGTTAGATCACAATTCTGTAAGTTCACGCGCGTCTACTCATTACCTACGCGCACTGTCTTTTCTTAGATCACAATTCTGATTGATCTCGCGCGTCTGCTCATCACCTACTCACACTGTCTATTGTTAGATCACAATTCCGACTGTTCACGCGCGTCTTCTCATTCCCTACGCGCACTGTTTACTGTTAGATAACAATTCCGATTGTTCACACGCGTCTGCCCATTACCTACGCGCACTGTCTATTGTTAGATTAAAATTCTAATTGATAACGCGCGTCTGCTTATCACCTACGCGCACTGTCTACTGTTAGATCACAATTCTGATTGTTCACACGCGTCTGCTCATTACCTACGAGCACTTTCTATTGTTAGATCACAATTCTGATAGTTCACGCACGTCTGCTCATTACCTACGCGCACTGTCTATTGTTAGATCACAATTCTGATTTTTCACGCGCGTCTGCTCATTACATACGCGCACTGTCTTCTGTTAGATCACAATTCTGATTGTTCACGCGCGTCTGCTCATTCCCTACGCGCACTGTCTACTGTTAGATCACAATTCTGAGTGTTCACGCGCGTCTGCTCATCACCTACTCACACTGTCTATTGTTAGATCACAATTCCGACTGTTCACGCGCGTCTGCTCATTACCTACGCGCACTGTCTTTTGTTAGATCACAATTCTGATTGTTCACACGCGTCTGCTCATTACCTACGCGCACTGTCTATTGTTAGATCACAATTCTAATTGATAACTCGCGTCTGCTCATCGCCTACGCGCACTGTCTACTTTTAGATCACAATTCCGACTGTTCACGCGCGTCTGCTCATCATCTACGCGCACTGTCTATTGTTAGATCACAATTCTGATTGTTCACGCGCGTCTGCTCATCACCTACTTAAACTGTCTTTTGTTAGATCACAATTCTGACTGTACACGCGCGTCTGCTCATCACCTACGCGCAGTGTCTATTGTTAGATCACAAATCTGATTATTCACGCGCGTCTGCTCATTACCTACTTACACTGTCTATTGTTAGATCACAATTCTGATTGTTCACACGTCTGCTCATTGCCTACGCGCACTGTCTATTGTTAGATCACAATTCTGATTGTCCACGCGCGTCTGCTCATCACCTACTTACACTGTCTATTGTTAGATCACAATTCTGATTGTTCACACGCGTCTGCTCATTGCCTACGCGCACTGTCTATTGTTAGATCACAATTCTGATTGTCCACGCGCGTCTGCTTATTCCCTACGGGCACTGTCTATTGTTAGATCAACATTCTGATTGTCCACGCGCGTCTGCTCATTCCCTACGCGCACTGTCTATTGTTTCATCACGATTCTGATTGTTCACGCGCGTCTTCTCATTCCCTACGCGCACTGTTTACTGTTAGATAACAATTCTGATTGTTCACACGCGTCTGCTCATTTTCTACGCGAACTGTCTACTGTTAGATCACAATTCTGATTGTTCACGCGCGTCTGCTCATCACCTACTCACACTGTCTATTGTTAGATCACAATTCTGATTGTTCACACGCGTCTGCTCATTACCTACGCGCACTGTTAATTGTTAGATCAACATTCTGATTGATCACGCGCGTCTGCTCATTCCCTACGCGCACTGTCTATTGTTATATCACAATTCTGATTGATCACGCGCGTCTGCTCATTCCCTACGCGTACTGTCTATTGTTAGATCATCATTCTAATTGATCACGCGCGTCTGCTCATTACCTACGCGTACTGTCTATTGTTAGATTAAAATTCTAATTGATAACGCGCGTCTGCTTATCACCTACGCGCACTGTCTACTGTTAGATCACAATTCTGATTGTTCACACGCGTCTGCTCATTACCTACGAGCACTTTCTATTGTTAGATCACAATTCTGATAGTTCACGCACGTCTGCTCATTACCTACGCGCACTGTCTATTGTTATATCACAATTCTGATTGATCACGCGCGTCTGCTCATTCCCTACGCGTACTGTCTATTGTTAGATCATCATTCTAATTGATCACGCGCGTCTGCTCATTACCTACGCGTACTGTCTATTGTTAGATTAAAATTCTAATTGATAACGCGCGTCTGCTTATCACCTACGCGCACTGTCTACTGTTAGATCACAATTCTGATTGTTCACACGCGTCTGCTCATTACCTACGAGCACTTTCTATTGTTAGATCACAATTCTGATAGTTCACGCACGTCTGCTCATTACCTACGCGCACTGTCTATTGTTAGATCACAATTCTGATTTTTCACGCGCGTCTGCTCATTACATACGCGCACTGTCTTCTGTTAGATCACAATTCTGATTGTTCACGCGCGTCTGCTCATTCCCTGCGCGCACTGTCTACTGTTAGATCACAATTCTGAGTGTTCACGCGCGTCTGCTCATCACCTACTCACACTGTCTATTGTTAGATCACAATTCCGACTGTTCACGCGCGTCTGCTCATTACCTACGCGCACTGTCTTTTGTTAGATCACAATTCTGATTGTTCACACGCGTCTGCCCATTACCTACGCGCACTGTCTATTGTTAGATCAACATTCTAATTGATCACACGCGTCTGCTCATTACCTACGCGTACTGTCTATTGTTAGATTAAAATTCTAATTGATAACGCGCGTCTGCTTATCACCTACGCGCACTGTCTACTGTTAGATCACAATTCTGATTGTTCACACGCGTCTGCTCATTACCTACGAGCACTTTCTATTGTTAGATCACAATTCTGATAGTTCACGCACGTCTGCTCATTACCTACGCGCACTGTCTATTGTTAGATCACAATTCTGATTTTTCACGCGCGTCTGCTCATTACATACGCGCACTGTCTTCTGTTAGATCACAATTCTGATTGTTCACGCGCGTCTGCTCATTCCCTACGCGCACTGTCTACTGTTAGATCACAATTCTGAGTGTTCACGCGCGTCTGCTCATCACCTACTCACACTGTCTATTGTTAGATCACAATTCCGACTGTTCACGCGCGTCTGCTCATTACCTACGCGCACTGTCTTTTGTTAGATCACAATTCTGATTGTTCACACGCATCTGCTCATTACCTACGCGCACTGTCTATTGTTAGATCACAATTCTAATTGATAACTCGCGTCTGCTCATCGCCTACGCGCACTGTCTACTTTTAGATCACAATTCCGACTGTTCACGCGCGTCTGCTCATCATCTACGCGCACTGTCTATTGTTAGATCACAATTCTGATTGTTCACGCGCGTCTGCTCATCACCTACTTAAACTGTCTTTTGTTAGATCACAATTCTGACTGTACACGCGCGTCTGCTCATCACCTACGCGCAGTGTCTATTGTTAGATCACAAATCTGATTATTCACGCGCGTCTGCTCATTACCTACTTACACTGTCTATTGTTAGATCACAATTCTGATTGTTCACACGTCTGCTCATTGCCTACGCGCACTGTCTATTGTTAGATCACAATTCTGATTGTCCACGCGCGTCTGCTCATCACCTACTTACACTGTCTATTGTTAGATCACAATTCTGATTGTTCACACGCGTCTGCTCATTGCCTACGCGCACTGTCTATTGTTAGATCACAATTCTGATTGTCCACGCGCGTCTGCTTATTCCCTACGGGCACTGTCTATTGTTAGATCAACATTCTGATTGTCCACGCGCGTCTGCTCATTCCCTACGCGCACTGTCTATTGTTTCATCACGATTCTGATTGTTCACGCGCGTCTTCTCATTCCCTACGCGCACTGTTTACTGTTAGATAACAATTCTGATTGTTCACACGCGTCTGCTCATTTTCTACGCGAACTGTCTACTGTTAGATCACAATTCTGATTGTTCACGCGCGTCTGCTCATCACCTACTCACACTGTTTATTGTTAGATCACAATTCTGATTGTTCACACGCGTCTGCTCATTACCTACGCGCACTGTTAATTGTTAGATCAACATTCTGATTGATCACGCGCGTCTGCTCATTCCCTACGCGCACTGTCTATTGTTATATCACAATTCTGATTGATCACGCGCGTCTGCTCATTCCCTACGCGTACTGTCTATTGTTAGATCATCATTCTAATTGATCACGCGCGTCTGCTCATTCCCTACACGCACTGTCTATTGTTAGATCACAATTCTGATTGAACACGCGCGTCTGCTCAATTCCTACGCGCACTGTCTATTGTTAGATCAACATTCTGATTGAACACGCGCGTCTGCTCAATCCCTACGCGCACTGTCTATTGTTAGATCACAATTCTGATTGAACACGCGCGTCTGCTCAATCCCTACGCGCACTGTCTATTGTTAGATCACAATTCTGATTGAACACGCGCGTCTGCTCAATCCCTACGCGCACTGTCTATTGTTAGATCAACATTCTGATTGAACACGCGCGTCTGCTCAATCCCTACGCGCACTGTCTATTGTTAGATCACAATTCTGATTGAACACGCGCGTCTGCTCAATCCCTACGCGCACTGTCTATTGTTAGATCACAATTCTGATTGAACACGCGCGTCTGCTCATTCCCTACGCGCACTGTCTATTGATCGATCAACATTCTTATTGATAACGCGCGTCTGCTCATCACCTACTCACACTGTCTATTGTTAGATCACAATTCTGATTGTTCACACGCGTCTGCTCATTACCTACGCGCACTGTTAATTGTTAGATCAACATTCTGATTGATCACGCGCGTCTGCTCATTCCCTACGCGCACTGTCTATTGTTATATCACAATTCTGATTGATCACGCGCGTCTGCTCATTCCATACGCGCACTGTCTATTGTTAGATTACAATTCTGATTGTTCACACGCGTCTGCTCATTCCCTACGCGCACTGTCTATTGTTAGATTAACATTCTAATTGATAACGCGCGTCTGCTCATCACCTACGCGCACTGTCTACTGTTAGATCACAATTCTGATTGTTCGCACGCGTCTGCTCATTACCTACGGGCACTTTCTATTGTTAGATCACAATTCTGTAAGTTCACGCGCGTCTACTCATTACCTACGCGCACTGTCTTTTCTTAGATCACAATTCTGATTGATCTCGCGCGTCTGCTCATCACCTACTCACACTGTCTATTGTTAGATCACAATTCCGACTGTTCACGCGCGTCTTCTCATTCCCTACGCGCACTGTTTACTGTTAGATAACAATTCCGATTGTTCACACGCGTCTGCCCATTACCTACGCGCACTGTCTATTGTTAGATCAACATTCTAATTGATCACACGCGTCTGCTCATTACCTACGCGTACTGTCTATTGTTAGATTAAAATTCTAATTGATAACGCGCGTCTGCTTATCACCTACGCGCACTGTCTACTGTTAGATCACAATTCTGATTGTTCACACGCGTCTGCTCATTACCTACGAGCACTTTCTATTGTTAGATCACAATTCTGATAGTTCACGCACGTCTGCTCATTACCTACGCGCACTGTCTATTGTTAGATCACAATTCTGATTTTTCACGCGCGTCTGCTCATTACATACGCGCACTGTCTTCTGTTAGATCACAATTCTGATTGATCACGCGCGTCTGCTCATTCCCTACGCGCACTGTCTACTGTTAGATCACAATTCTGATTGTTCACGCGCGTCTGCTCATTCCCTACGCGCACTGTCTACTGTTAGATCACAATTCTGAGTGTTCACGCGCGTCTGCTCATCACCTACTCACACTGTCTATTGTTAGATCACAATTCCGACTGTTCACGCGCGTCTGCTCATTACCTACGCGCACTGTCTTTTGTTAGATCACAATTCTGATTGTTCACACGCGTCTGCCCATTACCTACGCGCACTGTCTATTGTTAGATCAACATTCTAATTGATCACACGCGTCTGCTCATTACCTACGCGTACTGTCTATTGTTAGATTAAAATTCTAATTGATAACGCGCGTCTGCTTATCACCTACGCGCACTGTCTACTGTTAGATCACAATTCTGATTGTTCACACGCGTCTGCTCAGTACCTACGAGCACTTTCTATTGTTAGATCACAATTCTGATAGTTCACGCACGTCTGCTCATTACCTACGCGCACTGTCTATTGTTAGATCACAATTCTGATTTTTCACGCGCGTCTGCTCATTACATACGCGCACTGTCTTCTGTTAGATCACAATTCTGATTGTTCACGCGCGTCTGCTCATTCCCTACGCGCACTGTCTACTGTTAGATCACAATTCTGAGTGTTCACGCGCGTCTGCTCATCACCTACTCACACTGTCTATTGTTAGATCACAATTCCGACTGTTCACGCGCGTCTGCTCATTACCTACGCGCACTGTCTTTTGTTAGATCACAATTCTGATTGTTCACACGCGTCTGCTCATTACCTACGCGCACTGTCTATTGTTAGATCACAATTCTAATTGATAACTCGCGTCTGCTCATCGCCTACGCGCACTGTCTACTTTTAGATCACAATTCCGACTGTTCACGCGCGTCTGCTCATCATCTACGCGCACTGTCTATTGTTAGATCACAATTCTGATTGTTCACGCGCGTCTGCTCATCACCTACTTAAACTGTCTTTTGTTAGATCACAATTCTGACTGTACACGCGCGTCTGCTCATCACCTACGCGCAGTGTCTATTGTTAGCACAGGAAAAAAATATGATTTCCCAATTCTAACATTTTGGGTTATAGTTGGGAAAATTTCCCAATAATGTGAAAAAATGGGGAAAACTGAAACAAGAATTGGGAAATTATTGAGTTCCAATCTAAGCCAAAACTTCCTTTCACAAAAAATTCACTTTAATGGAATAAGATGGGATTTATTCCCAATAAAATCCCATTACTGGGAAATGGATGTGAATTCATACACAATAAATACCCAAAACTGGAAATCAAATACATGTATTTTCCCAATAAAATCCCACTACTGGGAAATGGATGTGAATTCATACACAATAAATACCCAAAACTGGGAATCAAATAGATGTATTTTCCCAATAAAATCCCACTACTGGGAAATGGATGTGAATTCGTACACAATAAATACCCAAAACTGGGAATCAAATACATGTATTTTCCCAATAAAATCCCTGTACTGGGAAATGGATGTGAATTCGTACACAATAAATACCCAAAACTGGGAATCAAATACATGTATTTTCCCAATAAAATCCTACTACTGGGAAATGGATGTGAATTCATACACAATAAATACCCAAAACTGGGAATCAAATACATGTATTTTCCCAATAAAATCCCACTACTGGGAAATGGATGTGAATTCATACACAATAAATACCCAAAACTGGGAATCAAATACATGTATTTTCCCAATAAAATCCCACTATTGGGAAATGGATGTGAATTCATACACAATAAATACCCAAAACTGGGAATCAAATACATGTATTTTCCCAATAAAATCCCACTACTGGGAAATGGATGTGAATTCATACACAATAAATACCCAAAACTGGAAATCAAATACATGTATTTTCCCAATAAAATCCCACTACTGGGAAATGGATGTGAATTCATACACAATAAATACCCAAAACTGGGAATCAAATAGATGTATTTTCCCAATAAAATCCCACTACTGGGAAATGGATGTGAATTCATACACAATAAATACCCAAAACTGGGAATCAAATACATGTATTTTCCCAATAAAATCCCTGTACTGGGAAATGGATGTGAATTCGTACACAATAAATACCCAAAACTGGGAATCAAATACATGTATTTTCCCAATAAAATCCTACTACTGGGAAATGGATGTGAATTCATACACAATAAATACCCAAAACTGGGAATCAAATACATGTATTTTCCCAATAAAATCCCACTACTGGGAAATGGATGTGAATTCATACACAATAAATACCCAAAACTGGGAATCAAATACATGTATTTTCCCAATAAAATCCCACTATTGGGAAATGGATGTGAATTCATACACAATAAATACCCAAAACTGGGAATCAAATACATGTATTTTCCCAATAAAATCCCACTACTGGGAAATGGATGTGAATTCATACACAATAAATACCCAAAACTGGGTATCAAATACATGTATTTTCCCAATAAAATCCCTGTACTGGGAAATGGATGTGAATTTATACACAATAAATACCCAAAACTGGGAATCAAATACATGTATTTTCCCAATAAAATCCCACTACTGGGAAATGGATGTGAATTCATACACAATAAATACCCAAAACTGGGTATCAAATACATGTATTTTCCCAATAAAATCCCTGTACTGGGAAATGGATGTGAATTCATACACAATAAATACCCAAAACTGGGAATCAAATTTATGTATTTTCCCAATAAAATCCCACTACTGGGAAATGGATGTGAATTCATACACAATAAATACCCAAAACTGGGAATCAAATACATGTATTTTCCCAATAAAATCCCACTACTGGGAAATGCATGTGAATTCATACACAATAAATACCCAAAACTGGGAATCAAATACATGTATTTTCCCAATAAAATCCCTGTACTGGGAAATGGATGTGAATTCATACACAATAAATACCCAAAACAGGGAATCAAATACATGTGTGTATATTTTCTGCATTGAAAATAAGTAATACAATTATTACTAATTAACCAAGTAAGATTGCTGTTCAAGTCTATATTAAAATTAAATATGATAAGATTGATCGCTTACAGTAAAATGTACATTTTGTGCTCAGCTGTGCAGCACACATTCCAAGATGAATTTTATACTGACTTTTGCCAAATGTTTCCACTTATCCAGTGACCATTTGCAATACCGATTATGGAATCAAAGACCACAGTGTTTCTTGCTTGCCTGGAAAAGCTTTCTCTTACAAATCTATTGGGATGTTGTTGTTTCTCCACATAGAAATACACCTCAACTGCCTTGTTAGACAAATCAACACTTGACACTCTTCCGTACCAAATATCCCCTTGCTTTTCGCCTTGAATGAACAACATGTCATCTTTTTCTGGATACACAGGGACCAAGAGCCTTGGAACATCTTTTAACTGTCTATCATAATCCACAACAGTTTGAAGGTTTGTCTGAGCATGCTTGTACAACATCACCTTTCTCTGTACACTTTGATGTGAAAAGATGACTGAATTATCATTGGGTTGTAATTTGACTTTAGGAAAGCCACTCCATACATTAACATCAATTTCTCCTTCAGAGGATTTGTTAAAAGGCTTTATAAAACCTTCAATCAATACACTGTGATTATTGTCTAGTACAAATCTTATCAACAAGAACCGCTTTATCTGGACAATACATTCACCATCCTCCAACGAAGCAATAATATTGTCATTACTTGATAAGACCAAGCCATTAAATCCAACATTACTTAAAAAACATTTCCCTGAAGTAGATGCAATTCTAGATGCCGATTGAACAGACTGTGGGAGTGATAAAATGGAATTGATTCTAGAACATTCATTGTCTGTTAACTCAATTACTTGCAATTGAGGTTTTCTTGAGCCTATTAGCAATCCTTCACATTTACTGGCTGTACAGATTTTCCTAGCCTCATCCTCAGACTTGACAATGCCCTGATTAAAAAAAATGTACATTTTTATGTACTAACCATTAAACAGATTACATGTATAGAGCCTTTTGATAAATCCCAAAGTGCTGTGGTTTTTGCACTTGATGCCAAATTTATTCTTTTAAATTTTATTTACATTGTAAAAACTTCAAAAGAATATAATTTGACATAAAATGTGATAAACAAAGCATTCTGGTATTTATAAGACTATAAACAGCTCTAGATGTTAATCAATCAATATGCAAATAAATGAATGATTATATATATTCAGTCCATATTTGTTTACTTTTATTATTACTTCAAATAATGGAATGTCCTGCGACTAAAAAGATTTACATTGATGACACAGTACATACCTCAATCTTATCATCCTTTTCTTCAATGGGGAGATCACCATGTGCTTGTTCCAAACTTTTCAAGCTTTCTCTTCTACATTCTGCTTTAGCAAATGTCATTTCTAATCCTTTACAGTTGTGGGAGCGCCCTACATATTTCTTTACAGCTCTTTCAAACACAGCGCACCAATAGTTGTCTGATGCTGCAAAGTTTATCAGGTCTTCATGTGCATGTGTCAAATTGTGTACCGATATTGTGCACATTTCAAGTCCTTGTGTCTCCTCAATTCTTATTATCAGTGTTTGTGCAAGTCTCTCATGTAGCTGTATCATGCTATCCGTCCAGCCATTCCTCCCACTATAGAAGTGCAGTTCAGTTAGGTAGGAAACTAAACTTATGATTTCAAGTTCTTTAGGGTCTGGAATCTTATCCTCTACAATGCATCCTAGCATTGGAAAGAAAAATTTCTGAAAAGATTCTGCTTTCCAGTGTCCAAGGCCTTTGTGTTCTTTGCCAATTGAAGTAGGAATACGTCCTTGTTTAAATTCTGTGTTCCAAGGAAATTGTGCAATTTGCTCATCTACATATACAGCATCTAATAACTCTAGCTGTAACAGTCTTGAAAGTTGGTTTTTGCATATATTCAAAGGCAGAGTATGGAAAATGTCATAAACCATGTGGTATAAACAGTCAAACTTATAGAGGGGATACAAATATTGATGAAATATTGGAGTTCCAGTAAATCCTTCCTGTGATGATAGTTTCTTTCGTACACTTACTCGGTTTTCATTGTCTAGATCATAAAAGATACTCTCCTCTGCTGTCACATCTCTCTTCTCCCATGGATGCCGAGCATGAAAACGATTATCACCATAATAATAGTGAGTTGATTGAAGACTTTGCTGTCCTACCATCTTACATCTCCTACAAGCACATTTCCCCTGGTTCAAGTACTTTCCAAACTCACATTGTCCTGGGTGATCTGCAGCCCAGCACAGTAACATAACACGCACTGTTTCAATTTCATGTGCTTCATAATCAGGAACAGTAATAGCATTTGAAGGATAAGGAACTTCAAAGCCATGTATGAAGCCATCACAGAGGTCATTAATGAGTGGCTGTATAAATGGATCATAAGCCTCTGGTACACCTTTTGGCACAGTTGTACACGGTACAAAACCAATAACATATACTTCATCAATATGTGATCTATCTGTCTTGAACATATTTAATATGGAAACTTCAAGAGAACCACAACTTCTGCCACTTGTACTGAATGGCTGCCAGCCATCCCAGTGTCCGATTAATGCCAGATTCAAAGGAGAACCCCTTGCTACTTCAGCTTTATGTGAAAATTTATTAAAACATTCTGGACATTCGAGCAATGACAAACCATCAATATCTTTTGGAGATGAATTGATTAAGTCTGATGAAATAACAGTGAGACACTCCCCGCACCTTGTTGGGACAGTCCACAATTGATCTGGGTCCCAAAACCACTGCACCTCTAACCATCTTTCCCCATCCCAAACCTCTTTTTTTAAGGGCCAACTTGTGTTTCTCTTTAACCAGTGTTCTCGTTCTTGCCAATGTGATAGCATTTTCCTACACATATTTAGATTCCGAAACCAGTTCTTTAGCTTTTCATGTAAACCAAGATAGTAATACTTTATATATCCACATTTTCCACAGTTGGGGCATAACTCATTTTTACTCTCCATAATACCCCACTTACGGGAATACAGGTACTTTTTAGTTGTCTTACCATTTCTTGTGAAAGACTTCTCTGCTCGACAAATGCAAATATAATATTCCTTTGGGTCTGTGAATCCCTCTTCTTTCAAAAGCGACTGTACTTCTGACCAAGATTTTGGCCATAGAGAAGCCAAAATATCCTCATCAATTTCTGGATCAAGGTTGGTAAATAACATTGTCCTCCCATAACTCAAAATATCCTCGAATGTTTTTATTGAACACCCACTATTATCCACAATAGTCATAGCTTGCAGAACAGCCTTTACAACAAGTCTTTTGTAAGGGTTGCCTTGATTGAAGTCATCTTCCATGTCATTTCTATTTTCATTGTCATGATTCATACATACATCTTGGACAACATTTATTTCGCAATCGATATTTTCTGAAGTTTCCATCGTGACATCAGATGTTTCATGTTCTTCAAACGTATTTTGTCCAAAAGCTTCGTCCTCTTTCGAGTTGTGAAATGAAGATGATATACGAGCTTCGTTCCAGTGCCGTAGTTCTGTTTTCCTTGTAACAGCTCTTCCTTTACAGCGATAGCACCTACAATGAACATGTCTATAAGATAATTCAGTACAGCTGCATGTGGATACTTCTTTTCTTGACCACATTTCGACGTTGAATCCACCATATATTCCTCTTGTAGCTCTTTGCACGCATCCGCCATCTTTGTTTACCACAGGAAGCCCAAATTCAGCACTTGTTAGCCAATAGTGAGAAAGCTTATACCAACAACTAAAACGGCGGGAAAAAACTACCAATCAATGCCGCTGTTAGAAAAATTGAAGGAAAGGCGGGCAAAATTGACCAATGAGATAGCAAATAGACTCATGAACAGCGTAGCTTGCCCGGCCTTGCTGTATTTTCACTGCAAATATTCCAAGATGGATGACTCGATTGTACAAGAAGGGCAGAGTGGTACGAGTCAGGTGAACGAAAACGCTCAAATTCTTACGGACAAGAACGATTTGGAATCGAAAATTAAAGATCTATTCGGCGAGGAAGTTTTAAATGCTTTCAAACGTGAGTATGCATGCACTGCTTTCACAAAAATACTGAACTAAATTTGAAACCCCACTCAACAGAGCAACTTTTTCTTTCTTGAACTAGGTGAACAAGTTGTCAATGAGATGGCTATTTCAGACCTCTTGGAAAGGAAAGCGGATGCCACAATCTTTCAAAGACTTTCCTTGTGTTACGGTAAAGCGGTCATTTTCAAGAAGGAGTTTAGTTTTCTCAAAAGACAAAAGGCATCTTTTGGCGCCAAAACGTCCCCTTCTCCTCCGCCAAAACCGACTATGGCCGACTTACAACAGCTGAATCCAGAAATGAAGCACTTATATCTTACAAAGTAAGCTATTTAACTTATTTTGTGTTACAAATATTTTGTTTGTTTGTCAGCAAATATTCAACTACAATGGATTAATCAGATGACATGGTCATCTTGTCTTGAGGACCTCGAGGTATTAAAAATGGCTGCCTTGTTATGTGAGCGAATCCATTTCCATCGAGGTTGTTTCAGCTACTAATGCATTTGAATCATTCATAATATATTCTAAGGTTGCCAATTTATGTTTTAACAAAGATATTTGAGTAAGTTTTCTTTTGGTAAACTTGTTTTATTAAAATGTAAGATCAGAACATTTGGATTCTTAGAATAGGTTAAAAACACTCCCCCTGTTTTGGTGGTCCTTTTTATTGTTCTCGGAAACTAAACAAACTTTGTATTTCACAAAATCCAATACAAACAAAAACTATTAAATTACAAAACTCAATGCTGATCATGCAAGTACATCGAGCTGCAGTAGCCCATGCCATGTGCAAGAGTTTCAGCCACAGAAAGCCCAAATATAAAAAGCAAACGATGTTTATGGGCACAGGGCACCCAATATATTATTATCAACAAAAATAGTACCCACATTGATTGCATTTTATTTTATTTAGACGTAAAAAAATAGGGGTATTAGCAGCAAACAAATGGACTGAATTTCCAAAGTTTAACTCGCCTGAGGCCAAAGCTGAACTAGATGCATTTGCCGAAAACATAGAGAAAGAATGTGGCATAAAAGAGATCAATTTTGGAAAGGAAGGAATAAAGAAGCACATACAGAGTTTTTGCAATGAACAACGTAGATACAACAAAAAACGAAAACGTCCATCTTATGATGATGATTATAAGGTAATAAAAATATTTCTTTTAATTGCATTGTTTGTTTATTTATGTGCTTTTGCATGTCTGCAGGTTTGTTAATAGTTTTCGTCAACTGAAGTGATCAACTTTTTTGTACACTTGGCATTTCGTTGACTAAATGTAATGTAAATGTACCATCAATTGCAAAGCACACAGACACAAGTAGTCATTTTGTATCTATGAGAGTTGCACTTCAGTTATAGTATTTTTTAACTTTTGTAGATTCCAAGTTCCCAGGCCATAAAAAAAGAGATGCAAAGCAACCATAGCTCATCAGATCTAGAGGTAAATTTTGTTTTAGCATACCTAAGTAAATTTGATACTTTGTAGAATCTAGTATTAATGTGTTATCATACTAAATATCTTATATATAAGTATTATCTCATATTTTCATGAAAACTTGCAGTGTGGATACTTTAAATGGGACCACTTTAAGATATTGTGATTGAATGACAATTGTGAATTAAAACAAAGCATTTTTACTAAAACAATGTCGACCAATCAGATCACAAAGAACAAAAACTTAATAAGCTGAAGTTTCCTAAGTTGAAGTGCTTTGTTTCTATTCATAATTTGTCATGCAATCACATTCTCAAAGTGGTCCCAGTTGAAATGTCCACACTGTAATGCATTTTTAAAGTATTTTCAAAGCATTAATGAACCTTGCAAAATGTATTAAATGCTGATAATGTGTATTTTGACTACAGGAAAGCTCAGTAGATCTAGACAGAGAGGGGGAACAGGATGAACATTTAGAACAGGATGGAAGTAGTGCTGGAGACACAGAGATTTTGAGTGATGATGAGATGGAAGGAAGCCAGTGCCCTATAAGCCCCAAAATTCCAAAACCCAGCACTAGCACTTCAAGCCCAGAAGATGCGAAAGCAGGTGATCAAGTTGAAGCTCTACCATTAAAAATAAAGAGGGCAGTGATTAAATCAGTGTTTGGTAAACAACTCACCAGAGAGGTGTGTGTTGATGTACTTAAAAATAAATTCTTTTTGAAAAGCAATGCCTTAACATCTCTTTCACCTAGTCAGGCAATAGCAGTACTTATTAGAAAACTTGTAAGTCAAAAATACGTAGAATTTAAAACACCACCGTCTCAGATAACATCTATTAATGATGTAAACGTGTTAAAGGAAATTTCACTGATTTGAGGTAGACACTTAATTATACACTTGTCTTTGTTAGGTTCTTTATATCTTCTAAAAGCTTAATTCGTTATTTGCTTCAAAATATTTAGAAATAGTTTGAGAAATTTAGCTTGTTTGAATTGGATATGCTGAAGTTGTAGCCACTAGTGATGTGAGGCAGGCTTAACAGCTTAAATCTTTATGTGATATTGATCTAATAGGTCTGTGCATGTTGATATTAATTGTTGTGTAACTTCTGAGTATTGACATGGGCAATATTTGATGCAAATGTCATGTCATGTGCAATAATCTTGGGTATTTGTATAGCATTACAATCATCACCCACTTGCACATCAAATTAATATTGTATTTAAGTTAACCAAAACATGGCACTTCTGCTGTTAATGTTTATCACGAATTTATGTTACAGTAAATAAAACGTTTTGAAAGTATTGTTGTTGTTTGCAATCACTTTTTAAGTCCAAAATATTATATCCAAATACAAGTATTGTTATAATATATTCAAATTATTAATTTGTAATAATATAATAGAGTGCAAACAATACATGTATAACTGTGAAACTTTAGTAATACTAAATTGTACTAAATAGTGTTATCCCTATTGTTTTCTATTGTTTAATTAGCACTATTTTGTACTATTTAGTAATTTGTATTTCACGCTTTTACTGTTTGCACTCTAACAATCCTTGTATTGGGTTATTGTGAATTCAGATTTCCCACGTTGGGATATTAATTGAGTTGGGTTGGGTTATTATTGGGACATTAAATTCCCCCCAAGTTGGGTTATTATTGGGACATTAAATTCCCCAAGTTGTGTAATTATTGGGACATGAAATTCCCCAAGTTGGGTTATTATTGGGACATCAAATTCCCAAGTTGGGTAATTATTGGGACATCAAATTCCCAAGTTGGGTTATTATTGGGACATTAAATTCCCCAAGTTGGGTTATTATTGGGACATCAAATTCCCAAGTTGGGTAATTATTGGGACATCAAATTCCCAAGTTGGGTTATTATTGAGACATTAAATTCCCCAAGTTGGGTTATTATTGGGACATCAAATTCCCAAGTTGGGTTATTATTGGGACATTAAATTCCCCAAGTTGGGTTATTATTGGGACATTAAATTCCCCAAGTTGGGTTATTATTGGGGCATCAAATTCCCAAGTTGGGTTATTATTGGGGCATCAAATTCCCAAGTTGGGTTATTATTGGGACATTAAATTCCCCAAGTTGGGTTATTATTGGGGTTTTGTTGTCCCAACATTGGTTTTGGTATCACTTTCCCATTTTGGGGATTTTTGCTGAAATTCCCAACTTTTCCCCAAAAAAAATCCCTTTTTTTCCCATTTTGGGAAATCATATTTTTTTCCTGTGTAGATCACAAATCTGATTATTCACGCGCGTCTGCTCATTACCTACTTACACTGTCTATTGTTAGATCACAATTCTGATTGTTCACACGTCTGCTCATTGCCTACGCGCACTGTCTATTGTTAGATCACAATTCTGATTGTCCACGCGCGTCTGCTCATCACCTACTTACACTGTCTATTGTTAGATCACAATTCTGATTGTTCACACGCGTCTGCTCATTGCCTACGCGCACTGTCTATTGTTAGATCACAATTCTGATTGTCCACGCGCGTCTGCTTATTCCCTACGGGCACTGTCTATTGTTAGATCAACATTCTGATTGTCCACGCGCGTCTGCTCATTCCCTACGCGCACTGTCTATTGTTTCATCACGATTCTGATTGTTCACGCGCGTCTTCTCATTCCCTACGCGCACTGTTTACTGTTAGATAACAATTCTGATTGTTCACACGCGTCTGCTCATTTTCTACGCGAACTTTCTACTGTTAGATCACAATTCTGATTGTTCACGGGCGTCTGCTCATTCCCTACGCGCAGTGTCTACTGTTAGATCACAATTCTGATTGTTCACGTGCGTCTGCTCATTCCGTACGCGCACTGTCTACTGTTAGATCACAATTCTGATTGTTCACGCGCGTCTGCTAATTCCCTACGCGCACTGTCTATTGTTAGATTACAATTCTGATTGTTCACACGCGTCTGCTCATTCCCTACGCGCACTGTCTACTGTTAGATCACAATTCTGATTGTTCACACGCGTCTGCTCATTCACTACGCGCACTGTCTACTGTTAGATCACAATTCTAATTGTTCACACGCGTCTGCTCATTCCCTACGCGCGCTCTCTATTGTTAGATTAACATTCTGATTGTTCACACGCGTCTGCTCATCACCTACGCGCACTGTCTACTGTTAGATTACAATTCTGATTAATCACGCGCGTCTGCTCATTCCCTACGCGCACTGTCTATTGTTAGATAACAATTCTGATTGTCCACGCGCGTCTGCTCATTCCCTACGCGCGCTCTCTATTGTTAGATCAACATTCTGATTGATCACGCGCGTCTGCTTATTCCCTATGCGCACTGTGTACTGTTAGATCACAATTCTGATTGTTCACACGCGTCTGCTCATTACCTACGGGCACTTTCTATTGTTAGATCACAATTCTGATAGTTCACGCGCGTCTGCTCATTACCTACGCTCACTGTCTATTGTTAGATCACAATTCTGATTGTTCACGCGCGTCTGCTCATTACCTACGCGCACCGTCTTTTGTTAGATCACAATGCTGATTGATCACGCGCGTCTTCTCATCACCTACTCACACTGTCTATTGTTAGATCACAATTCCGACTGTTCACGCGCGTCTTCTCATTCCCAACGCGCACTGTTTACTGTTAAATAACAATTCTGATTGTTCACACGCGTCTGCTCATTCCCTACGCGCACTGTGTATTGTTAGATCACAAATCTGATGGTTCACACGCGTCTGCCTATTACCTACGCGCAGTGTCTACTGTTAGACCATAATTCTGATTGTTCACGCGCGTCTGCTCATCCCCTACGCGCACTGTCTATTGTTAGATCAACATTCTGATTGATCACGCGCGTCTGCTTATCACCTACGCGCACTGTCTATTGTTAGATTAACAATCTAATTGATAACGCGCGTCTGCTAATCACCTACGCGCACTGTCTACTGTTAGACCATAATTCTGATTGTTCACGCGCGTCTGCTCATTACCTACGGGCACTTTCTATTGTTAGATCACAATTCTGATAGTTCACGCGCGTCTGCTTATTACCTACGCGCACTGTCTATTGTTAGATCACAATTCTGATTTTTCACGCGCGTCTGCTCATTACCTACGCGCACTGTCAATTGTTAGATCAACATTCTGATTGATCACGCGCGTCTGCTCATTCCCTACGCGCACTGTCTATTGTTAGATAACAATTCTGATTGTCCATGCGCGTCTTCTCATTACCTACGCGCACTGTCTATTGTTAGATCACAATTCTGATTGTTCACGCGCGTCTGCTCATTACCTACGCTCATTGTCTACTGTTAGATCACAATTCTGATTGTTCACGCGCGTCTGCTCATTACCTACGGGCACTTTCTATTATTAGATCACAATTCTGATTGTTCACGCGCGTCTGCTCATTACCTACGCTCATTGTCTACTGTTAGATCATAATTCTGATTGTTCACGCGCGTTTGCTCATTACCTACGGGCACTTTCTATTGTTAGATCACAATTCTGATTTTTCACGCGCGTCTGCTCATTACCTACGCGCACTGTCAATTGTTAGATCAACATTCTGATTGTTCACGCGCGTCTCCTCATTACCTACGCGCACTGTCTATTGTTAGATAACAATTCTGATTGTCCATGCGCGTCTTCTCATTACCTACGCGCACTGTCTACTGTTAGATCACAATTCTGATTGTTCACGCGCGTCTGCTCATTACCTACGCGCACTGTCTACTGTTAGATCACCATTCTGATTGTTCACGCGCGTCTGCTCATTACCTACGGGCACTTTCTATTGTTAGATCACAATTCTGATTTTTCACGCGCGTCTGCTCATTACCTACGCGCACTGTCAATTGTTAGATCAACATTCTGATTGATCACGCGCGTCTGCTCATTCCCTACGCGCACTGTCTATTGTTAGATAACAATTCTGATTGTCCATGCGCGTCTTCTCATTACCTACGCGCACTGTCTATTGTTAGATCACAATTCTGATTGTTCACGCGCGTCTCCTCATTACCTACGCGCACTGTCTATTGTTAGATCACAATTCTGATAGTTCACGCGCGTCTGCTCATTACCTACGCTCATTGTCTACTGTTAGATCACAATTCTGATAGTTCACGCGCGTATGCTTATTCCCTACGCGCACTGTCTATTGTTTCATCACGATTCTGATTGTTCACGCGCGTCTTCTCATTACCTACGCGCACTGTCTATTGTTAGATCACAATTCTGATTGTTCACGCGCGTCTGCTCATTCCCTACGCGCACTGTCTATTGTTAGATCACAATTCTGATTGTTCACACGCGTCTGCTCATTCCCTACGCGCACTGTCTATTGTTAGATCACAATTCTGATTGTTCACACGCGTCTGCTCATTCCCTACGCGCACTGTCTATTGTTAGATCAACATTCTGATTGATCACGCGCGTATGCTCATTCCCTACGCGCACTGTCTATTGTTAGATTAACATTCTAATTGATAGCGCGCGTCTGCTCATCGCAGACGCGCACTGTCTACTGTTAGATCACAATTCTGATTGTTCACACGCGTCTGCTCATTACCTACGCGCACTGTCTATTGTTAGATAACAATTCTGATTGTTCACGCGCGTCTCCTCATTACCTACGCGCACTGTCTATTGTTAGATCACAATTCTGATAGTTCACGCGCGTCTGCTCATTACCTACGCGCACTGTCTATTGTTAGATCACAATTCTGATTGTCCATGCGCGTCTTCTCATTACCTACGCGCACTGTCTATTGTTAGATAACAATTCTGATTGTTCACGCGCGTCTCCTCATTACCTACGCGCACTGTCTATTGTTAGATAACAATTCTGATTGTCCATGCGCGTCTTCTCATTACCTACGCGCACTGTCTATTGTTAGATCACAATTCTGATTGTTCACGCGCGTCTGCTCATTACCTACGCGCACTGTCTACTGTTAGATCACCATTCTGATTGTTCACGCGCGTCTGCTCATTACCTACGGGCACTTTCTATTGTTAGATCACAATTCTGATTTTTCACGCGCGTCTGCTCATTACCTACGCGCACTGTCAATTGTTAGATCAACATTCTGATTGATCACGCGCGTCTGCTCATTCCCTACGCGCACTGTCTATTGTTAGATAACAATTCTGATTGTCCATGCGCGTCTTCTCATTACCTACGCGCACTGTCTATTGTTAGATCACAATTCTGATTGTTCACGCGCGTCTCCTCATTACCTACGCGCACTGTCTATTGTTAGATCACAATTCTGATAGTTCACGCGCGTCTGCTCATTACCTACGCTCATTGTCTACTGTTAGATCACAATTCTGATAGTTCACGCGCGTATGCTTATTCCCTACGCGCACTGTCTATTGTTTCATCACGATTCTGATTGTTCACGCGCGTCTTCTCATTACCTACGCGCACTGTCTATTGTTAGATCACAATTCTGATTGTTCACGCGCGTCTGCTCATTCCCTACGCGCACTGTCTATTGTTAGATCACAATTCTGATTGTTCACACGCGTCTGCTCATTCCCTACGCGCACTGTCTATTGTTAGATCACAATTCTGATTGTTCACACGCGTCTGCTCATTCCCTTCGCGCACTGTCTATTGTTAGATCAACATTCTGATTGATCACGCGCGTATGCTCATTCCCTACGCGCACTGTCTATTGTTAGATTAACATTCTAATTGATAGCGCGCGTCTGCTCATCGCAGACGCGCACTGTCTACTGTTAGATCACAATTCTGATTGTTCACACGCGTCTGCTCATTACCTACGGGCACTTTCTATTGTTAGATCACAATTCTGATAGTTCACGCGCGTCTGCTCATTACCTACGCTCACTGTCTATTGTTAGATCACAATTCTGATTGTTGACACGCGCGTCTGCTCATTACCTACGCGCACTGTCTTTTGTAAGATCACAATTCTGATAGTTCACGCGCGTCTGCTCATTACCTACGCGCACTGTCTATTGTTAGATCACAATTCTGATTGTTCGCGCGCGTCTGCTCATTACCTACGCGCACTGTCTTTTGTTAGATCACAATTCTGATTGATCACGCGCGTCTGCTCATCACCTACTCACACTGTCTATTGTTAGATCACAATTACGACTGTTCACGCGCGTCTTCTCATTAACTACGCGCACTGTTTACTGTTAGATAACAATTCTGATTGTTCACACTCGTCTGCTCATTCCCTACGCGCACTGTGTATTGTTAGATCACAAATCTGATGGTTCACACGCGTCTGCCTATTACCTACGCGCAGTGTCTACTGTTAGACCATAATTCTGATTGTTCATGCGCGCCTGCTCATCCCCTACGCGCACTGTCTATTGTTAGATCAACATTCTGATTGATCACGCGCGTCTGCTCATCACCTACGCGCACTGTCTATTGTTAGATTAACAATCTAATTGATAACGCGCGTCTGCTAATCACCTACGCGCACTGTCTACTGTTAGACCATAATTCTGATTGTTCACGCGCGTCTGCTCATTACCTACGGGCACTTTCTATTGTTAGATCACAATTCTGATTGTTCACGCGCCTCTGCTCATTACCTACGCTCATTGTCTACTGTTAGATCACAATTCTGATTGTTCACGCGCGTCTGCTCATTACCTACGGGCACTTTCTATTATTAGATCACAATTCTGATTGTTCACGCGCGTCTGCTCATTACCTACGCTCATTGTCTACTGTTAGATCATAATTCTGATTGTTCACGCGCGTTTGCTCATTACCTACGGGCACTTTCTATTGTTAGATCACAATTCTGATTTTTCACGCGCGTCTGCTCATTACCTACGCGCACTGTCAATTGTTAGATCAACATTCTGATTGTTCACGCGCGTCTCCTCATTACCTACGCGCACTGTCTATTGTTAGATAACAATTCTGATTGTCCATGCGCGTCTTCTCATTACCTACGCGCACTGTCTACTGTTAGATCACAATTCTGATTGTTCACGCGCGTCTGCTCATTACCTACGCGCACTGTCTACTGTTAGATCACCATTCTGATTGTTCACGCGCGTCTGCTCATTACCTACGGGCACTTTCTATTGTTAGATCACAATTCTGATTTTTCACGCGCGTCTGCTCATTACCTACGCGCACTGTCAATTGTTAGATCAACATTCTGATTGATCACGCGCGTCTGCTCATTCCCTACGCGCACTGTCTATTGTTAGATAACAATTCTGATTGTCCATGCGCGTCTTCTCATTACCTACGCGCACTGTCTATTGTTAGATCACAATTCTGATTGTTCACGCGCGTCTCCTCATTACCTACGCGCACTGTCTATTGTTAGATCACAATTCTGATAGTTCACGCGCGTCTGCTCATTACCTACGCTCATTGTCTACTGTTAGATCACAATTCTGATAGTTCACGCGCGTATGCTTATTCCCTACGCGCACTGTCTATTGTTTCATCACGATTCTGATTGTTCACGCGCGTCTTCTCATTACCTACGCGCACTGTCTATTGTTAGATCACAATTCTGATTGTTCACGCGCGTCTGCTCATTCCCTACGCGCACTGTCTATTGTTAGATCACAATTCTGATTGTTCACACGCGTCTGCTCATTCCCTACGCGCACTGTCTATTGTTAGATCACAATTCTGATTGTTCACACGCGTCTGCTCATTCCCTACGCGCACTGTCTATTGTTAGATCAACATTCTGATTGATCACGCGCGTATGCTCATTCCCTACGCGCACTGTCTATTGTTAGATTAACATTCTAATTGATAGCGCGCGTCTGCTCATCGCAGACGCGCACTGTCTACTGTTAGATCACAATTCTGATTGTTCACACGCGTCTGCTCATTACCTACGCGCACTGTCTATTGTTAGATAACAATTCTGATTGTTCACGCGCGTCTCCTCATTACCTACGCGCACTGTCTATTGTTAGATCACAATTCTGATAGTTCACGCGCGTCTGCTCATTACCTACGCGCACTGTCTATTGTTAGATCACAATTCTGATTGTCCATGCGCGTCTTCTCATTACCTACGCGCACTGTCTATTGTTAGATAACAATTCTGATTGTTCACGCGCGTCTCCTCATTACCTACGCGCACTGTCTATTGTTAGATAACAATTCTGATTGTCCATGCGCGTCTTCTCATTACCTACGCGCACTGTCTATTGTTAGATCACAATTCTGATTGTTCACGCGCGTCTGCTCATTACCTACGCGCACTGTCTACTGTTAGATCACCATTCTGATTGTTCACGCGCGTCTGCTCATTACCTACGGGCACTTTCTATTGTTAGATCACAATTCTGATTTTTCACGCGCGTCTGCTCATTACCTACGCGCACTGTCAATTGTTAGATCAACATTCTGATTGATCACGCGCGTCTGCTCATTCCCTACGCGCACTGTCTATTGTTAGATAACAATTCTGATTGTCCATGCGCGTCTTCTCATTACCTACGCGCACTGTCTATTGTTAGATCACAATTCTGATTGTTCACGCGCGTCTCCTCATTACCTACGCGCACTGTCTATTGTTAGATCACAATTCTGATAGTTCACGCGCGTCTGCTCATTACCTACGCTCATTGTCTACTGTTAGATCACAATTCTGATAGTTCACGCGCGTATGCTTATTCCCTACGCGCACTGTCTATTGTTTCATCACGATTCTGATTGTTCACGCGCGTCTTCTCATTACCTACGCGCACTGTCTATTGTTAGATCACAATTCTGATTGTTCACGCGCGTCTGCTCATTCCCTACGCGCACTGTCTATTGTTAGATCACAATTCTGATTGTTCACACGCGTCTGCTCATTCCCTACGCGCACTGTCTATTGTTAGATCACAATTCTGATTGTTCACACGCGTCTGCTCATTCCCTTCGCGCACTGTCTATTGTTAGATCAACATTCTGATTGATCACGCGCGTATGCTCATTCCCTACGCGCACTGTCTATTGTTAGATTAACATTCTAATTGATAGCGCGCGTCTGCTCATCGCAGACGCGCACTGTCTACTGTTAGATCACAATTCTGATTGTTCACACGCGTCTGCTCATTACCTACGGGCACTTTCTATTGTTAGATCACAATTCTGATAGTTCACGCGCGTCTGCTCATTACCTACGCTCACTGTCTATTGTTAGATCACAATTCTGATTGTTGACACGCGCGTCTGCTCATTACCTACGCGCACTGTCTTTTGTAAGATCACAATTCTGATAGTTCACGCGCGTCTGCTCATTACCTACGCGCACTGTCTATTGTTAGATCACAATTCTGATTGTTCGCGCGCGTCTGCTCATTACCTACGCGCACTGTCTTTTGTTAGATCACAATTCTGATTGATCACGCGCGTCTGCTCATCACCTACTCACACTGTCTATTGTTAGATCACAATTACGACTGTTCACGCGCGTCTTCTCATTAACTACGCGCACTGTTTACTGTTAGATAACAATTCTGATTGTTCACACTCGTCTGCTCATTCCCTACGCGCACTGTGTATTGTTAGATCACAAATCTGATGGTTCACACGCGTCTGCCTATTACCTACGCGCAGTGTCTACTGTTAGACCATAATTCTGATTGTTCATGCGCGCCTGCTCATCCCCTACGCGCACTGTCTATTGTTAGATCAACATTCTGATTGATCACGCGCGTCTGCTCATCACCTACGCGCACTGTCTATTGTTAGATTAACAATCTAATTGATAACGCGCGTCTGCTAATCACCTACGCGCACTGTCTACTGTTAGACCATAATTCTGATTGTTCACGCGCGTCTGCTCATTACCTACGGGCACTTTCTATTGTTAGATCACAATTCTGATTGTTCACGCGCCTCTGCTCATTACCTACGCGCACTGTCTATTGTTAGATCACAATTCTGATTTTTCACGCGCGTCTGCTCATTACCTACGCGCACTGTCAATTGTTAGATAAACATTCTGATTGATCACGCGC
Source organism: Nematostella vectensis (assembly GCF_932526225.1). Taxonomy (NCBI): domain Eukaryota; kingdom Metazoa; phylum Cnidaria; class Anthozoa; order Actiniaria; family Edwardsiidae; genus Nematostella; species Nematostella vectensis. Next base: position 3,288,906 of record NC_064046.1, read on the forward strand.
GTCTGCTCATTCCCTACGCGCACTGTCTATTGTTAGATAACAATTCTGATTGTCCATGCGCGTCTTCTCATTACCTACGCGCACTGTCTATTGTTAGATCACAATTCTGATTGTTCACGCGCGTCTGCTCATTCCCTACGCGCACTGTCTATTGTTAGATCACAATTCTGATAGTTCACGCGCGTCTGCTCATTACCTACGCGCACTGTCTATTGTTAGATCACAATTCTGATTTTTCACACGCGTCTGCTCATTACCTACGCGCACTGTCAATTTTTAGATCAACATTCTGATTGATCACGCGCGTCTGCTCATTCCCTACGCGCACTGTCTATTGTTAGATCACAATTCTGATAGTTCACGCGCGTCTGCTCATTACCTACGCGCACTGTCTATTGTTAGATCACAATTCTGATTTTTCACGCGCGTCTGCTCATTACCTACGCGCACTGTCAATTGTTAGATCAACATTCTGATTGATCACGCGCGTCTGCTCATTACCTACGCGCACTGTCTATTGTTAGATCACAATTCTGATAGTTCACGCGCGTCTGCTCATTACCTACGCGCACTGTCTATTGTTAGATCACAATTCTGATTTTTCACGCGCGTCTGCTCATTACCTACGCGCACTGTCAATTGTTAGATCAACATTCTGATTGATCACGCGCGTCTGCTCATTCCCTACGCGCACTGTCTATTGTTAGATAACAATTCTGATTGTCCATGCGCGTCTTCTCATTACCTACGCGCACTGTCTATTGTTAGATCACAATTCTGATTGTTCACGCGCGTGTGCTCATTACCTACGCTCATTGTCTACTGTTAGATCAAAATTCTGTTTGTTCACGCGCGTCTGCTCATTACCTACGCTCACTGTCTACTGTTAGATCACAATTCTGTTTGTTCACGCGCGTCTGCTCATTACCTACGCTCACTGTCTACTGTTAGATCACAATTCTGATTGTTCACGCGCGTCTGCTCATTACCTACGCTCACTGTCTACTGTTAGATCACAATTCTTTTTGTTCACGCGCGTCTGCTCATTACCTACGCTCATTGTCTACTGTTAGATCACAATTCTGATTGTTCACGCGCGTCTGCTCATTACCTACGCGCACTGTCTATTGTTAGATCAACATTCTGATTGATCACGCGCGTCTGCTCATCACCTACGCGCACTGTCTATTGTTAGATCAACATTCTGATTGTCCACGCGCGTCTGCTTATTCCCTATGCGCACTGTCTATTGTTAGATCAACATTCTGATTGTTCACGCGCGTCTGCTCATTACCTACGCACACTGTCTACTGTTAGATCACAATTCTGATTGTTCGCACGCGTCTGCTCATTCCCTACGCGCACTGTCTATTATTAGATCACAATTCTGATTGATCACGCGCGTCTGCTCATTCACTACGCGCACTGTCTATTGTTAGATCACAATTCTGATTGTTCACGCGCGTCTTCTCATTCCCTACGCGCACTGTTTCCTGTAAGATCACAATTCTGATTGATCACGCGCGTCTGCTCATCAACTACTCACACTATCTATTGTTAGATTAACATTCTAATTGATAACGCGCGTCTGCTCATCACCTACTTAAACTGTCTTTTGTTAGATCACAATTCTGACTGTACACGCGCGTCTGCTCATCACCTACGCCCAGTGTCTATTGTTAGATTACAAATCTGATTATTCACGCGCGTTAGCTCTTTCCCTACGGGCACTGTCTATTGTTAGATCACAATTCCGACTGTTCACGCGCGTCTGCTCATCACGTACTCACACTGTCTATTGTTAGATAACAATTCTGATTGTTCACACGCGTCTGCTAATTGCCTACGCGCACTGTCTGTTGTTAGATCAACATTCTGATTGTTCACGCGCGTCTGCTCATTACCTACGCGCACTGTCTACTGTTAGATCACAATTCTGATTGTTCACACGCGTCTGCTCATTACCTACGGGCACTGTCTATTGTTAGATCACAATTCTGATTGTTCACGCGCGTCTGCTCATTCCCTACGCGCACTGTCTATTGTTAGATCACAATTCTGATTGTTCACACGCGTCTGCTCATTCCCTACGCGCACTGTCTATTGTTAGATCAACATTCTGATTGATCACGCGCGTATGCTCATTCCCTACGCGCACTGTCTATTGTTAGATTAACATTCTAATTGATAGCGCGCGTCTGCTCATCGCAGACGCGCACTGTCTACTGTTAGATCACAATTCTGATTGTTCACACGCGTCTGCTCATTACCTACGCGCACTGTCTATTGTTAGATAACAATTCTGATTGTTCACGCGCGTCTCCTCATTACCTACGCGCACTGTCTATTGTTAGATCACAATTCTGATAGTTCACGCGCGTCTGCTCATTACCTACGCGCACTGTCTATTGTTAGATCACAATTCTGATTGTCCATGCGCGTCTTCTCATTACCTACGCGCACTGTCTATTGTTAGATAACAATTCTGATTGTTCACGCGCGTCTCCTCATTACCTACGCGCACTGTCTATTGTTAGATAACAATTCTGATTGTCCATGCGCGTCTTCTCATTACCTACGCGCACTGTCTATTGTTAGATCACAATTCTGATTGTTCACGCGCGTCTGCTCATTACCTACGCGCACTGTCTACTGTTAGATCACCATTCTGATTGTTCACGCGCGTCTGCTCATTACCTACGGGCACTTTCTATTGTTAGATCACAATTCTGATTTTTCACGCGCGTCTGCTCATTACCTACGCGCACTGTCAATTGTTAGATCAACATTCTGATTGATCACGCGCGTCTGCTCATTCCCTACGCGCACTGTCTATTGTTAGATAACAATTCTGATTGTCCATGCGCGTCTTCTCATTACCTACGCGCACTGTCTATTGTTAGATCACAATTCTGATTGTTCACGCGCGTCTCCTCATTACCTACGCGCACTGTCTATTGTTAGATCACAATTCTGATAGTTCACGCGCGTCTGCTCATTACCTACGCTCATTGTCTACTGTTAGATCACAATTCTGATAGTTCACGCGCGTATGCTTATTCCCTACGCGCACTGTCTATTGTTTCATCACGATTCTGATTGTTCACGCGCGTCTTCTCATTACCTACGCGCACTGTCTATTGTTAGATCACAATTCTGATTGTTCACGCGCGTCTGCTCATTCCCTACGCGCACTGTCTATTGTTAGATCACAATTCTGATTGTTCACACGCGTCTGCTCATTCCCTACGCGCACTGTCTATTGTTAGATCACAATTCTGATTGTTCACACGCGTCTGCTCATTCCCTTCGCGCACTGTCTATTGTTAGATCAACATTCTGATTGATCACGCGCGTATGCTCATTCCCTACGCGCACTGTCTATTGTTAGATTAACATTCTAATTGATAGCGCGCGTCTGCTCATCGCAGACGCGCACTGTCTACTGTTAGATCACAATTCTGATTGTTCACACGCGTCTGCTCATTACCTACGGGCACTTTCTATTGTTAGATCACAATTCTGATAGTTCACGCGCGTCTGCTCATTACCTACGCTCACTGTCTATTGTTAGATCACAATTCTGATTGTTGACACGCGCGTCTGCTCATTACCTACGCGCACTGTCTTTTGTAAGATCACAATTCTGATAGTTCACGCGCGTCTGCTCATTACCTACGCGCACTGTCTATTGTTAGATCACAATTCTGATTGTTCGCGCGCGTCTGCTCATTACCTACGCGCACTGTCTTTTGTTAGATCACAATTCTGATTGATCACGCGCGTCTGCTCATCACCTACTCACACTGTCTATTGTTAGATCACAATTACGACTGTTCACGCGCGTCTTCTCATTAACTACGCGCACTGTTTACTGTTAGATAACAATTCTGATTGTTCACACTCGTCTGCTCATTCCCTACGCGCACTGTGTATTGTTAGATCACAAATCTGATGGTTCACACGCGTCTGCCTATTACCTACGCGCAGTGTCTACTGTTAGACCATAATTCTGATTGTTCATGCGCGCCTGCTCATCCCCTACGCGCACTGTCTATTGTTAGATCAACATTCTGATTGATCACGCGCGTCTGCTCATCACCTACGCGCACTGTCTATTGTTAGATTAACAATCTAATTGATAACGCGCGTCTGCTAATCACCTACGCGCACTGTCTACTGTTAGACCATAATTCTGATTGTTCACGCGCGTCTGCTCATTACCTACGGGCACTTTCTATTGTTAGATCACAATTCTGATTGTTCACGCGCCTCTGCTCATTACCTACGCTCATTGTCTACTGTTAGATCACAATTCTGATTGTTCACGCGCGTCTGCTCATTACCTACGGGCACTTTCTATTATTAGATCACAATTCTGATTGTTCACGCGCGTCTGCTCATTACCTACGCTCATTGTCTACTGTTAGATCATAATTCTGATTGTTCACGCGCGTTTGCTCATTACCTACGGGCACTTTCTATTGTTAGATCACAATTCTGATTTTTCACGCGCGTCTGCTTATTACCTACGCGCACTGTCAATTGTTAGATCAACATTCTGATTGTTCACGCGCGTCTCCTCATTACCTACGCGCACTGTCTATTGTTAGATAACAATTCTGATTGTCCATGCGCGTCTTCTCATTACCTACGCGCACTGTCTACTGTTAGATCACAATTCTGATTGTTCACGCGCGTCTGCTCATTACCTACGCGCACTGTCTACTGTTAGATCACCATTCTGATTGTTCACGCGCGTCTGCTCATTACCTACGGGCACTTTCTATTGTTAGATCACAATTCTGATTTTTCACGCGCGTCTGCTCATTACCTACGCGCACTGTCAATTGTTAGATCAACATTCTGATTGATCACGCGCGTCTGCTCATTCCCTACGCGCACTGTCTATTGTTAGATAACAATTCTGATTGTCCATGCGCGTCTTCTCATTACCTACGCGCACTGTCTATTGTTAGATCACAATTCTGATTGTTCACGCGCGTCTCCTCATTACCTACGCGCACTGTCTATTGTTAGATCACAATTCTGATAGTTCACGCGCGTCTGCTCATTACCTACGCTCATTGTCTACTGTTAGATCACAATTCTGATAGTTCACGCGCGTATGCTTATTCCCTACGCGCACTGTCTATTGTTTCATCACGATTCTGATTGTTCACGCGCGTCTTCTCATTACCTACGCGCACTGTCTATTGTTAGATCACAATTCTGATTGTTCACGCGCGTCTGCTCATTCCCTACGCGCACTGTCTATTGTTAGATCACAATTCTGATTGTTCACACGCGTCTGCTCATTCCCTACGCGCACTGTCTATTGTTAGATCACAATTCTGATTGTTCACACGCGTCTGCTCATTCCCTACGCGCACTGTCTATTGTTAGATCAACATTCTGATTGATCACGCGCGTATGCTCATTCCCTACGCGCACTGTCTATTGTTAGATTAACATTCTAATTGATAGCGCGCGTCTGCTCATCGCAGACGCGCACTGTCTACTGTTAGATCACAATTCTGATTGTTCACACGCGTCTGCTCATTACCTACGCGCACTGTCTATTGTTAGATAACAATTCTGATTGTTCACGCGCGTCTCCTCATTACCTACGCGCACTGTCTATTGTTAGATCACAATTCTGATAGTTCACGCGCGTCTGCTCATTACCTACGCGCACTGTCTATTGTTAGATCACAATTCTGATTGTCCATGCGCGTCTTCTCATTACCTACGCGCACTGTCTATTGTTAGATAACAATTCTGATTGTTCACGCGCGTCTCCTCATTACCTACGCGCACTGTCTATTGTTAGATAACAATTCTGATTGTCCATGCGCGTCTTCTCATTACCTACGCGCACTGTCTATTGTTAGATCACAATTCTGATTGTTCACGCGCGTCTGCTCATTACCTACGCGCACTGTCTACTGTTAGATCACCATTCTGATTGTTCACGCGCGTCTGCTCATTACCTACGGGCACTTTCTATTGTTAGATCACAATTCTGATTTTTCACGCGCGTCTGCTCATTACCTACGCGCACTGTCAATTGTTAGATCAACATTCTGATTGATCACGCGCGTCTGCTCATTCCCTACGCGCACTGTCTATTGTTAGATAACAATTCTGATTGTCCATGCGCGTCTTCTCATTACCTACGCGCACTGTCTATTGTTAGATCACAATTCTGATTGTTCACGCGCGTCTCCTCATTACCTACGCGCACTGTCTATTGTTAGATCACAATTCTGATAGTTCACGCGCGTCTGCTCATTACCTACGCTCATTGTCTACTGTTAGATCACAATTCTGATAGTTCACGCGCGTATGCTTATTCCCTACGCGCACTGTCTATTGTTTCATCACGATTCTGATTGTTCACGCGCGTCTTCTCATTACCTACGCGCACTGTCTATTGTTAGATCACAATTCTGATTGTTCACGCGCGTCTGCTCATTCCCTACGCGCACTGTCTATTGTTAGATCACAATTCTGATTGTTCACACGCGTCTGCTCATTCCCTACGCGCACTGTCTATTGTTAGATCACAATTCTGATTGTTCACACGCGTCTGCTCATTCCCTTCGCGCACTGTCTATTGTTAGATCAACATTCTGATTGATCACGCGCGTATGCTCATTCCCTACGCGCACTGTCTATTGTTAGATTAACATTCTAATTGATAGCGCGCGTCTGCTCATCGCAGACGCGCACTGTCTACTGTTAGATCACAATTCTGATTGTTCACACGCGTCTGCTCATTACCTACGGGCACTTTCTATTGTTAGATCACAATTCTGATAGTTCACGCGCGTCTGCTCATTACCTACGCTCACTGTCTATTGTTAGATCACAATTCTGATTGTTGACACGCGCGTCTGCTCATTACCTACGCGCACTGTCTTTTGTAAGATCACAATTCTGATAGTTCACGCGCGTCTGCTCATTACCTACGCGCACTGTCTATTGTTAGATCACAATTCTGATTGTTCGCGCGCGTCTGCTCATTACCTACGCGCACTGTCTTTTGTTAGATCACAATTCTGATTGATCACGCGCGTCTGCTCATCACCTACTCACACTGTCTATTGTTAGATCACAATTACGACTGTTCACGCGCGTCTTCTCATTAACTACGCGCACTGTTTACTGTTAGATAACAATTCTGATTGTTCACACTCGTCTGCTCATTCCCTACGCGCACTGTGTATTGTTAGATCACAAATCTGATGGTTCACACGCGTCTGCCTATTACCTACGCGCAGTGTCTACTGTTAGACCATAATTCTGATTGTTCATGCGCGCCTGCTCATCCCCTACGCGCACTGTCTATTGTTAGATCAACATTCTGATTGATCACGCGCGTCTGCTCATCACCTACGCGCACTGTCTATTGTTAGATTAACAATCTAATTGATAACGCGCGTCTGCTAATCACCTACGCGCACTGTCTACTGTTAGACCATAATTCTGATTGTTCACGCGCGTCTGCTCATTACCTACGGGCACTTTCTATTGTTAGATCACAATTCTGATTGTTCACGCGCCTCTGCTCATTACCTACGCGCACTGTCTATTGTTAGATCACAATTCTGATTTTTCACGCGCGTCTGCTCATTACCTACGCGCACTGTCAATTGTTAGATAAACATTCTGATTGATCACGCGCGTCTGCTCATTCCCTACGCGCACTGTCTATTGTTAGATAACAATTCTGATTGTCCATGCGCGTCTTCTCATTACCTACGCGCACTGTCTATTGTTAGATCACAATTCTGATTGTTCACGCGCGTCTGCTCATTCCCTACGCGCACTGTCTATTGTTAGATCACAATTCTGATAGTTCACGCGCGTCTGCTCATTACCTACGCGCACTGTCTATTGTTAGATCACAATTCTGATTTTTCACACGCGTCTGCTCATTACCTACGCGCACTGTCAATTTTTAGATCAACATTCTGATTGATCACGCGCGTCTGCTCATTCCCTACGCGCACTGTCTATTGTTAGATCACAATTCTGATAGTTCACGCGCGTCTGCTCATTACCTACGCGCACTGTCTATTGTTAGATAACAATTCTGATTTTTCACGCGCGTCTGCTCATTACCTACGCGCACTGTCAATTGTTAGATCAACATTCTGATTGATCACGCGCGTCTGCTCATTACCTACGCGCACTGTCTATTGTTAGATCACAATTCTGATAGTTCACGCGCGTCTGCTCATTACCTACGCGCACTGTCTATTGTTAGATCACAATTCTGATTTTTCACGCGCGTCTGCTCATTACCTACGCGCACTGTCAATTGTTAGATCAACATTCTGATTGATCACGCGCGTCTGCTCATTCCCTACGCGCACTGTCTATTGTTAGATAACAATTCTGATTGTCCATGCGCGTCTTCTCATTACCTACGCGCACTGTCTATTGTTAGATCACAATTCTGATTGTTCACGCGCGTGTGCTCATTACCTACGCTCATTGTCTACTGTTAGATCAAAATTCTGTTTGTTCACGCGCGTCTGCTCATTACCTACGCTCACTGTCTACTGTTAGATCACAATTCTGTTTGTTCACGCGCGTCTGCTCATTACCTACGCTCACTGTCTACTGTTAGATCACAATTCTGATTGTTCACGCGCGTCTGCTCATTACCTACGCTCACTGTCTACTGTTAGATCACAATTCTTTTTGTTCACGCGCGTCTGCTCATTACCTACGCTCATTGTCTACTGTTAGATCACAATTCTGATTGTTCACGCGCGTCTGCTCATTACCTACGCGCACTGTCTATTGTTAGATCAACATTCTGATTGATCACGCGCGTCTGCTCATCACCTACGCGCACTGTCTATTGTTAGATCAACATTCTGATTGTCCACGCGCGTCTGCTTATTCCCTATGCGCACTGTCTATTGTTAGATCAACATTCTGATTGTTCACGCGCGTCTGCTCATTACCTACGCACACTGTCTACTGTTAGATCACAATTCTGATTGTTCGCACGCGTCTGCTCATTCCCTACGCGCACTGTCTATTATTAGATCACAATTCTGATTGATCACGCGCGTCTGCTCATTCACTACGCGCACTGTCTATTGTTAGATCACAATTCTGATTGTTCACGCGCGTCTTCTCATTCCCTACGCGCACTGTTTCCTGTAAGATCACAATTCTGATTGATCACGCGCGTCTGCTCATCAACTACTCACACTATCTATTGTTAGATTAACATTCTAATTGATAACGCGCGTCTGCTCATCACCTACTTAAACTGTCTTTTGTTAGATCACAATTCTGACTGTACACGCGCGTCTGCTCATCACCTACGCCCAGTGTCTATTGTTAGATTACAAATCTGATTATTCACGCGCGTTAGCTCTTTCCCTACGGGCACTGTCTATTGTTAGATCACAATTCCGACTGTTCACGCGCGTCTGCTCATCACGTACTCACACTGTCTATTGTTAGATAACAATTCTGATTGTTCACACGCGTCTGCTAATTGCCTACGCGCACTGTCTGTTGTTAGATCAACATTCTGATTGTTCACGCGCGTCTGCTCATTACCTACGCGCACTGTCTACTGTTAGATCACAATTCTGATTGTTCACACGCGTCTGCTCATTACCTACGGGCACTGTCTATTGTTAGATCACAATTCTGATTGTTCACGCGCGTCTGCTCATTACCTACGCTCACTGTCTATTGTTAGATCACAATTCTGATTGTTCACGCGCGTCTGCTCATTACCTACGCGCACTGTCTATTGTTAGATCACAATTCTGATTGTTCACGCGCGTCTGCTCATTCCCTACGCGCACTGTCTATTGTTAGATCACAATTCTGATTGTTCACGCGCGTCTGCTCATTACCCACGCGCACTGTCTTTTGTTAGATCACAATTCTGATTGATCACGCGCGTCTGCTTATCACCTACTCACACTGTCTATTGTTAGATCACAATTCCGACTGTTCACGCGCGTCTTCTCATTACCTACGCGCACTGTTTACTGTTAGATAACAATTCTGATTGTTCACACGCGTCTGCTCATTCCCTACGCGCACTGTGTATTGTTAGATCACAAATCTGATGGTTCACACGCGTCTGCCTATTACCTACGCGCAGTGTCTACTGTTAGACCATAATTCTGATTGTTCACGCGCGTCTGCTCATCCCCTACGCGCACTGTCTATTGTTAGATCAACATTCTGATTGATCACGCGCGTCTGCTCATCACCTACGCGCACTGTCTATTGTTAGATTAACAATCTAATTGATAACGCGCGTCTGCTAATCAACTACGCGCACTGTCTACTGTTAGACCATAATTCTGATTGTTCACGCGCGTCTGCTCATTACCTACGGGCACTTTCTATTGTTAGATCACAATTCTGATAGTTCACGCGCGTCTGCTCATTACCTACGCGCACTGTCTATTGTTAGATCACAATTCTGATTTTTCACGCGCGTCTGCTCATTACCTACGCGCACTGTCAATTGTTAGATCAACATTCTGATTGATCACGCGCGTCTGCTCATTCCCTACACGCACTGTCTATTGTTAGATAACAATTCTGATTGTCCATGCGCGTTTTCTCATTACCTACGCGCACTGTCTATTGGTAGATCACAATTCTGATTGTTCACGCGCGTCTCCTCATTACCTACGCGCACTGTCTATTGTTAGATTAACATTCTAATTGATAGCGCGCGTCTGCTCATCGCCTACGAGCACTGTCTACTGTTAGATCACAATTCTGATTGTTCACACGCGTCTGCTCATTACCTACGGGCACTTTCTATTGTTAGATCACAATTCTGATAGTTCACGCGCGTCTGCTCATTACCTACGCTCACATGTCTATTGTTAGATCACAATTCTGATTGTTCACGCGCGTCTGCTCATTACCTACGCGCACTGTCTTTTGTTAAATCACAATTCTGATTGATCACGCGCGTCTGCTCATCACCTACTCACACTGTCTATTGTTAGATCACAATTCCGCCTGTTCACGCGCGTCTTCTCATTACCTACGCGCACTGTTTACTGTTAGATAACAATTCTGATTGTTCACACGCGTCTGCTCATTCCCTACGCGCACTGTGTATTGTTAGATCACAAATCTGATGGTTCACACGCGTCTGCCTATTACCTACGCGCAGTGTCTACTGTTAGACCATAATTCTGATTGTTCACGCGCGTCTGCTCATCCCCTACGCGCACTGTCTATTGTTAGATCAACATTCTGATTGATCACGCGCGTCTGCTCATCACCTACGCGCACTGTCTATTGTTAGATTAACAATCTAATTGATAACGCGCGTCTGCTAATCACCTACGCGCACTGTCTACTGTTAGACCATAATTCTGATTGTTCACGCGCGTCTGCTCATTACCTACGGGCACTTTCTATTGTTAGATCACAATTCTGATTGTTCACGCGCGTCTGCTCATCACGTACTCACACTGTCTATTGTTAGATAACAATTCTGATTGTTCACACGCGTCTGCTAATTGCCTACGCGCACTGTCTGTTGTTAGATCAACATTCTGATTGTTCACGCGCGTCTGCTCATTACCTACGCGCACTGTCTACTGTTAGATCACAATTCTGATTGTTCACACGCGTCTGCTCATTCCCTACGCGCACTGTCTACTGTTAGATCACAATTCTGATTGTTCACACGCGTCTGCTCATTCCCTACGCGCACTGTCTACTGTTAGATCACAATTCTGATTGTTTACACGCGTATGCTTATTCCCTACGCGCACTGTCTATTGTTTCATCACGATTCTGATTGTTCACGCGCGTCTTCTCATTCCCTACGCGCACTGTTTACTGTTAGATAACAATTCTGATTGTTCACGCGCGTCTGCTCATTTTCTACGCGAACTGTCTACTGTTAGATCACAATTCTCATTGTTCACGCGCGTCTGCTCATTCCCTACGCGCACTGTCTATTGTTAGATTACAATTCTGATTGTTCACACGCGTCTGCTCATTACCTACGCGCACTGTCTATTGTTAGATCAACATTCTGATTGATCACGCGCGTCTGCTCATTCCCCACGCGCACTGTCTATTGTTAGATCAGCATTCTGATTGATCACGCGCGTCTGCTCATTCCCTACGCGCACTGTCTATTGTTAGATCACAATTCTGATTGTCCACGCGCGTCTGCTCATTCCCTACGCGCGCTCTCTATTGTTAGATCAACATTCTGATTGTTCACGCGAATCTGCTCATTCCCTATGCGCACTGTGTACTGTTAGATCACAATTCTGATTATTCACACGCGTCTGCTCATTGCCTACGCGCACTGTCAATTGTTAGATTAACATTCTGATTGATCACGCGCGTCTGCTCATTCCGTGCGCGCACTGTCTATTGTTAGATCACAATTCTGATTGTCCACGCGCGTCTGCTCATTCCCTACGCGCATTGTTTATTGTCAGATCACAATTCTGATTGTTCACGCGCGTCTTCTCACTCCCTACGCGCACTGTCTATTGTTAGATCACAATTCGGATTGTTCACGCGCGTCTGCTCATCACCAACGCGCACTGTCTAATGTTAGATCACAATTCTGATTGTTCACGCACGTCTTCTCACTCCCTACGCGCACTGTTTACTGTTAGATAACAATTTTGATTAATCATACGCGTCTGCTCATTCCCTACGCGCACTGTCTACTGTTAGATCACAATTCTGATTGTTCACGCGCGTCTGCTCATTCCCTACGCGCACTGTCTATTGTTAGATCACAATTCTGATTGTTCACACGCGTCTGCTCATTACCTACGCGCACTGTCTATTGTTAGATCACAATTCTGATTGTTCACGCGCGTCTGCTCATTCCCTACGCGCACTGTCTATTGTTAGATCACAATTCTGATTGTTCACACGCGTCTGCTCATTACCTACGCGCACTGTCTATTGTTAGATCAACATTCTGAATGATCACGCGCGTATGCTTATTCCCTACGCGCACTGTCTATTGTTAGATCACAATTCTGTTTGTTCACGCGCGTCTGCTCATTACCTACGCTCATTGTCTACTGTTAGATCACAATTCTGATTGTTCACGCACGTCTTCTCACTCCCTACGCGCACTGTTTACTGTTAGATAACAATTCTGATTATTCACACGCGTCTGCTCATTGCCTACGCGCACTGTCAATTGTTAGATCAACATTCTGATTGATCACGCGCGTCTGCTCATTCCGTACGCGCACTGTCTATTGTTAGATCACAATTCTGATTGTCCACGCGCGTCTGCTCATTCCCTACGCGCATTGTCTATTGTCAGATCACAATTCTGATTGTTCACGCGCGTCTTCTCACTCCCTACGCGCACTGTCTATTGTTAGATCACAATTCGGATTGTTCACGCGCGTCTGCTCATCACCAACGCGCACTGTCTAATGTAAGATCACAATTCTGATTGTTCACGCACGTCTTCTCACTCCCTACGCGCACTGTTTACTGTTAGATAACAATTCTGATTGTTCACACGCGTCTGCTCATTCCCTACGCGCACTGTCTACTGTTAGATCACAATTCTGATTGTTCACGCGCGTCTGCTTATTCCCTACGCGCACTGTCTATTGTTAGATCACAATTCTGATTGTTCACACGCGTCTGCTCATTACCTACGCGCACTGTCTATTGTTAGATCACAATTCTGATTGTTCACGCGCGTCTGCTCATTCCCTACGCGCACTGTCTATTGTTAGATCACAATTCTGATTGTTGACACGCGCGTCTGCTCATTACCTACGCTCATTGTCTACTGTTAGATCACAATTCTGATTGATCACGCGCGTATGCTTATTTCCTACGCGCACTGTCTATTGTTAGATCACAATTCTGTTTGTTCACGCGCGTCTGCTCATTACCTACGCTCATTGTCTACTGTTAGATCATAATTCTGATTGTTCACGCGCGTCTGCTCATCCCCTACGCGCACTGTCTATTGTTAGATCAACATTCTGATTGATCACGCGCGTCTGCTCATCACCTGCGCGCACTGTCTATTGTTAGATCATAATTCTGTTTGTTCACGCGCGTCTGCTCATCCCCTACGCTCATTGTCTACTGTTAGATCACAATTCTGATTGATCACGCGCGTATGCTTATTCCCTACGCGCACTGTCTATTGTTAGATCACAATTCTGTTTGTTCACGCGCGTCTGCTCATTACCTACGCTCATTGTCTACTGTTAGATCATAATTCTGATTGTTCACGCGCGTCTGCTCATCCCCTACGCGCACTGTCTATTGTTAGATCAACATTCTGATTGATCACGCGCGTCTGCTCATCACCTACGCGCACTGTCTATTTTTAGATCAACTTTCTGATTGTGCACGCGCGTCTGCTCATTACCTATGCGCACTGTCTATTTTTAGATCAACTTTCTGATTGTGCACGCGCGTCTGCTCATTACCTACGCGCACTGTCTACTGTTAGATCACAATTCTGATTGTTCACACGCGTCTGCTCATTCCCTACGCGCACTGTCTATTGTTAGATCACAATTCTGATTGTTGACACGCGTCTGCTCATTACCTACGCTCACTGTCTATTGTTAGATCACAATTCTGATTGTTGACACGCGCGTCTGCTCATCAACTACTCACACTATCTATTGTTAGATTAGCATTCTAATTGATAACGCGCGTCTGCTCATCACCTACTTAAACTGTCTTTTGTTAGATCACAATTCTGACTGTACACGCGCGTCTGCTCATCACCTACGCGCAGTGTCTATTGTTAGATCACAAATCTGATTATTCACGCGCGTTAGCTCTTTCCCTACGGGCACTGTCTATTGTTAGATCACAATTCCGACTGTTCACGCGCGTCTGCTCATCACGTACTCACACTGTCTATTGTTAGATAACAATTCTGATTGTTCACACGCGTCTGCTAATTGCCTACGCGCACGGTCTGTTGTTAGATCAACATTCTGATTGTTCACGCGCGTCTGCTCATTACCTACGCGCACTGTCTACTGTTAGATCACAATTCTGATTGTTCACACGCGTCTGCTCATTCCCTACGCGCACTGTCTACTGTTAGATCACAATTCTGATTGTTCACACGCGTCTGCTCATTCCCTACGCGCACTGTCTACTGTTAGATCACAATTCTGATTGTTTACACGCGTATGCTTATTCCCTACGCGCACTGTCTATTGTTTCATCACGATTCTGATTGTTCACGCGCGTCTTCTCATTCCCTACGCGCACTGTTTACTGTTAGATAACAATTCTGATTGTTCACGCGCGTCTGCTCATTTTCTACGCGAACTGTCTACTGTTAGATCACAATTCTCATTGTTCACGCGCGTCTGCTCATTCCCTACGCGCACTGTCTATTGTTAGATTACAATTCTGATTGTTCACACGCGTCTGCTCATTACCTACGCGCACTGTCTATTGTTAGATCAACATTCTGATTGATCACGCGCGTCTGCTCATTCCCTACGCGCACTGTCTATTGTTAGATCAGCATTCTGATTGATCACGCGCGTCTGCTCATTCCCTACGCGCACTGTCTATTGTTAGATCACAATTCTGATTGTCCACGCGCGTCTGCTCATTCCCTACGCGCGCTCTCTATTGTTAGATCAACATTCTGATTGATCACGCGAATCTGCTCATTCCCTATGCGCACTGTGTACTGTTAGATCACAATTCTGATTATTCACACGCGTCTGCTCATTGCCTACGCGCACTGTCAATTGTTAGATCAACATTCTGATTGATCACGCGCGTCTGCTCATTCCGTACGCGCACTGTCTATTGTTAGATCACAATTCTGATTGTCCACGCGCGTCTGCTCATTCCCTACGCGCATTGTCTATTGTCAGATCACAATTCTGATTGTTCACGCGCGTCTTCTCACTCCCTACGCGCACTGTCTATTGTTAGATCACAATTCGGATTGTTCACGCGCGTCTGCTCATCACCAACGCGCACTGTCTAATGTTAGATCACAATTCTGATTGTTCACGCACGTCTTCTCACTCCCTACGCGCACTGTTTACTGTTAGATAACAATTCTGATTGTTCACACGCGTCTGCTCATTCCCTACGCGCACTGTCTACTGTTAGATCACAATTCTGATTGTTCACGCGCGTCTGCTCATTCCCTACGCGCACTGTCTATTGTTAGATCACAATTCTGATTGTTCACACGCGTCTGCTCATTACCTACGCGCACTGTCTATTGTTAGATCACAATTCTGATTGTTCACGCGCGTCTGCTCATTCCCTACGCGCACTGTCTATTGTTAGATCACAATTCTGATTGTTCACACGCGTCTGCTCATTACCTACGCGCACTGTCTATTGTTAGATCAACATTTTGATTGTCCACGCGCGTCTGCAAATTCCCTACGCGCACTGTCTATTGTTAGATCAACATTCTTATTGATCACGCGCGTCTGCTTATCACCTACTCACACTGTCTATTGTTAAATCACAATTCTGATTGTTTACACGCCTCTGCTCATTGCCTACGCGCACTGTCTATTGTTATATCACAATTCTGATTGTCCACGCGCGTCTGCTCATTACCTACGCTCACTGTCTATTGTTAGATCAACATTCTGATTGATCACACGCTTCTGCTCATTACCTATGCGTACTGTCTATTGTTAGATTAACAATCTAATTGATAACGCGCGTCTGCTAATCACCTACGCGCACTGTCTACTGTTAGATCACAATTCTGATTGTTCACACGCGTCTGCTCATTACCTACGGGCACTTTCTATTGTTAGATCACAATTCCGATAGTTCACGCGCGTCTGCTCATTACCTACGCGCACTGTCTATTGTAAGATCACAATTCTGATTTTTCACGCGCGTCTGCTCATTACCTACGCGCACTGTCAATTGTTAGATCAACATTCTGATTGATCACGCACGTCTGCTCATTCCCTACGCGCACTGTCTTTTTTTAGATAACAATTCTGATTGTCCATGCGCGTCTTCTCATTACCTACGCGCACTGTCTATTGTTAGATCACAATTCTGATTGTTCACGCGCGTCTCCTCATTACCTACGCGCACTGTCTATTGTTAGATCAACATTCTGATTGATCACGCGCGTCTGCTCATTCCCTACGCGCACTGTCTATTTTTAGATAACAATTCTGATTGTCCATGCGCGTCTTCTCATTACCTACGCGCACTGTCTTTTGTTAGATCACAATTCTGATTGTTCACGTGCGTCTCCTCATTACCTAAGCGCACTGTCTATTGTTAGATCACAATTCTGATTGTTCACGCGCGTCTGCTCATTACCTACGCTCATTGTCTACTGTTAGATCACAATTCTGTTTGTTCACGCGCGTCTGCTCATTACCTACGCGCAGTCTATTGTTAGATCACAATTCTGATTGTTCACACGCGTCTGCTCATTCCCTACGCGCACTCTATATTGTTAGATCACAATTCTGATAGTTCACGCGCGTCTGCTCATTACCTACGCGCACTGTCTATTGTTAGATCACAATTCTGATTGTTCACACGCGTCTGCTCATTACCTACGCGCACTGTCAATTGTTAGATCAACATTCTGATTGATCACGCACGTCTGCTCATTCCCTACGCGCACTGTCTTTTTTTAGATAACAATTCTGATTGTCCATGCGCGTCTTCTCATTACCTACGCGCACTGTCTATTGTTAGATCACAATTCTGATTGTTCACGCGCGTCTCCTCATTACCTACGCGCACTGTCTATTGTTAGATCAACATTCTGATTGATCACGCGCGTCTGCTCATTCCCTACGCGCACTGTCTATTTTTAGATAACAATTCTGATTGTCCATGCGCGTCTTCTCATTACCTACGCGCACTGTCTTTTGTTAGATCACAATTCTGATTGTTCACGTGCGTCTCCTCATTACCTAAGCGCACTGTCTATTGTTAGATCACAATTCTGATTGTTCACGCGCGTCTGCTCATTACCTACGCTCATTGTCTACTGTTAGATCACAATTCTGTTTGTTCACGCGCGTCTGCTCATTACCTACGCGCAGTCTATTGTTAGATCACAATTCTGATTGTTCACACGCGTCTGCTCATTCCCTACGCGCACTCTATATTGTTAGATCACAATTCTGATAGTTCACGCGCGTCTGCTCATTACCTACGCGCACTGTCTATTGTTAGATCACAATTCTGATTGTTCACACGCGTCTGCTAATTCCCTACGCGCACTCTATATTGTTAGATCACAATTCTGATAGTTCACGCGCGTCTGCTCATTACCTACGCGTACTGTCTATTGTTAGATCACAATTCTGATTGTTCACACGCGTCTGCTCATTCCCTACGCGCACTCTATATTGTTAGATCACAATTCTGTTTGTTCACGCGCGTCTGCTCATTACCTACGCGCACTGTCTACTGTTAGATCACAATTCTGATTGTTCACTCGCGTCTGCTCATTACCTACGCGCAGTGTCTACTGTTAGACCATAATTCTGATTGTTCACGCGCGTCTGCTCATCCCCTACGCGCACTGTCTATTGTTAGATCAACATTCTGATTGATCACGCGCGTCTGCTCATCACCTACGCGCACTGTCTACTTTTAGATCACAATTCTGATTGTTCACACGCGTCTGCTCATTACCTACGGGCACTTTCTATTGTTAGATTACAATTTTGATAGTTCACGCGCGTCTGCTCATTACCTACGCGCACTGTCTATTGTTAGATCACAATTCTGATTGTTCACGCGCGTCTGCTCATTACCTACGCGCACTGTCTATTGTTAGATTACAATTCTGATTGTTCACACGCGTCTGCTCATTACCTACTCACACTGTCTATTGTTAGATCACAATTCCGACTGTTCACGCGCGTCTGCTCATTACCTACGCGCACTGTCTATTGTTAGATTACAATTCTGATTGTTCACACGCGTCTGCTCATTACCTACGCGCACTGTCTATTGTTAGATTACAATTCTGATTGTTCACACGCGTCTGCTCATTACCTACGCGCACTGTCTATTGTTAGATTAACATTCTAATTGATAACGCGCGTCTGCTCATCGCCTAGGCGCACTGTCTACTTTTAGATCACAATTCTGATTGTTCACACGCGTCTGCTCATTACCTACGGGCACTTTCTATTGTTAGATTACAATTCTGCAGCAGGGAACAGGCTAGTCCCGTCTGGAGAAAAAAAAACACAACGCTTGTCTTTCCAATTTTTCCACTAGAAAACTAGCCAATTCTACTATAAATCCCTTTTTTTCAATGAAAAGAAGTATCAATTGCCATTCTTACAAATCAAAAGGCCAGGAGTTCAAACCACGCGTGGTTTCCTATTTTTTTTCCCTTAAAAAATAATAAAATAAACGATTTGATTTTATTGGTTCATTTTCTAATACTTAAAGTCAATATATTTCTTATAAAGAAGACCACACAGAGTTTCCTTTTTTCGAGTGGATAAAAATTATTTCACTCTGCAGTCATCGACATAAGCGACATTCAGCCTAAGAAATGTATCACTCGCTTTACTAAAGAATGGGAAAACTATAATCAAAATGTTGTTTTCCAGTCACTACTTTATCCATGTTCCATATTTTCAATTACAAAAAGGATGCACATATATGTTCTGAAAAACACTACAAAATTTCAACAAAGAAAAATGAAGAAAATTAACGTGACCATGACAGGCCTGAAGACAGGAACAGTTTTGTTGGAGGGTGGTGATTCCGTTAAACCTGACCTTCTCCTAGTCTCGGAATATAATTACAATTATTTATGATACAGAAATGCGTGCTCATTTAAAGCAAACCGTGGACCACTCAGTCCTTTTTAGGGGGGGGGGGGGGGTGTACGCGTCAACCCGTGCACCCCTTGTTTACAATGGCTCTTCATGCAGAAATGGCCACTACGTCACCTACTGCTTAAAAAAATGGGCAATGGTTAAAATTGGACGATGCTATTGGAAGTACTATTAATAAAACAAATCCATTCTCATTTCTGAGCAATCATCATTATACTTCTTTTCACTATTTACAATATAGGCAGATGTATTTTTATTCAAGTTGCCTCCATCCACTTCTTGTGTAACAGGTCCAGCCGGTCCGCATTGCCCAAGTGCTTGCCAGTAAGGCATACATGCTGCTGTATGAAAAACAGACATCAGTTAGTACCTGAAACCCTGAAACCCCAATCGAACGCCCCAGCCAATAAGAAAACTTTAAACAGCGTCGATTCTATACAACCAAAAAAAAAAAAAGTAAAACAAACAAACAAACAAAAAGAAGGAAAAATTAGAATTATTTAGTAAAGCAGAACCTCCAGTGGCAAAGAAGCCTAAACTTGTTTAGTGGCATGATTAGCTTTTAGTGAGTGTAGTTTAAATCATATCTGATCAAGGTGTAGGCTTACTTGCAAAATGCTATTGGCCATCAAATTATATTTTGAAAAAATCCTTCAATGATCTTCTGATTCACCATTTGACATGTCATTTTATACATTTTCAATTTCCTGCCTGGTATTCAAGACTGATACCCACACCAACTATTACATTATTAAATTGCATGATGGTCTTCAAATAAATATTATACCGTAACTGTTGGGTTTCTTGATTCCTGATTGGCTCACAACATACTGTACTATGATACAACATCAAACTTGCATGCTCTAACGTGTGAACATTGTTAACTGTTTAAAATTTGGTTGAGAAATACATATGGAGAAATTATAATCATTGATTCCAGAATTCCACAGCAAATTTCAAATAAAAATCAACAAGTCACATGAGTCATCTTTGATGAGTGCAATATCATTTTTCAAGTGAAACTGAACATGTAATTTACGAATCAATGATTAATTATTCTTGAGGCTCTCTGCTACAATGAGAAATTAATGGCTTACATGCTATATCAAGTTTAAGCAGTGGTTCTCTGCATAAGAAGGAAAGCAAAAACATTAGGCCAGCAGCAATAAACACATCCTCACCTAGGATTTAAATCAGGTTTATCTTACAGTTAAGTATTTACGTGATAAATACTTCGAATTAAACATAATGGAAAAATGTAGCTGAAAGCAAATTTCTTACCTCTTTTACAGGAAAATAAATGCTTTTAAGAACAAAATGGAAGCATTCCTTACGTACATTTTACTCAACCAAGAGTTGTTTTTGGTGTGCTAAAATCGAGCTTCGGAAGTGGTTTACTGAAAACGAATTTCTTCATTCCTTTTCTTTATAATTTCAAGCTATTTTTTTCAAGTTATTTACCAATAGAAAACTAAGAGGTAAGGGTGCGAGGCAGCAGCAATAAAGAGCTGTGTGAGGGAGATTTCTTGAGAAAGATTTCTCGAGTTAATGTAGTTAGTGGCAGTGCGTAAACCACTAGCCAGGATTCAATTTCAGTTCAGTTTATGGTAATAATTTTATAGCTTAGGAAAACGGGCTAGGATTGTGTGGGCTTCCAGTTTGCATACAGAAGAAAGACCTTACTTAGGTTAATTGAGTCTCTGTTATGGTCTTATTTAGTGAAATTTGCTTGCATAGCTGTCAGCTCACCCGCATTAGGCAGGTGTCACAAGATTTTGAACCTCAACACAATCATAATTTCCTAACATTTCCTAACATTGTCTGTATTCACCCGCATTGGCTCCCTTGGGTTTTTTCACATATTTACTGTATTTCACCCAATTTCTGTCCAAGTTGGGTTGACAGCAATGTGTTTTGAAATGTTCAAGTTCTTGAAATCTTTCACTTATCAATCTAGCAAAAAGAAACTTTCAAATTCTGAAAAGGTTATTTAATCTGATTGAAATTTGAATTTCTACAGATCTTTGAAATTTTCCTGGCCGTGCGAAAGTAGATTGAATCGAGTAAATAATTGCAAGTCAATATTACAGATTTGAGATATTCGTGGGAACACGCATTTTATAGGGTCCATATGAACCACATACCATTTGGAAGATGAAAATATAAGGAAATCTTTCAAATCTGAGAGGTTATATGGACTTTAAACAAATTCAAAGTCTATTCTGGAGTATCCATTATTGTCATTTTTTGCTCATTATTTGGCAGTACTTTTACAATACTATATAATTTTGGAGTGAAAATTTAATTCAAATCAGGAGTTATAATGGAAGTAAACAATGTCCAGACTCCGAATTTGGCTCAAGCCATCTTATTTAATTCTAAGACAGGGAGCCCTAAATAGGTTAGTGCTCCTCAAAACGCAATAAATAACCGAAGCAAAAGTATACTAGCTACCACATTCACAGATAAACAATTGAAGTGATGCAATACAGAAAAGAAGATCTTTCTAATGTGCGCAGAAATGTTTCGAAGTGTTTATATAAAAATGAGCAATTCCTGTTTCGAAAAGGATTTGCTCACGGCCACACGCGGCGGGTTCAACTCTGATGCAATACAGAAATGAAGATCGTTCTAATGTGTGCAGAAATGTTTCGAAGTGTTTATATATGTATATAAAAATGAGCAATTCCTGTTTCGAAAAGGATTTGCTCACGGCCACACGCGGCAGGTTCAACTCAAGAAAATCTAAGCCGAGATTGAATGGAAATATTTACAAAACATTAGGGATCTATAAAGTTTACAGCAAAGTAATGTGTTTGGTTTTCGTTAAAAATCGTAGAAAACCACGAAAAGCCTAAGACTGAAAATCGTACAGTACAGCAATTAGAAGCCAGAGACTAGAAGCGATTCATCCTTCGGTTACGCTTCGTAGCCCGAGCGCGCGCTATTGTTCTTTCAGCCAATCAGAATCGTGAGCAATTCCTGTATTTAGCCGTGCGTCAAGGCCCGGTCGCCATTTTGAAATTTCGCGCGCCATTTTACAATAGCCATCTTGGGGCATCGACTTTTGAAATGGCAAAGATTAGTTGCACTCCTTTCTGTGACAGCAAAAAGCCATGCCCCAAGCATCACGAGTTGCTGGTATCTTTGCTGAACTATGCCGAAAGAGGCCCGAATTGCGATTATTCTCAACAAAATTTCGAGAAAGTCCTGAGTGCGAATTTGAAAAACGGTTGGAGGAAAGATGATGTTGTTCCCGATCCAGTCAAAGAATTCCAGTTTCCTCTTATTCACTGGGCAACAGTTTTAGGTAAAGCTAAAGCTATCGAATTGCTAATACAAAAAGGTAAGTTTGAATCATTTTAGCTCTTGGGTTATGGTTGTAAAATTCCCTTATCATTGAACAATATTACCATAACATTTAAGCTCACCACCAGAAAACCCAGCGCGTAACAAAATAGAAGTAATCGAAGAAGTAATTGCACTTTACACATACTGCTATTCCAAGGGGGTACTCAGTTAAAAAAACCTCAGAGGGAGAGCAAAATATTTAAACTTAAAAATCACATCATATTTGTGGTACTACCATAGATGATATACAAACAATAATTGTTCAAGTGTAGTTGTAAACATAATACCAATTAAATCTTTGTAGGCTTTAACCCTGCCATCCAAGCTGAGGAGACTAAAGAGACCGCTCTTCACCGCTTTGTGCTCTGCCTGAATCATCTAGCACTCGGGCCTGCGCATAAGATATCCCCGCGCAAAATTAACATCATCATCTCCTGTCTTGAGAGCTGCCTTACATTGAGAGATTCTGACGGCGACACACCTCTCCTTGTCGCAGCTAAAACACTAGTTGCTGGACGAAAGCCCATTTATTTTGAAGAGTGCATTGAGGCTATAGTTGGTCATATAACAAAAAACAGCCCAACTAAGTTAGCTGAGATACTGAACATTCAAGATTTAGACGGGAACACTGCATTGCATATCCTGGCTAGAAATGATATCTCCTTTGTCACCCTGCGTACACTTCTGCAGGCTGGGGCAGATGCAAGTATTGTCAACTTCAATTATGAAACTCCTTATCAAGTTGCTCTTGCTTGTGGATCCACTAGAAATGCAAAGTTGCTTGACAGCCATAGAGAAAAGAAAAGCCATTATTCGGCTACAGGAAGTTTTGATGGCTCAGTAGAAGAACACATTTCAGAAGGAGCACAGGAAGATACCCCAGAGTCTCTAAAGGATAATCAAGAAACTTGCAGTGAAGAACTGCCATCTGAAGCTAGATCAGAGTGTCCAGATGATGAAAGACTGATTCAACCAGTTAGACCAGAGCAGGCCCCAGCTAGTAGCACGACTGGCATCAATAATGCATTGCGTACTGGGGGTGTGTCTCCTACTAGTAGTGCTACAGGGGTTGATAATCTTACCCATGTTGGGAGTGTACCTACCTGTACGTCCTCTGGAGGTCTTATCTGTACCTGTATCGTCAAGAAGGAGTATGACTCCCCTCAGGTGGGTAACACAATAATAATAGTGATAATCACATTACTAATGGTTATAATGATGACAACAACAATGGCAACAACATCAGCAATGATAACAATAAGAAGAATTCAGCAGCAACTACACTTATAATATTTAAAAGAAAAACAATAACAGAAACAACTACAATACTAATAACAACAACAGCAACAACTACAATGATAATATCAAAAAAACAACAGCAGCAGCAGAGGCAACAACAACTACAGCAAAACATCAATAATAACAATAACAACAACAACAATAATGACAACACAAAAAATTATAATAACCTCAACAATAATGATAACAAAAACATCAATAATAACAGCAACAACAATGAAAATAGTATGATAAAGATAATGATAGATAATAATAATTATACAGTATTTTAGTTATATTAATACAGGATTGTTATATTCCATGTTGTGGCTCCTCGTGCCTTATAGGTTCATAGAGATAGGTTAACAGGTCATTTAACAATATTGTTTTGAGTTGTGGTATCTGGCTATATTTTTTAGAGAAAAGGAACCAAATTATTATTTATGTGACCACAAAAACCTGCTTGCTTAAGCAATATTCACTGATGTTCTTGCTACTAGAATTGTGCACACACTAGAATGACTCCATTTCAAACAGTCATGTGAGGGTAACCTTCAAATGCTTTGAACTAAATCAACTAAAAAATATGATCATGCTTTGAAAAGCAATACCCCTGAGAAACTGCCACCATTTTGTTCCCTTGGGAAAACAATTTTGTTGTTTTTTTCTTTATGCATGAAGACATTCCTATTTATAGATGTCCAAAAGAATAACCCGCATAACACAAATTTAATTGGCCTTTTCTTGCTTAAGATACTTTCAAAGAACTAGTCGAAATACATACTTTCTGTAGATAAAGATATTATTGATCAAAATCTCATTGAGTTGCAACAAACAAAATGAATTTGCTCTTTACAATTGCAGAAAGATAAGCTACATCAAAATTGCATGTTGTCAGCTCAAACTTCACCCGGAAGTGGTAAGAAGAATGTTAGAGAGCTTTAAACGTAAATCAATGTGAATGGCATCAACAATGATATACATTTCTCACTAATGCTAGAAAGAATGGTGTTGACATCCATGACAGCATGCAAAGAATATCAAAATATGAAAAACCGTTTTAAGCAATATGTGAGCGTTTGTACCATTCTTGATACCATCTGTTCTGGTCTATATTATTGACTGTAGAAGCATCCTTAATGACTGTAGAAGTATCCTACAGTTGTAATTGCAAGATGATATTGTCTAACATTCACATCTCTTTGTGATTGCATGTGCATTAGAGGGGGTACAAATAGTACAACGTTACCAGGCATGCATGTTATTTTGAACCATATATAGCAGGGCTGTCCAAACAAACCAGCAACTGCCGGATTTCCACCAGCTTTTTCATGTTTATTGCTAACTTTATTTTGTCTGATGTTTTAAATGAATAATAGAGCTAATTATTTTATTGTGAAGTATATTTTCCCTCTCCGACTTTTGAAAAATAAACTCGCCTGATACTCTGGCTATCTACAACCTTTGTTGAAGCGTGGCCCATAATAATGGTAGTTCTCAATGCTTGTAATGTGGTTAGAAATAGTTCTCAAAGATTAAATTGTTTAGGTACTGTTTCCTTTTTTTTGGCCTTGGAATATATATTTTCTTCCTTTAAAAATTTATTACAGTTTAATCTGCATTATTTGGCCTTCATTACCTATCATGAATAAACAAATGCACTCTTAAATATTTTTCCTATTTGCCTTAACAGATGGAGTTATATTAGAGTTCCTCCGGGGGGCAGGCCTGCTGGACAACGTCAAAGAACTAGCAATGCAAACCAAGTCTAAAGATGAGCAAGACCTGCATCGCAAATTGCAGGAAATTCAAGGTAAACACAAACCTAATGCACAACTTAATAGAAGGACTGGACAGCAGGAAGTAAAAAGGTTTTGTTTTATGAAATGATAACTTGTTTTTGGTCATTTCAAAAACAGCTTTAACCCTTTAAAACAATATTAATACACAGGGATTTTTGTAAAATTTGGAAAACATAATTCTTTGCCAATGATACTAGATGGTTGACCAAGAAAAAGCTATCAATATTAGATAAAATGCTACCCTTTGAAACCAGAGGCTCTATTAAAAAGCTAACAGGGAAGGGAATAATAATACTAGAGGGTATAAAAAAGCGCCAAGTCAAATGCCCTTTCATAAAATTTTTAGAACTTAAGTTCACAATTGTGATGGTGAAACTTGCAAAATACACCAAACCTCTTGTACAGTACATCAGGGGAGGCAAATAAAAGATACTCTCAAAGGATTTGACTTTGCAAAAAAATGCCATTCCTAAGGAATATTTTTTTTTATTGGTATTTAATTATTTCAAAGTGTAATGTTGAGCCATTTGAATTTTCTTCTGTTCCAGCCAGTAATATTACTTTGTGTCAGCAGACCCCTTTTCTCAGACTTACTCATTCTTAATAACTGAGACTAACACATTCTCTGTCAACTTTCTACCTCTTTCCCTTAACATGTCCTAGCCACACAAGGTGACATGGAAGAAGCCCAGAGGGAAATTGAAAAGAAGAAGACTGAAATAGAGAAAATTAAGGCGGAGCTTGAAGAACTGCAACAAAAAACAGTGACCCTAAATAGAAAACGCAAAAGTTTGAGCTCTGAGTGCAGCCAGTTGCAGAAAAAACTTCATTATTGTGACTCTGTCCTTCAGGTTGTGCCACCTGGTAACAATAATGCCTCCAATACTGAATCTGCAAATTCTCCCCACTAAAGAAATGTATCACGAGGTACTAAGTTCTCCTTAAGATCTGTGCAATGAGGGACCGAGATGGCTTTTATACTGAATCTGCAAATTCTCCCTACTGTGGTTACGCCACAAAGTACTGATGAGTTTGCAAGTTCGCCTTACCAAAGAGCCTTTGCCATGAGGTACCAATAATGGCTCTAATACTGAATCTGCAAATACTCACCACTAAAGCATTGTGCCCCAAGGGGTAGATGAATTTGCAAGTTCTCCTTACGAAAGACTTTTGCCATGTGGTACAGACAAAAAGTGCGTGTTGCACTGTAAAAACGTTTTTTTAATGCACAAGTAGTTTCCTAACAATAATTTGCTCTGTAACTAACTATTTTACTTGTCTTTACCACAACTGTGATAAACGTTTCTTCAGGTGTGTAGCCAGAATTTGCTAAGGGGTACCTTTGGGGGCCGCCCCCAGTGCAACTCCCTGCCCTAGCTAGATGCCTGCTCAAAGTATAGATGTATGCACATCTCGTTGTGGTTCCACCCCTTTCTAACCCCATCTGCAATTGTTTTGGGACATAACCAGATGATGCATGACTTTAGGGACATCTTATGCCAGCGGAAATAATTTCAAAGATAATTACTGTAGGAGTTTGGTGCTTTAGTTGAGAAAAATGAATTTCCCAAGAAGCATAAGGCAATTCAAGGAAAAAAAACACCCTAAGAGACTCCCACCATCTCCTGGAAATTGGGGCACATGTGGAAAGAGTGGGGGAATTGGAGGTGTCGGGGCAGCTAGTGTTATTTCTGGGACCACACGCATTCAGGAGATTTGCTAATTGCACATTGATGGGATCGCTGGACTTTATTTGTGAATGATTTTAAGCACACTTTGCCATGGTTTTTTGAGAACGCTTTTGTAATGAGGTGTGTATATAGTAATTAGTAAACGCCTATTTCAATAATAGTTATTAATAGATGAACAATAGTTATAAACTAGTTTATACTTTCGTTTCATCTTGTATTCATGCTGTTATTTCTCATTAGCGATCGGAATTACCCTTTGCCACCTAGACTGAATAATAAAATAGGTCTATAACATGATGCAAATAACAGGGCCTTAGCAGGGTATGGAGTGCCCCAAAAATTTTTCAAAAATTATAAGGAAATGACCACGATTTTCTTGATGATTCGGTACCGTGCCCCCCCCCCCCCCCCCCCCCCCCCCGATATTTCAAGGCCTGCTACGGCTCTTTGAAACCAGTCATAATTATCAGATAACAAGATAACAATGTTTTATTTTTCTTTCACGTACTCGAAAAGTTCCAATTGATATTCGGGACGGCAAGAACGTTAACAATATTCACTACAATATTCTAACGAAAGAACACTTTGTCACCAATAAAAAGTGCTGACACATTGTTTGTAAATTTTTATTAGTTGGGTGTTCTGTTTGCTTATGAATACTGAAATATTAAATTTTGAAGAACTGGAGACTTTTGGTGTCTTAAATTGAGTTCCATACGTATTTGTGCTACATGACGACACCTATACCAAGTATGAACAAATAAACTGGTTATACCGCATGATTTTGGGAAGATTTTGCGACATCTATTAAAATTGTGAAAGAAGTATGGAATTTTTGTTGTTATTTGTTTTTTATTTTTTACATGGAAGTTGCCTTCTAATGTTGACACAAAATAGTAATGTTTTGCTCACCCCTTGCACATGATGTCTCTTCATTCTGCAATCTTCTACCCACCCCCTTGCATATGAAGTCTCTTCATTCTGCAATCTTCTACCCACCCCCTTGCATATGATGTCTCTTTATTCTGTAATCTTCTACCAACCCCCTTGCATATGAAGTCTCTTTATTCTGCAATCTTCTATCCACCCCTTGCATATGACGTCTCTTCATTCTGTAATCTTCTACCCACCCCCTTGCATATGATGTCTCTATTTTGCAATCTTCTACCCACCCCTTGCATATGATGTCTCTTTATTCTGCAATCTTCTACCCACCCCTTGCATATGAAGTCTCTTTATTCTGCAATCTTCTATCTACCCCCTTGCATACGATGTCTCTTCATTCTGCAATCTTCTACCCACCCCCTTGCATACGACGTCTCTTTATTCTGTAATCTTCTACCCACCCCCTTGCACATGATGTCTCTTCATTCTGCAATCTTCTACCCACCCCTTGCATATGACGTTTTTTTATTCTGTAATCTTCTACTCACCCCTTGCACATGATGTCTCTTCATTCTGTAATCTTCTATCCACCCCCTTGCACACGATGTCTCTTCATTCTGCAATTTTCTACCCACCCCTTGCATATGATGTCTCTTCATTCTGTAATCTTCTACCCACCCCTTGCATATGACGTCTCTTTATTCTGTAATCTTCTACCCACCCCTTGCATATGACGTCTCTTTATTCTGCAATCTTCTACTCACCCCTTGCATACGATGTCTCTTTATTCTGTAATCTTCTACCCACCCCTTGCACACGATGTCTCTTTATTCTGCAATCTTCTACCCACCCCCTTGCATTTGATGTCTCTTCATTCTGCAATCTTCTACCCACCCCCTTGCACACGAGGTCTCTTTATTCTGTAATCACACCCCTTGCATATGACGTCTCTTTATTCTGCAATCTTCTACCCACCCCTTGCATATGACGTTTCTTTATTCTGTAATCTTCTACTCACCCCTTGCACATGATGTCTCTTCATTCTGTAATCTTCTATCCACCCCCTTGCACACGATGTCTCTTCATTCTGCAATTTTCTACCCACCCCTTGCATATGATGTCTCTTCATTCTGTAATCTTCTACCCACCCCTTGCATATGACGTCTCTTTATTCTGTAATCTTCTACCCACCCCTTGCATATGACGTCTCTTTATTCTGCAATCTTCTACTCACCCCTTGCATATGACGTCTCTTTATTCTGTAATCTTCTACCCACCCCTTGCATATGATGTCTCTTTATTCTGTAATCTTCTACCCACCCCCTTGCATATGATGTCTCTTCATTCTGTAATCTTCTACCCACCCCCTTGCACACGAGGTCTCTTTATTCTGTAATCACACCCCTTGCATATGACGTCTCTTTATTCTGCAATCTTCTACCCACCCCTTGCACACGATGTCTCTTCATTCTGCAATCTTCTACCCACCCACTTGCACACGATGTCTTTTCATTCTGCAATCTTCTACACACACCCTTGCACATGTTGTCTCTTCATTCTGTAATCTTCTACCAACCCCCTTGCACACGACGTCTCTTTATTCTGCAATCTTCTACCCACCCCCTTGCACACGATGTCTCTTCATTCTGCAATCTTCTACCCACCCCCTTGCACACGATGTCTCTTCATTCTTCTGCTACCCACCCCCTTGCATACGATGTCTCTTCATTCTGCAATCTTCTACCCACCCCCTTGCATACGATGTCTCTTCATTCTGCAATCTTCTATTCATCCCCTTGCACATGATGTCTCTTCATTCTGCAATCTTTTACCCACCCCTTGCATATGATGTCTCTTTATTCTGCAATCTTCTACCCACCCCCTTGCACACGATGTCTCTTCATTCTGCAATCTATTACCCACCCCCTTGCACACGATGTCTATTCATTCTGCAATCTTCTACCCACCCCTTGCACACGATGTCTCTTTATTCTGCAATCTTCTACCCACCCCTTGCATTTGATGTCTCTTCATTCTGCAATCGTCTACCCACCCCCTTGCACACGACGTTTCTTTATTCTGCAATCTTCTACCCACCCCTTGCATATGACGTCTCTTTATTCTGTAATCTTCTACCCACCACTTGCATATGACGTCTATTCTGTAATCTTCTACCCACCCCCTTGCACACGATGTCTCTTCATTCTGTAATCTTCTACCCACCCCCTTGCATATGATGTCTCTTCATTCTGCAATCTTCTACCCACCCCCTTGCACACGACGTTTCTTTATTCTGCAATTTTCTACCCACCCCTTGCATATGATGTCTCTTCATTCTGTAATCTTCTACCCACCCCTTGCATATGACGTCTCTTTATTCTGTAATCTTCTACCCACCCCTTGCATATGACGTCTCTTTATTCTGCAATCTTCTACTCACCCCTTGCATATGACGTCTCTTTATTCTGTAATCTTCTACCCACCCCTTGCACACGATGTCTCTTCATTCTGTAATCTTCTACCCACCCCCTTGCATATGATGTCTCTTCATTCTGTAATCTTCTACCCACCCCCTTGCACACGAGGTCTCTTTATTCTGTAATCTTCTACCCACCCCTTGCATATGAAGTCTCTTCATTCTGCAATCTTCTACTCACCCCTTGCATATGATGTCTCTTCATTCTGCAATCTTCTACCCACCCCCTTGCATACGATGTCTTTTCATTCTGTAATCTTCTACCCACCCCTTGCACACGATGTCTCTTCATTCTGCAATCTTCTACCCACCCACTTGCACACGATGTCTTTTCATTCTGCAATCTTCTACACACACCCTTGCACATGTTGTCTCTTCATTCTGTAATCTTCTACCAACCCCCTTGCACACGACGTCTCTTTATTCTGCAATCTTCTACCCACCCCCTTGCACACGATGTCTCTTCATTCTGCAATCTTCTACCCACCCCCTTGCACACGATGTCTCTTCATTCTGCAATCTTCTACCCACCCCCTTGCATACGATGTCTCTTCATTCTGCAATCTTCTACCCTCCCCTTGCATATGATGTCTCTTCATTCTGCAATCTTCTACCTACCCCCTTGCACACGATGTCTATTCATTCTGCAATCTTCTACCCACCCCCTTGCATACGATGTCTTTTCATTCTGTAATCTTCTATTTAACCCC
This sequence comes from Nematostella vectensis, assembly GCF_932526225.1. NCBI lineage: Eukaryota > Metazoa > Cnidaria > Anthozoa > Actiniaria > Edwardsiidae > Nematostella > Nematostella vectensis. Next base: position 3,320,949 of record NC_064046.1, read on the forward strand.
TATGCACATGATGTCTCTTCATTCTGCAATCTTTTACCCACCCCTTGCATATGATGTCTCTTTATTCTGTAATCTTCTACCCACCTCTTGCACACGATGTCTCTTCATTCTGCAATCTTTTACCCACCCCCTTGCACACGATGTCTATTCATTCTGCAATCTTCTACCCACCCCTTGCACACGATGTCTCTTTATTCTGCAATCTTCTACCCACCCCCTTGCATACGATGTCTCTTCATTCTGCAATCTTTTACCCACCCTCTTGCACACGATGTCTATTCATTCTGCAATCTTCTACCCACCCCTTGCACACGATGTCTCTTTATTCTGCAATCTTCTACACACCCCTTGCATTTGATGTCTCTTCATTCTGCAATCGTCTACCCACCCCCTTGCACACGACGTTTCTTTATTCTGCAATCTTCTACCCACCCCTTGCATATGACGTCTCTTTATTCTGTAATCTTCTATCCACCACTTGCATATGACGTCTATTCTGTAATCTTCTACCCACCCCCTTGCACACGATGTCTCTTCATTCTGCAATCTTCTACCCACCCCCTTGCACATGATGTCTCTTCATTCTGCAATCTTCTACCCACCCCCTTGCATATGAAGTCTCTTTATTCTGCAATCTTCTACCCCCCCTTGCATATGATGTCTCTTCATTCTGCAATCTTCTACCCACCCCCTTGCATACGATGTCTCTTCATTCTGCAATCTTCTACCCACCCCCTTGCATATGAAGTCTCTTCATTTTGCAATCTTCTACCCACCCCCTTGCATATGATGTCTCTTTATTCTGTAATCTTCTACCCACCCCTTGCATATGAAGTCTCTTTATTCTGCAATCTTCTACACACCCCTTGCATTTGATGTCTCTTCATTCTGCAATCGTCTACCCACCCCCTTGCACACGACGTTTCTTTATTCTGCAATCTTCTACCCACCCCTTGCATATGACGTCTCTTTATTCTGCAATCTTCTACCCACCCCCTTGCATATGATGTCTCTTCATTCTGCAATCTTTTACCCACCCCTTGCACACGATGTCTCTTTATTCTGCAATCTTCTACACACCCCTTGCATTTGATGTCTCTTCATTCTGCAATCGTCTACCCACCCCCTTGCACACGACGTTTCTTTATTCTGCAATCTTCTACCCACCCCTTGCATATGACGTCTCTTTATTCTGTAATCTTCTACCCACCACTTGCATATGACGTCTATTCTGTAATCTTCTACCCACCCCCTTGCACACGATGTCTCTTCATTCTGCAATCTTCTACCCACCCCCTTGCACATGATGTCTCTTCATTCTGCAATCTTCTACCCACCCCCTTGCATATGAAGTCTCTTTATTCTGCAATCTTCTACCCCCCCTTGCATATGATGTCTCTTCATTCTGCAATCTTCTACCCACCCCCTTGCATACGATGTCTCTTCATTCTGCAATCTTCTACCCACCCCCTTGCATATGAAGTCTCTTCATTTTGCAATCTTCTACCCACCCCCTTGCATATGACGTCTCTTTATTCTGCAATCTTCTACCCACCCCCTTGCACACGATGTCTCTTCATTCTGCAATCTTCCACCCACCCCCTTGCACATGATGTCTCTTCATTCTGTAATCTACCCACCGCTTGAATATGATGTCTCTTTATTCTCCAATCTTCTACACACCCCTTGCATATGACGTCTCTTTATTCTGCAATCTTCTACCCACCCCTTGCACACGATGTCTCTTCATTCTGCAATCTTCTACCCACCCACTTGCACACGATGTCTTTTCATTCTGCAATCTTCTACACACACCCTTGCACATGTTGTCTCTTCATTCTGTAATCTTCTACCAACCCCCTTGCACACGACGTCTATTTATTCTGCAATCTTCTACCCACCCCCTTGCACACGATGTCTCTTCATTCTGCAATCTTCTACCCACCCCCTTGCACACGATGTCTCTTCATTCTGCAATCTTCTACCCACCCCCTTGCATACGATGTCTCTTCATTCTGCAATCTTCTACCCTCCCCTTGCATATGATGTCTCTTCATTCTGCAATCTTCTACCCACCCCCTTGCACACGATGTCTATTCATTCTGCAATCTTCTACCCACCCCTTGCATATGATGTCTCTTCATTCTGCAATCTTCTACCCACCCCCTTGCACATGATGTCTCTTCATTCTGCAATCTTCTACCCACCCCCTTGCATACGATGTCTCTTCATTCTGAAATCTTCTACCCACCCCCTTATACACGATGTCTCTTCATTCTGCAACCTTCTAACCACCCCCTTGCACACGATGTCTCTTCATTTTGTAATCTTCTACCCACCCCTTGCACACGATGTCTCTTTATTCTGTAATCTTCTACCCACCCCCTTGCATATGATGTCTCTTTATTCTGTAATCTTCTACCCACCCCCTTGCATATGATGTCTCTTCATTCTGTAATCTTCTACCCACCCCCTTATACACGATGTCTCTTCATTCTGTAATCTTCTATTCATCCCCTTGCACATGATGTCTCTTCATTCTGCAATCTTTTACCCACCCCCTTATACACGATGTCTCTTCATTCTGTAATCTTCTACCCACCCCCTTGCATACGATGTCTCTTCATTCTGCAATCTTCTACCCACCCCTTGCACACGATGTCTCTTCATTCTGCAATCTTTTAAAGAGGTCTTGTCAGACACACCTTTGTTAAAGTGTTTTATCCAAAATTGAAGACAGAAGAATGACGATCTGAAAGACAAATACGAAACATTGATCTTCAATATTCATTTTACATTGCAAAAACAATCGTTTAAACGCTTAGATCTACACCGCTCGAAACTCGAATAACACAAGAATTACCAAATGCAGGCGCTTTCCCAGGAATGGCCAAGAAAGAGTGCGTAGTCGTGGTATCATATGGAAAAAAAATAGTATTTAAAGATCCCTTAATATGAAATGACCCACTCTTTTTTCTCCAGGGGGGGGGGGGGGGGGGGGTTGCGCAGGGTGCGTGCGTACGCGCCTGAAATGAAACCCACCCATGTTATTTAGTAATGTTAGATAAACAAATCTGATTGGTTTGATTCTAGTTAGCTTTGCAAACAGACCTCTTTAGCAATCTGAATTTCAAATCGACATTGCTCATTAACAACAAAAGAATCGGAAATAGCTATTGAAAAGACAGAAAGATATTGCATATCCCTTATTTTCAATTTTGCACAAGTGCCCTATTTTTACTGCCAACAAAAAACTATTCCTCACTGACGTTCAAGCAATCTTGCGTGAGTTTTCAGCTTATGAAGTAAACCAACTCGTGTTTTGACCCCTTTCCGAGTGCTGGCTCCCGGACTACACTCTTTCTTTTTTATGACAATATTTTTTTATAAGAACGTCGAGCCTGAGATTTCACCAGATTTTAAGAACATGCTAAAACATGCCGAGGCTCAGATAGCAGAATTTTTTTTCTTTTTTAGTCCTGATGCGTTCTTAAAAGCGAATCAAATTTTGCTCATAGTAACAACCCTTTTATTGCTATTGATCATTGTGTAATTCTCTTCCTAATAATTCATTGGGTTTGATATTCTTATATAGACTTAAATTTAAGAACATCGTTAAGAACATATTCAGCCTTAAATTGTCCCAAAAATAAGAACGGCCCAGTCTCAACTGAAAATTAGACGTTCTTATAAAAAAAGAGTGTATTGCTTCCAATCCTAGTTACTTTTATTTTTTCACTTTTTGCTGCTCATCAAATGACGTTGCAAAAAATGTGTAAGTGAATTAAAAGAGGATCCATTAGCACTTCGAGCAGTCCACCGCCAAAAATCGTGTACCAAAATAATTTTCATAATTTTACATATCCTTAGGGTATACTTTGGATATATGTTGAAACTAAGTATATACTGTTTTCACCGCCGTGAAAAACATTTTTCAACGTAAAATTAATACGGGGAATGCTACAGAGTTGAAATTGACATCGAAAATTATCGAGACAATTTTTTAGAAAGACACCAAAACCAAATCCGCAGGCTTTTAACATTTCTGGTACAAGATTTTTGACGCCTATTGATGAAAACTGCTCGATGCCCTGTTGGAAGTTGTCTTAAGACCAGCGGTCTGAGTTCGTCGAGATTTCCCGGAAAAATGATGTTTGGGCGCCCTAGCTCAAAACTAAACTGGTAATAGGTATGGTTGACCTCAGTATACTGTGAAAGTTTGAAGCAATTTGGATAAATATTTTTGGCGATGGAAGCCGAAAAGTAATTTTTCGTCTCCCGCACCCGGATTTGAGACAATTTCGTGGTTGTTAGAAAAAGACTAAAAACCGGTTCGCAACGCGTGATAAAACATTTGCAGCTTATATAAACCTAAAGAATAGATAATAAGGATTTCCCAGGCTAAAAGATAAGCTGTTCTGTCAGCACCTTATTATTTTACGAGATTTTATTTTATTTTATGTTTTTAGATGACTTTGAAAAGCCTTGAAATGATCGTGTAATATCGCCGATGAGATGTAGATTTGGCAAAAATGATTGCATTCATCGAAAAGAACATCATTTCTACTTTTGATATGTGAAATAAAATTTAGGGGCAAATAAAATCCAACTTTTTTACAAGCCGAAATATGACCCCTACTTGACCCTTATCATAAACAAATGCCGACTACTGTATCGGGTTTTCCGCATTCAAACAACGCCTTCAAATCTCCAGAAAAACAAGAAAGAGCGCTCAAATCAAAAGAAATATACTGTCGGCAATACTAAAATTTAATGGTAATAATTTCATAGCATTTATTGCATTAAATTGCGATTTTTAGGCTCGCGTGATACTATTTTGTTTGCTGCCATGCATACGTAATTAAAGCGTGACAAACAAAGCGACAAGCATAAAATACCTCACCATGACTGCAATAAGACTTTTCTGATAATTAAACGTCCAAAAGAAGAAAATGAGAGTTTTGCATGTTTTTAGTTAATTAACAAGCGATACTGGCAGAATTTTGTACAGTTTTAAATTGTAATTAAACAAAAAACTTGTTCAAATTGTCAAAATTCGCTTATTTTCAAAGCCTTTGTTCAACTACAAATTTGATCAAATAAAAATTATGCAAGAACGCTGAGACATTTGCGATATTGAGGCCTCTCACCGTAAGCTGTTCTCTTTTTTAGTAAAAGAGAGTATTGAAGTGTAAAAACTTACTCTGGTTTTCACAACAGAACACAGGATTACCGACTCAGAAATATATTTCATGTAACCATGAAAAAAAATATAATCGGGACCCAAGAAATCGTGGATTTATTTTGCGCAACTACATCTTTGAATAACATCCACGAGCGTGGCTACAAAAGAAGCTTTGCGTCGGATTGCTCCGGACATTTGAAGCTCCAGCTCTTTGCAGATAGTGGGAAGGGTGGCCACCAGGCCACTGAAAGAAAGGTGAGACTGGACCTGGAGTACAAGTGGCACAAGTCGATGCCGTTCGCTTCTATTGGGTGATTTAGTTGGCATTCATCTAGGATGGCAGCTCTCGTACGAAAGTAGGCGGCTGCCTCCTCCGCAGCCTCTACTGCCTCCGCACCCTGTGTTATTTTCGGGAAAAATACACCTGTACATGGCCCGGTAATAGGAACTCGCTGATTTTATCGGCGTTCCCCTGTATAGAGAGATGCAGCTTGTTGATTCTATCACTTCATTCCCAATTAATGGTACGCCCCCCCTCCTCCCCCCGACTACTTTTTGGTTGTAGCCAAGCTTGCCGGGAAGGGGGACTCCGATAAAAACAGACGGGGGTGATCGTCGGCAAAATTGATTGTAACCCGTTAGGGATGGCACTTTAGGCGTGGTCAACAGAAATAATTTCCTCTAAGAGATGGAAAATTGGGTGATGTCGAAGGAATTTTTGCCCGTAAGGGATAGCAGAATCGAAAAAAAACCGTTTAACACCCCCTTAGGAATAGCAATTAATCGAATTTTATACCCTAAGAGATAACAGAATGGGAAAAAAAAACGTTTGACACCCACTTAGGAATAGCAGTTGGTCGAATTTTACACCCTAAGAGATGGCAAAATCTGAAAAAACCTCCAACACCCCCAAAAAGATGGCAGTCGGTAGAAATTTTATACCCTAAAAGATATGACGATCACCCCCGTCTACATTTTTAGAGAGTCCCCCCCCCCCCCCCCCCCCCCCCCCCCGGGCAAAGATATGCATTCCCCTTCTTTGTCAAACTCGCATTTGCCGTATAGTGTGTGCCGGTCTAACCAAGCCAAGCGTGTATAGCCTTTCACGCACTGGACAGCTGAATAGCTTTGTGGTAGGCTCTTCCTCGTTGCTGACTGCGGGTTCTGGCTCAGCGGCGTTCGCCCTGCGCTCGACAGCACGCTTGATGTCATCGAATTCACCGTCACTGAACGAGCCCGGAAACGTTGAAATCGATTGGTCAGGATGCGGCTTGAAGGCTCTCTCTCCTCTTCCCCTCCCACTCCCCTCGTTTTTCATTTTTGCTCAAATCCAAGATGGTGGCTATAATACACCGGGTAAACGACCCCCCCCCCCTTCTTCTCAAATATTATTCTTTTTTTCAAATGGTACCTATGGTTGAGCAAGCCACACCTTCCCCCCTCCTCAGTCCTCTGGTCCTATGATCTCCTGCCTGAGACTTTTTCAAAGTAAAGAAGCGCTTATAGAGAGTAATTACCTGCTTGCAATAAGCGTTTACTGCACCTTACGCGCAATGATAGAATCCTGCGTTGTCTTGCTTGTAGTATGCCGCCGGTAAAGTGAATAGTGAAAGCGATTTTTTTACTGGTTAACAAGCCAATCGATTGGCCAGGACAAAATTTGGACGGCTGTTTATCCCGGCCAGACAAATTTTGTCCTCCTAGTGCGATTAGGCCCTAAGTTAACGCGCGAAAAAATGAAAACAGAAAAGTAACCTCAAAATTTACCTAGGAAGCTTTTTTTGGACATATGCTCCCTGACAAGAATGGAATTTTTTTGGTAGTATTGAAAACAATGGTAAAAAGCATCAACTGTTACTTTTTCTTACTTTCTTTTTATAACTCAATTTACCTGGGAAATGGAAATTGGTTGGTTATATCATAAACAATAGTAGAAAAGCTTCAACTGTTATTTTTTCTTGATTTCTTTGTATGAACGCTTGTTGAATAAATTAACTCCTCGAATTTGCATAACAACACGACAGCAGAAGATGGTACGCGTTTCTAGTCCACGAAAGTAGGGAACTAAAGAAAATATTATAATGCTTATAGAACGAAGGATGGATAGAAATAAATATAGGACGATTTAAGAATAACTTTCGTGGGAAAAAGTTTGGAGATGCTCATGGAGCGGAAGAATAAAGAACCGGAAGTTTTTAGTGCCGATAATAATTATCATGCATGCGGATTGTACTTTAAAATGTTATGAAAATATAATCTTGAAAAGCATATAAACACCAGAGAGACGAGAATATTTGATCAAATACCAGTATTTTCAAGAATTATATTGCATCCTTTTTTGGGGGGGAGTTTTAATTGTTATTTATAAGTTTTTGGTAGCGAGGCATTAAAAAGTGAGTGTCGGCATTTGTTTATAATTAGGGTCAAGTGGGGGTCATATTTAGGCTCGTAAAAAAGTCGGATTTTATTTGCCCCTAAATTTTATTTCACATATCAAAAGTAGAAATGATGCTCTTTTCGATGAATGCAAACATTTTTGCTAAATCCACATCTCATCGGCGATATTACACGATTATTTCAAGGCTTTTCAAATTCATCTAAAAACATAAAATAAAATAAAATCTCGTAAAATAATAAGGTGCTGACAGAACAGCTTATCTTTCAGCCTGGGAGTTCCTTATTATCCATTCTTTAGGTTTATATAAGCTGCAGTTGTTTTATCACGCGTTGCGAACCGGTTTTTAGTCTTTTTCTAACAACCACGAAATTGTATCAAATCCGGGTGCGGGAGACGAAAAATTACTTTTCGGCTTCTATCGCCAAAAATATTTATCCAAATTGCTTCAAACTTTCACAGGACGCCATGGTCAACCATACCTATTACCAGTTTAATTTTGAGCTAGGGCACCCAAACTTCATTTTTCCGAGAAATCTCGACGAACTCAGACCGCTGGTCTTAAAAACTTGGCCTTACATAGCTGCTGTTGTTCCAAACATTTTAGGGATCTTTATTGTAATAATTTTTTTAGTCAAAATACGCTGAGGTCAGAACAAACCACGTTGTAGTTTTGCGTAAGATTTCAATATATCTTATTTCTAAATATCTAAAATGGTTGGCACAACACTACTCTGAACCCCTTGAACAAAGCAAGAGACCATGAAAAAGGATATTTTTTTCAATCTTGGGTAGTATTTTTAGAATTTGCTATTGTGATGAGAGCGTAAATGTATTCTATAAGAAAACTCCTTTCTATATCTTTGTTGCCGTTTATGTTTTACCTTTCCAACTCTTTTGATAGTTAATCTTAAATTTTAAATGTACTAACCGCCTTTGAATAAATTAGCACGCAATATTTCGTGCGTCAAAGTGTATTCTGTCCATGTTTATTGTCATCCTCGTTCCAAGGGTCCCACCTTCCCCTACCCCCAGGGGGAAACAAGGGGGAGACCCTGGGAACGAGGATGGTTTATTGTTTGCAAACTATCGCAATCAACACATCTTCAGCTGAAACAAGTTTTTTTTCACATTATACATCCTCGGGGACCCAGGGAGTCGCGGAGATCGGGCACACAGCGAGCGTGGCGCGAGAAAGAAACAGGCAGGATGTACATTATATGGATTTATAGAAAATCACCCATTCAAATAAAGTTTGACTCGATAATCTATGTGTCGTAACCCGCAGTGTTTCATGGGTAACGTACAAATGCCTGATGAACCATGGTATCTGACTACAGCCACAAAGACATAAACAAGAATCTACTATAACTTTCCAAAGCTTTCTACTGTCTATTTTTCCCCTGCTAAAGCGGTCAGAAAATACGTTTATTGGATAAAAGTAACCCCTTTTTGAGACAATTGTGATACTACAAGAAAAGTTCTTATTCGAGTTGTTGCAAAAATTTGCTCTGTTAAACGTATAATAATAATAATAATAATAATCTAGAGGTACCACTATATTATATTTTTTATATATTTGGCTAATTCCTGTCCAGTTGTAATATCCAGGCGCGTAGTCAAAGATATATTCACAAGAGAGAAAGCTCTATTAATTAAGCCCCTAAAATCCCCCTCCTTAGAGCCAAAAATTTCAAATAAGCCCGCTTTCGCCCTAGTCCCTCTAGCTAGCCTGCGTGCATCCGGTTTAAAATTCTTATTGTATAAAAAAAGTAAACGTAACACATCTCCAAGAGAGTGCTTGTGATGTAACAACATCAAACAGCATTATAAATGCACTAATGCATCTGAAACTTTTAGGGGTCAAAAATACCTGGTGTCAACAACAGGAAAAAGAGATTTTACTAAAATGATTCCTTTCTCTCTAGTAAGCCGCCATAAGTCCCCTCATACCAACTAATCACTGCGACGATAAGATATCTTACGAAAAAGAATCCAGTCTAAGGTCTGGAGCATGTATATATACATCTACTTGTGTTAATTAAGTCCGCCCCCACAATACCCCCATACTATCCTACATGGCCACAAAGTTCGCTGAAACGACTCCGAGATGCAATAACAGCATCCCCCATAAAATGCGTGTAAAAAATCGTGAAAGAGACAAGAGTGGCGAGACACCCATAAAGTGCGTGTAAAAAATCATGAAAGAGACAAGAGTGGCGAGACACCCATAAAGTGCGTGTAAAAAATCGTGAAAGAGACAAGAGTGGCGAGACAAAGTACAGCGCACTAAACAGAGCCGTAGCAGGCCTGCAACGTAAGATTAGGGGGTGGGGGGACCATACAGAAAAATTGAGAAAAATATTGGAGGCACAGCCACCCCCATTACGGGTTATTCCCTTATAATCGCTGAATATATTTGGGGGCATAGCCCTCAGTGCCCCACCCCCTGCTAGGGCCCTGGACTTAAAGCCGCGTTGTCACCAGTTTACTTCCAGTCGATTACGTAGCAATCTCCGATGATTTTTTAAGGAAAACGCGAAAAATATTTCAAAATATTAAAAGCAGTGTGTCTATTGGAAGTTTCTTTGAAGTTGTGATCGATAATTTAGAGCGGATGGCCTGTTATATATCTCTGATTTTAATAGATTCTTTTGTCTTTTAACGGTTGAGGTTTCCGTCGGACCTCCGGAAGTGAAAGGGTGATAATGCGGCTTTAATCAGATGGGGATAGGGCAAAGGTGGAAGCAATCTCAAAGTACGCTGTGTCCGCGAACGTGCTTAGATGACAATAGCATCACACCAAGAGAGAGAGAGCGAGGAATGGACCTTTCACCCCTCACCCTTGGCAGCCGTCCACATGATATGCGATACGCAGAATGTGTTTGAATCAGATTAGCATATCAGTCAATCTTGTTTTAAAAACTGTCGTTTTTCTAGCTCGCTCGGTCATTTCTTTATTAGGATCTACATACCATATTTGGGAGTCCCGCTTCAATCAATTTTTTGCTTTTTTATCGCTCTGGAACTTTGTAAGTCGAGAATTTCCAAGTAAACTTGCAGGAATTCGTGTTTACTACGATTTTGCTGGCAGTCATCTTGGAAATGGAGCCTAGTCCCTATCGTTTTAGAATATCACAGGTCTCCCCCGCGCTCGCCCCAGTCTCTTTTAGACCATCTAGAAAAACGACAGCTGAAAAACGCAAGACTAGTTCCAGTACTGCGCGGTAAAACCAGCCTTTTTGTTTTGAAATGGCTGGGTTTTACCGGCGAACTGTCACATTTTGGCGAATGCTAAGAAAACTAGATCAAACCTAAGGCTAAAATTTTCTATATGAGTGACTCCCTCATTATCAAACAAATCTGTCGTCTTTTGTACAGTATAGTTTTAATGATGTACAGTAAGTCAAAACAGCGACCGAAGTCAGCCTTTCGTACCTTTACTCGAACGATTCAACACTGAGATTTTGTTTGTTTTTGCCAGAACACGCATACGTTATTCAAATAATAGTAATATATGTTTATTATTCCCTATTGCAGTTGAGACTGAATTGCAGGGAGAGCGCCAACAAACTTACAGTACACACAATAAACAATTAACATATTTTACAGTTACAAAATCGTTTAGTCTTTTGGTTTTTGTCATCTGTGTGCGCCTCGTAGTACCCGACCTAAGACTGTATTTGGCGGGTACTACACATGTCCTCGAGTCCATCGCCTGTAGGACGGGATGCTCGGGTGGAAGGTTGGCTACATACTGGCGGCATAGATTATTGCGGCGCGTCTCAAGAGTCAGGAGACTCTGTCAGCACTGTCCGACAGTCATTGATTGATATGGTTAGCATCAGGAAAACAGGCGCGCACTACCCATCCCCCCTTCCCTCTCATCCCTCTCCACCCGTGGCTAATACAAGGATTAGTTTGAGCAGCACCAAAATCAGGCGCCAAAAGGTGGGCCATTTTCTTTATTGCAGTATCGTCAAATTTTGTACTTTTTCATATAATCTACATATTACATAGGCAACCCAATTCTACTCCAAGAATTTTTTTTATCGAGTTTGTACTTTGAACCGGTCTGACATCATATCATATGGGACGAGGTGGAACGGTTCGCCTCACTCACTTGACTCTTTTTTCTATTTAAACAATTTTAGGCATTTGTATCGTTATAATTCCCTTAATCTGCTGTCCTTAAGTGTTTGAGATTTCTTAAATGATTAACGTCGCATAAATGCGTGTTAGAACGAAGAACAATAATAACAAAAAAATGTAATTTTGTTATTGTGATCAGGCCTCCTGTTGGTTTGTTACGAGCGTACGTGACCTGGCGTTACCTAATCTTATCTTAGCGTGCATAATCAGCATATGTATAATATACGTTCGACAGCGTTGGGCCATAATCTTTACAGACCCCACTGTAAACAAACCTGCACGAGAAAAAAACTACAGCATATGTTTTCATTAAAGCGATATAAAAAAAGCTTATTTTAATAAACATGGCTTGGTAAACCAAAATGCATGCTATACATTTTGACATTGAAAGAATGGACAGGTTATCATAGTACTCATTAGTTCAATTAGCAAGAATTTTTAGGATATCCTGCCTTTTTATTTTCTCTGACAAACATCGCCTAAATATCCAACATAAAATCACCAGCGTCCGCTAATTGTCAGCATATGATGATAATGGAATATTGAATTTCGTTTTGCGTCAATTACGAGTTCATTTAGGTCGAAAGGTGGAAAAATAGCGAATTTTTATTCCCTTTTTATCTTTATAGCCAAATTCGTTGTTGCACGACCTCGCAGAATCCAAATTTCGTTTCTTTGTATGGGAATTGCGCTTAGTCAATCAAACCAGACTTCCCTGATGAAACCAAACAATCAAAACCAGACAAACAGCCATCAAAGCTTGTCTTACTACGCGCTATTCCCAAACGAGACATGGATTTTGGATTCGCCGAGGTCGCGCAACAACAAATTTGGCTGCAATAACAATGAGATAAAGCTTAGAAACACATATTTCTATAACTATATTTTTAGCATAATTATTTAAGTTTCTATAGTGTATAATTCCCGAGGGGAAAAGGCATTTCAGCCATGGCTATAGTGCGTTTTTGTGTGTGCAAAATCTAAATTAAAGTGCTATGTTCCTGTTCGCTTTCTCATTGGCTGTTTCCGTGTCTGACGTCATTGTTAGAGCTGAGTCATGAGGGAACGCACGTCGGAGATCGCTGTCAGTTGTTCCTCGATAACAACAGTGGACCAGGCTAGAGTTTTGCACAGAATGACAGCACAGAAGATGATTTGAGAGCAAATTCTCCGTTCCCTAGCGCCGCTGCTTGTGCAAACCCAGCTTACTGCTCTTAAACAGCCTCCGCATCCCAATTCCTTTGCTAGCATCACTCGTAAACGTGGTAGTTTTTGCTGAAGAAAGTTTCGCTTTTGTCTCCAAACCTAAGCATTGTCAAAATGGGCTCTTTTGACGTTCTTGGCAAATTTAAGCCGATGGAAAAACGCGTACAATTTGCAGACTGCTGCGGAAAGGAGTTAACTTCTACAAAAATGATCACTCCGAATAACAGTGCAGATAATTTGTTCTCGCTTCAAGAAACAGACGATGAAAAGAGACAGGTTCACAAATTTATAGTTCTGCGGTATCTGAAGTGTCGCTTCACACCTCCTGGGCAAGGATCAGAGAAAATAATTGCAAAGATTTTGGAGAAGAAAAAAGTGTGTTTGGACAATGTGTTCTGCTCTCAGTTTGTTGTTCTTGGACTTGTGCGTGTAGTCAATTTAGCGTTCGAGAAGATGATTATTATTCGTTACACGACCGATGAATGGAAGGGTTTCCGTGATATATGGGCAGACTATGTCTCTTCGACTCCAGATAAAAGGACGGATAAATATACTTTTAGAATTTCGCTGTGTGCGTCAATGTTTAATGAGAAAAAGCGTTTGCAGTTTGCGATATGTTTCCGTGCAAAAGGCGAAGAATATTGGGACAACAACAACGAAAGAAACTATACAATAGACTGTTGCACAGCAGAGCTCCGAGCGGTATCGAGAATTCGACTTCAAACCACCAATAAATTCCATTTGGAATGCTGAAAATAAAACCATCAAAGATTGACATGATTCGCCATGTGTCAAACCAGGAAATAAGTTATTATATTATTATAATTTATTGAGACATTTAGGTTAAAACTTGTCATGGTTACAGACCTCCAGTGAGAACAATAAGGTCGCAGATGAGACTTTATTTCCGGTTCAATGATGAATAAGTAGCAAGCCACGAAAATGTACATTTGAAGAAATAGACACAAGCATTGTTTTTTCTGTAAAACCCTGCAAAACACATTTGCACAGACACATAGAGTAAATATATACTTTCAGATTGCTAATATAAATTTATATAGAAAGGAGCAAAAGTTTCGAGGAGTAATACGAAACGACGCGGTTCATTTGAAACAATAAAAAATAGTTGGATATTGAATAGAAAAGATTATCATGGTATTGGTTCTCTTGTGGGACGGATTACTTGGTAAATTGAGCCATTATATTTTGTTTGTCATACGCCCTCTTTAAAAAAAAAAAACGGAAGAGAGGATGTCCTTGAAAATTATTTAAGTGGTAACCGGTAGAATTATGGCCCCGGAGGGCTGCAGCATAAAGCTTAGATCACTCATGAGACAAATACCCGAATATTGCATACTGGTATATCTATCTCCATGTGGATAAAGGTTGGTCACTTACGTTATTTTTATTATGGGATCCTATTAAAAAGTATTTGGGGGAGCAAATTATTACATGTATTCATGTAAATTGAGAAGAAGTCATATTGGTTGTCCATTAAAATGGAATAGGATCAACTATGATTCTTTTGGGCGCGGTTATGGTTGTTATACCGTGCGGCGACAAGGTTGCCTATTACCTGTCCTCCTCGTGCCGTGTGGCACATAGGGCCTTCACAGTGCTTTTCCACTTTTCCCTGTCTGCTGCTTTTGACCGCACCTCGTCCCAGTTCCTCCACCCCGCCTCGCCTCTCTCCCTTTCCACAGTCCTTTGCCATGTTGTTTTGGGTCTTCCGTATGTTGGGATATGGAATTGGGAACACTAGAAACACAATAAAGTACAAAAATATATTTCATATATTATCCACCCCATCCTTTTACCACAGAACCATATCACGCAATCGTTTTTTTTTTTTTTTCATTTGTCGTGTGTTATTTGCTTTACAATTGTTACAATTGAGTTGGATTGACATTCCGATCTAGAATAGTCTACTTTGATTGAATGAAGTAGGTCGAGTGTTATGCGAAATCACAAATTAAAACTTCACTGGAACGAGGAAAAACAAGCACAGAACACACAGCTTTGCCAATTTTACAATCAAATAGGTCATCATAATGTAAATTTCTTACGGTTTTGTTTAGTTTTTAAGAACAGCTTATTGGTGAATATAAAAGCAGAGGGTACTTGAAATGGTTTAAGCGATAAGCTTTTCAAGTGGCTTGTAAATAAAACCCAATATATGCTTTATGTGTTTCTTGGCAACTCGTGCAAGATACTAGTCAACGGTCAAAACAGTCCGAAAGATGACCCTTCTAACACTCTCCAAATCTCTCAGAGCAAAAAATGCTTGGAATTGCTTCTCTTTCGTAAAAAAAGCATTAGGTAAAGACCATTCAACGCCAGCGCTAGAATGTTGAAAGGAGTTAATTAAGGACAGACTAGCCCTCTATAAATACACCCTTTTTACCGGTACAAAACTTTTTATCTGGTAATGTTTTGTCTGTTTTATTATTGTACTCTTTATCTTTGGCTAATTCCAGCTGTGTTTAAAGAAGCACATAAAGTCGTAAGCATTTTTTTTTTCAACTTGACCTATGTTACGAGATTGATTTACGTCGATGGATCCTACAGAGATTGTGCATATTCAAGAATTCTTAGAGTATAATTACTTATCTTTTTTACAGCTTACGTAATTTTCCTGTCGTGAATTATAGTATCCTTGCTTCCTATACATATAAAGAAACCTCAAAGCGAGTTTGGCGAATAAGCAAAGCTATAATGAAAACCTTAAATTCGTTTGTGATTCTTCAGGCCTACTGGTATTTCTACGGCTAAATTGACCACTATTGACAACCCTACAGGCCCCTAACGTAATGCACGAATAAAAACAAACGTTTGATGTAACCTTGCTTTGAGACCCTAAATCTAGGGAGTTACAAACATTAATAAAATTGAAAATGGTCCCGCCGTTATCTTTGCACATTAGAATAGTTGAATTAACAGTGCTCAATTCCAATTATCTAATTACCGCTCAAAAGGTCTTCCGAAAAATGACCCGTCATTTATGGCGTACGGCGATTGCGCGAAGCACCCTCTTTTCATTTCGCCACTAGCTAACATATTTTTTTTTGCCACTAGCTTAACATATTTTTTTTTTGAAAAACTCTGGAAATTTCTAGTGGCAAATGCAAAACAGACTTTTTATATATTACTTAATCTTTCAAATAAAAACCTTTCATGCGCGATGCACGCACATAAAAAAAGAACCATAATTTGTGACTTAGATAGAGTTGGAAAGGGCTTGTTTTGGTTTCCCAAAAGCTATAGATGAAGTGTGTATCTTTGTGACAAAACAGCTTTACAGGAACAACATAGGAATACCAATAAATAAGCGGATTACGTAACTTTTTTAATGGAATGTTAGGCTTTTTAGGTGGGTGTTTTAAGACTTGGAATTTTGCTTCTATTTTCCCCGTTTTTGTCGTTTTTTATCTATCCATACTCAGAGTTGTTTTGGTTTGATTAGAAAAACTACTATACAAGCTGTAGGTTCGTGTGTGATATTGATATTCGTGACGATAGCCTCCTGCCTGCTCTAACTCCATTCCACGCTTCAAGTACACGGAAAGAAGGTGATAAAAAGCACGTTAAGAATATGCCAAGATAGAAAGAAGGGAGAATCATCTGCAAACTCTTCTTTCACATGCGATAATTGCACACTTATAACAATAGCCGAGTCAGTTAACGATTCTTCCAATATCCATGACTGTTAGCGATGCTTCTAAGGTACATTTCTTGCAGACATTTAGGCCTAGTGAAGACGCAGTTCTTTTCGTGTACAAACCAAGGTTTTATAAGGAAAAACGGTGTCAACTAATCACTGTTTAATTATTAAACATCTTATTAGAGTGGGCTAGTCCTAAATCAAGGAAATAAGAGAAATATGAATATAAACTAAATAGGATATTACAAGGCCAATTTTTGACGCCGTTCTTTTCATGTACCGTTCCAAATGCAAATACATGCAGCGAACGGAGTCGATAGCTTTATCTAGGGTCGATACATTATGGTCGAAAATTTGACCATTATGCCTGCGTCTCCCTAAAACTATCGCCATTATGCTCAAAATTATGCTCGTTTCGTATCATTATGCTCGAGTGATGCTGTTAAAAAATCCTCTCACCCTCCTTAACTGAATTTAGTTTCATCGTCATTTGCAAATTTACATGTGATAAAAGAGGATAAAATCATAAGGTATACCCCACCCCTTTTTCCCAACCACAGGCAACCCAAGGCCCTGGGAGGTCATCAATACATTCTGTTTGTTTTTGCCCTCTTATAACCTGATAATGGAACGACATCTTTTGAGAACTACCACTTGACTAAGTCAAGCCATGTAATTTATTCAGATCACGTACTTTATTTTGCTGTCCCCTTCCGAGAGCTCTCATCCTACATAACGCCAACATAAAGCCGAGTTCTATAATAATATATATTTTTCTTTACGGTTTGACCTGGATATGTTAGCATTAATGTGATGTGTGACCAAACATTAATGTTTTGTCACAGCAGCCGGAGGCGATGGAGGGAGTTTTAAAACAATACGCCCCTTTACGCCGAAAGAACATAATATTCTGTCATTACCGTTGGATCAATCCAGTGTTTTCTGCCCCATTCTCATTGGCCATTAACTTCCGATGGCTTTCTTCTTCAGTAGCCAGGGGCTATGAGGCTATAGACCATTGAACCGGTCTTATCATACGTCTTCCTGCGATTAAGTGCGATTAAGGATATTGTATCGTTTAAACAATCGTCATGGCAACTACCGGAAGAAAAAGCTAATAAATAACAATTTTGTCGTTTCCCGGCTATATTGTGATAATATCGATCCAATTTTGCAAATTAAGTATACAAATTTGGATTAAGATTTCTTTGCATGATTTGTTAAGAAGGAATTTAAAATGTGTGGCTGACAGGGCTCTAAGTATAGACTGTGTGTCCATGAAGTCCCAGATTTCCGGTCTTTTATAGCCATATGTTCGACCTTTACCCGAAAAGTGCATTTCTAATTACAATTGGCTTCCGCCAGCGAAGACGGTGAATAGACGCGCTTTGTTTCCCTGTTTTCGCTTTACTTTCTTGTCTGTGTCCTGTCTGGTTTGTAAACCGCAAGCTGTCAATATTACGAAGAGAGAATATACTTGGCGGGATTATGGCTTATCACATTTTTTTAATATTGTATCTTGAATGACACCCTCCTGGGCTATGGGCTCCTACAACCCCCCACCCCAGCACCACCACCCTTCTTACATCCTTGTTTCAGCGATCCCCAACTACCCCCTTGACAACTTGTTTAATTTTTACGCACATATGTATGTAGTGGTTGGCTTTGCGCGGGGGTTGGTGTGTGTATTTGGGGGGGGGGGGGGGCGGCGAGGGGAACGCCCTCGGTCTTTTCTTTTTGCTTCGGAGCGAGTCCTAGCTTTATACCCAAAATACACATGAGGTTATCTAAGGTCTTAGTTCTGGGTTGGATGAACATTCAACGGCGATATCCGCTCTGCTGTTTTGCTTACACGCTCATACAGAAGTGACTTAATACCTTATTACACTTAATTTTCGCGTCACTTTAATTTCGCGATTTTAAAAGATTCGCGAAAAT